>NC_086249.1:11047923-11679548 GCF_021018805.1 Prinia subflava | reverse complement strand
AGTATATATGTAAAGATGTTTGCACATGAGATGAGACACAGGAAGGCAGAAAAATGGTACAAAAATTGATCCATCCAAAACCTACTTGGTTATGAAGATTTTAGGGCTCCTCTCCCTTGTAGTACTTCTATGCTAGCTTGCCTGATTTCAGTTGATAAACAGCTAATTAACCCGAGGAAAAGAAAGTAAGAAATTAATCTCTATTATATATTTGTAATTTGACATTTTGAGATTTATGACTAGAGAGGGGAAAACACCTCTTGTTCTGCTTTTAAAGTATATGAAGGGGGAATTTTCAGTCTCATTAACCTGAGCAATACCAAACTCCAGGCATAAAGGCTTGCATAGCTCAGGAGTGAACAATGAAAAGAAATTCCTGTTATCTTACCATGGCATCCTTTTTGCTCAAATACCTTTGTACAGTGCCAAGGCATCTGTGAGGACAAGGACTGCAACTATGAATTATCTGGGATGCAGTCCTCTGATTTTCCCTGTATTCTTTTCTCATCATTTTGGAGCTTCTCCCATTTCTGGGTGTTTGGGCTGCAAAGGGGGAGCTGGGGGAGGAGCAATGGTAGGAACGACAGGTCCCTGGGAAATGTGGGGCATTGCTGCTGCAGTGCCATGGACATAGCTGTCCACAGGACAGGGGAGTGGGCAGGCCAGACATAGCCTCACTTCAGTCCATGTGGCCTGAATTTCCTCCTTAATTCCATTAAAATGTGTCATTTGAAGAATGAGGCAAAACTGGAACAAAAGAGCCAGTGAAGGGTATACATAGAGGGAGTTTTTCTCCTCTCTCCCCTTACCTGTCTTTAATCTGTAGTTTGCATGCTTGCACAGGGATTCTTAGGAGATGACACAATTTCATCCTCCCAAAGCTGCAATCCTCTGCCTATCACTCAGCACAAAGCCTGAAATATTGTACAAGTGATAGTACAAGCCTGAAAGAATGCAGCATGAATTCCATATTTGATTACCAATGGTAGCCAGGCTGTTGCCCAAGCCATTCCTGCTGCACATTCCTTCTGTGGCAGTGCCAGAGGCAGCTCTGACTGAGACAGGCAAGCTCTGATCTCTGCCTTCCCTGGAGCAGCATCTCAGCAGCCCTCTATGGCCATTTGTTGTCTTAGTTTGGGACATTACTGTGTGCATTGTGAGGGGCTGCAGAGCAGAGCTCTTCCAAAATATGGGAAACTGAAGACTCTCAAGTATAACTCTAAGAGTGGGGAGAAAAACAGTATAGTGTGGGGAAGGCTGACAATAGGAGATAATGTGTGTACTCATTGCTTGTTTTGTGAAGCTGCCAACATATGTTGTGCCTTAATAGGTGCCTTGTTGCTTGTCTGCCAAACCTTTGGCTGCCACAGCTGGCTGCTTCATACGAGAATCAAAGGCAAAGTTGCAGTGCAGCCTCAGTGAAATTTGCTGTCCAATCTGCAATCTACTGCCAGTGCTATTAGCAAAAAAATCACGTGTAATACTGCTCAAGTTCAGCTGGATGTAACTTCTCAGAGAGTCAACACAGGCCTTTTTTCCACTTTACCCAAAATGTGAGGTGATGTGATGCAGTGGGATTTGTCACAGACACAGTGGGATACAGGAGCCTATGAGTCTGATTGTGGACAAAATGTACCTTAATAGTTTTCAGTGACAATGTAACTGAATTGCACCTTGCTTTTATTAATTTGGTTAGGTGCATTTGTTTTTCATATTCTTTTAAGCATGGAGGTGAATTAGTTTCTGTGTTAATATCTTAATTTCATCTAATCATAGAATAGTTTGTGTTGGAAGGGACCTTATAGATCATTGTGTTCCAAAACCTTCCATTAGACCACAATATCCTAAGCCACTACCAACCTGGACTTGAAGACATCCAGGGATGAGGCATCCACATCTTCTGTGAGCAGCCTCTTCCAATGCTTTGCCACACTCACAATAAAGAGTTTTCTCCTAATATCCCATGTAAATTTACTCTCAGTTTGAAACCAATCCTCTTTCTCCTGTCACTACATGCTCTTGTTAAAAAATCTCTCTCCTCCTTTCTTGTCAGCCTCCTTCAGATACTGGAAGGCCATTCAAATTTAATTTCTGTTAAACTCTTAATTCATTTTATGTTGTTTATAAAGAACAATTTCAAATTGTAGAAGAGAGAGTGTAGAACAGATCTTTCTAATCCCTCTGTTCTTTTCTTTGTTTGAGTGTTTTATGCCCTTGCACTGTTTCTGTGCGCCCTACCATTAGATTTCTTGACAAGCCTGGAAAAGTAAATCCCTTTCTCTGATCTTCAGAGATCAGCCTAAATTCTACATTGAGTTCTTGGTCATTTTTAGCTTAGGCATGCAGCTAAAGATTTTAAGAGGATTTGGCTTCAGGACCTGACCTTGCAGTGGTGCTGCAGAGGTGCCGGGACAGTGAACGCTCCTGGCCAAGGGTGAGTGGGCACAGGAGGGGAGTGCCAGGGGGCTGCCTAAGTGACACCCCTGGCTTTTCTTTTCCAGAGAATGAAAACAGTGTCTTCAAGGGTTATTATATATGGAGATGATTTCTCTGTAACCACAGACAACTTTCATAGGGAGAACCAGGTGAAATGTTTCAGCTGGTGCCTCTGGAAATGCAGACGAGCTTAATTGAAGACAAGCCTTTTCAGATGCTCAGCTCCAGCCTCGTTCTGCCATCTAGTGTTTAACACAGCCAGCTTCACTTCAACAAAGTGATTTTTAAGTATTTTAGGGAAAAAGAAAACACTTTAAAAGAAGGTGAGAAAGTGCCATTTCTCAGTGTGAAAAAATGGTGCACAGATGGGGAAAGGCTCAATACAAATGGCATTGTTTGCATTGTAAGTAGAATTGCTCTTGTAGAGAGTAAATTATCTGGTCATTATCTAGGCTAACATTTTTCACTGGCAGAATTGTAAAGGTTTGTATTAGTCCCACAGTTTTGGATTCTCCTTTGCTTAGATAAGAGCAATCTAATTTTAAGAGTGATTCCAGCTGTTTCTTACCATGTATCTGTTTCTATAAATAGTCACCAGACACTTTGGATAATTACTGCTCAGATTTTAGGGGCCAGGGGGGGTGTGGTTCAAACTAATTAATTTTGAGTGTTTGAAATCTGAATAATTAGCTGATTATCTAGGCTCTTAAAGATAGAAAATTGTTGTTTTTCTTTCAGACCATACAAGATGTTCTTTATCAGAAAAATTATTTCTGCCTAGGGATGGTGTGGAAACTTTTTTAACTGGGAGTTATATACAAAACTGTGTTGAAGGGATCCCTGTTAAACTCAAACAAAACATGTATCAATTAAGTGCATTTTTGAAATTGTACTTTGTTTGCACCAAATTTCATCTTCTGGTTAGTACGAGGATTCTAGAAGACATCTTCAAATGTTGCACAGCCACTATTTTCCACTACTAACTTCTATTTAATTGGCTGGTTGTTTTTCTGTATTGGCTTTTCTCAGGTTGAGTGGGATATATTGGGTGATTTTTTGGGCTTTTTTTTTTGGGGGGGGGTGTTTTTTTGGGGGAGGGGAGCTGGGGAGGAAGAGGATTATTTGCTTGTTTACGATCTTGTGTCATATTTTAGTAAATAATGTTATGACTGAGGAAAAAAGAAAGCACAATTTCAGAAATGTGAAATATAGCTCTTGAAGAACAAGCCTGTATACTTTTGATAAATATCTGAGGAAAGGGGCAGGATGGGAAGAAGAAAGGTGCCCTCTCTTTTGCAGTAATAGTACATTTGGCCACTGCAATGAGAAGGAAGGCATTGGCCCTGTTGGGAGCCAGAGTGTGATTTGTCTGGGAAACTGAGCTGTGCTGTGCCTTTTGTAGGTCTGGAATGAAGATAATTTTCAGGCTGCAAGTAAATCACATGCAAGGAATCCTGGTCAAAGTTTAGACAGCAAGAATGGAAGTAGTGGGAGTACTTGGGAGTGGTATTATCTCAGTGGTGCTGAGAGACAAAGAAAATGATGGGAAGAAAACGAGGTTTTAGAGAGGCAAATTCCAGAGGAAAAATAAAAGGAATGCAAAGCTACAAATACACAGTTTCAACATTTTATGCCTAATAAGGATCAGATTCCATACTCCATTCCATGCTTTAATTTCAGTGGACTTACGCTATTTTGCAATTGGCAGAAGACCTCTTCAGCCCAAAAGTAGACTCATCTCCTATTTCAAAATCTGAAATTCTCTCTTCATATGTTGCAATGTGATCAAAATTCTCTGATAAAATAAGAATGCTTAAAATAATTCCATAAAGTGCCTGAAGACTCTGTAGTTTGATTTGCATGATGGATGCCCCATGGTGCCGCTAGTCTTCCTTGTCCAATTTTAATATTATCTCTGATCAGTCTGTGAGCACTGTCCTCTAAAAGCATAAGAAAGCTGAAAGGTGATAAAGAAAACATTATTATTATTAGAGATCTGTTGATAGCTCTGACAAACATGTGGATTAGAATATCCTGTTGGCATGCTGAGCAGCACAGTGCAGCACAAATCTCCATGAGAAGGATGGATCAGGAAATTGTACATCATATCTCTTTTGTGATACCAAGCTTTCACATTTCCTTCAGATCTGGATCCTTTTTTCCTTTTTGGTCTTTGTGGTAACTTGAAGAATTAGCGACATAAAAAAATTTAATGTCCTTCCATTTCAAAAGGTAAAAGAATTTCTCAAAACTTTTAAAATATCTGCAACTGTACTCGATTTTTCTGTCCTATTTTGAAGAGATGAAAGAAAGTCATATTTGCCTACTTTTCTTTGTATTTTTTTTAACATTTAGGATGGTAAGTTCATGTTTCACACACTTTTTTCCAAGAATACCTCAAGCATTCCATCTTTCTTCTCCTTTGGACATGGGGTAATCCTCAAAAAACTTCAGCTACAGCCCCAACAGCATTAGAGTACACAAAAGCTCTGAAGAAGTTCACCTCTGAATTGTAATCCACAGGCTTTAAGTAGTTTGAGGGGTTTTTCTGCTTTCTGAAAGATATAATCCTGTCTTCTGCTATTTATGTATTGTATATCTATGCAGTAAAAAAAAGGTTTGGTTTTGTTTTCTGTCAGATGCAGCTCATGAAATTTACAGCTCATTTTATGTCTATAGAACAGGGTCTTTGGCTCCTATTTGCACCTTCAAATGTGACATTTATTTTTGTTATAAAACCTTCCATGCTCAACCTTTTCCTTTTTATTTTCTGGTATGAAACAACTTATGACTAAAAGAAAAAATCTGCTACATAAAAATCGGGGACAGGATGCTCATGTTTGGTGTGTTTGCAAGTTATCTAAGAAAATTGCATTTTGCTGCTGCAGAAGGCCCTTATCCTATAAATCAGGTCGTTGTGAATGCATTCTTGCAACCAGTCAATGGATTTTATCATGGTTCAGATGTCAAAATATATCCCATTCAGTATGAATTTTGTAACACTCAGCATCCAGTCATGTCTTTATTCCTTCCACAATAACTTCTCAGCATCCAGTCGTATTCCTGTTCTACACAGATAAACCGTATTATTTGTTCCTTAAGTCAAAATCACACTCCTATTTGGAACTGTCAAGTATGTCAAGTTTTACTATTTATGCAGTAGTAAAACCTCTGATGGATAAGTTTATTCAACTGTGTATTGAAATGGCTCAACATAGCTCTGATATTTTTCTAGCTGGCCACAGAAAATTTTTACATTTAATGTGGAAATTTGCATCTCAAAAAGAGCTGCTTTGTTTGCCATGCAGTAATCTCAAATCCCTTTTGGCTACCATTATGCACACCCTATTGCCATTTTGCATCAAAATTTTCAATGTATGTATCTTGATAATTGTCCACATTCACAAAATGTAAAAAAGAAAAGTGACTGCATAATTCCAACTAATGGAAAATAGGAAAGAGAACAAAAAACCTTACATTTCAATTTCCATCTTACAAAAGGCTTAAAGATGTTTTGATGTCTATTTTAATAATGCTAAAGTAACAGACTTTCCTGCTCTTGTCCAGAGCAGGGGACCATTTTCTCTGTGGGAGAGGGCAAGGGCCTTTCAGTGAGAGAGCACTCCTTACCATTCCTTGGCACAAAGGAAAACACACGTGTTTGAGCAAATATGCAGCCTGTACTCTGCAGAAAACCTGAAGCAAACATGATGTAAGTCTAAATGGGTACAAGATAAAAGAAGGGAGGGAATATTCTGCCTTCAGTTCAGAACAACAGAGTCATTTATCATGAAGAAGCAAACAAAAAAAAGGGAGCTATGCCAACAAGCAAAGCTTGTCTGGCTCAGGTTTCTTGCTACCCCCTCGTCCAACACCTGTCTTTAAGTGACTGCAGATGAGGAAGCATGTTGACTTTATTTTGCATATTGTCACTGTCCTCATTGGCACTTTAGTGCATCAAATTATGCTGATAATCCAGTAGGGAGAGAAGAGCAAAATCATAAGCCAGAAGAATCCCTTTTTATTGGGCATGGGAGTGAACATGAAAGGGATGAGGGGGAGAGCAGATAAACACACCAGTAGAGGGTGTGATGGGAAGGAAAAGGAGAAGGGGGAAAAAAGAAAATAAAATATTATTTCTTTTCTTTCTTTCTTTCTGGTGTACATATTGGTCTTTAAGAAGGTAAAAAAGACAAGGCACGAGAAAAAACTGCTAAAAACTTCATATCAATTCCTAGCGTGCTCTAGTCAGTAGTAATTAAAGAACCTTATTTTCCCCAGGCATGTTAGTTTTTTAAAAGCGTAAATTCAAAGTGCAAATAATTTTAATGTATTTCAATCTTCGCAATGAGTTCATCATCATATTTCAAGTGTATTCCGTAATTTTAGCTTCACAAGTTTTTGGATTATTCAAAACACTCAAACATAATTTTAATTCCATGTTACAGTTATAAAGCTGTAAATAGTAAATAAACATAGCTCTGACTACATTGTTTGGCTATTGGTAAAAACGTATTTTTTAAATAACTTTGCCATCATTGGATTCTGTTTTGTGTTCTCATACGTGAGCAAGAAAATTCAATAAATCTATTTTATTTCCAGAATGAAACAAATACACTTTTCTATTTGACCCTCCAGTTTGTCAGCAGTGCATCTACTCAGTTTTAGTCTCTATTATTCTGAAAACATTTATCATGACAATATCAGTGTTACTGGCACCTTTTTCAATTGATTAAAACGTTTGCAATGTTAATTAAAAAACAAACATTTTGACAAAGTGCACAGCTTACAGACAACATTTTCATTTAAAGAGCTGTTCTGTCTTTTAAAAGCATGAAATTAGATAAATAATAAAAGACCTTGCAACTTGTGTTCCTAGAAATGTTATTGCCTTCATCAGTACAGGCATGAAGACAAAATATGCTCCTCTTGATAGAAACAAGGATGTTCTCCTGTTGATAGCAGCATTTTCTGAAATACTAGCTCAGCAGATACATGGATCAGTCAGTAAAAATAAAAAAATACCTTACATAACATTAAATATCTTAGTTTGCTGATATTTCTTTTGGTATTATTTGTTCTCTGAAACTCTTCCAGTGTCCACAGATCAGTAATAAATGAGATTCTTTTGATGTTCTACCCTACTGCTGCTAGACATCACCTGTTCTGTGTGAGGGTCAGGTGAATGCTGACTCAGAGTCTCAACTTGGACAGGCAGAACACGGGGAGTTTCTTTTTCTCCTGCTTGGGACATCTCTGTGCTGCTCTCATCTGGCTCTTGCTGCCTGGAGAACAGGTTTTCCTCTTAGTGAATTAAGGTGTAATGTACTTCAAGATGGTTTTCTTGAAGTACTCAGGCTGTGGTCAAATCAGATAAAAATAAGAAGGTTCTGTAAAGCTGTCTCTGCTCAGTGTCTTTATGGGTGGGTCATTGGTTCCAGTTCCCTTGGAGGCTCCAGCTGGGAGCCAGCTCCTCACAGTCCCCCAAAAGCTGATCCCCACTGCCCAGAAGGTGTACAGGCAGCTCTGCTACCTGGTGCAACCACCTCTTTATGACTTATTTCAAATTTCTGTCTTTGAACTGAAACTAGTTCTTCGTTAAAGGTAGCGGTCCTATTTTTAGGAAGAAAGAACAGAACTGATCAATCCTTGTTGCATTCCTGCTAATACAGATAATCTGTTAATGGCAGAAACCAGAAATTTCATCAAAGATAGTGTTGGAAAACTACACATTCCTTTGGAATCAGCATTCCATGGGCTTTTAGTAGCTGCATGTTACTCAGTAATTACTAAGGGGAGACCTCACTGCCATGTACAGCTTCCTCAGGAGGGGAAGCAGAGGGGTAGGTACTGATCTCTTCTCTGTTAACCAATGATGGGCCCAAGGAAACAGCAAGAAACCATGCCAGGGAAAGTTTATGTTGGACATCAGGAAAAGATTCTTCTCCCAGAGGGTGGTTGGGCACTGGGACAGGCTTCCCAGGGCAGTGGTCACAGCACAGAGCCTCCCAGATTTCAAGAAGGGGTTGGACAACACTCTCGAACATACACTGGGATTCTTGGATCAGGATTTGTGGGTTCCTGTGTGTCCCTTCCAACTCAGGATATTCCATGCTTCTGTGGATGTGTAACTTAGAATAATTGAGATGTTTTGGCTACATCCTGCCAATGGCTGGTGCAGCTTTAGGAAAAAAGCAGAAACTTGAAGGGTTGTCCCAGCTCCTACCAGCTGCTGTGCCACCCCAGTGGGCTGCCTGCCAGCCAAGTCTGGGCAGGCTCGGGCAGCAATCTGGCATCCTCTGAGCACAGATGCAGCATTCCTTTGTTCCAAAGGCAAGGGGAGGTGGACTGTGAACAGGAGTTACTTTTGTGCTACTCATGAACAAGTAATACACGTAAAAATGAACATTAATAATAATAATACATAAAAGTGTGTTAGCATCTAGGTCAGTTCTTCTCGTCTGCTTGTTGAAGTGGCAGAAACACTCCTGGAGATCATGGACAAAGAGATTTTTATAAACCAAAAGAAGGGAAAAGTACAGCAATCAAAATGAGATCCAGAGAAATCCTCAGGCAAAGGAAAATGTTTGTATCTGTTTTTTATGAAGTTATTTCTAAAATACTATGCTGGAACAACAACAAAAAAATATTTAAAATATTTCTTTGAGCTGTGTCTTTCTTGTGAGATGGAAAATTTCCTTGTAAATTAAGCCCACAAAATTCTGGGGTAAACCCAGGGGTAGTTTTACCCTTTCTTAGTGCTCATTTACTGTACCAGCAAGTAGATTGGTTGGCTGACCCTCCCTGTTTCACTGTTGTACAGATGGCATTGATGGGAAGCTCCATGCTCTTATCCAGGCTGCTGATTGTCATCAACCCTAATGGGCTGGAGCCCTGTGGTGGGTGGAGAGAATGGCAATTTGCAGGCAGCTGGAAAGAGGGGTATTACTTGATTTGCTTCCCTGTTTCATAGTCAGTTTTTGTGCTTAGCTGACTGTTTTTAGATGATTGTGCACATTCCAGCATCCCTACATGGTGACAGCATTTCACATCTGATGGCGTTGTCTTGTGTAACTCACTCCTTCCACAAGTTTGCCAGAAATAGGTGCCTCATCTAAGTGATTAAAGAGACTCTTAAAGAACAATATTGATTTAGAGCATTTAGGGATTTGGCTCACCCTTTAAAATCCATCAGTCTTAAAACAAAGGATAGAGGTCTTGAAATAGAGGCGTGAGGCTAGATACATTTATTTTGAAAATGATGATGGAGAATGTAAAACAGGAATTGGGGAGGCTGCCAAATCCAATTGGGAAAAACACTGTGGGGAAAAGAGAAGGATATTAAAAGGCAGGGAGTGAGGCACAGCCATAAATTTTTCATCATGAGGGATCCTCTAGCAGAGCTGACTCAGGGCTTCTTAGAAATGTAGGCAAAAATAAATTTTCCTCTCCCAGCTGCTGTGGAGTAGAGCTTTGACAGAGTGCTGGCTAGAAGAGCAAAGAGAAAATACTTAACTTTATGCTGGCAATGCTAATAGCCAGCAAAGATATAAGGTGGTCCTTCATTCTGTGGGTGAAAATTGAAAAGGAGAGGTACAGTCTGCCAGCAGAGCCTGCTGCCATCACTGGCTCTGACCTTTCCCTTTGACCAGCACCAGGACTGGTTTGCAGGCCTGTGGCATAGCCTAACAGCTCAGCAGTGCCACATCTGCTCTTTCCAGGGACAGGGAGAGCTGGCCTGGGCAAGCCTTTCCCATCCCTTTTAATGCCTTCTTGATGTGAGTGAATAAACTCAAAAATATTTACACTTTATGTAAATAATTTTGTCAGTTTAAAATGTACATTCCAAGGTGTGTCAAGTAGGGGTGAATCCTGTTGTGTTTTGCCTTCTGCATAATATTGTTCATGTACCTCTGAATGGATCTGACATGATTCCCTCAAACTGTGATCATGGCTCCTGTCACCAACAGCGTTTAGTGGGTGTGGGAGAGTTAATGGGACAACAGTGAAGAGCAGAAAATACAGAAACTGCAGATGTCTGTGAGAAATGACAGAGAATCCATAAATCCCATGATTAAAGAGATGTAACTTTTTGATACTGGGCTTTAGGTTCATTCTAATTTTTGGCTCTTGTTGGAGGTATCAATTCAGAACCTATTGATTTTAATGACTTTGTGGAAATTTTGGGCCAAATGCTGATGATATTCCTTGTCCTTGTTGTTGTTGTATTCCTGATCAGATTTGCTTGAAAAACATTGTTCTCATGTTTCAGTTTTAGATGAGAAACTGGCTGAAATACTTTAGTATGTTGCAGTTACTCCTTCTTCACATAGGTTTTGCATTAAGATAATTAAAATTACATTCAATATAACAAAATGCATTAAATTTTTCTTTGCCAAGATGTTACTGCAAAGATGAGCTTTGTGTTAACAGACTAACAAATGAAACAAGATCTGCAAGTTTTACATTGATTCTGCCTGTAAAGTTGCTATACATGCACATTCACCATGAAGTGAATTCAGCAGAAGACTTAAGTACCACATAAATCTTATACTAGCTGGAAAGCAAAATAAAACAATGCAGTAGGGATAATCTTGTGTCCTCTCGCCCCTCCCCACCTCCCCTGAAGTATGTGAAACAAAGATATTTCATTTGAGTTCTGGATATCAAAAATAAAAATGTATGCACGACAGAAGAATATATGTTTTGAACCTTAATTGTTGAGTTCATATTTTGGGATAGAATAATACTGTATATTGAGCAGCTAGATGAAAAAATACCTTGGGGGAATAGTCCTGCCTTTAATTCATTCCTTTTAAAGTGTTATAACTCCTGAAGGTAAAACGTTTTAAAACATATTGATTTCTGGAGTAGAGAAAAAATAAAAAGAAGAGCTATTTTAGAAGCTTTTTGAGACCTCCACCCTTTGGAAGGTGTATTGAACAAGCAGCTTTTTTCACCCACCTTTGTAAAGGAGTATGGCTGCTAATCCAAATTTATCAGGATATGAAACATTGATCATGACCCATGAAATGTTTTATTCAACTGAAAGTGCAGCGTATACACAGAATGACTTTTATTTGTTCCTCAAAGGGACTGTCAGCAGAATTTTCTGACAGTCCTTGGGCTAAGTAATGTATTAATAAAAGTCTTGCAAGCAGTCTTGTGTTTCTACTGTGAGGAGACAAAGGAGAAGCCAGGGATGCTCAGGCTTAGGATCCTCTACCCACAGTGACAGCAATATTGGATATTGCCCACATTTTTCCTTGGAGCATTGCACACCAAACACATTCACCCTTGATTTTCTGAAGCTACAATTCTCTAATTCTCCTCTGCAGAAGTAACCTGAAGACAGGGCAGCTCCACTGTGAAGTTCTAATTGCAGTAAAATTGTGAAAGCTTGGCCTGAACAAGCTGGATGGTCAAGACTCAAACTGCTGACATGGATTTGCCTTTATCTGGATTGCATGGATCCCAAAAACTATTTTACAGATTTCACTTAGCTTCCTGTGTATGTGCTGCTGTGTACATGCTGCATGTGAAGGACTCTAGTTGTGACATTTTTTTCACATTTCTCTGTTTTTTCATGAATAAAACTCTTTTTGCACTGATTATTTTCTTCTCTTTATGAATGATTTGTCAGTATCAACAGAAACATCAAGTACCTTGTCAGTGCCTTCACGGCTCTGGTAAATGGTATTTTTCCAAAATGATTTACCAGATAGATAGAAGGTGTAACTGGCTAGGTGAGGAGCCAGAAGAAACTGTGTTTTGTTATTTGAAATGAGAGCAGTTGCCTGGCTATTGCTGGAGCTACTGCTGCTGTATTTATGTCTGCTTCTGAGCAAGAGTATAAAAGCAGTCACCCTAATATATAGTTTGCATTTGTCCTCAGTTTGGCTATTATGGTAAGTGCTGCTAAGTTTCGTGATCCACACCTTTCTGGAGTGGAGATGAGCTCTGCTACAGGATTCTCCTTCATGCACAAAGTCCCAGGAGCTCGTGGGAAGGGCAGGGGCTGTGTCAGTGCTGCTGCTCTCTGTGAGCACATGAGCCTAATGCTTTGTGATACCTCTAGGTGGCTTGGGGTTTCAAGTCTGGGCCTTTTTGACCTCAAACTGCTAAAACCTCAATTTACCCAGGTCATCTAGCCGTGGTGTTGCTTCGCATCTCAATCAAGTCAGAGTAAATTGATGCTGCTGGCAGAAGCAGTGGTTCTGCTCTCCCCAGTGCTCTCTGCCAGGCATCCCTTCTGCCTGCCTTGAGCCAGCACTGATGTGTGTGGAGCTGAATGGTCAGACCAAGAAGGAACAGACTACCACTGATGAATGAACCCTAAAAAACCATAAATTGCTCTCCAGATCAGTGTATTTCATATTATAAGCCTCACGAAATAGTTTTGTGTCTGTATTAATATTATTGAGATTATCTTTTGTTATGAGCTTGACAATAGATAAGTCATAATGCATTAAAAATTGCAGAAACTAATTTCCTTAACATACTTCTGTGAAGCAAGGGTAACTCAAGTAATTTAAATCCAATAAGCATGTATGAATATATGTTAGAAGGCATGTAATGTCCATTTCTAAACAGAAGCCTATATATCCTAATACTGTAAAAGCACAGAACCAAATTAAGGGACATGTTAGATAAAATTCAGAGGTAAAAGTCGAAGAAATCCAAGGCTCTTCTTAGAAAACTGGTCTTGAAGAAATATGGAATAATCATTTGAGGGTGTTAGCCAGTGGCTTAGGGTCTTATCAGTCGACATAGCTTCAGTTTATAGGATGCTCATTAATCATTGTTTTCTAGAGCAGGCAGAAGCTACAGCCAAAAACTTCACACGGGAGAAAAGAGGGCGTTGCTAGAAAAAACCAAACTTGCAGACTTCCATTCATCCAAATATTTTTCAATGACACTGTGGCCCCAAGTCATCTACAGTTTCCATGAATGATCACATCAATTGAAAGGATTCAAACATCCTCAAATTTACACTTTTTTTTTTCTTTTTTTTCTTTTTTTTTCTTTTTCTTTTTTTTTGGTGAGACAATCCAGGGATTCCAGCCAGTTAAACTTTGAAGCCTTCTGTGAAGCCTTCTGCCTCTCAGATTGATTTGATCCAAGCAAATCGAGTAAAATGTTTAGTTTGTGCCAGCACTAGGCAAAGGGTCACGGGACAGGGTGAGCTGAAATGTGTTAGCTAATCACAACCTCCCTTCAGCCCCTTTTTCCAAACTAAATAAAACGTCAGTGGGTGAAGAATAAAGCAGTCACACCAAATCCATCAGCTGCTGCAGACATATCAGTGACACTTGGCTGTCAGCAGTATCACAGAGCCCTGATAACATTAACATGGACACCTGACCCTTGTCCACAGCTGAGGGAAATCTTTGATCAACTTTGTACCAAACTCTCTCATCTCTGAAATCAAACTGAAATGGCAAAAAACGCCCCCAAACCCCAAACAAACAACAAAGGCAACCACTTAGAACTATCTGAAGCTGTCCTAAATACAATGCTATGTAAGCGTGTCAAATATAACTTATCTTCTGTTAGCAGACATCCAAAAGGAATCAAAATATTTGTATTTAGCAGTGTCCCATGGAAAATCCAGGTACCATTCAATGCTTAACAGTTAAAGTATCCTGATAGCGTGTTAAACTGCCTTTGAAGTTCTTGATTCTTCTCTTTATCTTCACTTAAGTTTTCTAGTTCTCTAGTTTTTGCCTAAATTTTTATATCAGGTTTAATGATTTTCTTCCTAGTTGATAAGGAATATATTTGTGTCTTAAATATGCATTGAAAAATATTCATAAATGTGTTGTACTTTGAAATTATTTTAATTAACCTGCATTTAAAGAATTTGAGTGATTTGATAATGACATGTGAAGAATCCAAGGCATTCTATTTATGTCATATGTAATCCAGGTACAAGCTTTCATAGGTGAGGTGAGCCTGGGTTTTTCAATAAAAAATAGCTAAAAAAAATCTAAAAATAATTTTGAGTGGCTAGGAAAAAAAACTAACTTAGACCAGGATCTAAAATTATACATATTTATTTTCTTGTTTTCCAAATGAGCAAATGAAACATATGCTACGGCCATGCAATTTGCAGTGGATAAGCCTGATTTAGTAGCTTTAATTACCTAGGTTTGCTTGTCAAGTGCAGCCATTTACAGAATATACTCACTGTTTAACATGACAAACTGCTCACATCGTGAATTCAATAAATCAACACATTCCGGGCATTAAAATATCACTGCAAAATCCTAGCAAATTCAAAGGAAATTGTACTTTAACACAGGTTCCACAAGAGGGCAACATATACTAGGCATTTAACTACAAACGTATTATTAAAATCCTTTCATTAGTCAACAGACTTGGATGAAGTTCCTTGGTATTGTATTTAGCATTCTCCAGTATGAATTTGTGCTGTTATCTAAACCTTACACATTGATAGGTGTTCACAGAAAAAAAATCCAATTTTCTATGGTGCTGAACATGGGTGTGGCTATGTGTGCTTATAATTAATTACAATTAAGGCTTCATCTGCATTTCATTTATCACTTGGGCTGTCTTAACATGAGCATTCTCGTGCTGGGGATGCCTTTGTGGCTAAGGGAAGCATGCAGTGCTAGGAGGTCACACATTAGCAGAGCATATGCTAATACTCATGTTGGAGCAGCTTATGACAAGTTTGGGAGGGGTCTTGAAGGGAAAAACCACCCAACAACACCATCTTACACAGCTAAAGGATGCAATCTCTGCAGAATATTTAAAGAAAATCCCCAAATTGTAAAGGTGGAAGTGCAATTTTTGTTTGATTAGGCCATTTTCTCCCTGTGTCAGGAGACTTAATTTCTTACACACACTAGATAGGGCTTTTCTCTGCAAGTCATCACAGTAAAATCAATTACACCCTTAATAGAATCAGGGGGGTCCAGTCTGATCCAAAACAATTAAATCAGCCCTGCAAGACACTGACATCTGATCAATGGTGTTGGCACAGAACTCAGCATTTCATAGGTTTCTTCACACTCTCAGGGCTCACGTCTAAGAGGTGAGCATTTTTATTTTTCTCTTGCAATGAATGAGCAAGTCAAACTCTTTAATTTTAGTGTGAACATTTTTACATAGTCTTACTTTTAGAGAAATTGATGCACTGATATTTCAGTGTCAAAGTTGGCAGTACTGTCAGACAGTATGGTCACAAAAAATGACCAATGAAGTAGGATTCTCAAACTCTGGAATATCATTTCTTTAATGTACGTGAAATACTTCATTTTTTACAGAGTTGTCTCTTCAGCCTGACTCTGTGATGAACATTTTCTTGTAAGCTGGAATGTCTGACCCTTTATATCCCTACTTAGAAACAGGGATAGCCATTCTTGTCTTCACAGGGTACTCAAATTGGCTTCTTCCTTTCTCATAGTTGTCTGACTGAAAGGGGCAAAAATTTGCCAGAAAAGTTAATGCTACCCATCCAAAGGCTCTAGGAACAGCAGACAAAGAATTCTGCTTTTTATGTTTTATTTTCCTTTGAGTGATGCTTAATAGAACAAAATATAAAAAAATATACACTACTCAATATAGGAACTCACTGCTGTGGGTCAACCACGTGATAAAAGAGTGCACGGAGAGTGAATAAACTCAGAGTACAGAAGCTGCAGTGCATGCCCAAGTAAGCCCATAGATATTTAAAATGCAGTCACAGCCATTATTTGTGTATGAATTGGTGAGCTCTGTGCTGTCACAACAGTTTGACTGCTGAAACCCAAGCCAGATAAAGACTGGCAGGTTTATCTCTCAGCTACACAGCCCTGACTGCAGTGTAGACATGGCTAACTCCAGCATACCTAGTTCTTGTATTTATCATTGTTGCCTAGGAACCTTGATGTTTTGTTGGGCTTTTTTTTTTCTTTTTCTATCTAAGTGCTATTTTTCCTTTGCTTTCTCCTGGAGTAGTGTGGATCAGAGAAATTGGAGTTGTCTCAAGCAGCAAATCCTAGCTTTTGTAGCTTCCTGGTCCACTCAGCAGCTGCCTGAGGGTTTTGAAACTGCTTCTCAAGCAAAATGGAGTATTCTTCTACCCTTAGGTCTTCCAGATGCACCTCAGCTGAATAAAAGACTCTTCTGCTTGCATTTTCTTTTCCATGTGAACAAATTCTTGTTGCTATTGCTCATCCCATAACATTTGTTTAAAAAAAAAAAGAAAGTCAATATATAATGTAATTTTACTAAGAATCAGAATATGGTCACCAAAGTTCAAAACAGTCCTCTGAATCCAGCTCTCCTTCCTGGGTATCAAAGCCTTTTTTAGCCTTTGTTTCTGCAATAATTGTCCTTTGTGCAGTGATGGATTAAGCAAAATGAGCTTCATTTGTGTTTTCTCACTAAGATGTTCGTCCAAATTCAAAAGGTATCCTCTATTTTTAATAAACAGATCTTTGTTCCCAAGCTCTTATCACTGATAACTTGATCAGCACTAAAAAATTTCTAACAGCATATTTGAAGCTGAATGATATGGAATAACTTTATTAGGTTTGTTTTATTCTTACTTAGGAAGTTTTTGAAGTCAGTCCTAGTAAAATCTGAAGCAGTGATAAATTGTTTCTTTTAGTCCCTCTGAGATGAAGTTTCATCTCATTTTCCCACAAACAGTTCCTTTAATTCCAGGTGCCATCTTGAATAAGCATGGACTGAAATTAAAAACCTTCTCCCTTTGAGTGACCCTGCAAAGCTGCACACCCAGAAAGCTGCTGGCCTTCCTGGGTAAAGAGTGTCTGCTGGGATCCCTGATGGCGCTGTTTATTCCTCATTGACAGGCTGTCACGATAGGTAGTTTGTGGAGAAATATCTGGTAGGAAGTGCCTGGAAGTATTTCACAGTGTGCTGTAGTATTTATTTCATTCTGGGGAGGGAGAGCAGAGCTCTGCTCCTGTGTCCTGCAGCCTGCATGCAGCTCCCAGTGCATCACTCTAACCCTTTCAAGGTTATGAATGGCCTGAAATATATATTGCTGCACTAGGAAAAAGATATGATCCTTTTATTTTTCTTATCTGGGAAACCTTTCCTGATGGGAGGTCAAGGGTGTCCCCAGAGAAATGCAGTCTCCTGTGGAAATTTCAAAGCAGGCGATGATTATCTGCAATTGACTGAGGACATCTGTGCTGGCACGCTGACACCCTGCCTAATTGATTATCCCAGATTTGCACAGCCACAGCCCAGCCCAGGGCCCCAGCTGAACAGATGCCAGGGCTGACACCCCCTCGCCCTACACCAAAAACTCCACAAGTGGTTTGTTTTCTGCCAGAGCAGAGCAAAGGCTGTGTGCAGACACTGTATTTTATAGGCTTTCTCTTTCTGTAGTTGGGAAAATCCTGATACAACTTCAGCCAGCAGCCTGCAAGCGTAACTATTTGGTCATTAGTTGGCAATAACTGTGGCAAAACTGTCCTTACCCTTGGCTTTGAGCTAGCAATATTAAGATGTGGCTATCCTGTAACTCAGAAGGTCTTGCAGGCTCTGAGGACAGAAGATCACTTGGCTCTTTCCTAAGGGGCTTTATTTCTTCAGTTCTCTGAGAGAAGCAAAGAATTCAGTAAAACCTAATGCTGCATGATGATATCTGGATTTTTCAGCGGCATGGTCTCTTCCACCTCGACCACTGTAGGAGTAATTCTCCCTTCTTGTCTCTGCAGTTGACCACATGCTCTGATTTTATATAAACAGTTTAAGCAAAGCCTCTGGTCATTCCAATCCCCCTCTATTGCTAATCGATGTTTATCGTCTCTCCTGCCAGTAGTGAAAATGCCATCAGTCCTTAATATAACATGGGTTACTTTTCAACATGTTTGCCATAGCAGTCTAACCAGCAGATGAAAATTAAGTATGAGAGTGTATTACAGTACAGTATTCCTTAAAGTTTGCTCTTACATAAGTGTGAAGTCCATCACCATAAATTTTCCCCTTAATTTCAGTAGCAAATTGAGTTTTTATGGAAAGGAATAGTACTTAATCAGTTGTAAGTTTATGATTCTTGCAGATACAGATAAGGTAGTTGACACAAAAAATATCTGCTACAAGGAAATGAAAAACATGAAGTGAAATACTGCAACTGTTTTCCGCAAAATTGTGTAACTCACCTTGAATTTTTGTGATTGAAAAAAGGACTGAACTACTTTGAGCTTAATTTAATACCAGTTTTCCTTACTACAATGCTTTTCAAGATACTTTCTGTGAAAACTATTGGGTGGACATCCACAGCCAAGCAGTTCTTGCTTTATACTTCACTGTAGGCTAAACTGAGTTTTACAGATGATCTTTGTTTAGTGTATTCTGACTTTCTGTCCTGATTGTCAGAACCACAATGTTTTTCAGGTGGCACAAAGCCTACCATCTGGGTGAAGTCTCTAATTAAAGTGGGGGTTTATGGATTTATTCTGTACTTCCAACCAGGTTGCTGCAGATATGTTTGTTCCTTGATCACAGGCTACTGAGGGAGCCCTCTGTGCTTGTTCCCACCTGTAGACTGACTGTGCCATTGTTTGCCAAAATCCATTCCACTCTCTCCATTTTAGTAATGGGTAAGAACTGAAATAAATTGAAGCTTCAGGGGTTTTTTTAATTCCATGGACGTAAAATGTACTGTGAGAAGAGCTCTGCTCTCCTTAGAGATAACCTTAGGTTTATCTGCTTTAAAATTAGAAATTAGTGCAAAGAAATGTCCATAATAGCAAAAGGAGCCTCTTACAACTACCTTGAGATTTCCATTTCACTGTAATGGAAATATCTGTTCCATCTAATTTCTCTGCTTTGGAACAAATTAATTTATAATTTGGCAGCCATGATCTTGGGTTTGCTCATTGCTAATGTCTCAAGTTAATCCCTCTTGCAACATATATTGCAGAACACTTCCTGTCCTGAGCAATGCTTGGTTAATGGCTTAGTTCCACCCATTTATTTCGGTTTAGACTTTCTCATCGATTAGGAAATTTTTTATTTTCAGTCATTACATTTGACATTGGTGTGTGCTGATATAAAAAAGCTCAGAGGAACAAGAATGAAAGTTGCCTTCAAAAGATGGTCACCTGGGAGCTTCTGACCTTCCCAGCTGCATTGCAAGAGAAAGGGAAGGAAACCCCCACTTGTAAAACAGAAAATCAAAAGTTGGGGCGTGACTTTGTGCTAAGCTACTTTGGAAAATGCAGAAAATAATCTCCTGAGGGTTTTACTGTGCAGTTTCTATTCCAAAATGTCACCCAATCAGTTACCTACATAATTAAAATGTGGAAGTATTTTTTTGTCCAGAAAACAATTTTTCTGTACTTACAGATTTAGCTAGTCACAGCATTTCAGAATACAATAACTTTAGTTCAGCTTTGAGTTTTCTACTTGAAAGTTCTACATGTTGACCTTAATGCTGTGGAAACACACAGATTGTTAGCAGCTAATGTCCCTCATCCAAAAACACATTGGTGTTATCTGTCTGGTGTTCTCAGGATTTTTTTTCTAGAAGAGAAGGATAGATACAATGAATAATTTATTTTTTTTTCCTATCTTAATGCACTGAAATGCTTATAGGATTGGCTGAGGACAGGGAAATTCCCTGTAAATCTGTGGGATTTTTTCCATTAGACTTTCCATACCTGAAGGTCAGGTAAGTTGGAGGAGAATAAAAATACTTCCTTGCTCACAGGTGTCATAAGTAGGTTGCAAAAGTGATATGGTGCTTAGATACATTAATGAGAGGAGCCTTGAAAGGAAAGTAGGTGAGTCAGATTCTAAGAACTTTAAAGGAAAGTGAAAGGAATGGTCCCACGAATGCCTTCCATCTGCTCTTACACAGCAGTGATGGAGATGTACACAGCAGAGCCCAGGGTGGAGATAGGCTGCCAGAGAATTCTCATAAATAGACATTGTCCCCAAACACAGAAAGCAAAGCTGCGAGTACACATGCAAAACAATCTCTGAGAGGATGAAAAAGCTTGTTTTACTTGGCCAAGGCATGTGGAGTACAGAAGAGAGACAAAAGGGACTAAGCAGGCTGTTCCATCAACAATTCTTTAGCTGCCTAGTGCAGGGACTAGGAGAGAGTTGTCATTATTCAGCCTCCCGAATGAATTCAGCTCAGTGTAAATGGTGCCTATAATATCACATATAAATATAATAAGATCTACCAGTCACATTTTTAAAAAATTGTTATCACAGAAAGGGGAAAAATCACAACATTCATATCAGCTGTTAAAAGCACGAGCTGTTACCTGTGCTTGCTGCCTGTTCTGGGAAAGGTGGAGCTTTGACCCAGTCTTAAGGAACCGTGATTCCCTTAACTGCTGAAATGTAAAACCTGAGGTATCCTGCAAATGTTGGCCTTAAACTGCAACGTGGATGAAAGGCACTTTAATTGCAGCCAACAGATGTGAGCTGACCTTTCACTTTGAGAGAAACTGCCTTTGCTCACCTACTGGGCAGGGAAGAGGACGAACCACCAGAAAGGGGAGGTGATTTGTAAGGTGGGAGTGTGCTGCAGGGTTGGTCATTCACATGAAGTTTTTCATCTGATGGCAAAGCTGGGGGATGTTTCACAGAATCACAGAGTGGTTTAGGTGGGAAGGGACCTTACAGATCGTCTGATTCCAGCCCCTCTGCCATTGTCAGGGACATTTCCCCTAGACCAGGTTGTTCAGAGCTCCTTCCAACCTGGCCTTAAACAGGGATAGGGCACCCACAGCTTCTCCGGGCAACCTGTGCCAGGGCCTCACCACCCTCACAGGGAATAATTCCTTCCTAATACCGAATTTAACCCTACTCACTTTCAGTTTGAAGCCGTTCCCCCTTGTCCTCTCACTCCAGGCCATTGTAAAGAGTCTCTCTCCAGCTTTCTTGTAGCTCCTCTCACATACTGGAAGGCCACACTTAGGTCACTCCCAAACCTTCTCTTTTCCAGAGAAAAAATCTCAACAATCTGAACAATCCCAACTCTTTCAGCCTTTCCTCACAGGAAAGATGTTCCAGCCCTGTGTCCCTGTGTTCACCCTGGTGGCCTCCTCTGTACTTACTCAAGCAGGTTCCGTCCTTGGGGACCCCAGAGCTGTCTATCAATTCCACTGATATCAGCACATATCAGAAATAGATACTTACTTTGAAATTATTAACATATTTATTATATTATTAAAATTATTAAATACATTATTATTAATATATTTAAATACAATTCTTCCATGTACAAAAAGGTGCATGCACATTTGACTGAATTTCCTTTGAATAAAATACTGGGATCTAACTAAATTGACAGTTCGGATAAAATTAATTATTTTAATACATTTTTAAAAAATAATATTCACAGAATGACATTTAAAGCCATTTGCTCAGCTATATATACTAAAATGATTTTCAAAGTAAATTGTTTAAATTAATGATTGCTCACCAATAATGTCTTGAGCTTTTTTCAAACCACTGGTCAGTGAAAAAGTCACTTCAGCAATATTGAACAAGGATTATCCCAGGGTGTACTGTAAATTGCATTAAGATATCAGAAGGAGTTCACCCAAGCAGCAAAGGTTGCTGCATCCTTGACTGTAATCAGTAGAAAGGAAGCAGAAGCTAAGATTATATTTGAATTTAGTCAGTCTACAGCAGGAAAAATCCTGTTAGTCATGCATTGATTTGGAATATTCAAGTGCAGCCTGTGTTGGTTTGGTGGAGGAGTAATCCTGATTTAAAAGTTGAGCTTCTGAGGGCTCGCTTAATTTAAAGGAGATAAACCTTGGGACTGTATGAGGTATATACTACAAAGAACATGCACTATATTAGAGATACTGCTTAGCAGTTTAAAGAGCCTGAGGAATTTGAAGTTCTGAAGGCCACGGAAAGGCTGGAGTTCAGTAACACTTTTTTGCATATTCTTCTTGTTTATATGTAAAAATGAAGAATTCCTGTTCCTTTAGACTGATTCTTAGTCAGGCTGGTCTCTCTCCAGTGTGTCCATCTCTGTCTCATGCTGGGGAGCCCAGAACAGGACCCAGCACTCCAAGGGTTTTTTTTTTACCTCTGTGAAGGGGACAGGATCAGTTTGCTGTGTCTGCTGTCAGCACTCCCACTGCAGCCCAGGATGCCATTGGCCTTCCTTTCAGCAAAGGCACCTTGCTGACTCAGGTTCAGCTTATCTACCAGGACCTTTGGGTCCTTTTCTGCAAAGCTGGAAAAAGCATATTCATAGAAATGCCAAGCAGATCATTAGCTTTTATATGTTAGTGGAGGTCTATGGGGTTCATGGTTAATAAATATATCAGTATATCATGAGGAAGTCTGTGACTGGCTTGAAACCACTGTGTCTTTTGATAAGAAGTGAAAATCTTACTTCTCAATTTGATTCACCTAGGTTTAAATAGAACCACATAGAAATAATAATAATTTAAAAAATCAAAATTCTGTAATTTAGGAAAAAATCTATTCATTTTCCTTTGCATGGAAAAGGTCATACCATCTGATCTTTTCCTGATGTCATTACCAGGAGAAAGGAATAAAACAATATTCCTATTTTTCTATATAGAAGGACAATATTCAGTGGACCATAAGAAGCTGCTGAAAAATTAAAAGAATATTTAGGAAGTTAGGAACTTTTAAAGGGCCACAAAAAGGACTAAATTCTGTAACCAAAACTGAATTTTTTTTTTTTTCACTCAATAACTTTTCTATTTTTAGTTTGGTAGGATTATTATGTTTCTCTCTTAGAGCAAAATGGTTGAGCACAGTGAGACTGACCTTTGCATTCCTACTGAATTTGAAATGCATACTCCCTTTTCAAAGAAAAAAGAGATGAAAATGAGGAATGACTTATCTTTACAAATAAGGAGGATCATCCTTTAGCTGAGGGAGTGCTTCAAATTCCATATTCTGGATTTTCTTACAGAGTTGGGATGGGTACAGCTGAATATTTTTTTTTGGAAATCTTCTTTTGTGTTATACAAGTTGTCCTTGCAATACAGTAGAACATACTCAATATATATAAAAATATAATGTCTAGATGCTGAGTTGGTATCAGTGTACTCTTTTTGAATAGAAAGAAATGGACAGAAAGGAGTTAAAGATTTTTTTATTTCTGCTTATATGGTTTCATATTTCATAATCTAGTCCAGCAGACTTAATGAAATTCAGAATGCTGACTACATATCCTAGAGAAACCCTACTGGGACATTAAAAGGAACAATAGCAAACATAAACATAAAGTCTCCTTCAGATTCCAAGTACAACACAGCCATCACTTTCCATTTGCTTCTGTTCTCTAGGAACACAGGGCAAATATTACACAATAATGTAGGACATGAATTAATAGCAAGCTGTCTAGTTTTAATGCCCACTAAAAATGCATTTATACACAACATCATTCTACCTTGTCCTGGTTGTCAAAAAAAAAAAGGAATTAGTGAAAAAGGTGTAGTATATTGTAATTCCATAATTTCATTCAATGTGTGGGAAACTCTTGCATAGACTCAATATTTTTTGAAGGTAGGAAACAGAAAACATCTATTTTTAATGCAACAAATATACAGATCATTCTGTGACACTCAAGACAGCAGAATGTGCTTATTTTGAGATTTGTGGACATCCCAAACATAAAGACAGTTTTACCCTTTACATTTTCTGTGAAGCTCTTTTAAGACTTATTCCTAAATGCATAAAAAATGAAATAAATATTGAAATAATGATTAAAACTGGGGTCAGAGAATTGTAGCAAAAATTTGAAGACAATGCCTTGAGAATGGCAGGATCACCATAATGAAAAATAGAAATTAGTATTTAGAAAAATGTTTAAAGACTAGGAAGCTACAAAGTTCAAAGTGTGATAGAAAATAAACATTTCAGTGCTATCAAGAACTAGACAGGGGTAAAATTCTTTAATTTTCTGTACTTTCCATTCAGTACTCCCTTTAGTCACCTCACTCCTCACCTTGTTTTCTTTGTTCTTATCCTCTGTTCTGCTGTTATTTATTAGCTCCTTAAAAAAAAAAATCCCCTAAATCACCATCTTTTCTTGCCTGTCTTTTTCTTTTCAAGTTACTGCGGGGTCTTTGGTTTGATTTATAGAATACGTGCTGAATTTTGGAGTCAACTTTCTGCTTCAGACTCCCAGATGGAAATTATAGGAGTTGCTTTGTGTAAAAGCCTGAAGACCTTTACCTGAGATTTCCTTTCTGCTCCCTGGCCAGAGGGGCAGCTAAAGCAGCTGATGACTGCCTCAGGGTCATGCTGGAGTCATTACAGAGCAGGGGGAAATTCTGTTGTGGTGCCAGGGATCACTTAGGTTTCCTACCAAATTCTCTTTTGAAATTCTTCCTCAAGTAGCCTGAGAGCTTTATTGACCATCCCATAAAGCTCTGGATTTGGTATTGCTCAGAAGGTGGGGAAATCTGAAACACTTCCTTTTTTCCCTCCAGAAAAAAAAAGTTGTTTCCCTTTTTTCCTCCAGAATTCAAGGGCTGTGAAAAATGTTGTCTGTGCTATTTCCTTTCTGTTGCTCCTTTATTTTTAAAGATGTGCTATTTATATTCTATTAAAATGTTGGTGAGAGAACATAGAATATAGAGAATACCTTTATTATTTCAGATAAAGCTAGAGAAGTTATCATGTATTTGTGTCATTATTCTGTATGCCAAGGATCATTAGCTATTGCTAATTTGGCTTGAGTTGTTGAATGAAACTGAGTTGTTGCTTCAGAAAGAAGCAACTTCCTCACTGCCTTTTGTGTAAAAAAATATATATATCCATCCTTTAAGGATATTTATGGAAAGGAGAATCAATACTTTCACAAATATATGTTTGACATGTTTATGAAGAAAATAAAACACAGGTAAGATGAAAATGATATTCAGATACAAAGTTTTCAAGCTAAGCCTTATGTCATACAAATGTTCACTGCACATTGGTCTTCCAAGAAAGAAATTTAACATAAAGCACACTTCATGAGGAGAAGAGTTCTAGTTAAGTACAAAGACCTTGCTAAGGTGATGCATTCTTGGTGCAGTAACTAAAACAAACTTTCAGATGGCAAACAGGACAAATATTAAATATTAAGCTATTCTCTTTTACTTGTATGTTTCATTAATCAGATTAATTTGTAGAAGTTCATCTTTTTGGTTGTGACATACTAATTGCTGAGCAGTTTTTAACATTCTTTTCTCATCTTTCTCAAACTGAAGGCAATATATCTGCATTGTTTGGGATAACTGGGCTTGAACCATTTCATTTCACCCCCTCCCTGAAAGCAAAGCTCAGGTGGAGCTGGTTCTTACTCTGTGAATGTATTTTGTTGCCAGGAGAGGCAGAAGTGCACCAACATATGAAGGGTGAAGATAATCGGGGGGTTTGGGCTGCAGAGAGATTGGAATCCCAAGGTAACATGATGTCACAGATGCAGCTCTGCCTCTCTTTCTTTTCTCTCCAAAACATGGAGGAAGAGAACCGGGCTCTGGCAGCAGGGAAATGCATAACACCTTAAAGGCAAAGGTTCATTCTGGAAATCTAGTGTGAGGAATCAATTCTAATCCATACCAACTTTTCACAAGTAGCTCTTTCATGCATGAATAATAATATTGAACTCAATGAACACACTGGTGATTGGTTTCTCCAAGACAGCCAAGTGCCATTTTTTTTTGCTGCTTTGCCATTTCTGGTCAAGATAGTGCACCATGTTGTTAAAGAACACAACTAAAATGTTCTAGAAACAATGGGTAATAATGGCCCAAGCCTCTGAATATGAAATAAATAATTGCTTATATATTTATAATCTACTACAGCCCTTGAGCATCTGCATAGGTCCTGGGGTTATTACATTACTTTTGTGCCTTTCCAGCCTAAAACAGTTAACTGCCCTGACCAGTAAATGTGTTGCCTCATATTTCTAAGCTCCTTTGGCAATTCCAGTGCTTACTTAAGGAGGGCTGATTTTTATCTGTGCTTGGATTGCTCCCTTAAAAAGCACGTTCCCTCCCTAAGACAAAAATAATATGATTGAATAGCAATGCTTCTGCTGTCCCAGCGCTCTCTGGGTCCTAAATCAGAGTGTGACTGGCAAAGCTTCTGATATTGTAGTTATGAAAGTACATTTTTCAGAAATGTACACTGGCCTGCAATGTGTATTGTCATACTTCTCTGTATTAGCATTGATTTTAAGTTACAGTCATTTCTTTTATTGCAATTTTCACAGGGAAATCATGTACCAGGTGCTAATATGTTATCTGTCTCTGGGATGCTTGGGCAGCTGAACCTAATATTAGTATTTCACTGACCTTATAAATTTTACCTTTGGGTTTATTCGTGTTTTGGAATGGATTTTTTTTTTCCACCCCCCAAGATTTAAGCTCTAAATCTTGTTTGATGTGTCAGAGGACAAATAACCTCTAATGAAACTGATGGGACTGTCCCTTTCAATTACAAAGACAAAGGAATCAATGGGACTCATTTCACACATTGAATGAGGTTGGTATTATTTAACACTACAAAGAGGAACAATAAATTATCAGCAAAATCCTGTTGGATTATGCATTATTTTATTCATAGTAGTGTGAAAGGTTAATTAAATTGTGTAGGAGCTGCAAAACATGATGTTTTCTCAACTCTGCCTCATCTCTCAAATAATACAATGAGAATGTAAAGCATGCTTTTGATTCTTCTTATTTGAGAAAAAAAAATCAAATAATGCATTTTCCTTTTTTCCATACATGCATTCAGGTGGACAATTAATAGTTTTTAATTGTTCAGTTAAGAAATGCAAAGGAAAGGAAGCATGAAATTAAGAGACAAGTAATAAGATAAATTTCAGATCCTGAGAAATAGAGTCTCTCATTTTGTAAGGCAATGAAAAGTCATTTCAACTATGTATCTTAATTTTTACTATACATAAAGATAACTGAAATCAGTTCATATTTCTCCTCTGGCACTGCAAGTGCTAGTGCTCTTTTCTGCACTTAACACCATCAGTTCTTTGGTAAGAAAGATTTAATAAATGTCTGTTCACATTAGTCCTGGAAAAAATAAATCCACAAATGGTGGATCCCGGCAGCACCTTTCAGCAGTAAATTCATTGTGTTAATTTCTTAGGGAGCCATTTAATGGTCTCCCATTTTATTCCCACTGTTAGAGCCCTTAGGTGCTCTGCAGCTCCTCCAGGTACTCCTTGCCTTATCAAGTGATCTCACTTTACAAAGGAGTAAAGAGAGCTCAGCCTGACCTTTGGGAAATGCTCATTTATAGCTTGGTCATCCAGGCCTGCTGTGCCAAGAGCAGTCTGGAGTGATGCTCAAGTGAGCATTGCTGGATCTTTAGCCAGAGGCTGAGGGTATTACTGCAATTTCCTGCTCAGTTCTGGGAGGAAGATCCCAGAACTGTGGGATCTTGTGCCTCTGGCTGTTCTCCTTCCCTGGATACTTCCCTTGGCTGTACAAACCTCAGAGGTGCAGAGAATCAGCCTCGCTGCTGAGTGCCTGTGTCAGGAGGACCTCCCATGCTCACCATGCAGCCTCTGCAGCTATTTTGTGATATCCTGGCTCTTCTACACCAGGACTGGGATAACACTGCACGGATAAAATCTCTCCTACAATACAGCACAGGGAGGTTTTCTCTTGAATCTGAGTCAGGCTGACCAGCATAAAGGAGACGCTCTGACCAACATAGGCCAATTTAATTTGGACAAATTACTAGATAACATTTTCCTCTATGAAATTCATCCCAGTGGGATTACCCAAAGTTTAAAACGAAAAATTATGCACCTTTTCACTTGGGCAAGTATTTCCAAGGAGATGTGTTATGCTGAGAGACATTATTTATTCTCTCTTCCCACTAGGACAAAAAATAGAAAGGTAAATGTGCAACCACCTGTTTCCAAGGGATAAAATTCTGCCTTAGACTGACATTGTGATGTATTTATAATGTTGGGAAGTAATATTTTAAGGTTTTCTGCCACCTGCTTTGAAGACTGCAGTTCCTTTTTTCTTTTAATATTCCTTGTGTAGTGGTGACAGTACAGCAAACTGTCAGTCACAATGAGCTCATGCACATCCTTCTGTCAGGATGAGTGTGGAGCACTGTGGAGATCTAATGGAGCAAGGGAATGGAAATCAGAAGGCAAAGTCATCCCTGTGTGACTTTGAAAAGTCACTTAGCCTTTTTTAGCAGGAGTTGTCACAAGAGGACTCGTTCCCCTTTTTCATGTCCAGGAAAAGTTGTGTGCATGTTAATCAACACTTCCACCTCTTCCACTTCTGTTTCAAACTGAAATTCCCATCAGTTCCTAGCCCATTCTAACAATGTTGGAATTTTAAACCCTCATTTAATTCTTATTTTAGAGAAGCACTTTCAACTCTCGTTTAGAGAGTAAGCTTTCAGAGGAATGCTTAAAAACTTCAAGAGAATGTATTTTAAAGTCATCTTCAGGAACCAGAAAACAAACTAGAACACAAAATCTGAACTGTATGTTTGTGGTTTTTTCTTTTAATTCAGGAGGTCTTGTTATTTAGAGGTATATTTTTGTGGAATAATAATTTTAATTATTTATATTTCTTTTGAATGAAAACAAATGCATAATATAAAAATTGAAGAATTGTTTCATAAGAAACATAGAAAGAACTTGGCTTCTGCATACTGTAAAATAATTTTTAAAACTCTGAAGTCTCTGAAAAGAAAAATGAAATTCCATTATCTCACTTAAATGAGAATAAGCTTAAGAAAGGTTAATTGCACTGTTCTGACTCCAGGCCATCTGTCATCACACTGACAGAACTGTTTCTTCATGAGTGGGAACAATGATAGGGCATAGCAGTGATGACATAAATTAAATATCACATTTTATGAAGATGTGTGCACTTCCAAAAATAATGCACTGGGATTCCCAAGTTGTGATAACATAGGAAGTTGTGATTAGGGAAAATGGTGAGAAAGGATTTGAAATGTTCAAGTCTATTTCATTGATGTGAAATGCAGAACAAAGTGTGTTTAATAACTGCCTTTCAAAATTATTTCTAATTAGTGAGGAATTTTGGCAGGCGTGCTTTCCTCTTTGGATTTTTACTATAATTTTTTTGACAGATTAGTCTCATAAAGGTTGCAAAAGAAAAGGCAAAGCATCCAGGTCACCAAATCTACAATTAGCTCTGTTAATTTTCTGGAAGAATAAAAAAGATTTATGTAAAATATTACACAATACCTAGTTGAAGAAAATTATTGATAAATGTAGGATTAGTACTTCAAGACATTTATTTTGCTGAAGGTATAACACTTTAAAGCAAAAGTATTTTCAGATCATATGTTAGCAGGTACAGTAAGGTGAGAAATCAAATCTACTGACATGCCTTTAGCCTCTCAAAATTGAGTACATGTGAGACACATTTATCCTCCAATAATACAACCAAATGTGATCCAGAAAAAGTGAATTTTCTGCAGGGAAATGTTCTTCATTGTTGAAGAAATCTTCTGGAATATGCTTTGGCTTCAGTCATTCTGTGTTTGTAGAGTCAGTTCAGTGTTGTGGTGGAAGTCATGGGGAGAATGCCTATCCCAAATTCTGGACTGCCAACATAATTTGGAATCCACAATTACAAGAGCAAACCAAACAGCATAGAAGAAAGCCATAACCATGCTAAAGCTAAACAGTGGCTCTGCTCTTTCTGAGTGTCAGCTGCCTCTTCTCCCACATCCTTGGAAAGCACAGAGGTAAGGGCATGGTCAGGGGGCATCACATCCACTTTTCACCTACCAAATGAATGCAAACCAGCAGAGTCCTTCTGTTCATGCTAAAATAGCTTCAGGTATTTACCACACAAAGGCACATTAACATTTAAGCATATTCTTAAATCATTTGAGGCTTTTCTAATTAAACCCAACAAGGTTAATCCTAACAGTTTGCTCTTGGTGCTGCCCAAACCACTCATGTGACACCCCAGGTGGAAATCCACCATCACCAGAAGGTCCCAGAAAGCTGCAGTGGTTTAAGTTTACCTTGATTTCTGTGTGACACCTTGCCTAACGTGGGATTTATGGCAATGTTATACTCAGGTATCAAAGCCATTATGTGGATAATTTTATGTTGCAGAAAAGTTGGGCAGTTTGTCAAAGACAAACAATTAGTAGAGCTGTATTCAAAAGGAAAATATGATTCAACTCTTTTCTGTTGAAACAGCATCAAAAATCCCTGCTGCTTTTGGCAAACCAACTAAATCTACATTGAGTGCCTCTGAAAATCCTGTTTTGGGTGTTTTAGCCACAATTTAGCAGTTTTGTTCAAACACACTATTATCAGCACCTGGTGTTCGAGAGTGTTTGCAGGAATGTTGCGTTAGACACTGTAACTTAGTTTTGTACATGTGGATTATTTATGTGTGTGCTGCTGTGTCTTTTTGTCTTTCAAATCTTCCTGCTTTCTGTCAGAGGAAGGGAAGGACTCCAGATTTTCACAGCCATGTCCTCATAAATTCTTTGTGAATTTAACATTGTGGTGTAACACTGCAGGCTTTGTCAGCCTCCAAGATCTCTTTTAAGTTGCCATCCTGTGGATATGGGAGATTGGATCTTCTAATAGGAACAGCCAAGGCAGGCTGTAAAACTTACGCTTTCCAATTATTTTCTTCATTAACCACAAACACTTTTGTCTCCACCACAGTTTTCACACCCCAGCTCCATTTCTGTTTTTCCAAAGTATTACTTTTCTAAACTCATTTACTTTTACACTATTCATCAATCCATCCCCTGTATTACCTTGCAAGTCCAGAAAGAACCAAGCTCACCCAGAAGAAATGAAAAGCATCTGTTGTGAGGTATTACTTGTCACTAGGGAGGAAAAAACACCAAACTGCCAACAATTCCTTATGCTATAATTTTGTTGGCTTACAACACAGGGAAACACCTTTGGGAAACACTAGCTATGGGCAGATATTTGGATGATAAACTAGGGAATGAAAGTAAGCTAACTAGAAAAAAATACGCTCTTGATTTGTGTCTTCATAAATGAAAAGATGGAAGCTATAGATAGATAAAAGTTTTGTTCATATCTGAATGCTTCCTAGAGCTCCTCTAGATAGTTTTCCCTACCAGAATATTGTTTCAAAATGTGGCAATGTAATGGGTTTGTGTAAACATACGTTGCACAGACAATTTGTGCAAATACTGTAGATTTTTTTGGCATTTCCTTTTTTTTAGTAAATCTTTAAATGCTTAATCAGGGCACAGAAACAATACCAAGCAAAGCCAATAAATACTTGAAGATAAAACTGAAATTTGAACATTAAATGCCTAAAAATATTTTGTGAATGCAAGGACTTCATAAAGCAAAAAGAGGAGATGAGATGCAAATGTTAAATGAAGGTGCATCTCTGCCAGTCTCTCAAACCATCCCAATAATAGTAACAAAATCCTAGCTGAAGGTCAGGTTAAAACTATTGTTCTACTACCTGTTCTTTTTTTCATTTACTAGGCATTTCTGAATAAGGATTATGAATTCTGACCGCAAATTTCAACACTCTTCTCTATTATTCCTCCACCTCCATGTGACACATTTCTTTTCTCAGTACTGGAACATATTCTAGTGAGCTTGAAGTACCCGACAGCTAGCAGGCAGGTTGAATAAATTGTTGCTTTGTGCCTGGGGGTCTACATTTCCCTGGCTCCTTCTCTATTTCTTTCCCCAGTCCTCATTTCCCTGTCCTGTCAGCTGTTGCAGAATTCCATTTTTAATACATCATGTGCAATGCACTCAAGACTCTGCATGGGCAGGGTAGTCTTTGTAATCAGGTTTTACCCTTCTAGGAGCACACATCACAAGAGCAACAGTAATATTTTAATATTCTTAGCAAGGTATTGTACATGTGCAAAATTTGGAGGTCATATGCTGCCTAATACTGCATTCTTTTAATCTCACATTCACTTCAGTGCATGTGACTTTGAAAAACCAGGCAATTGTGCCTTGGTTTTGTTCTGGAGTGTCCCTTTGATCACACCATGCTTTAAGAAATCTATTTGCCAACAAATAGGAGTTCCCCCTCTGACCTTAAAGAAGAACATCTTCCCTTCTCCCTGCTGTAATGACTTCTTTTTCCTCCACGCCCAGAAGAATGGAGCTTAAGAACTGTATTCCTAGCAGATTATACTGACAGGCAGTAGCTATCTGCTTCATATGTTATACTTTTGCTGGCTTAAAACTGCTTTTCTTTTTTCTCTCTGAGTGAATATAACGTTGAGTTTGGGTTTCTATTTGCTGTGATATTATACATTCATAACTCTAAAAACATGTGGACATGGACATTAAAACAATTTTCAGTTTATTCTTATTTATCACATCAGAACCTTTCAGAATTTGTCTGGTGTAACAAAATCTTTGGTTCTTAATTATTGGGAGTTTCTACTCCAGTGAGAGGGAAGGTGTCTATGGTGCTCAAATATTTTCAAGGTCAAAGGCTTTTTGTGCATCATGGCTAAGTGCAGAGACTCAGAAGCTTTTGGTCATAAACTTTTGGGCTGCACTCATTTTCTCTGGCAGCCCAAAGCCGTTGCAAGTGGCTCATGGATGTTTAAGTGGAGGTATCTGGTGCTGATCTGCTCCCAGGCTCGATGTACCCAGCCTGGGGGAAAGAGAACATCTTCAAAGATGGTAAGGGAGTGTCATTCCTGATCCTTCATTGTATGTATGATCACAGGGATGGTAGGATGAGCAGAGCTCAGACCTTGGCAGGTGGAAGTGACTGAAACGGAGCTGTGGAGTCTCCCCCGTGTTGACTTAGAAACAAAAGACATGACACATGGCAAAGCAGCTGCTGCTCTCACCTTTCCATCCTCATGAAGCTGCTTGTCAAGCTGCTATGGCTTGTGTGCAGTGTCCTTTCACACTGAAACACCGGGCTCTAGATTGTGACTTCTGTGAGCTGATGCATTTTTAGTCTGGGCATCAGCCAGAAGATCCCATCAGGATGAAGCTGATGGGAAACAAGCAGATAAGCTTCCCTGTGGTAACATATCTTCACTCATAAATACAATTCTTGCGCCTTTTCTTGTCCAAGGCTGACTAAGGACTCCAAAAAGTCCCTTCTGCTGTCTGTGCACAGATGTGAACCCGTTCACTCCATCCCTGAGCTATGTGTTGTAATGTAATTTCTGAAGACCACAAAGATTAATTTCAGTGGTAGTTACACTCCATAATGAACTCTTAGAAAATACAGTTTTGACATCCCTGGCTTCTGTGATGCATCAGTTCAAAACCTCATTTGTCTTGCCTGAATTTATTGTAAGTTGTAATTTAAGAGATCATCTCTCTTTTGTCAATTGTGCTTTTATCAGTTTAATGTTATCTTTACCCATTTATCTTCTGTATTCTGTAAGTTATGTTGAAAACATAAATCTTCTTCTGTAAGGTAATTATATCTACAGGTTATTTTCAAGACCTTTATTTCATTTTCTCCAGGTTAAATTGTAGTACAGAGAGCACTTTCTGAGGTCTGGGATTTTTTTTTCGGGACTGACTGTATCAATTCACCTGAAGCTTCCACTTTTAATCCACCGACGACTCTCTATGCCATTGCTTCTGGAGATATATTTTTCAATAAGTAACTACAGAATATACACAAAAAAAAAGTTAAAAGACATTTTTATTTATATATTCTTACAGCAAGTTTTGCTGTAAGAATTAATCCACTTAAGCCTTGAATCTAAATAGCTTCATGGATGAGGATTAAATTTTAAAACTCTTAATGAAGAAGAACATTAACATCAAAGTCGCTATTTAATATAATTAACATAGGAATGTGTTTTGTTAGTATATTGTTCATTGCAAACCTCACTAAATAAGAATTAGGAATTGCTTTAGGAAAAAGAAAGACTGTAACACATTTTCCTGTGGTACAGGAAATATTTAATTTATTTAATTTATTTATTTATTATAATATTTATGTTATTTAATTAGTAGTAGGAGGAGGAGGATATCAGTAACAAGAATCATGGATGATGTTTGTGTTGAAAAAATTCACTTAGAAAAAATAACAAATCAGACTAAAATTTAAGTAAATAATGCTGCTTTGAAAATTTTCTTCATAAACAAAGACATCAGATGCATTATTTTAAATTACTTCAATATTAAGTTGTCTGTAATTGTAGGTGCAACATATAGGAGATTTCAGAAGGATGAGCTAGTGAAATATGCCTTATAATTATATTCAGAAGACTGCATCTTCTTTCCTTAACATGCACACAAATGAGAAAAAAGCATTATGGGACTGTCCGACTTAAAGTAAGAGAAAGCTACTTCAGCACTTTTAATAATCCTTTTTATAATTTTGCAGCTGTCTGGCATTCTTATAGAATACAGAAAATGAATTAACTCTAGCAAGTATTTTATTATAAAGCATTAAGTTATAAATTTCATCACACAAGCTTTAACTTCTTGAGACTCTTTTTAATCTTTCTAAAATGGGTAAAAATTACATTAACCACTCCAAGTCTATACTAAAAGAAAGCTGGAACTATTTTTTAGAACTTTTTAAAAAATCTCATTTTTGTACACAAGTTTACCAACACAGACTTACAGTCTTTTTCCTTGAGGAAAGACATACTATATTTTAGAATTTTTTATGAATGCTGCAGCATGAGTTGGGATTTTAATTGCTTGTATATTTTCTAGAATTTATAATTTCTGTGCAAAGCAGTGCTTCCCCAGTCATTTTATTTAAAGGTTTTTTGAGACACTGACACTTTTTTAGTCAAACTTTTTGACTAAATTCTATGTGAGGCAGTGGAAAACTTCCATTGACGTCCATGAGGATAAATTATCTCTAAGGGTAAAGTATTCTTTAAGGATATTTTTGAGACTGTCAGCTATAAAATTAGTTCACATGTGTGGAAATTCTCAGCTTAGCACCATCTTTATTGTTGAGTCTCTGCTTTCAAAATACTTTTTAAACAAGAGAAGATTAGTTGAAGCCAAAGATAATTTAAGTCCACAGAAAAATATCTTGAACCTGGTTCCAGAGTATAAGCTTGAAGTATCTTATTTTGGATGATTATCTTGGAAGTCAAACTTTTAGTATAACTTTCAATTTTATATATTTAGAGATAATGAGGGAGAGTGAGAAAAAAAAGTTGGTATAGTATCCATTTTTAAGATGTTTGGATTTGATTTGGCATTGCATGAGGTAGGAACAACTTAGAATATTCAATGCAAGAATTTAATGATATTTAAGTCCTACTGCCTCATTAAAAAAAAAAAAAAAATCGTTAGAGCTTTATTTTGTGCCTGAGAGCCAGAAGATACCTTCAAATCCCAGCTGGAGATCTGTGACACGTGGTTTTGGTTTTGTGTTTGTGTTTGTGGGAGCAGCCCCACAGCTAACAGGAGTCTTGCTGCAGTGTCCCTGTTCTCCAGGAGGGCATGGCCCAAACCCCACTCTGTGGCTGGAACAAAAATGAGCAGTCCAATGTGACATTATTCAGCATATATGGCATTCTAATAGAATTAAAACTAAACTGCTATTAATTACTGCTAGCTGCAGCAACATACCTTGCTCAATACATACCGAGAATTAGAATTCGTCTAATGAGAATAACGATATGTTCAAGATTTGCAGTTTTATCATTCCTAACTGGTAATTATTCTATTCCATAGTAAAGTTAATATTGAAAAACAAGAATATAAATCAATTCAGTGTATTGGATTCACTTTTTTTAAAAAAAAAAAAAAAAAAAAAAAAAAAAAAAAAAAAAAAAAAAAAAAAAAAAGCACACTATGTCCACATTTCTCAGAACAAAATGTATACTGAGGTCATAGTCTGAGTGATGAAAAACTTTATTAGACTTCCACTGAAACTTTTGGACTGACATTTTGTGCAACACAGAGTAAAGATATTTTAAAGGCTATAAGAAATTAAATGTAGTCTTATTCCTAGTGAGTAGAGTACACATACCTGTGCATTCTGCTTTACCTGCCAAGAGCCATGACAAAGTAGTTGTGGTATGGTTTGAATAATATTTCTTTTGAAAATGTCATGGTAAACAAAGCTACAATCAATATATATATTCTTATAAATTACTTCAATTTTATATTTGCTTTAATTACAGATTGTTATAGCCATGAAGACTGTTGCAGAAATAAGTTTTGGTGTAGAATGTCTAGCAGAATTTTATTTAAAAGAATTCCAGTAAAAAAGAGTACTAAATATTGCATTTTTGCCTGGGGATTTCAGGCAAACTAAGTGCAGTAAAATAAGAAGGTTTGGAGCAGATAATTCAGGTATTTCAATAGTAAAGAAAAAAGAATATTGTTGCCACTTTAATGTTTTTAACTTCTGTAGATTAAAAAAAAAGGTTGTTCAGGCAGGAGTGCTGAGCACACTAGAACTGATCACTATGGTTTAAATTTCTTGTTTCTCAAACCTCACATTTTCTTTTTTGCTTTTTTGGTTGTGTTCTGGTTTTGGTTTTGGTGTTGTTGTTGTTATTGTTGTTTTGGTTGGGGAGGGGTTGTGGGGTTTGTTTTTATGGGGCTTTGTTTGTTTGTTTGTTTTGTGTTTGTTTTTTCTCAAAGATCATTTGGAGTAGTTTATTGGTTTCACAGCTTGAAAAAACTTCCTGACAAAAATCTAACCAAAAATTAGTCTTCTTTTTCTGCTGATTTTTTTTTCTTTTTGATTTTCATTTTGATTTAGAGTATCAAAACTCGCTTCACTCTTCATTAATCCTTGTTACCTTTTTATTTTTAAATTCTGCCTTATGATTTTCCTGTCTACAGTTCTTGTCTTTGTGCTTGAGAGAACAGCATGTTCTCATGATCTTCTTTTATGAGGAGTTAGAGAAAACCTTAAGATTCAAAGAAGACAAAAGAAAATAAAGATGTTCTGCTGCCAGAACCGTAAGTTTTGCATGGAGTGCTATTTCAAGAATATAAACTGGGAGAATGGTTTTGAAGGAACCTTGTGCTGGCACTGAAACACAGAATAAAAGATTTGGCTCCTGAAACCATTCAGATGTACTCTAGAATATCTTAAAGCCACTAACTCCCTTTCAAGAAGGCTGAAAAATTCTGAAATTACTGGAAAATGTTGGCTATTTCCAAGTTCATATGTTTCTATTTGACAAGCCATACCACTTGGCTATGTATAAATTAGACTTGTAATGAGTTGTGGTTTGCCAATGAAAATGAAATATGTGCTACAATTGTAAAGTGCTGATGCAGAACTTCACAAGTTAATACAAGGCCAAATATCTAATTCTTCAGTGTAGGGTGGTTCAAGTTCAAAGGCACAAGCTTCTATCCTAGAACAAATTTTATCCAGACGCCTTAATACTCCTGCAAATACTAATCAATCAATTCTTCTGTGCTGCAGAACTAAAAAATATTCCTGCACACCAAAAGAGTATTTATAGGTCTGCTGAATCCTTACCTTTGGAATTTGAAGTACCAGAGCCAAGTCAGTATTTGATAGCAAAAGATTTAGAAGATACGCCTGAAGCCTTTCACATTTCTGTACTGTAGTCTGAAAAAATGTTAACTTTCAGTAATAATCTTCATAATGTCTACAGTCACCTCTTATAACCTTCATTTAAACTAGGTGCATACTTCGGACCCAAGTAGTCTTAGATTAATTACTTAAAGCCAATACAAATGAAATTTGTTATTTTCTCCTGTTAAAATTCTGTTGTTTAAAATTATCTGGCTGTATTGGTGCTATTTATAATTATTAGTCTTGTCTTTAGCTACAGTTGGTATGATGACATCTACAGTCTAATATTAACATAAAAGTGGTTTTAAATCAGTTTTCAAGACCCATTTTTTCCCCCAAACTTTCTTAGAGGTAAACTTTTAAAAGCCAATACAATGAGTTGGAGTTGGAACAAAATAAAGTTCAGACATCTCCCGGTAGCTGCAAATTTATTAGATTGTTTCCTTGCTCTGTTAAGTACTTTGGTTGTAATTCCTGTTGAGTTCCAGAAATACTGAGTTTCCTCTTCCTACTTCAGCTGGGTGTTTTGTTTGTTTTGTTGGGTTTTGTTTTGTGCCATTTTCTAACCTGTGATATATCAAGTTACAGTTCCTAATTTCTGCTCTACACTACCTTGTATTGCATAATGAGAACAGTGAGCATGGTAGTTTATATAAAAGTTGGGTAAAATCTCAGAATCATTGATTTAAATACATTCAATTGAAAACAAATCAAGCAGCATTATGGGTTACAAATACCAGGTTACTCTGGGGATTTCTGTGTGTGCACTGCCCAGTTTTGCTGTGTGCTGGCACTTCAGATTCAGTAAATGGACCTCACAGAGTGAAACTGCCAGCATATGCTGTAAGCAGAGAATTATGTCATGTAGTGTTAGGGCTAATAGGCTAAATTACAGATAACTGGGAAGGGATCCACAGGTGGCCTTGCAATTTCTGCCTCAGAGTGGAGCAGCTAGTTAGAGGAGAAGCTATCACGTTACAAAACAAATTGTTAGGTATTTCATTTTGTTCTCCATCAATTTCCTTGCTATAAACAATTAGTAAAAAAAACCCTAGTATATATTGCATATATTTATATATGAGGAGGTGCCACATTCCAAAAAAAAAAAAAAGAGCTGAACTGCTCCAAAGAGAGGAAAAGAATAAATGGTTAAACAATCCCTGCATAGATAGAGTGAAGAGGATTTGACTGAAGAGAATTTCTTAATTCAATTGAGGACAAATCTTCTTGTGAAAAAAATCCTCCAAATGTGTAATTTGATAAACCAATGAACTTCATGTTAAATGAATAAATTGTTTAAGCAAACTGAAATGGCATATATGAAATTCTGCCACGTGACTTGCCCTAGCTGCCAGTTCAGTGTGTGTTGTGTGAAGAAATGCAGGGGATGGAAAGAAGGAGAAAACGAGGAAAAAGATGAGGGAATAAAAACAACGATGAGCAAAGGGAAGAGCTCTGTGGTGTTCTTACAGGGTTTTCTCTCCCTTCTTTCCTTCTTTCCAGATGTCATAGTGATGTGGGATTGAAATCTGCCCTGAGGTTTGTGAACCAAATGCTTTTAATTTCTGTGGAGTTTGCTTACATTAGAGTTGACTGTCGCTGCTCTTTGACTGATTTTTAAAACTCAAATTCATGAAGTCCCATTGTATAAAAAAAGCTAATGATAGGTCTTGGAATTTGATGAGGGACAAAACCCACTTTTAGAGGCCATTGTTCACTCTAAAACCAGTGGGAATGTTGAAGGTGTCCTAGTACAGGAGATTCATTTATGCAATGGACATTGAGTATACATAAAATCTGAAAAAAAAAAAGCTTTTCAGCCAGCTCTCTGGGCTTATATTGGATATTTTGAGCCAAATTGCAACAACCCACAGCAGACAGAAAGAAACGAGTGGGAGCCAGCCAGGAATGTTTTCACCTACTTCAAGGGCCCCACAAAAAATCATCTTCAGGCAGTTTCCAGCTTCCATCCACTGCCAGTGTCAGGCTGGAGCGTGTGCAGGTGCACACCCTTCCAAGGACTGCCACTCACACCTTGCACTCACTCACCTCCTTCGTGGCCCTTTGGCTCTTTACTTTTGCTGATGTCAAGCCTTCACTTTGAAAAGACAGGAGTCCCTACTTTGGGAGGCAGGGGCAGGCTGTCATACTGCAGACTGTCATACTGCAGACTTTACAGGCTTCATTTTCTACACATTACACACTCCTTATTCACTGCTGTAAAAATACACTGCGTGCAAGCCCAGTAGGTTTCAGAGGGTAATTTTTACTCTATAATAAATCTTCCATTTTATACCATATCACAGCCAAATATGCTTTGGTTTCATGTTAATCTTTATTAGCATATAGTTTTTATACTTCAAAATGAGTATTTTATCTGAAAAGTTACTAATATCTGTGATTGCTAATATTGTACAAATCGGATTGAATTTTTAGTTTTAAGTGGGGTTGTTTGTTTGTTTGGGGTTTTTTTTGTGTTGTTTGTTTTAAATGGAGGTTTTTGCAGGCTCTTTAAAATTTTAAACTATTGTCTTAGCTGGTGTACTTGAGAAAGTCATGTTAGCAGCTGTCTTCTTTAAAATAGCTCTGAAAACACCTAGAGTTGATGTCAACAAAGCAGAGATCAGTGAAATGGATCAGACAACTGGTCCTCATGTAAGAAGTGAATGTGTTAACTTAGAAAACACAAAAATTGGGACAAAGAAAAAAGGAACAGGAAGAGACTAGGTTTACTAATTAGAGAAAAAAAAATAATTCAATGGGAAGTAACACCTGAAGTCACTGAAAGCATTTTAAAGCATTCCAGCTGTATTCATTTGAATAAACAGAGGGTTATACTGATAATTCTGAAAGGTGATAATCATCACTCCAATCTAATGAGAAAGTAAGATAATCACACTCTCATTTGCCCTTAATAAACTTGAGGTTCTTTTAATTTTGATTGATTATTATTACTTATTTTTGTGTTATACATAATATATCCATCCTATCTGTAAAAAAAAAATGCTACATAGCTCTACCCCCTGAAATTCATCTTTTCTATATCATAATTTACTATTTTTAATCCTGGTACTAGAGAAGAGAATTTGGTCATTACAGTCACAGTTTTTATAAAAAAATTCTTACACTTTAATGTACAATTTTTTTATTCCCATATCAAACTTCTACCAGTAACTGAATGGTAAATTTACATTTTATGGGTATTTCAATTGTTTTGAAGGAAAATGATTTAGCATTAAATGTCACCAAATTTTGATTTTTTCATCTTTAAAATGGTTGCTTGGCTGTTTCCAGGTGTTCTTTGTTAATTTAACATGTTCATTTTTAATTATTTTCCAGAAAAATGCTTCTCTTTATGACAGATGAAAACAGTATCAACAATCCAAATAATAAGCAAGCTTTATAGTGCCTTACCAAAAAAAATCAATATTGGAAAAAATTACTAAGAACTGTAAGGACAGTATTGATTTTATTGCTGAGGTTAATAATTTCAAGTAGATCATGTAGTTAGGAATGTTTATTTTCCAGTGTCTTAGTTATTATGGAATTGTTCTAAGCACCAATATATGATGGCTGCTATTTTCTAGTTTAGAAAATGTGTAACTCATTAAAAACACACACTTTTGTTTTTCAGCTGATTTCCATTAACACATCTGTGTACAGTAGCACAACATGAAATATAAAGTAAAATGCTGCCCCAAATCAGCTAAGAATGTATTTTTTAGTTTGAAATATAGGCAAAAGTCAGGAACAGTGGCCTCTGTTCCTACTATTGCTGTATCTCAACACACAGAGAAACATATTAAATGTGTTTGTCTTTTATTTAACTTGAATGTAGAGTTTGTTTGAGGTTTCAGATGGTAATTTTAGCCCTATGCTCATTATGACATATCAGCTAACGATGCCACTTTTATTTCTCTACGTCTATTAAAGATATGACATTTTTAATTCCATCAGCTCAGGGCCTAAATTAGAGCTCGAGGTAAATGTTTTCATTTAGCTTATTGATTCTGTTCCAATTTAAGAGATTATCCCATAGCTCTAATTCACCCAAAGAATCTCACTGGGGAGATTTTCAAAGGCACAAATAGAAGTCAGACCACTAACTTCCATTCATTGCTGAAAATTGTATTACTGCCTTCTCTCTGGATACAGAGAAACCCAGTCCCCATTGTTCTCTTAATAGGACAGAGCATCCATCTTTCTCAAGTGGGCTTTGAAAGTGTTGATCAAAGCAGAGGAGGCCAGATGCTCACAGTCTGCTACAGATCCAGTACAGTCAGTGAGTTATTTGCACCATTTGGGACACAAGCCGTGTCATTGCTAAAATTATTACAAGTTACTTTGTCTCCTAATAACAAGATTCAGCACTAGAGAATTAACTTTTCCCTGACAAAATGGAAAATGGAAAAAGTTAGAAAAAAACCCTACTGATTCATTAACACCAATGCAAGTGTCTGGTAAAATTGTCCTCCAACTGATTTTTTTTGTTATTGGGCTGTGAGACGTTGACCTTGATTCTTGTTCTGAAGATCAGTATAGAAGCACTGCAGAGGAAATGTCCTCACATGCTTGGATGAAGATATTGTAAAGCCTTCACTTCATGGCAGTTTGGGTTGGCAGGAGCAGAAAGAGTGTAACCAGGCTCTTATACCTGCTTTTAGACATTTTGTCAGAGTTCCTCTTCTCTGCCCATCTGCCAAGATAGTTTCCCACGTTTCTGGTGCCACCCACTCCAGGAAAAGTTAGCTGATTTTATATTCCAACAAGATGCCCTGTTCAGCGAGCATGTGTAGAAAGCAATTTCTTTTCTTAAATGGACAGAGTGAATACCAGCAATATCTCTGTCTTCTGGGGTAAGTTTCATGGAGTTTTAGGTAGTAGGCTGGCTTCCACTTCTAGCTGAACTGTAGCACAGGGCCAGTTTACAAAATACATGTTTATCTCCTGTTATCTACTCAAAATCACCTGCTGAGATAATGCCACACTCACCTGGCTTTCTCACCATCAGTTGTTCACTAGGGTTGGCACAGTTCTCAGCTCAGCTACCTTCTCCTTTGCACCTCTTCCAGGCAACACCTCACTTCTGAGCAGGCTTGGTTAGCTGAAGACTGAGGGGAAGGAGATCAGGAATGACAAGGTGGAAAAATTATATACTGGAAAAAAAAGGGAGTAGTAGACTGAGATGGAATATGGAGAAGTCGATGGGGTATGGAGAAGTCAGAGATCAGTAGAAAGGAAAATAATATTTCAGTAAAGAGCCATCACCAAAAAGGAAATACATTTTTAAAGCATAAATAAGAAGAAAAAAACACAACAAGCTGTGTATTTGATCTTGCAAATATAAAATGTCCAGGTCTTCTCTGAATATTTTCTTGAAAGCCCCTAAGTTTATATTTGAAATGTGTGAGAAAAAGTAAATATAGAAATGCAAATCAGGCCTGACAGATTAGCCTAACAATCAGATTTTTGAAAAGCAGAAGGCTAACGACAGTTTAGCAGTTTATTTTGAGAGCTGAGTAGGATGGCATATTTTTACATTAAACAACATTCACTTTAGTTTTCTTGTGTTTATTTTTGTCTGAACATACCCTTACAGTTCTCCACCACTCAGTTAACAGTCCTACATTTGCCTGAATTAATAGGATAAATATTGCCAGTTTGTTAGAACAGATAATGATAAATGACTTGAAACATTAAATGTGTCTGGGACATATTTAATCCATAAGCTTGACGTTAAAAGCGCCAACATTATCTTATAAAATTTTACTATCAACATGATCTGGGAAGCATTCTTGTGGTAATCTCATACGGCTTCTCATTTATGCTGACAGAAAACACTGGCTGTGTTGAAATATCAGCTCACATAGAGCTGTGAAGGCCTGTTAGCTGTACGGTCACACATAAAAATGCTAAATAATCCTTAGAAGAAGGCACGCTCTGGCTGCTGGTGTGGGATCAAAGCGTGGAGGGTCCTGAGAACACTTGAGATGCACTCAGGGGTTCTGCTGGTTTAGTGCCAGAGCTGAGAAGGCATCTCGAGATGTGATGCTCTCACAAAAGCTGTGCTTCCTTCACGAATGGTGTGCTGGGATCCACAGTCCCCTGGTACTTTTTGCTTTTAAAGAAGAATTATTTCTCTCTTGTGCAGAAGCAATTTGTGGCTGTAGGAGGAGGTGGTGCAAGAGGAATCTCGACTTGCTAGCCTGTGGTAGTGTCAGCATCTCTCAGGTACCCTGGGTCAGCTGGGGTTGGAGCGCCCTGCTCTTCTGGTCCTTTTTTACTATTTTACTTTAATTTTTATATTTTTTTCCCCAATAGTGATTTTAAATGCATAAACTCTCCCGGTATGAAGGACAAGGTGCCACCTCCAGGTCAAACAGCAGCCTTTAAGAGATATTCTCTCATGTAGACTTTAGCCAGTTACAATGTGTGACATGTCTAGATTGCTTAGGAAGGATGATTCCTTTGCCTGAGTGTAAGTTTGGAGGTATTTCATAGGAACTCACTTTGCATTTTTAACAGCAAGAACAAAATATCTTCTTTATTACATGCTCCTAGATCAGGGTTTGTTTGTTTGTTTGTTTGTTTTAATTTCCTTCCTGGTGGATTTTAAGCATCTTTTACAAACAAAGAGAAAAAAAAAATGTTTTATGAAATAAGAAAACAATAAAGTCTTAATCCTTGCTTTTCTCATAGCATTAATAGCTAGGCGTGTAATGGGGAATTTCTTGTAAAAATCACAGTAGTTCTTGACTGAACTTTAGAGGCTTTGTCTAATGCCTAATCTTGCGCAGCCACATAGAAAAAATAAATCCAGGAAAATGGAAGTCTCTGAGATAAATCAAAATCAAAATCTATGCTGCCTTGAGGGCATGAGAATAGATGGCAAATTGATAAGGTACACGGGTAAGAAAAACATACTTTTTGCCTCAAAAGCCAGATCATCTCTTTTCTAATTTCAACAAGACAAATTTTATTTCTTGTTAACTGTATATAATTAATAAGTATTTAAGCAAGGCTGGCTGAACTAAACCAAGATCAGTTTACTTAAATATAGCTTTAGTCAAGACTAAATAATAGGTATCAGAACTGCTTTCTAATTGTGCAAATCATGCTGTATTTACGTTTTTGTGTTTGTATTTTTTATTAGCAGAAGCATGTATACATAGATGCTGTATATTTACTTCAAGATTTCTGTCTATCTCTGCATGAAAAACACATCTGTTTTCCTCTACCACCAAAAATGTAAAAATGTGCCAGCAGAATGTATAATGTTATGGTTGAGAATTTAAAGGCTTTTAAGTGAGGAAATTAAGAAAAAAACAAATGCCCTCAGAGAAGTGATGACTCTTAAGACTCAGTCGTGCTGGACCATGACGTCTTTAGGGGAGAGGTAATGTTAATTGATATGATTATACAGTGCTGAGTGCACTGTTGGTGTTCTATAAGTAAACAGAAAAAAAAATTAAAAGTTTGTTAGAATGGTGATTTGGGCAGGTTTTTTCAAATGTATGCATTTGGATGATTAAAAAACCCCAGTCAGTCTCGGGATCTTTGTTCAGTTGATGTATTACTTAGATCTGTATTACAATCAAAACAAAAAATAACCCAGCCAAGCTGATTTGGGACCATGAGTGTTTCCCCAAGGCTGCAGGGGTACACTGGTGTGTGGGTCTGTTCCTCACACAGGCTGCTGAATTATGTGTGTGTGCCCTTCCCTTCACAGCACTGCAATGTTTTCATGGCAAACATTGCTACATCTGAGTTGATCTCCCAGGAGTTTTTAGAGTTATAAGGTAAAATAAAACTTGGGTAACGTTTAGCTTTAATGAGTCCTGTAACTGTCCTGTCATGCCCCAGAGTCTGTACAGCTGCCTTGCAGAGGCTCCTTGAGAGCCTCTAGATTTAGTTCTTTTAAAAAGGGAGACTGCTGCAGAAGTGCATCAAAGGCAGCATAAGAACTGTATGTGGCAGCTATTTAAGTAGAGCTCATACTGCAGAAATAGAGACCTGCTTTGTTTTGCAAATTTGATAAAGATGCCTTCAAATCAAGGGCTTGAAAGGGCAGCTCAAGAGAGGGAGGGAAGGAGAGCTGCCCTTGCTCATGAGTTGAGGCAGTCCTTGTGTGACTTTGAGGAGGGGATGACTCAGGAACCCGTGGCATGGTGCCCAGGCAGGCTCTTGTCAGTCTGTCCTCCTTAGCACTAAACCAGCACCTGACTGCTGTGGTAAAAACCTTTCCCAGGTCATCAATTTCCAACACAGTCAGTGCAAGGGTCTTCAGGAGTGACAGAGATGTCCCTGTGTAAGGAAGTGGCTTTGGCTTTGTGGTGTGGAGAAGGACCTCTGTGCACAAGTGACCCTGACTTTCCAAAGGACAGCTGCTCTTCCAGTGGGAGAGGCTGTAGCTTTCATCATGTCCCTGTGAATGAATGCAGAGAAATTTATTTCAAACCCCCCTTGGAAGCCCTTGCAGTAGAGAGTTCTGTAACCAGTTAAAAGAAGGTGAAGTATCTAATGAAGGGAGAGAGAACTTTAGAAAAAAAAGTTCTGCCTATTATGGATAAAAAGCTCTGTGGAAGCTACTTGATCCAAGGAAAGATCTGTGCAGTAAATTGCCGGAGACTTTTATCTATGGCGCACTAAACCAGAAATTAAAAGTTTGGGACGTAATGAAAGCTGAGTAGAAAAGAAATTAAATATGTCTGAAGATCTGAGAAAATGACATGTATTAAAGCTAGATAGAAATAGTGTAACACAGACCATAAATTCATTATGTAATTTTATCTTCAAGTCCTTTTGACTGAACTGTAGCGTATAAGTCAGGAAGGTATCCAGTCTTAGTGTAATATCTTCAAGTGGTCCACTGCACCTCTGAAAAATTTGTCCACATGGCTAATTCCAGAATTAATTACATTGCTTTAGAGTAAGCTTTCAAATAGCTGAGGAACTCACATGAGCAGAAATTATACAGCAGAAACTGAAACTAGTTAAATGAGCTATAAAATACTGAATCACATAGGAGCAGGCCACCTTTTATTTGGCTTCACACCTCTGAATGCTTAATTGGGTTGGTTTTACTTGCTATTACTCCAGCGGGGAAGGCACTGCTTTGATAGCAGTAATTGCCTACTGCCCTGCTAGCCAGCAACACTGTGCATGAGGCACTCTGTTAGAGAGAGTGATGGGAAAGCTCTTTTGGTGATGAGTTTTCAATGTCTGATTGCATTTCTTTGTGTGAATGTCACTTGTGAGATGCTGCTTTGGGCATCCCTTCACACCCCCCAGGATACAAGGTAGCTTTTTTGCTGTAATGGGATAAATGGGTACAACCTGTGCAAAAGTGTCCATGCAGTGATTTGTGTCTATAAAAGTAGCCTTTCATTAATCTTGTAAGATGAAAAGCCATCTGGCCTACAGTTCTGAAACTTTCCATTAAATCTGTGTAGGATTCCCTGTTAGACCAAACAACTGTAGGGCTTGAGAGCTCAGCCAACATCTGCTGAAATACCAGTGTGATGCACCAGTTTACTTTTGCACAGCACAAGGCTCAATGAAGTTTGGATCTGGGACCAGATAAAGGATAAAGGTATTAACTAAAAGGCAGGATAGTCTTCTGTGAGTCAGCTCAAATTTTTAGCTCAGATTAATTTTTTCCAGTCTGGAATTTCATGCTTTGCTTTGTTTTTTTTTTTTTTTCTTTGAAAATCTTTTTCTTCTGTCCTTCAAGCAGTTCACTGTCAACTGTGAGACTGCAAAGCCTTTTGGTTTCGGTGCTCAAAACTGCAGCTGTCCTTTGAACAGTCAATATTTCTGCATTCACAGTAAACTACACCATTCCACGCTTCTGCTCATGTGCTCCTAAAGGGCTGCCTTATATTAATTGAGAGGGGTTTTTTTTTCTTTGCTGTATTTTGGTGCAGTGAACAGTTTGGTACATTCAGGTGTCTTACATAACCAGCAACACAATGAGTCATCTTTGGAGAGCGGCTATTGACTGAACTGGCATGAGTTCAGAGGGTGCAAAATGTGCAGTTAGAAAGTGCTTTAAGAAAAGACAATCTGAATCCCCCAACCATTTTCACACTATATGTTACCATAGGAGTTATTTTTGCTGTGGGCCAAAGGCCCAGCAGCATGTGTAGGAGTGATCTCCATCATTGCTCAGCACATAGATGTGACTCCTGTCAAACAAAATGATCACAAAAAACCCAAAGCTTTTCATAGGGAAATCCCACTGTGACAAGGATGTGATGACTCTCCCTGCCCAGACACAGAACTGGGTCTGTATGTAGAACTCACTCCCTCCTGGTCATGTCTCCAGAGGGAATAGCCACAAGGGGCTGCTGGGGTCAGAGCAAAACTGAAGGCTGCTTGTCACGTGTAAGAAGCAGGAGAGCTGGCAGATCACAAGTTCTTTATATCCTGTTCCATAAATACTTTGCTCTTTGTACTGAGCCAAGTTCTCCCAAATTGACATGAGAGCACTTCTCTCATCCTACTTTCTCCAACTAATCCAAAGAAAAAGAACATCCCTTTTAAAGGGTTTGTGGATAACTGCTTTAATGCCATTGAAACTTTCTTGTGGTCATCTGAGGTCTGCCAGCTGGAGGTGAGAAAATTCTTCCTGCTCTCTTTTGGAAAGTTCCTGTCACTGACATGAGAAGGTTTAGAAATTAGTGTCTTCAGCTAGTCACCTCCTAACTGGTTCTTGTGCAGTATTTCAATTGCACTAATAATTTTGAGCTCAAATTTCATAGAGATCAGTGGCTGTGAGCATTAAAAATTAATAGCTGCATTATTAAGTTGAAAATAATTTACTTTGTCTCTCCTTTCCTGGTAATTGAAATTGTATCTAGAAATTTACTCCAGTACTTTATTCAGATAAAGGCCCTGAATTCTGCAGCTCGGTTACATGCACACACAACAGACAGCATGCAATGTGTGAGGCTGAAGATCAGCCTGGAGAATGCTATGTCAATGCTGTTCTGTGAAGGAATTTTTACTGTTGTATAATTAACAATTTTGAGTATCCCTGAGACTGATACTTATGGTGCTAAAAGACTAGAAGTTTTTGCTGTTACTTTCACTGGATATAAATGTAGACCTCGTGCAGACTAAAACCCTCTGTCTCCACGAATGAAAAGCCTTCTGGTCTTATTGCAGTGATTTTCTTCTCTCAGGATGAAGCTTTTCTGGGTCTAGCTTCATAATTGTGGTGAGAGGGGTAGCAGACAATTTGTGTTCCAGCTCTTCCTTTCGATGACTTTCGAGACATTTCCAATGACCTCGGGGATGTTCGTGATCCCCGGTACTGACGGATCCAGGGTTAAATTACTTCCAGCAGCTGGAATCTGCCTGCACTGGTGCCCCGAGGCTGCTGGGCTGCAGGGGGAAGGTTTGTTAGGTAACACAGATTCCACACACAATTTCTCAGAGCTTCTCTTACCGCCGATGCACTGCTCCATTTATGCAGCATCTGCTGACAGAAACCCGAGTGGGAGGTGGTATCATTTGTGTTGATTTCCCTAGAAATAGAAGATGCTTGTGCTGAATAAGAGAGTTACTGCACAGCTAAAAAAAAAAAAAAAAAAAAAAAAAAAAAAAAAAAAAAAAGTTTCTTTTTAAAGCATTTATTTTTCATTTTGGATATGGGTTTTTTTGTCCTTGCCCCCCTCTGTGGGTAAGGGGGGGGGAAGCTTGTTTTTGTGCCCATTGATAAACGTAATGAGATCTGAGTGTCAACATTAAAATGTTCCGTGTCATCAGCTCTGTGAAACTGCAGTGAAATATGGAAGCGAGGGAGAAAAAACTCCGTTTTCAGCCTGGCTGTGTCCCCTGCTAGGGTGCTGTGGGGAATGTTGATAAACACTGGGAAGGGCTGAGAGGTGGCAGAGGCAGGTGAGGAGCCCGTGGCTTCTGAGGGACCACAGAGAGCTGCCACTGCATCTCCTCCTGCATCCGAGTGCAGGAGGCTCTGAGTTAGGGGAAGCCTTTACAACTCTTCTGTTTTTGCATTCCCTGGATCAAGGAAACAAGCCATGCAATGGAAATTTTTAATAAACATTTCTAGTAGGAGTAATATTTTACATCTCCCTCTGCCTCTGCTGAGTAAGTGCTGCTAGCTCCAGTTGTTCATTACTAAGGAAAGTCTTCTCTAATTCATCTCCAGCAGTACTCCAGGTAGAGCTGGTTTATTTTTTTTATTACCTGGCATGGCTGTGCTGTCACTGCTGCTGCTGCTTGGGCTAATAGACTTATCTGCTGCCGTGGACATCGCGCCTAGAATAAAAGCGGGGTCAAGGTGGAGAGGTGAAAAGAATCGTGAGTAACCCGGGCTTTTCCTTCTCTTCTTCTCAGCTCTCTGTTTGAAGAAATGTGTCAGGCCTCATTTCTCCGTGCAATTCTTCCTCTCTGCGAGGTCGCTCTCTAATAGCAGCCTTAAGGCCGTGTAATTGAAGGATTTAAATATGCATGTGGAAGGCACGGGCCACACCTTCCGTGAGCTCCGCACATCTGCACTCCGGTCCTGTGTCTCCTGTGCCTGTGCTCATTAACTCCTCTCTTTCCAGGGACTCGGGAGAAGTCCAGGCTGCACCTTCTCTATTTATATTTTTAGCATTTTGTGTGCTATTTCAGATGTTAGCTTTGATAAGGGCAGCAAATCTCACAGCCCTGCAGTTTGTGTGAAGGAAACTTGTAACCCCAGTTGATTATAATGGTGAATTTTATGGATATAAATGCAAAGCTGCACTTTACAATCTGCAGGTTTAGGTAAGGGGGTGTAAGGTAGAACTGCTGCTTGTGAAGGGTTTATCAGAGCTGCACTTATAAAGAGAAAAGAGCATTTACAATTAGAAAAGGAAAGTAGATGAGTCATCATAATATTTGAGTGAGACTTCCTACTGCATACACAGCTGCTTGACCGAAATAACCAGATGATTATTTCCATTTAAAGGACAACTCAGTTCTTGCTGACATTATTCCTTATTCCTGTCCAGCTATTTATAAACAAGAATGCCCATGATGGGCAGCATAATATTATCATTATGCCTGTTAATATTTGCTATGGTTTTGTTTTGGGATTTTTTTTAGAAACCCTTAGATTACCAAAAGAGAAAAGGAATATTGAAAATGGAATGAAGGTTTTCTGTTTTATTCAGCTAAATGTGATGTGGTTGCCTGGAAAATGTATGTGATGGAAGTCCCTAAAACAACCAGAACTTGGAGGGCTGGCTGTTGGTTTCCTTGGAATGGGTGTTGTCAGTCTTCTAACCTGGAAGCTGATCTGCAGCTTGAGCAATATTTTTTTTTTTCTCTTAAAGTATGAACATAATATCAATAAATCTGCTGCTTCTGTCAGTCCCCGTATCAGTAGCATTAAGGAAAGAGGTGATGAACTCAGTGGAACTGAGAACTCACAAATACTCTACATCTAAAGCCCACACTGCCCAAACTGGCCGGGCATGAATGTGTGAATAAGGGATGCGAAAAAAAAAAAAAAAAGTAGCAACCCACAGTTTATAAATATTTGAACAAATGAACTAGTCATAACTAAAAGAGCCCTTTATTTTAATTGTTGTGGAAACTGAGGCACAACTGAAATATGTTGAATGAATTTTTTCCACAGTATGTTTCTTTCTCAGTAAAAAGGCCTTCTAAAATGAGTATCTGTATATCTGTTATGAAAAAAAGCCAGATCCTAGAGTAAAAATACTGTACATTCAGTTTTCATTATTTGACTTGCAGGTGTTTGAAAAATTCTGAGTATACAGTTTGATTTTTTTCTATGAAGAATTTTAATAAATGGTTATAAAAATATTAATGTCCCACAAAAGCATTAATAAAGTTAATCAGCTTGGGATTGCATTTAGCCACGATAAGTAAATCATGCAAATATTCAGAAGTTTAAGAATACCACCTGTTTGAAAATTGTTTTGCAAATACAATAGTTCATTTAATGTCACCTGTATTAACTATTAGACTTCATTTATTCAAATTACTTGCTTTCTTCTCTCAGGACAGGGTACTCTCAAGCCAGCACATTAGCACATTGCTATATTTGATTAAAGGAAAAACAGGCTGTAAATTGGCTGTTACAGTACCTTCATATTTTGTCACTTGATTGCTTAGAGAGATCAGTCGTTGAATGTGTTAAAATTTATGGATCTGAATTAAGTCTCCTTGAAATTAAGAGAAGATGTTTAAAGTAGACTTTAGTGTTTCTTTTATTTAAATTTTAGCAGCAGACTTACTAAGAACAAGAATATTTTACAGGAATACCATTCATGATGTCAGAATTTCTCTGGAAGTTGGGATGCAGATTATCATTCAGAGCTGGATACACTGAGAGAGAAAAAAATGTTGTGTAATCAGAGCTGATGGATTCCTCGTTGATTGTTATTAGTGCTGTATATTTGCCTGTCAGTTGACATTGCACTTGAAGATGTTCTCTTGCTAGTTCATTTTTGCATATTATAGTTAAAATTCTCAGGAAAAAAAAATTTGGAAAGGTTTGTGATTGTGTCATATATGTTTCTATTTAACTGGGTTACACTTAAGTTCCATAACTAAAACCAGAAAGTATGACATTACATGAAAGGGGACATGGCTGCTTTCTGCATCTTTTAACAGAAATTTTCACTAAAGCATTGAGATGCAACAGTTTAGAAATGTTTTAAAAGTAATTTATATTTACAGTATGAAGAGATTTCAAAATATTTTTGCTCCAAGTGGTCTTTTAGATGACATAACAATTTTTCTTTAGATTCTCTGTGATGCTTCTCAAAGAAAGATCATAGTATATTAAGGGGCATAAGAAGTTGTCCAGAAAAGCAATTTTAGTCATTCTTCTCAAAGTCCAGCAAGGACCACAACAAAACTTTAGTTTCTATGGCTGGCATGTGCTTTATCTGAGCTTACACCTTGTTAGATGAAGTTTTCTTCTTTACTTTTCCATAGGGGATCTTGGAACTGGCAAATCTGTAGCCTGGTTCTGCTCCATTGCAGCTCAAATGAGTGAAGTGGGGGGAATGGAGATAGGTGTTATTTTCTGACAAGTACAACTGCAACAAAAAACAGTATGGAAGGAAAATAAGTTGATTTTTCCCCACATGAATCTGTAGTTTTCATTATAGCAGTGTTTGGGTAATGTGGGGGGTAACAGCACATATCTTGGAGGCAATATTAAACTATTTAAATATGTAAAAATTAGCTTTGCTTAATTACTTATGCAATGATGTCTTCTTCTGGGATAATATTACTTTTGTGTATTCACTTCATGTTTAAGAAGGCCAACAATTATTGTTTGAATGCCTGTCCTTTATGATTTACATGCCTATGATAGCTGGAAATCATTTAAACAAATCTCATGGTTTGACACCAAAATGGCAATGCATTAAGACTGTCTTGCTGTCTCTCAGAAAACTGTATTATAGAGCAATATCCTGGTTATTATTAACTGCTGTATACTGCATATAATGTTTATACTGAAGACTGTACAAGCATATTTTCTAACATTTATAACTTTGTATATTTTTTGTTGTACTTTGTGTAATTTTTAAGATTTTTTTGAGACATTTTCAGATTGAACAAGGCATTAGGACTATTCTTTCTGTTGTACAATTCATTTTGCATTTCAGGTAAAGGGCTTAGGATCAGCATAACTGGTTTATTTACTGTAGTTGGCACTAAAACTATCAAATGCCATGGTGTTTGTTTAATCATTATTACTAGTATTAGGAATGCCACTAATATAGAACGAGTAAAGAAAAATGATACTTGTTCTTACTCTTTCTTTGTGTGTTGAAATGTGTATGTATATATACATAAATATATATATATATGCATACATATATATATATGTATGCATACATACATAGGTAAATGGGGGCACATAAAGAGCTACTTTACTCTGTTAAAAGCCTCAACAATCTTCTGTTGTGGTACTAAAATCCTGTCAGTAACATATCAGTCATTTCTCAGTCAGTCCCAGTCGTGTATTTTCTAGGTAGAGGGAATATGCTGAACTTTTTAACTTCTTTTTTTTTTTTTCCTAAATAAATCATGCTGATATTCATTGATTAGTTGATAGCTTGTGAATTTCTTATGATTATTTGGTACTCATAATTTTTACCTGTCCCCTATGGATAAAGAAACAGAGTCCTAATTTTGTTATAAAGCAAAATCTATCTAGTTGTTTCTTTCCAAGTTTCCTCAGATTGACTGTAATTTAGACAAGTTGAATTGTGCATTGGGGTAAATCTTGCAAGTTATTCCATGGTTTATATTTGACTACCAAATAAATATATCTTTCAGGTAGTTTGGGTAAGAAGGAAAAGGAATCTGATATGTGGCTTAACCTGTATGGATCCTTAAAGAAAAAAAAAATGGATTTAATAATAATGTTACTGCCTCAAATGAAAATATGGTTGAAAAGAAAAGGATGAAACCAGTACTGAAAGAGATTAGGAGGTCTCAGGGGACACTGCCCAGGGACATCACTGCCCATCTCTCCACGTGGCAGTGCCACTGGGATGCCCAGACAAACAGCTGCTGGGAGCACATCACCAACAGGGATTAATTTCTCTGCCCAGATGAACTATCTTGATTTGATGAAAAAAATGTCAGGTATATAGTTAAAAATTAGTGTTCTTCTAAATAAACCAGCAAGCTCCTTATCTTGAAGAAGGGAGTAAAACATTTATCCTTCTCGAAAAGCAACAGAGTGGTCTTTGATGTTTAAATTTCCTCTTTTGTTACAGTATTTAACCCTGACATGTACCAAATAATTTAACTGCAAGTTTGCATATTAATATCATGTTGCACTAGAGGCTTCTTTGGAACCTTTAAACAGAACAGCAAATCAAAACCATTTAGTGATCTTTGGAGGTCAGAGTATAACCAGGAAGGCTTAACACAGCCTTTCCTAACCTTGGGGCTGTTTTCAAAGTACTTTTTTAGCCCTCTTTCAGGTAGTTGTATTTCTTACAAGAAATCTTACTTCACCCAGCAGAGGAAGGTGTTCTATTACAGACATTTTAATGTCAAGTAACTCAGTATCTAAAAAGAACTATGAGCAGAAAAGACATTTGCCCTTAGATGCTGGAGCCTTTTTTTTCTCCTTAAGTAGATGTACCTGATTAGAAACTCGAAGGGATAGTGAAAAGTAACATTAAGAAAAGGAGAGATACTTTTAATGGGAGAAAAAGAAGCTAGAATTGGAAGCAAACAAAAAGGTGACAGTTAAATAGCTGAAGGCTGAAGGAAAGTAAAGAAAAGGGAAAAGAAAGATAAGAGGGAGAAAAGAAGATAATCTGGAGGATCATAAAACAAACTATTTCTGCAGTTAACATTTAACTAACTTGCAGTTTCTCATACAAGCTAGTTAGTCTATGGTATTAATTCGAGTGTCCCACTTCCATCAAAGATCTGTAGCAATCTGTAGCATCTGGGAAATGACCTCTAATACTAAGAAATAAATTCATTTAGAACTATCATTTGTCGAAGTTATAAGGATAAAAGTAACTATTTTATTTTAAAATTGCTTCAGAAAGATTTTACAGTTGAAACCGAAGTGGATGACATTGATTCAAAAAAGCATAAAGATTTTAGAGTAATTAAAATTTGTAACATTTGGTGCCTCAGAACTTTTGACCTTTATTAAATTTGAATAGAATTGAATTGAATTTCAGTGTGCAGTTTAGCATATGATAGATAGGCAGTGAAGCTGCTCTGAGATTATATTTCTGTAATACACTCCATAATTTCACGAGGTCCCCTAAAAGATTTTGGAGTAGTTACTTGAAGAGAAGAAAGTATAAGGGTTTTTTTCCCTCCTATTAAGTCTATTTTTGTCCAAAATTGTTTGATTATAAATTTTTAGAAACTTTATTTTTCATTTCCTACTTCTGAATAACAGCAAAAAAAGATGTTCTTTTTATGACTTAGTTATGTTGAGAGATAATTACCCATTTCCCTTTGTGAACCTCCCTGTACCATTTTTTAAAGTCAGTCTGTGTCTGTGCTCCTTGAAATGTATTTGCTGATGATGTATTTTAAATCACTCTGTAGATGACTCATAAAACTCCATATGTATTTCCTAACAGCTACAAGAGTAACTTTAGCCTTTTTTGATTCTTAGCACTTTATTTTTTTATTTTAGCTGTGGTCTGAGGACAATGGAAGAGTTAACACAAATCTCTACATGAAGTACTAAAATCTTCAGGACTGCATTCCGTTTTTTATTCTTGTCTTAGATAGCCAGGCTCACCAATAATTCATCTCTCTGTACCTCTTTGCTTGGAGATATATGGAATCATGAGGCACAAGCATTCAAAGAGGAACATGAGGACCACCCAGCACCTAGATAAGCAGATTATGGTGCTCCAACTCTTGGCTCTCCTGCCAAGAGCACCATTATTAACTCCAAGCATCTAAACCCATGATTAAGAAGTCTGGAGAAATAGAAAAGATCAGTTCCCTCTCACTCCTCTTAGGGTAATCTTGAAGCCTTGTGCAATATTCAGCTCCTCCATTTTCAGCCTCTTTCCCAATTCAAGCAAGATCAGCACAGTCCCTGCTCACCTCCAGGGCCAAGAGCTGTAACTGGGACACTTTTTGTGTCCCACTGCTGGTGGAAGCCCAGGACATGGCTGTGATGGGGTTAAAGGGGCACTGCTTATCACCAGGGGCAAAACGTTTTGGGATCATCATAGAGATGATCATAGGGATCATCTTTATCTGTTCTCTTTTTCTCTTCAAGGGGTGCTTTCCTTTTGATTGCCTTTCCTCTCTCCCTGTGAACCTGCACTCCCACTGTCAGACTACTTTCCCATGTCGAGCAAAAGGAAAGGAGACTCCTAATTGCTCCATACCCACCAAGGAACAGCAGCTGGGGCTACAGCAATGCTGTCTTGCCTGGGCATGTACTTGGGAGTGTCCTTATCCCTTCACCTCATGCATTAGTTTCCCTTCTGCCTTTCCCTTGTGGCCTCCTCTTTACCTCACCATTTTCTGGTGCCTCACTTGTCATTTTTTAAGGTTTTTTCAAGCTTTTTCAATCTATTGCATCCCTTCCAGTACCTTGTGTGAGTGTTGCCAACCCACGGGGCAGAGAGCCCTGGGGCAGGCAGCATTCCCATGAAAACAACCTGCTGTGATCAAGATTCTCATCTATCCTTGGGATTCTACTTCCTGCCTCTTGAAGGACTGTGGTCTTGGCTGTAACCTCAGAGTTACTCTATGGGATTCTCCAAAGTACCTGTTGAATTTCACCAAATCTTTTGGTTGGAGGTGGAAGTATCAGAAAATCTGGCTGCCACTGAAAAAATTCAAGTCAGAACAAACCAGGACCTTAGGGAATACTTGTATTGGCTGAGAGGTGTTTTATCCAAAATAAAAATCTTTCCTTATAAATTTAGGGGATTTTTTTTTTACAAAAGTCTCAATTCTCGTATCATGGGTTGACCATAAGTGCAGCTAGGGGGGATAATTTTGTTTACACCAATTCTGTAGATTATGATTGTTGCCCATACCTGTCTCAAAGCTTCAAGAGTGAGCAAGAGATCACAATACATTGGCACATTCTTGAGACAAAGTCCTTTATTTTTGCTTATTTTATTTATATAAGCAGACTCTTCCAGAAAACAAGTATAGATTTAGTTGTTAATTATTTTTATTTTTATAGGTAATGAATATTTTTCTGATGTGCCATTTGTACATCCTTAAAAGGGACAGTTGTCTGATTCATTTGCCTGTCAAAGGGATGAATTTGCCTGTCAAAGTTGCCTGTCCTACTTCAGGTCTGCCCTCCAGTGAAATTATTGCTTTTTAATGACATGATGCTGGACTACTGATGTTACAAATGTGGCCCTGCTTTAACAGATGAAAGAAAAAACAATCTTATGGCAATATAGGAATACTCATAGAATTATTTGTTTTTATGAGAGGATTAATGAAGACACACAATCAAGTCTAGATATTGTGTGTGCATTTTTTCAGAAACAGAACTCAGTGTCAACCAGGAGGTGTTTCTTCATTGTAAAAGGATGCATATACCAAAAATAGTGAAATAAAAAAAAAAACCACGAAGCTTGCTCTATATAGAGGATCTCCAGGGTAATATGTACTGTATGTTTCCTGGGAAAACTGGATTTTTGTGTTAGACTATAAAATCATCAAATCAGACTCTTCCAAAAGTGGAAGTGGTTGATAATGCTGCACTTCTTTCTTTCACTATTCCAAAACTACAGGAGAGCAAGCTCAAGGCAACTAACAGTTAGTACAAATGCTGAAGAGGAGTTTGTGACCTGAACTTTATTTTCTAAATATTTGTTCAGTGGCTCCATCAGTGATGTGACTTGCTTGGTTTTTTTTGCAAACACACATTTAAGTTGAGCTTCTCCACAAACAATTAAGGAATGGCTGTTCTTTGTGTAATTACCTATATTTGCATTCTTGTGAGTAATAAATGCCAAGTATTTCAACTGTTCTCACTGTCTTTAAAAGTTTGCAGTCCAAATAGGCACAAAAACCTATAGTATATTAGCTCAGGGACTAGTTGTGTGTAACCTAAAGAAACTTTATACAGATGTGCATGAATATGGATTTTACAACATGTATGTGCATATGCATAGTCTCCAGAAGCGCATATATACTGTCTCTTTTTACAACCAAAATATTTATAAAAATCAGGTTTGCTCCTTAGATAATAAAGAATGGATGAGATCATTTATTTGCCATCAGTAGTTTTACTTGGTACTGTGATACCACATCATGTGTCATTTCTGTGATGCAAACTGCCTTAGCAAAATGCTTTTGATCCTTTGTTAATGTGGTTTTTGTCCTGCAGAGTCTTTGGTGAGTCAGTCTCTTTTTACTCAAGACTGAATATGATATAAATTAAAAACAAAGCTGCATACTTGGGTGGAGATAGGCAGTGAGCAGTCACAATATACTGACAGTCTATATTTTAGTAATAAGTGTGAAAAATGCATGAATCACAAAAATTAAATCCTGGGTATGCTGTCTAGGAAATTTTAGTGTAAAACACCTGCCTATGATGGCTTAAGCTGAGAAGACTGTACTGTTACAATTACATGTATTTGTTATTCTTTTACATGAGCTCAGAATCAGTTTGTTACTCTCAATTATATTGCCTTTTATCAAGGTTTTTATATGTTTCAGCCTGCCCAATGGGCTGAGCAGTCAAACTGGGAAATTACCCCTGTGGAATGTTTCCTCTGATACACTGCAGTCCCGAAAACGGGCTTGTTTTTCTTCCCTCCGCTTTTATTAGCATTTTCTCCTTAACAGGCTTTCTGAAAGGAGCTGCCCTGTGGAGGTCTCACTCTCTTTCTTCCCTTCCTCCCAACTCTCCCAGAGCAAATTTTGAGTCTCCCACAGAGCAGAGGAGTCCCTGTATGTTTTGGGGCTGCTTTGGGTACATTTGGCTGGTGCAGGTGAGGAGACATGTGGGGGATTCTTTAGAGTCAGTGAGAAGGAAACATCCTCCAGCTGCAGACCCTTCCTTTTTCTGTGCGAGTTAGAGCTGAGGAGGCTTTGAGAATCCACCTAAATCCTTAGTCATGGAACCCTTTTATTCTCAGAGAGGTTTCACAACAGAAACACAACACACTTTGGAAAAAGCAGGGTATTTAATGAGAAACAGATGGGGCCTGTGTGTCATTAATGGAGAAAGACTACTGTTTTGTGTAAAGAGAAACCAACACATAACCTTAGGAATAAAAACAGAGCAGGTTACAGGACACTGTAACAAGATGTTAATTTTACGCTTGGTGTTTAAGATATTACTTAAAATGAGGTTTTAGTTTACTCTGTCCAATATACAGTCTCTTCGTAGGTCTTCCTTAAAAAAACAAACCCCTCCAAAACAAAGAAAATAATAAATACACATTCTAATTATTTTTGCTGTTTCTAGTTCTTTCAATTAAATTTTACAAATATAATCCTTTTCTTTCTTAGTTGTGCCTTTCCAACAGTATCCAAAGACAATATTTTTCTCACAATCAGTTTCTGGTTGCTTTAACATATGTTGGTGTGATTTGTTAATGTTCAGGTACCAATAAAGATTTTTTTTCTGTTTTCCATTTGTGTGTGTTCAGCAACATAAGAATTTAACTACTTGTTTCATTGAAAACAAACTTTCACTGACTTAGCTTTTCTTTTTTCTTGAGATCACTGGGAATATAACAGTTTTACATGCCAGCTTCTGATGGGTTTATATCCAATATTTGATTTAAAAATCACATGGCTCTGAATGGCAGTGTTTGTTTTTTTTTTTAGCAAAGCCTGCTTAGTTTCATGTAACACTACGACATTAATGTTTTCTTTTTAATGACTGTAAACATTTTAGTTTGCATTTTATATGCAGCACCTTTTAGCTTTAATTGGACATCTGATAGTCTGTGTACATAAGCACCTCCCAGATAATGTGGAAACTGCAGACAGAGAAGCAATGATGCTATTGTGCTGGGGGATGCAGACTTGAGCCCGTTCTGTCAGATTGTCTCCCAGGGGTGTCTGCTGTATTTCAGAAACCTTTTTCTATGAACTGTTAGAAAAATATGAAAATGATGAGGCAGGTGCCAAAGCAAATCTTTGACATGCATTTTATCCCACTCCGATTAGAAAGTTCACACCTCTTCTTTTTTTTTTATTTTTAAATAATTAAGTCTCGAACTGTGAGTCAGGTAAGGTTAGATCAGTGAATTTTGGTGCATATTCAATATATCATCATGTTGTAAAGTACTGTCCATCATTCCATTGCTGTGGATGCCTTGGTCTATATCATATTTATTTGTGAGAGATTCATCCTGTATCTAGAGAACAGCAAAGGCAATTGATTTGTTTTCTGACACATTTTTTGAGTTCTCCCTCTCTCCCTCTGCAGCTGCAGCACCTTCTGCTCTGTGAAAATGTGTTCCATCCGAACAAAACAATTCTTTTTTCTAACTTATTGTCACTTTTTTTTAACTATATGAATCATCAATGGTCACCTAATAGTACTTCCTCAAAAGGCAATTTGAAGAGTTAGTTTATCCTGGAATTCAGCCTCCTTTTGTGATGGTATTGTATCAAAAGCATTTTGTTTCCGAAGTAGCTCCAGCCCAAGAAATATAATATAGCAACCTCACAGGAACTGTAGTGTATAAAGACATTAATTGATCCATTTTCTTCGTGTCACTGCCAGGTGCTATAAATAGTTCTGTGTTTGTTGTCTTTACTTCATGGATTAATTCAACGATAGACAAAATGTGTGTGAGAATTTGCAAAAGCCACACAGAAAATTAGTAGCCTTACAGATTCTTGTCATGAGATTCTTGCTCATGAGAACATGGTGTTGCTAAAAAAAATTTGATAAATTGATATGTCAGTATAGAGTGCAAAGTCTATATATGGGTATCCCTTGTACGTGTTCTTGGCTCTCGATGTATTTTATGATGCTCACTGACAGTGCTGCCATATGTTATGAGCAGCTAGGGAAATAGGGGCAATCCATAAATATCTGGGCATATGTGGGCTTTTGAGGACATTGCAGCAGAGGTAAAAAGCAAATGTAACTCTGGATTAGAGCAAGCATCTCTTTATTGATAAAACTTCTTTTGCACCATTTCTGGTGATAGCTCTACCTAATGGTGTTTATATATGCAGCAGCATGTTCCTACTGTACAAGAGTAAGAAAATAAAAATTTAAGTTATGGTTTCAGGACTGCGGCACCTTTGCAAAATCTGCAGCAGCTTTTTCAGCTGGAGGAAAATGTGTTTCTCTCTCTGGGTTGCAGAAGAATCAAATGATTTAACATTTTGTTTGGAGTCCAAGAGACCAGATGTATAAGTCAATTAAGGTAGTAACTAAATAAGGGTGGTGTTTCTGTAATGGCTGAATTTAGTCTCGCTCTCCAAAGCTTCTCAGCAGAGAGTTTCTGCTGCAGGAGCCAGTAAGGGGAGCCTAGGGAAATTAAGCTCATTAGGGTAAAGTTTGCCTTTGGACCACTCAACGTGCAACAACATTTATTTACATCATATCTCTGCTGTGAGCCTGGGGTCCTCAATGGAACAGAAAATGTCCTAAGAGCCAAGAATGTACCCAGGAATACATAAATCCAAAGCAGCCAGGAAAAGGGTTCTCAGACACAAGGAAAACATGCAATAAAATGTGTTTCTTAGGGAACAACTGAATGCTTACAGTCAGATCAATCTCATTGACATGTGACCTTGAAGAATGCAGTTACACCACAGTGTACTGAACCCACCTTAGAAAATCAGTCTCTGTGCTCTTATAAAAAGTCCTGGTTTACATTTAAGTGATATTACTCACTAAGCAAGAATAAGGTATTACCAAACAATAAATCAGTCTTAAGATTACACACAGCAGTCTACATCACTTATACAGAGAAGTAAATAGTTTAAAAAGTAGATTCTGATGGTGAGTAGTCTGCCAAATAGAACCTGCTCAATGGCTGAGTAATTAATTACCAACAGGAATGAATTCTTTTGTGACAGAGCCAGAAAAAATTATAGTACTTGTAAAACATGCACAGCAGTATATATGTCTCTCACATATACCAGAAGCATTTAGTCAGTACTTGGATAATTGTTACTTTCTCCAGAGAAAAAGTGTAAGCTATAAACTCAGTATGACAAAATGAGACTCTGGAATAAAAAGCAGTTTCTCATTAGCTGGTTAGAAGAGATCTGGATATGTAGGTTTCCAAACATGCTGTGGTAACAGTTAGGATTAAACCTCTCAATTTTTCAAGAGTTAAACAAATATCAATAAGGCAATAATACATCTGCATGAAATTTTGAGATGTGATATCAGGTATGATATGTGCATCTGTTTTTCTCAGCAGCTTTCAAAGTATACTTGATTTTTTTTTATTGTTTTCAACTGAGATTCAGCAGAGAAGTGTTGGAGTTGCTTTAAGCTATAGCTTGTTAAAACACCTTTGGTTTAGCAAAGACCAGTTCCTTAAACTCTCCAGTTTAGCCAGTCTGAGCCCAGCTTTGCCTGATGTGACCCTTAATTCTACCATCTACCTAGAGTGAAATGTTGTCGGTAGTCACTTGAGAGTTTTGATCTTGAAGACAAGTAGAGTCCCAAAGCCCAAATCTCTTATATTTATACACACAGAGCCAACCTGGCAGTGTATTCCTGATTATTTAGAGCTCTTGGAAAATATGTTTTATTCTTACAGGTATGGTGTTTAAAATCCAAATGTCAGTGCCTTGCAGCTGAGTTACACCTATTTTGGAAGGTTAGCATTTGGAGAGAAAACTATAAATTACTAAAGAACACACCAAAGCTGCCAAGTACATTGAATTGATTTCAAATTCATGCAACTCCTTTTCTGCTCTGTGAATATTCATAAAGACATGTTCAGCTCTTTGCTTGCCACTGTGTGTTACTACCAAACTTCAGCACAGCAGTTACAGAATCAGGCTGCAGTCCTGAAGAGGGGGAATGTTCATAAAATAAGTTTTAATTGGATTTCTTTTTAAATGTACTCTTTTCTCAATCTCTTTTGTCAGTGCCAATGCCTGAAAAAAATTCTGTGGCTCATCCTATTCTATTTCTCTTCTTTTTAAAAGCCTTTTCCAATTTTTTGCACTTCTTCAATCCTTTCTTACCTTGTGCTCCAGCATCTGAAAGAAACCTACGGTAACTCAAGTGTTCTTACCCATTCAGAAAATGCAAATACCTAATATTAACTTCTCACTTGTGCAGTCAAATTATCCCTGCACCCTCACACAGCACGTTCTTAGGATATAATTGCCAAGTTCAGAGAAAGAACCACATTTTCATAGAATAATAGAAATATTTAGGTTGGAAAGGATCCTGAAGATCATTGAGTCTAACTGTATTTTGTGTATTTAGTGCACAATTTCCATCTTTTCATACAGTAACAGAACCAGTAGCCTCCAGAGCTAGGTGGCCACAAGTACTTGCTGAAATATATGGCTATGGGAGATTTTATCTTCCAGACTACACCTGCTCCAATTATTCAAAGGAAACACACTTATTGCTTACTAGACCAGAAAAATAGTTCTTTCATTCAAAAGGAATAAGGCCAGTTTTGCTTAATTAACACCACTCATTTTCATGTAGGATGGCATAATGGAAAAAATATCAAGTTCTCAGAGCTGAAAGGTCTAAAAAAGTTACTAGTTCTTGGGAAAAAAGGCATTAGGAGGGAACAGTTGTTCAGTTTTTCCAGGCTGCAACTTTGGGTGTTATCAACAGTATCCATACATTTCAGACAACTAAAAAATTCATTTGAGACTTAATGTAGAGATGAGACTGAAAGGAGAATAATTTGATTACTTAAAGAATATTTGTTAACAACTCTAAGATTGTTGGGATGATATGCTATAGAATGTAAGGCACACTTATTTCAATTAGATGCTTTGATTACTGTGAGAAAGTTTGTTTTTATTTTTGTCCTCAGCCTCGGTAGTTTAAGTTTATAGAAAAATGCATATATAAAAGTCAAAAAAGTTTTTAATTCTCAAATAACAAGTAAGAAAACATTTCATCTAGGACCTTAGCCATTCCACCTACATAACTGTCAGCTGCAATTGTTCTGGTGTGCTGAAATCAACATACAGGTGCAAAGAATTTTTCCTTAATTTGCCAAAAATGCATGCATAGGTTATCAGTTTGAATTTCAGAAGAATGATCAAAATGTAGGAAAGCTCAATTCGTGCATGAATTCTTTAGAATATTGTTATTCATGTGTAGTACAAAGTTACAGTGTAAATCTCTCTTTGTGCAGAACACTTATTTAGACAGTTGCATTTTAACATCTGAGAGGAAAACCTTTCCAGGTTCCAGCTGCAGGAAGCAGCTCACGGTGTTCTCATCTCATGCAAATGCCAGTAGTACATTTAACAGGATAAGTATCAGAAGGTCTTGATCTTAAACCACCACTTGCCCTTTTAAAATATGTTGTATATGCAACAGGGTTCGTACGATCATCAAACCAGAAAAGAGAGGAGATGGGGAGAGGAATGGTTCAGGAATTTTCAGACTTTGGGGTAGTAAGCTGTCTATAAGGGTTCTGGGTTCTAAATGAGTGGGGAGTTTTGTGCACACTTTATGAATGAGAATGAAAGATTGCTGTTAAATTGGCCAAGTGTTTTGATTCACAGCTATGAATTATCTCCAGCCCATCTATGGAGAGAAATAAGTGTAAGAATACCCTCACTCTCAACTAATAAACCCCTACTTGTCTCACTCAAGACTTGCATCTGAATTCAATAACTATAATATATATCATCACAGATCTTTAAATTACTTTTACTGTCAAGAGTTTGACAGGCAAATGTGTTGTCAGGTGCCTTTTAAAGTAAGGAGAGTGGCTGTCTATCACAAACATAACCATTTCTGGGCTAGGGCTGCTGCGTAAGAGATGACAAATGGCACAGGAGATGAAGTGTACTCCAAGCTACAGTCAAACGAGGCCCTTCCTCAGCTGGCAGGAATAAATTTAATGATGAGGTTGATTTATAGCAGCTGTGGAGCTGCCTCCTCTCTGAGGGAAGAATGGCAGCAGAGACAACAGCCCATCAGTGGCGTGGTCTTGCAGAATTAAAGGCTTTGGAGTGACGTGGGAGCTGAAGTGAAGTGTTACAGAACTGTTCGGTAAGCAGAGGGTTACCTTATTTTTTGTCATGAAAAGACTGTGTGTTGTTTTTTGGCTTGGTGACTTTCACTATTAATTTAAATTTTGCTTGTTTTGGTCTTGAGCAGGTTGTGGGGTTTTTTTAAGTACTGTAACCCTAGTTGTGATGATTATCTGGTGGATATTTGTAATCAGGTCAGGAGAGATTACTGCTGAACTGTACTGAGAAACAGAGGAAACAATCTAAGGAGGAAATCTTAGTGTGTGGCCCCTGGCAGGAACAGGGAGATGAGAACACTGAAGGGGGAACAAGTTGCCCAGGTAGCTTTCTCTGAGGTAATAATAGCATGGTTTCAATCTTGAGTTGGTAACTTAAATTGTCATGGGTAGACAAAGCTGAAATAACTTCTTCTTTTATTCACTGTTGATCTTTAATCCTTTTCTCTGCGTTGCTCAAACTTCTATGGTTAAAGCTTACCTCGGGGACTGGTTTTAGTTGGTTCCTTGGTTGTTTTGGGTTTTGCTGCTGTCTTATTTGGTCACAGGGCTCTTGGTGTGGTGAGGCCTAACACAGCACATGGCACACAACTAATTCTGATCTTGTCAATCTAGAGCCAAAAGCTTTGTTGTTCCTGAGTCCAGAATATCAAAGTGAGTCTTAAAAAGCTTTCCCCACTGAGCTTTACAAAAATGGTATCTAATAGACTTTGAGGTTTGTTGGTCTCATTGAAGTGATGAAGATTGCTTTAAAGCAAAACAACCCTTTTCATTACAAGAGATTAAGGTGCACTTGATGATTATAACATCTAACAGATAAAACTGGGGCCTGTCAGCTCAATAAGTTATATAGAGTTCAGTGAAGAACAGCCAAAGTTACATATTGCCTTTAATCTTAGGGTAGGTCAATCATAATTGCATTTTACTGCATTGCCTGTAGTGTCTTCTTAATCATTTTTACATGCTATATAAATGCTTTGAATAGTTGTGCTGCAAGTTTTTAAAGAACAATGCATGGTGTATTAGGTTGCTCATTTTGTGAAGCCATGGGAACAGCAATCTTTGCTGTACTGGAAAATCCTCCATTATCCTTCCTATAAAAACATTTATAAAAGTTCAAGGGAGTGGTTCCACAAAACTGCTTTTTTTCAGGTTTGCCATTTTCCAGCTGTAAGCAGCATGTTTGCAAGTAATTGGTTTGGGTGTGAAATTTGACATAAAGATGTCTAAGGATCTCTTTAGCAATTACCTGTTCTAACAGCAATTTAGGATTACCTGGTGGTGTATTCTATTTTGTATTCTTTGGTTTGTTTTTTCATGTCAAGATCTGCTGTCTGAAAAAACATCTCCAAGTAGTCATCAGAGTTTTGTGAAGCATGAGATTGACCCTCCTACTTCTGAGGGGCACTTGCTCATGACTAAGCCTTCATCACGTTCTGCTTGTGGTAATACTGAATCCACTGCAGTCTCATGTCTGGAATCCAGGTTGTTCTGCAAGTCATGTTGCAGAGTGGCTTACTGGTTTTGGTTTTGTTTTTGGTGGGTTTTTTTTGGGTTTTTTTTTGGGTTTTTTTTTTGTTTTTTTGTTTTTTTTTTTTTTTTTTTTTTTAGTTTTGTTTTGTAGTTGTTGTTTTTTCGTGGTGCTGTAGTAGTCTTTTGCATGCAATGATGGGTTTGCAGTTCATGTGTGTAGCTAAGGGCTTTAAGGGCTTGGGCACTGGAATTCAAAATTACAGCTCTTAAATAATATTTCTTTCCATCTTGCAAAGCAAATCACAGTATACCTACAGGGAACAGTACCCTTTAATTCTGACATATCTTCCACACTGTCAGAACCTTCTCCCAGGCTATCTCTAAATCTCTACCTTTAATGTACCAATGTTCTCTGTTGAGTATTCACAGGTATGAAAAGTCCTTATTGAACCTAAGTAATTGGTGTTCTTGCTCTCTGGCATTAGCTCACCTGTGGGAGCACACGTTCTTTGGCTTAAAATGAATAAACAGAGCTAGACTTGCTACTCTCAACACTAGGAAATATGGCTAGTTTTGCCTCAAGTAAAAGGGAAAATGAGTGCTCTTTACAAATTCTGCATCAGGGTGGTTGATTGAAGGTCATTTTTGAATGTTACTTTGTCTTTTTTATCCCATTAGCAATGTAATTAGCTCTCTTGAAGAGGTTCATCTGGCTCAGGGAAGGAATCTCCTTCCACTGATGATAAAAGTCAGTAACGTTTACCTCGTTTTCCATTTGAAAGCATCCCTATTGGAAACAGCCTGTGAAAGGCCTCTATGCAAATCTCCTGGTTAAAGATCTCTTGGCTCAGGCAAACAAACTCTAGGAAGCTGTAAATCAAACATCAAGGCCCAGATCTCTACTGCAACATGAATATTACTGGGGTTTTAAGTTAGTTTTGTGGAACCTGAAACTAAAGAGGCCTGGTATTTCTGCAGCAGATAGCATCACTGAACTATTCAGAGGGGAAACAGAGCTGTGGAGATACGGCTGTTGTGGAGGTAGATAATGACATGCCTGAGACTTGGCCTGAATGAGGGAAATAAAGCAATGGAAGTTGCCAGGTGATTGTGGCTTTTAATCTATTTGGAAAAGTAGGCCAGGCTATTCTGAGATGTTACCTGTTTTATGGCTAGGGTGAAAGTAGGTGAAATACTACCTGAAATCCTTGGAAATGCTTCAAGAGAGGCAATGCAGTCCAACTATAACAATACTGAGCTTAATTGTCATTTTATATGAGCAGGATTCACAGTTAAATTCTATCTATAGTTGCTGCAGAAGCTGTTAAGAGAAAAAAAGCAGCTCTTTTGAAGGTAATGTGATCTTTTGATGCTGCAGCCCTCTTTGACAGGACTTGGTTTTTCTTTCCATAATGAATGCCTGGTGAATTCTTTGGGTGTTTAAGACCCTTTCTGATGAGCTGTGATGAGGAGCACGCTCGCTCTGCAGTTCATAGTGCTTGCCTTGCGCTGTCTGGTTGGTATGAGCACTGGAAATGAAGGATTAGGGTAGGAATGGAGGATTGTGCTTCATCCCACACTTTCAGTCACTCTGGCTATGGTTCACAGGTACAAGACAGGTCTGGGGCACATGGTCAAGGAGCTGCTCCTTGCTGGGAACTCCTTTGAGCAAGAAGCTGGATGTAAAGTTTTGCATCCTGTGAGGGTGAGTGTTGCATCCTTGCAGCTCGAACATAGGGGCGATATTCAGGGAAACTGGAATAAGTAATCCATGCAATAACCTTTCAAGAGTTAAGTTTTAGCTGTGATATCAACAAATTATTCATTTTCTTATGCCTGAATTATAATAATAGGGCTGTAATGATGATATCTAGACAGCTTCAATTAGGCTATCGGTCTTCTTCCCCAACACATCTCCATTTTCTGTGGCTCACTCTTTCCTCTTTGATTAAACTTGACTTCAAGTGCAACTACAATGCTGGCAAACACTGGAGAACTGTGGAAATTGGGCTTCCTGCACCTTAATGTTATTGAAGAAAATCAGCAGCTGGAACATGAGCTCCCCACACAAAATTTCCCCGTCTTTCTTTTGTCTTTTCCAGACGGCTGAGTAATCGCCCGCGCTCTTAGGTGTAGAGGCTTGTGAATGATTGTCTTGTTATTTGCCTGACAGATGCTAAACCTGCTATAAATTAAGTTGTCTGCTTGTTTTACCAGGCAAGTGGGGCTGCATTAGTCAATGTTAGAGCTAACTGAGAAATGGGGGGAATGATGTGAAATGTTCACTGGAACACAACCCAAAGACTTGGTCCTGCAAGCCTTCAGGGACTTGGTGGGTTTTGGTTGGGTTTTATTTGCCCCTGATGACTTTGAGTGAAAGTAGATGCAGCTCAAGTGGTAAAATCACCCCAGATTTCTGTCATTGCTTAGTACATAGGAAGCCAAAGAATCCCATGCAGGAGCTGCCTTTTTGCAGGTTCCAGCACTGCTCTTTGCTGATTCAAAGCAGGTTACAATGCAGAGCTGCTGGCTAAGTTTGGAGACACTGGGTCAATGTACTGTTCTCTATTAGCATGGCCAGCTCTGGCAGGTGTTTTCTGGCATGCATGAACCTGTGTCCTTGCCTTTGATACGATCACTGAACAGCCATGGGAGTTCCTAATCAGAAAACAGGCTGGATGAATCTGAATTGATGGTTTTCAAGTCGCTCTTTGAAGTCCTCAAGTTACAATGCTAAAACCACGACTAACTACTGTGAAACTTTCTTCTACATTAATCTCATGGAGTTGAGGATTTAATATGTTTTAATCACAAGTGTAATGTCCTGCTTTTCTACCAAGCAGTTGCATTCTGCAGAAGGTTAGTCTTCATCAGGAAACTATTTTTGTACATTGGCTGTTTCCTCCACTACGTTGTTTTTTACCAAGCGCGTCATTATCCTTTCCACAACAGAACCTTCTGGAAAGGAGCAAAAGCTTCAGGGGGGGAGAGGGAGGGTGAGCTTTTGTCATTGTAAATTTCTCACAGATAGCTCAGGGTAGCAAAACAATGAACGTTTCATTATTACCACAATAGATTAAAACATCTGCAATAAATAATGCTGATGGCTATTTGTGATGGCATGAAGTATTGTTTTTGTTCTCTTTTATAAAATTACAGCTCATTAACTGTCATAAAGCAAAGATACCATAAATAAAACAACTAGTAGTGTTTCATTTCCCAGAAATGTGAAAGCCTGCTGTTTGAGAACTTTTAAAAGTTTGTTTTCACAGCTGGAACAGTCAAGTATTGGAATATATTGGGGTCTGCCAGTTTTGAGGAAAAAGAAATTGTGGAAATTTGGACAATTTTATTTGTCGTCTTCATAAAGTAATATTGCTCTTCTCTTCCATCTAATCAAGAAGTTCTTCTTATTTAGGCCACAGGACACCTGTGTTGACCCCCAAGTCTGTGTGTGTGTGTATATATATATACATATAAATACAGAAGTAATTATAGAAGGGTTGTTACTTCCTAAAAGTAATCAGAAAATGCAGCCTGACTTTCACTGGGCTACAAACCGTGGAGTAGTTGCCCAGATATCCCCACACTAAACCCCCTAACTCATATTTGTAGTGGTGTTTTAGGAAAAGGCCTAATCTTTAATGGTAGTTGTTTATAATAATCCAATTGGTCCTTCATCAGAGATCACCTCATCTCACCAGAGATCACAGCAGGTTTATGTGCTCTCAGTTTTCAAGCTGTGAGAATACACTTGCAGAGGCTCCCTTAGCTCACAGGTGTGCAATGATATAACTTTCAGATTTGTTTCCAATTTATTTGCCATAGGCAGGCTTCTAGAGGAAAACAAGTTTGTTTGAATGGAGTGGAATGATTAGAAACATATCTCATTGTCTCAAGTTCTGAATGACAGTTCAGATTTCCAGATACAGATTTTCTCCTGTTCAGCTGGGGATTTGTGACAGATATAATCATGTGGCAGTCACCAGGAATTTTTTGTCACTGGCCAAGACATGAGCCACATTCTTGCTGGAGCTGTGGATTGCACACATGCTGTGTCTAGTTGTGGGACACTTCAGCCCACAGCTGTGCTCTGAACAATAGAAAGTCCTCCTCTGGATTTAGAATTTCTCCACATTACGGCTAAATTTGTATTGTGGCTATGGCAGTCTGTATTTTGAAACACTCTTTGTTCCTGAGGTAATTTAGAATTAGATTAAAAAAATCTTGTCTGGCAGTCTGAGCCAAAGTGCTCAGTTGTCTGCACAGTGCAATCCTCCAGTCCAAGGTCCAGAAGAAATTAGGTGACAATCAGGGCCTGTGTTGGGGTTTTTATTTTGGGGTTTTGAGGGGTAGGAGCTGGAGGGAGAGAGGAGGAGATTTTTTTAGTTTATTTATTCATTCATTTTATGCAAGAAAGTATATGCTTCTGCTACCAGAAGCAGTTGTACTCTAGAATTCCCTTCCAAAGGAGAGTTTGGAGGCTGGAAACTAGCAAGAGTTCAAACAAGTTCTGAAAACAATATCTTTGGGACTGCCTAGAAGGAGGGAAAGAAAAAAAGCCCTGAGAATATTTAATAAAAAATGACCCCGAGTAAGCACCTTTAGAGCTGATCAGCATGTATGGGATACTAATAATTCAAGGGAAATATCAGTTCTGTATTGAAGAGCAGAAAGTTTTTTGCCACCTGTCTGAAAGAGGGTACTTGACTGATCTGATCTACTAATGAATCCTCATTATAATATTTGTCTTCTTTTGAGACCATACCAATATAGTTTTCTAAATTAATTTTTTAATTAGATCCATCTTGCTGCTAAGGTGCTCAGATGACATTGGAAAGCTACAGGTGTTGTTTTTTCTTGAAAAATAATAAGCCCAAAGTGCCCTAAAGAATGAGGAAGCCCATTTGATAGATGCAGGCTGTCTGTACTGGTTTCTTCTAATGATGGTGATAATCCCTAGAAGTTACACTTTAGGATGTGCTGCAAAAATATATACCCCTTTTTTCCTTCCTCTGGAACACTGCTTTTATTTTTGGAATATGGGAAAACTCCTCTTGTGCTCTTTTAAAAGTGAGGTAAAATCCGAACTTCTGCCATCCAAGGCAGAGCTGAGCTCACAATGTTGGTGACATCAAGTTTGGTAGGGCTTTCTTCTGTTTGTGGTTTTTTTGGTTTGTGTTGGGGTTTTTTTTGTTTGTTTTGGTTTTGTTTTTTTTGTTTTGTTTTGTTTTGTTTTGTTTGTTTGTTTTGTTGTTTTTTTTTTAATAAATTAGTAGTATGACTTATCCTTTCCATGCCTTGTGTTTAAAGTGCATTTCTGGATGAGGAGTTCAATGCAGCTTTCAGAAAGAAAAATTATTGTGTGGTTTGAAGTAGATGATTTGACTAAATATTTCACCTTTAAATTTTAGGCTGGAATAACAGACGATGGTCTGCATTTTCAGCAACGTACAGCCATGTTTCTGAAAAATGCAGTCTACTATATAAAGAGATACATGTGGGGAATCACCAAGTAGAGTGTAATTTTTGGAGGGTTTGTGTGTAGAGATTTTTGTCCTTCTTGTTCCTTTGTAATAGTTGACTTTTCTCAGACTTGGGTGTAAATTCCAGCTGTGCTGATCACGTCCACCAGCTGTAGATACACACAAGGAGACAATAAAAGCACAATATATGGAAACAAATCTGAGTGTCAGAAACATAAGCTGCTCCAAGTGAATGTTTATGCGTCAGTGCTGTGCAGCACAGCTTTAGACAGCAGAAGTGGCCAGAGCCGTGGAAGGAGCCTAATCCCACTGGAACTGGTCTGAGCAGGGACTTCTCAGCTTCTTCTGTATCCCAGTGATTCAGCTGTTCAGCACTAGCCAAGACATTTCAGCACACAGATCAATAAGATATGGTGCACTGCAGATGTTCTTTGCTCTGTGACACTTGGCAAGGCTGCTTAGAGTGGATTTTAGTGGTCTGGAATGTCTGAACAAAAAGATCATCTCTTGCTTCATCAGTACCACAGGCTTGGTGAGAGTTCCCGATTTTACAGATTATAAATCTGTATCCAGTTTCTTCCATACTTCAGCACTGGAGCTGTGATCATTACAGTTGCTGATTATCACCAATGCATATTGCATGGAACTATTCACCGGTTTGTAAACCTAAAGAGTCCTTCGCCTTTCATTCCAGAAAGGCTTTGAAATGTGGAAGAAAAGTTCCTCCAAGTAATTTATCCTTAAACAGCTTGTCACTGCAGTGCAGAACACGTGAGTCTAAGGAGAATTTTTGTGTCTGTGCTGGTATGATACACAACAATCCCAATGGATCATAAATTAATTTACACCCTGGAATGTGCTAGACAACCTGCCCAAATCTGGGAGATTCTGGTACTGAGTCTTCTACCTGTGCCTTGTCTCAGCTCTTCTGGAGGGTTTTGTTTTTTATCATCTTCCATCCGAACAGATAGAAAGGGAGTGATCTCCAAGGGAACACTTGTTCCTACCAAGCAGGCTAAGTGACATCTGTGAGCATGACATGCAGATGCAGCAGTTCCTGTTTCCTGCAGAATCTGAGCTCTCACATCTAACTGCAGCTGAGGTTGGCTGAGGACATTCAAAAGAGAGAGGATATTTTGCATCATAAGGGTGGTGGATTTTTTCTTTTATTTATGTGGCATCTCTCAAAAACATTCTGTGTTACACTTGGAAGAAACCCACAGGGAAATCATGTGAGATTTCAAGAATCTGTTTTCATATAGGTATATATATATATGCACACAAATATATAATAAAAGTACAATTCAGCATAGCAAGGATAAAATGCTTAAAGTCGTGGGGCTGAGAAGATATAAATGGCCATTCCTTAGGCTCTAGTTCACACCATGATAACCCTGGTGTCCCCTTAGAGCTGAGGCTGACAGGCTAACTGTGCATCTTGGTGTTCCTTGGGTGGGGAGTGTTAAGTCCCTAGTGATGATCTAGTATCTGGAATGATTTGCAAATCAGCTCTTTATGATGTGTACAGGATGCTATGGATGATAATGCTTCTGATTGCTATCTGCTCAGAAATGCAGATAACAATGTGATCTAAAGTACCAGGAGGAAAGAATTTTCTCAGTGGCCTACAGATGGCAGACCAATATAACAGATGAGTGATATGCTTGAAGCCCTTTCCCTGAATATTAGAAACATAGTACACCCTATTTATGAAGGTTTTCATGGAGAAAGAAGCTTTAACTGGGTCACTATAAAATACAACCACTTTTGCACTTGCACTACTTCAGAATATGTTCAAAGTCTTTTGCTTTGTGCTGTGAACTGTGTTCAAAACTCAGTCCAAATGCTCTTAACTGGAATTGTTTTAAGTGTTATTGGACTTACCTAAAGATTTTGATAATTGACTCCAAATTCTCCAAGATGAGTGTGTACAGGAGGACACTTAGGTTTGCTTGCATGTAGTTCATGTCTTCAAATTACTCTACTTTCTTAAGAATGTAGCAATTTTTTTGCTGACACATTGTACATTTTTGTATAAATCTAGATTAGCTATTTTCCTATAGAATAGACCAACAGATAACTTATGGTTGACTTTTTTTGATTATTTAATACAAACCAAAATTCCTTCAGAAGCTTTTAGTCTGGAAGGGAGGAATAATCACAGACACAGTAAAGCTTTTGTTTCTCTTCCTTTTGAGCACTGTGCTTTAGTGGATGTTTTGATACTCTTCTGCATCTTTGCCTCATAAAGGCACTAATTCCATAAGGGGAAACAAAATAGCATCAAGCCTTTTCTTTCACTTGGAGAAAACGGAGTTATTAGAAGGGTGGAAAATAAGAAAATGTGGGTTTTGCCAGTCTTCTTGTTCAATGAATATCTAACAGAAAAGACATCTTAAACACTATAATCTTTCAAGTGTTTTGTATTTGTTATATAAAACATTATTAAAAAGGAGCTGGAATAAAAAAAAAGCTATTGCAGGTCACAACCTTTCCATATTGTTTGTAAAATTGTTAATGGCTAGAAAAATCAAACTTGCTGTACTTCACTGTTTTTGTCTTTTTTTTTTTTTTTTTTTTTTTTTTTTTTTTTTTTTTTTTTTTTTTTTTGACTGTAGATTGAAATAGGCATATTTAAAATATTGTGAAGTATGGAAGTGATTACAACCTGCTGCTTAAGGCACGACTCAGGAAATTGAAGAACAGGGGCTTAAAAGCAGTCCCCAAACAATGGGCTCAACAGACCTTCTCACAAAACCCCTAGAAAACTTTTTTTTAAACTAGAAAATACTCAGTTTCAACCGAGGGACTGGAAAATATGTTGCTATATTCTTGAACTGCTTTCTATTATGGAAATCAAACAAGCTTTCATGACAGATTACTCTTCAGGCAAGGAGAAAGGAATGCTTGTGGAGGCCGCACGCAGGTCTGTGGTCTGTGCTCTGCCCCACTGCTGCAGCTAAGCCTGTCTCAACTGTCTTCTAATCCACCAGTGTTATTCTGGCTGTTAAAATACCCAGTGAAGAAAAACCTCCTGAATCTAATTCATGTGTGCAATATGTATTCTTAATATACAAAGTGGCAAGAGAGTGGTGTATGGTCTTTCTGAGCTGTCCTTGTGTTATGAAACCATGACAGAGTGGAGTTGTGGTCAGCCCTGGCATTCTCTGCCTTATCTGGCATGTATGTGTTGGAGTGAGAAAAGAATAAATTCCCCAGTATATTAACTTCAAATGTGATGGGAAAGTGCCTGGTTTCATATCTGCTGCAAAGATGAAATGTGGAAGTGGGTGCAAAGTTTGCTGCTTAGCTTTGCCATCTAAGAGCCTTGCTATCTCTGTCAAAAGATGAATGCTGTTTGAGGAAAGCTGTTTTGAAAATCTGCCTGTATTGGAAATCCACATAAGAATGCTGAGGGGATGTATGAGAACAATGATGCTGCATCCCTAATATCACGTTGACATGTGCCTGGCTGCTGGCTAGGTTGCTTTTTGTTGGTTTCCTTTCTTTTTTCTTTTTCTTTTTTTTTTTCTTTTTAAAAACTGGAAATTATATGCAATTGGAAGAAAAGCGGGGGGAGATAATCTTGCTTTGAAAATGGCTTCTGTCATGACACTAAGCTTTGCTGTCTCCTGAGGTTTCTCAAACACCAAAGCAGCAAATGAGACTAAGTAATTAAATGCAAAAACTGATGAAATAAGTTCTGCCAGTCTCTGCTGGCTCATGGGAAGGGGCTTCTGAATCAATGCTAAGGTGATGAACTGGCATCATTCAAAGTGAGCAGCATACTGAAACACTTTGTTTTAATGAGTCTGCAGCCTGTGACTCCCAGCCTCAGAACTGAGGATTCAGGTGGCTGAAATGGGACTTGTATTTTCCAAGAGTGTGAGAGGAGACAGAGGTTCTGACCCGTTTTCTTTCTTCTTCAGACTGCAGAAGCTCTGCTTTGTGCGCCGTGTGCCAGCGCAGAGTATCCTTATAGCAACAACTGCACAGGCAGAGTTGCTTTGAAAGGTAATACTCACAATGTGCTTTCTGTACAATAATATGGCCTAGCAGTTCCGAAACAGGAGGTTAGTGAAGATTACAGGAACAGCTGTCTGCTCTGTGCCACTCCCACGCATTCCCTGGGCCCAACTTGGAGGCCCTGACAAAGCCAAGCACGTTGCAGCCAAGAGCTTTTCTTTGTAAGGATCCATGTATACATGAAGTAGTCAAAATAGGTTCAGCAGTAGTGAATCATACTTCTTTATAGTTTACTCTGACTGGATTACCATTACTCCAATATCCTTGGTTTGCAAGGAAAAATATGTGCTGCTGCCTTTTTCAAGCTACTCTGGGGATACATTTCCTCAGGCATCTATCCAGAGAGAAAGAGAAATTGAACCTGCATCAGTCCTGTTATTTCTCTCCAGCAAATTCATTTATTTAGAGTGCAGGGGAAAGTGTAAAGCAGTTACTTTTTCTTTCTTTCGTGTCTTTGATTTTATTTCTGCTTTATAGGAATAAGCACGAGCTCTGAGCCTGCAGTTTACTGTGTGCATATGGACAGCTGCACCTGCATGGAGCCACGCTGGCTTCAGTGAGGCACCGTGTGGGCACAGCAGTCTGCCCACCTGTGAGCTGTAAATCTCAGAATCAGGAATTTCACTTGTTTATGGAGTGTTCTTGAAGGAGTAAGGTATTGGAAAGTGCCTGTAGGGTGTCAGCAGGTGCCATATGCGCTTTCCCACACAACCTTACCAATGAACAGCATTCCTGACCTGTAACCACTCTCCTTGTGCATGTGGTGTGCAAGCTGATCATCCATGAGTGTGCTGCTTGCATTGAGATGAGGTCCAAGCAAGACTTGCTGTGCTTATTCAAATTTGTAGCTGGTGTTATGATGCTAAAAGGCAAATGCATTGAAGGCAATTTCCAAATCCCATTCTGTTTAAAATGAAATACATTGATATCTCTTGGTATTTTCTTAGTTGTATTTTTTGTTATTCTTACTGAAGTTCAGATTTTGCCTGGATGTGTGGTTTGGGGGATAAGTTGTTCTTTAGCAGCAGGATAACAACTCAAGATACTGAGCCATAAAGGCAAAGAATCACTGCTAGTGATTCTCACTTGCAAGAGAAGGCAAGAGACTGCATCCACCTGTTCTAACCAGGCTGTGCAGACTCATCTGTGTTTTATCCTTCTTATCTAAGAGTCACAAATCTGGCTTGCTTGGGTACCACCATCAAAGGAGGCTCAACCCAAACAGCAGCTGTTTGTGCCTTCAGTCAAGCCTCACACATGCAGAAGAGTAGTCCTGCCTTCTGCCTCACCTCTCTCCTCACAAGTAATTAAACTCGCATGAAAAACTTCACAATATTCTTTATTCTGTACAGCTTACCATCATTCTCCCTTCAGGCTATTATCATTCTCTCTTGACTGCAAGTCAGCTAGTCCTACTTCAAAATAATTGGGGTTTTTTCTCTTCTTCTTCTTTATTTATTTCTTATTGTAGAGGCGTTAAACCAATGATGTGCAAATGTAATGTGGGGCCAAAAAAAATTGTTGAAAGTTTTCCATGTACCTGAGATTCACTATATTTTTAAGTTTATCTTGGACTTGTCTCAGATTTGTTTCATTATTTAATGAGGATTGAAACTGCTCTCTGTTAATAATCAAGGGTATCAAAGAGGAGTGTATCAAGTTTCTGTGTTTTGAGAAGACTGCAAATCATTTTCAGGAGGTGGGTAATTAAATACGTGGTCTTTTGTGTCTCTTTCAACTGAAATTTCAGAAGGGTCTGTTTATCTGAAGATGTGAAAGAGATAAAAGTATCAGTAGTCTATATTCCACAGATTTTGGGTTTTGTAAACAGATTTCTTGTTATGAAAGAGTTAACAACTGTGCAGAAGCCTGTGTTAGGTTTTTTTAGTCAAGCAGCCCTGAGATTGACCAAAATGCTTTCAAACACTAACATACCAAGTTTTATTACAACACAAACTAAACCATTCAACCATTTAAATAACCCCCAAAACCTGGAATGTCCTTGGTGAGACAGAATGAGAACACCAAGGGTTCAAACAGCAGCGTGGTGTCCGTGCAGAGCGTGCCTGGCCTTGGCTCTGCTGGGGCTGTGCTCCCCCGTCCAGCAGGAGGATGGACACACTGCCCACTTCCCTCAGCAGTTGTCCTGCTGTTTCCTGGAGCAGCCAGCTGCAAGCTGTGTTCTGGATTTTGGCCTTCAATAGTCACTCACTGCTATAACCTTTAGGCTCTAAATTCTACTGCATTCTCCTCACAGAGAAATATAAAGAAACTCTGACAAGTCTCTGGTACTGTAATTTTGAACAGGATGTGCATGACTATAGTTGAGCAATTCCTTTGATGCTTCCCAATTATCCTGCAATATGCCTGTGATTTAATTTCCATTAAATGTCACTAGCAGATTAATCTCTCTTAAAATGCTGAACAGGCAAACAAATTACTGCCTTATTATCAAGTAATTTTAGTGTGGGTTGAGCAGAACCTAAAGCAAGTTGATCTTGTTCTAAATCAAGGATACAACCTGATAGGCAGGTTTACAAGTAAGGGGCTGAGAACTTAAATATTTGTCCTTTTTTGCAATTGTGCATTGTTCCTTGTCTGAATAAATAATTATCCTCTGTAGCTGATAGGAGAATAGATGATCACACATTGTGTGAAGGATTACCATAATGTATGCAGTAGGCATTTCTTTTTTAAACAGGCTTTTTTGGAGTCCTGTTTGACTTAGTTTTTCTCCAAAGCTGATTTGGATAAGCTCAATTACACCCAGATTGGATGGCTGTGGATTTTTACCGTATGACTCTGAATGTTTAAATCACTCTAGAATATCCTTTTGTTGTATTGTACAGATAATATTTTTTTTTCATAGATTTGTGTGCAGTGGTGTTTGGTTTTTTTCATTCCTGCTGTTTCTTTTAGTCAAAATGCTGAAGACTTTGTTAGAACAGTGGAATATAGGAGAACATACTGATAAATTGTCTTGATATGTATATTCTGAAGTGCATGAGTGCACTCCAGCAAAATCAGTTGTGACATCATGAAGTAGCACTACTTTTATTTAACAACTGCCTTAAAAGGAGTGGTTTTTTGTTTGGGTTTTTTTGTTGGTTTTTTGTGGGTATCTGTGCAAAGCTGCAACGTGCACAGTAATTTTCTTGTTTCTGTTTGTCTCTTGCTGGTTTTCATTGAGAGTTCCCTTATAGCTCTCAATTCAATTCTGCTTGAACTTTGTATATTTTAAGGAAAATGAAACAGTTATGGTCTTTGCCTAAGTAAAATTCCTTCCTGTTTTTAAAACGCTGCTTCTATGGTTGAGAATGTTGTGTTATAGCCAGACAATATTATAAATTCTATAATATTCAACTTTTTACTTGGTGTTATTATTTTCAAGGACAATGTGCTTATCAAAGGGATGTTACTGAGTGATAAGCACCATATCAGATTGTAATGTTTCCTTTGTTTAAAATCTGTGCTCTGGGAAGAGTAGAAACTGTGATATGAAAAACTGCTGAACTCCATACCCCAGAAGGAACCAAGGCCTCTTTTATCATAGGGTCAGATCACATTCAGCAGTGGCAGACTTTGATACTTAAACCACTGGAGTCTTGTTCACAGTCACCTTGCTGCACTTCAGTTAATAACATTTATACTCTAATTTCTGTACCAGATGGAGGTTGTCTATATACATATTGTGGAAAAAAAGGCAAAATGCAGTCTTGTACCACCATCAGTCCTCATGGAAATAAATCCCACAACACAGACTGGGGTTGAGAACCTGTCTTGGAAATCCCCATCAGTCCATGGTGATGGCTGATGTACAAAATTTAAAAAAAAAGGACTTTAAGAAACTACTGTGATGGTCTTCCATGTGGTGCTGGTGATTGAGATTTTTGCATGGCAGGACAGTAAATCATGTCATGTGGGATTGCATGTTACATTCTTGCCTTTCCATTCAAATATTGTATAATAAGGAAGATTTTTTTAATATATATCACAGAACAGGTTTACTGTGCTTGAATTCCTTGTTCCTAGCAAGGAAAATTATTTGCAAGGCTCCAGCAGCATATATCAGGCGTTGCTGCATTTTTATGTTCCTGTGGTAACTACAACCAGAGACCTGAGGTGCCGACTCCTCCTCATACATCACCCTTGGCTTTAATCCCAAACTTCAGCCTTGCTTTTGTTTTTGGAGGAGAGTTCGGAGTCTGGTGTGTTCTTTACTCTCCGTGGGGTGCTGCTCACGACAGGAGGCCGGGCTGCTCCAGGTTCAGGAGGTCATTCCACTCGAGGAAGTGCTGGTGCTTAATGGCCACTAAGGGCAGGATCCAGCTCTTCAAAGCAGTTGGAGAGAAGCTCTCCAGGACACCATTAGGGTTGTTTCTCTCCTGATTACAGAGGGAACCCAGGAGGATGGTTGTGAAACCATCTTCATAAGCTTTTCCAAAGAGCTCTGATTCGTGTCCACTAAAGGAGAAAAAAACCCACCTTTTTTTGGCCTGAAACTCAAGAGGATTAGGCTTTTCTCATCATGTACGATGAGTGAAACAGCTTTTACTGTACCTTGCCAGAGTTCTTCATGTTTGTGGGGGTTTTTTTAACTTGAACTGATTGTTTCCTGCACTTACATTTGAGAGGTGTTTGATAAAAGCCTCTGGATTTAATGATATTTACTGAACAGCTCTGTGCCTAATGCCTGGGTTTCTGCTTTATAGGAGATCTTGTTTGTGCCCATTATGACAGTTCATTTTCTCTGTGGAAAATAAAGGGGCTTTTAACAACTGTAAAAAACAATAGGTTCTGCAGTACATTTTATTGATGGCTGCTTACTACAGCTGAGTCTAGATGAGGGGAGAGTCTAAAACTAAAATTATTTTTTGTGCTTTCTTTTAGAAGCATACTCATGGTATTTGAACTATCTTGGCTAAGCCTACTGATTTTAAATAAAGAAACCTATTCCTGTAGTGTGTATAGTTAGTTCCTCAAATAATCAATTAGCCCTCACAGGGGAAATTTTTCAATTTGAATTTCTTTGCAAGCAATATGCAAGTAAGGGCTTCCCCTGTGAAGTTGTACACAAATGGAAATTTTTGTATCAATTGTGTAAGTTTTGCTGCAAATTGTTTCTTCATTTATTAACTTTTTGCTGCAAATTGTTTCTTCATTTATTAACTTATTCTCATAGAAATGTCTTAAAGGAACTAGGCAGGAAGTTAAAACAAGGTTGGACTTAATGAAGCCAAGCTTTCAAGCTTAAAAAGCAGGCTTATAGCCAAAAAGACAGCTTAAGACAAGTTCTGATGTCCCTCTTTAGGGATGATGAAATATCAGCTCATTAAAATGTCTTCCTTTGCAGGGGGGGATCAGGAAAGTTTCTTAGCTGCAAGCTGATACCAAGTGACATGGAATATAGCTGCAGAAAGTGGTTTATAATTTGGCTTTAGAAAGTACAAAGAGCACAGAGCCCAACTCATGACTTGATGTGAAAGTATGTTTTAAATTAGGTATTATTTCATTCAGCCTGTGTGTGCAGCTACTCAGAAGAGAAATCCTATTTACCTGTGAGGGAATGTTCTTCATGTTAGAAATGGCTTATGAGTGGAAAATGGATTTGGGGACTGTGACTGAGGCCAAAGTTGGGAAGAGACTCTTGGAAGATTCCAAAAATGCGTTCCTTTTGAGAAACCAAACAGGCCATTGTTTTGGGTGTCTGGCCACTTTGAGCACCAGGTTAAGGTATTATTTGGCTGTAGAAGTTCTTTAGGAGGAAATATCTGTAAGATGCAAATCCCCATCTAGGTCTTCAAACAATTATCCACGGCTTCAGAGGCCATCATGCCCTTTCTACATCCCCAGGAGGAGAGGGACTGCCAAGCTGAGGTGTCTTGTACAGCCTAGAGCTGTACAGTACTGAGGGTGCTCATTTCCCACAGACCTATGCCTGATTTCTTTCTGTTGCTGTTTGTTTGTTTGGGGGTTTTTTTGTTGGTTTGTGGTTTTTGTTTTTGGTTGGTTTTTTTCCCTTTTCAGGTACACATTTGCTTGTGCAGTGTCTGATGTGTAGAAAAGTAGCAAAAATTAGCGATCATAGAAAGCCTCTTTGTCTTGCCCTTCTTGAGGGTTTTTTTTTTTTTTCTGTTCTACCTTTCATGCTCTTCTCAGATTTTATGGACACCAGTAATGAAAAACCTAGAGAGTGAATGTTCTTCCTGCTTGCTAAATGTAGGAATGGTCCATCCTTATCTCTGCTAGTCTGCTGCTGATCATCATCTTGTGTCTGTGATAAAGGGCATTTTAAACCTGAGAAAATTATATTGTTTAGGAATGTTTGCATTGGTTTTATTCTTCTGTATAGGAAATTGTAACACAGTAAAATATGTGTAAAATAGCTTTTTACATCTGTAGAAAGTGATACTCCATGATAAAGGCTGTGCTAAAACTTAGTCAATATGTACCTGACTGGGGGTACTTGCTAAAGGAGGCATACAAAAAATATATCTTCTAAAAAGACAAGTTTTTATTTCTTGATTCTTATCAGATATAGATTTTGAAGGTGAAACTCTTATTTTTGACTGAAAAAATCTTCATTATAAGTCTTTCCTGCTTTTAGGATTTTTTTTTTTATGAACACCATATAAGTTTTAGAAACTCAAAAAATTAACTGCAGTTTTAACAAATAATACCCCCACACACACACCAAAATGTCCAAGACTCTAACAGCATTAGAAATACTACAGTAGGTATATCCAAAATAATTTCTTTGTAAAGAATGTGAGTCATGTTATAGGAACAAATAGGTTATAAGAACACTTCTGTGTTTAATGAGTAAAAGATCCAAAAGGTGCACTGAGGAAAAATTTCTTTCAAATAACTTCACTCTTGGGGCTTAAAGACAGCCCTAAATAATTGTGAACTGTTATTTATGTCATACTATCACTGACTTTGGAAATACTTCCCAGTGTGCACATTTGTGGTTTGGTTTTCCCATGATACAAATGTTAGGTTCTCATGAAAACAATCAAATGAAATTATTTAATTATAAATGATTTTATTTTTTTTAAACATTACTTGATGGTTGAAGACTTATTATAGTTATTACTTACGTATTTAGTTTACATTAAATCAGCCTCTGTATGGGGTCAGGACATTAGGAAAAGGAAAAATTTGAGGTTTGGATGTTAATACTGTTTGAGGGTTTTTTGGGGTGGTTTTGTTTTGTTTTTTATTATTTTGTAAGTACTTCAGGAGACAAAGATGGAATTTCTTGAATTCAGTAGTGGAGGAAGAGTAGTGAATAGAATGCAATTTTCTTTAATTCATTTCTCTATTGGGAAGTAACCTCTGTGAATAAAAATTACAGCTGCTCATAAAGTAATCCCACGTATACAAGCAGCTGTAAGACTTCTGATGTCTGTTTCTAGTTAACACACAGGCCTGCTATGTAACTCCTTCCAGGTTTGTAACTGATGGAGGATTCTTTCTTTCTTGAAGGGAAATTCACTCATATAAAGTATTTTAATTTTTTAGGACTTAATGGCCAAATGTTGATCCCAGTGCTAGTAAGCAGGGTTTGGACTGGAAGAAGTGGTACTTACTTTATAAAGCAGAAGATTGAAGAAGGCACCAGGAAATCAGTAAAATTAAAAATCATAAATGATAATTAAAGTACTTCAAGCCATTTTTTATGGATGCTTTAACTATGTCATATGGTCTATGCTCCAGAAATGATTTCTCCATGCTCTTCATCCCAGTCAAACATGCTGAAACTTTCAGATTCTCTGTTTACTTCAAACTTTAGACATTTGTCCAGGAATTGAGGGGCTTAGGACAAATGCCGTGACTAACATCTGAACAATCAACAGTGACTTAATATTGTGCATTGAAAATAAACTTGACTGTAAACACCTTTAGGAAAAGCTGTTTTCAATAAGGCATTTTAAATAAATATTAGTGCTAATGAGCTAGATGAAGTTAGAAACTCGAAGCAGTGTGGCGCTTGGAAGATATGCAAAACTACCAAGGCCAGGCCTAGGATCCAGCTTAACTTGTTTTCTGTTTATGCCAAGAAATGACTGCTGAAGAGGTGCAATCCCAACAGCCAGTGTGGGGAACAGCTTTACATTCCAAATGCATTTACATGTGTTTTCTCCTGATGTATTGATGGTGTTTCCCTTCTCTGAGTGTCAGGGAGGAGGAAGACTCCCCACCCTGCCAGTTCTGCAGTGAAAGACAGATACGTTTCCAGGAGCTGTTGCTCAAAAGGGGCTCAGCCTGTACCAAAGTGCTGGCCACAACAGCTCTGTGCTGCTCAAGGGCTGCTGCAGGCCTGGAAGGCACAGACCTCCAAGTAACTTCACCTCTGAGAAGGCCAGGTGGTTGTTGTTAATGCCATTTACCTTTTTCTTTGAAGACTAAGTCTAAATTTTCATGGTGTTGTATTTTTTTTTATGGGGAGAGGAAGGATGGGCTGGCCCCCAAGAACAATCTGTACCCTCACAAGATGAAGACCATTGAGAAGAAAAACAAAAAAGGTCAAAAGGAAAGGAGAAAAAAAAGATTTTTCATACAGACTAGACTCATGTTGCTCCTACCTGACAAAGCTTTGATAACCATTTTTAATAATGAAAACCTTATATTTTGTTTCACTTGGGTGAAATGTTTGCTTTGTCCAGTACTGGCATTCCCCACCACGCCTTGATTTTTTTTTTTTTAATTTTTTTTTTTTACTTTGTCAATGGAGCTATGAAAAGTTTCTATTTTAAAATATCCTGATTACAATAAATATACAAGAAGTAGTTAGTCATACTGCATAAAATAGGAACCCAAAAGTCTCTGGGCATGTATTATTGATGGCATTACTGTATGTGAGTGGAATGTGTAAGTGAATTTTATCAATGCTCTTTCATTTCTTCAAAAAAATGACTTAACCTGTGTCAGAGAGTACAGTATTTGCAACTGAACTCTCAGCAGCTAATCTGAGGGCAAGTAAGAACAAAAAGATAAAGTGTCGCTGTTTTCTTTGTTTACTAAAATAACAGCAATAACTAAACACCAGCTTTCCGACATGAAGTAGTTTCAACTTTGAAATATCTTACTTTCTTATGATTTAAAGAAGTCAGGAGAACCCAAAGTCAAACATCTTGTTTTGAACAGCTCTCTTCTTCCTTGTGATTTTAGGACTCTAGGAGTGTTCTTGTTTTCTTTATTTGAGGGGCCAATTCAGAGAGAAATGTATTGGTAACTCTGTGTTCAGGGCAAATTGACCCCTGCCTTGGCAAATGGTGGGGATGAGATGCTTCTGATGTGATTGTGCTTTGCTTATTCTTGCAGAAATCAGTTGGGTACCTCAGAGATCAAGGGGATGTGCCCAAGTGTGCCCGCCGGAAGGCGCAAGCTCCAACAGGATGTTTTTGTGCCACTGACGGATCATTCCTGGCTGAGAGGTCAGGAGTGAGCCTGGTGCCAGGCTGAGTGCAGGCCTGCTGGTGCACGTCCCGTGGTGAGAACAGCAGCCTTTGTACCTGGAGCAGGCTGGGAGCTGGTGTGTGCTCAGGTATTATTGCTCAGCCTGCAAACAATAGCTGGTGAAGCCATGGAGGCTCTTGGCTGTGATCACCTGTTTGTACCTGAGTGTAGTAACTGCTCTTAACACACGTACCTAAAACTCTCATCCAGGTTCTTACATGCATCTCAACTAGCACAGCACTTTCCTTTTCTTTCTTTTTTCCCCCCAAGCTTTGAAAAGTGCTGTGTTTCTCTGTTCAGGTGTGCCACGTTTACTGTAGTAAGGATTTGGATGCCCAATGGCAATATAAGCAGCAATAAAAAGGAAAGATTGGTGATGGCTTTGAAAATCATACTGCAGCTAGATATGAGGGCATATAGATAGCTTAATTCACATGTTGTATCCTCAACCTCTCCATATTTCCATGTTATCCTTCTGTATTCAGATGACACAGAAATGATTTTATGACACAAACGCTGTGGGTTTGTGTTTGGTTTCCTTGTGATCCCTGATCCCCCACTCCTTTTCAGACTGTGGCTGAAAAGGTGCTGGTTAGTCACTTGGTTATGTTCCAACAGGAGCACCAAAATCAGGTCCCTTGATGTCTGTAAGGGAGGAAGCTGCTGTCAAGCCCAAATGACATTACTTCTGTTTTTTCTGTTATAGCATTTGTACTCCCCACTCCCTGATTTACTTTTCTGAACTATCTGGGTTTTCATCATGGAAGTGTCTGTGTATGAAAGTTGAAGTTAATAACAATTAAAAAAAAAAAAGAGTGCTAGTGACCAATTAAAGCATTATATTTCTTCTAGTATTTGTACTGAAAAAATCTCTAAAAAGGGACTGTAAGCTTTGGTATTAGAGTAATTTTTGGAAACACATTGTTTACCCAAAAGCTTAAGGGATAGCTAATTTTTAGGAAATCATAAAGTTGTAATTGTTTTCGGTAGAACAGCCATAATGGAATAAAAAATGACCAAGTATTTGCAGCAGTCTTAGTGAGAAACTGTAACTAATTGGACATCTTCTCATTTTGCTGTCTTGATTCCCTGTTTTGAGGGATTATTTTGTGTAGGGTATGTGATCTAGAAGCATTCAATTTTTTTTGGATGTTCTGCAGAGTTAGTGAATCATGTGGAAGTCTAAGGGCTAAGCAAAAGTGCTTGATATTAGAACTTCACTAACATTTGTCACCTCTCCTGAGGGGCACTACAGTATACTAAATGTGGTGTAGACCTATTTTTTCCTAATATAACACAAACATACAAAAGGAGAAAATTTGCTACCTTCTTGTATATCCTTTAACTCATATGTGGATGCTGTTTGCCCAGGATTTTTCTACAGGAGCCCAATAGTAAAAAAAAAAAATAAAAAATGGAGTCTCACTATGAGGGAGATTCAACCCAGCAGCCCATTTCTGCAAATGCTATTAGGTGGAATGCAACATCCAGATGTTGTCTCATGCGTTTAGCTCATATGCAAAGCATTCCCTTAGTAATGTGATTCTACAAGAAGCCATAAAACAAGAATAAAATAAAACCCAACAAGAGATGTTAAAATCTCGTTTGGTTTTAATTGCCATGATAGCCCCTTCCCTTCCAGTTTTCAATGCAAAATTCTTTTCTTTTGCGGTTCAAGTCAGGATATGTTCTTGCTGAGAAAACCCAACAAATATATGGTGAGATTCTACTTGAGTGATTTCAAATAATGGGGAGTAAACTTGGGACTCAGTTTAAGTGTCTTCCACTTTGAAAAATACATTACCCAAATTTTTACCTTCAGTTGCATGACACATGCTTTTGAATGTACAAACTTTAAAATATTAAATGCAAAACATACTTTAGACAGTGCTGCAAGATCTCAGAGGGTAATTCATGGTAATTATAAAACCATGACTTGATCACTGATCACCTCTGTCTTGTCAATATTGAAGTCTCTCTTTGATTTTGTGGAAATGGTGGCCCACAGTGATAAATATGTGGTAAAAAAACTGAGCAGTAGAGGGTAGTTGCCTGCATTAATTTCTGGTAGTGATGCAGAACTCAATAATATTTGGAATTAGAGATTAACTACATCTTTAAAAAACTTGGTTTAGCTCACAGTTACTGAGTCAAATAGGTCCACTTTTCATGTGTACTGTGCTGTATTAGGCCTTTTGGGGAAAGATGGTTTTGAAATATGTCTTTGTCTTTTGGGTTTTTTTTAAGGCTTCTGAGTTATTTGGATTTGCACAGTAAGAAAGGAACAAAAAATAAAACCAACACCCAACAGATTACAATGTGGGATACTGTCTCCTAAAAAGTCCCTAATTCAACAATTAGGGTTTGTAAACCCTTTTTCTCCCCCACAAAACACATATCCTTTTCTCTCATCATCCCCCCCTTAAAAGGAGGAAGAACGAAAAATGGGGTTATCCACCTCTCCTTTGGAGGAGTCAACTCCTAAGTTCTGGTGATTTCACAATCTTGCAAGCTTAGAAGCTTGATAATTCACACAATCAACAAAATGCCTGTGTTAACACCTGCTGTGGCATGGAAGCAAACAGTCCCATGATTGTCTGCAGTTCTTCACCAACAGAAAATGTTTGGCTTTCTTTCTATAATGTGGTATTACAGAGGGTTACCTAGGCCCAATGTATTTTCATTATGTAAGATGCTGTACAAATACTGCAATAAATGATGGGAAGAAAACTCATGATGAGAAAACAAGTTGAGCTTTTATGTGATTTCTGGAAAGATTTACATAGGCTTAAACTCCTTTTTCCATGAAGTCAATTGTGCATGAAGTTCTCACAGAAGTCATGCCCATCCAGAAGCACGTTTGAAATGAAGTCCTGTTGCCATGTAGTGTGAAATGCTCATGCACTTGTAGGGTGGGATCTGTTTGTTCAGCTTGGGAAGGCATCATTAAGGACTTACTATTTTGTCCAGCTGATTTCTACTTCCTGAGTTGAATCAGTTTGTTATTAGTATTAATATTTAGAAAGACAGTTAAATGTTGGCTGAATAATAAAGGAGAGCTTGAGTAATAAGTTATTCAAAAAAAAAGCATTGTTTTAAGAAAAGAAGGAAAAAGAAAACCACAAAAAGACGAAAGCTTGTAATATTCCTGTGCTGATTAGTGAAGGTCAGACTTAGTTGAAACAAGTATTTCCAGTCTGATATGGTAGTGTCATGTTGATACAAGTTACAATTTGAGTGGTGAACAGAAATAAGCCATTACATAAAGATTAAATGCTGTAGAACTACTGAGCACAATGATATATTATATTGTATTGTCAGTCTTTTACACACATTTCTTTTCCCAAATGTTATGAAAAGAGTGAAACATAGTATATCGTATGCAATATAAAATTGATGCTTTAATGTTGATTTCCCAATGTATTTAATCTCCCATTATATTTGGATTTACATTTTTATTGGTTCCAACGTCATTATTTTTGTATGCTGTGGCATTAGTTTTTTAAATTGCAACCCTGTGCTTTCAAGCATAGCCATTTTCATTTGAAAGGGATATACTGCAAATGTGCTAAAGAGACCCGACTGTTACACAATGCTTTTCAAAGCTTTTTTCCCAGGATTTAAGGGCCAGCCCTCTCATTTGACCTGGAGGAAAACAATTGCCTCTCTTATCTAAGTGTAGATCTCCAAGGTCGGAAATATTGTATGGGAAAAGTAGTATTCTGGTTTTGTTTTCTTTAAAAATCATTGTGGTGTACTTTGGACTAAAGTCACTTAAACTGTGTGGGCTTCCTAGAAAGGGTTTGTTGCACATTTTGAGTGAGCATCTGGCACACATGCAACTGTGCCATATGCAGTCCCAGTGTCTTTAGAAGGTGAAAGGCCAGTGTAGTGGTAATTTTGCCCTCTTTGCACCAGATGTTAAAGCTCTGCAATGTCCCTGAGTGACCATTAGATCACAGGCAGCTGGGATTGGAGGTTTATGTTTAATTTATTATGACGCTATTAATCTATCTGACTGTCAGAACTCTCTCTTCCTCATCATTTCCAGAGTCCTTATATTTTAGGGACAATTTATTTTCCCTTATGATGGATCAGTTTTATTTTTGCTCTATATTTGCATAGATGAAGCCTGACATCCATTTTGGGGGGGATAACATTGAGAGCAGCAATATATAAATCTAACAGCTTATTAACATTTAAAACACATCTGAATTTATTTTATGCATCATGTTAAGGACTAAAACACAATTTTGTGATCACCTTTGTTTTTAAAAATAAAAACCCAAACCAACAACAACTAAACAGAAACAAGAAGGAAATAACAGAAAACCCACAAAATAAAACAAATTAAAACCCTGATGTGCCAGCCCTCTCCTACACTGCAGGTATTTTTTTCAATTACAATATATTTAGATGTAGCCAGTATGGTTTTGTGCTCTTGCCTGGAGATGGTTTCTTTAGTTTTGCATTTGTGGTTTTATGTGGGCAGGGAAGAAAGAGAGAGACGGAATGCTGGGGGAATGGAAGAGATGATGACAACAGTAATAAAGGAAAGAGGCTTGGCATTTCCTAATGGTAATTCTTGGAATATTTTAAGCTAACTGTGGAGAGCAAATGACAGTACTGTTTTAATTTATTTTATCATCAAGATGTTTTCTTGCTTCAGTAGTTCATAGGCAATTTTAATAGCTTATTGACTTAAACACTGTGGTTTTGGCTTACCTTTAAGGGAAAAAAATTCTGTATATTTGATCCCCTCATTTCTTTCCCCATATCCCTCCCTACCATCATACCGAATATTTGTGTCACTGGGGACAAAAAGAACAGTCTTTGTAATTATTTATTTTCTCCATCAAGTGAAACGTTTATCCAAATGGGGCATTAATTACACTGTCAAAAGAGATGGTAGATTCTGCAGGACTAAATTCTTAGCTACCATTCTAGCTTCTGACATCCATCCCCCTTCCCTGGTCAGTGCTAAACCTGCAGACAAGCTATTGCAGGAATAGGTGATGGAATGGCTGGATGTTCATCCCAGTAGTCATGTTCTCAGTACCTCTCACCTGCTTGTCTAGACATAAGACATTGATACATCCAAATTCCCTTTCTTTACTTTGGATCTAGCATGCATGCATCTAGTGTGCTGCCTTCAAAGATAGCTCTGAAAGTTTTTATTGAAAAAACCCTGTGCTCTTACCTCTGCCAGACTTGGTTTATCAGCTCAGAGGCCTGTGATCAGCAGCACAGAGTCCTGTTGGGGTTAGCAGTGTTCCCCTGAAGGCATTCCTGGGTCCAGTCCTCTTCAAAGGATTCCTCAGTGAGCTGGATGAAGGGACAGAGAGTACCTGCACAACTGGGAAGAGTGGCTGATCCACCAGAAGGCCATGCTGCCATTGAGGGAAGAGCTGGATAGGCTGGACCATGGGCAGAGAGGAACCTTGTGGAATTCAGCAAATGCAGGGTGCTGAATCTGGGGGAGAATAACCCCAGACACCAGTGCAGGTGGGGGATGACCTGCTAGAAAACAGCCCTCTGGAGAAGGACCTGGTGGACTCCAAGGTGCCCATAAGCCAGCAGGGTGTCCTTGTGGTTAAGAAGCCCAATGATATCCAGAGATGTGTTAGGAAGAGCAGTGCCAGCAGGTCAGGGAGGTGATTCTGCCCCTCTAATCAATGCTGGTGAGGCCCCTGGAGTGCTGTGTCCAGTTCTGGGCTCTTAAGGATGAGAAATCACAGAATTCTTAGGTTGGAAGAGACCTCCAGGATCATCAAGTCCAACCCAACCCTAACCTCAACTAAACCATGGCACCAAGTGCCACATCCAGTCTTTTCTTAAACACATCCAGAGATGGAGAATCCACCACCTCCCAGGTAGACCATTCCAGTACTTGATTATCCTTTCTGTAAAAAACTTTTTCCTAATGTCCAGCCTATAATTCCTTGTACAAATACAAGGAATTACTGGAGGGGTTCCCATGGAAAGGGGTTAGGGAACAGGAGCATCTCTTGTGAGAAAAAACTGAGGGATCTGGAGTTGTTTAGCCTTGATCTCATCAATAAGGTGTGTGACAGGAGCAAAGGATGAGACGAGAGGCAACAGGCACAAACTGACACACAGGGAGTGCCTTCTGAATATAAAGATTTTTTTTGGTGGTGGTGGGGTTTTTTGGGTTTTTTTGGCGTGATCTTTTTGTTTGTTGTTTGTTTGTTGGGTTTTTGTGTGTGGGTGACAGAGCACTAAGGTTGCTCAGAGATGGTGTAGAGTCTGCTCTGGAGAGATTCAGAACCCATCTGGGAACTCTGCTGTGCAACCTGCAGAGGGTGAACCTACAGGGAGGCTGGACTAGATCATCTTGAGAGGTCCCTTCCCACCCCCACCAGTCTGTGATTGTGGTCTAGTGTTAGAGCATTAAGTGCTTGAGCACAGCGCTGTCAGCTGAAATTAAGAATGTGTGGAAAACAATACTGCTGAAGTTTCAACAGAGCCAAAAAGAATGTAGATAAATAAATTAACAATACATTGAGCTGTGGGTTTTATTGCTTGAATATAAATGTGTACTGTATTTTGTTAGTTAATATATAAATTCAAGAAAATAATTCCCATTAATTTATAATGATCATTTTTATTTACAGTTTATTAACCAAAGCACATGGATCTTCCCATGCAAATTTTTTTTTCTATGATTAATGGCAAAAACTGTTGCATAAAACTTGGGAAGTCTTTCTATTTTTATGACACTTCCTGTAGTGAAGTCACAGGATCTTGAAATAGTGAGTTATTTAACTTATAATGTTTACAGCAATGTTTTGCAAAATTGGTAATCTCATTATTCAAAATAGATTTGTGTTAATTTATAGTAAGTTCCATGCATGGAATCTGGTAAATATTCTGTTTCTGCAAACATTGAGACACTTAACAGAGAACAGGCAGAAATCTGCACAGATGTACAATGATTCATATTTATTCACTGGGGTAAACACGCAAAGATTACCATGGCATTCTGTGTATTTAACGCCTAATAAATATTATGTTTGTGTAATTACTTGTAAAATAATTTGTAGAGATTTTTTAATGGTGATCCCTTTAATGCAAATAAGATGAAATTTTTCCCTAAATTAGCACTTGCAACTCACTCGGGTCAGTAGCAAAACTGTAATTATTGTTTAATATATCTACAACCCTTGTAGTTCATGTGTTTTATTTTAATTCTTTTTACACAAATGCTATGATAGTAGTTAAATATTTCTCTTCCTTACCTCTTACTTCATATTTTCATATTCAAAGCAAGATGGACTTCTGGGAGCTATAGGAATGGAAGTTTTCTAATTGAGTCTTTTGTACTTCCTACAGCAGCTATTGTGATGTATAGAGGACAAAAAACTCCACCAACAGAAAGAGGAGTTTTATGAGGAAAACAGAATTAAGAAAATTCAGACTTTTAAATTCAGCCACATGTGGCCTTGATAATGAAGCATGTACTATTACTTGTGGGTTTTTAAAAACAAATTTGTTTTACTCTGATCTAATCTCTTTTGCTGACCTAGGTATTGATTAGCTCTGACTTCTGAAAGATGTCTCTCTGCAACTTTTTATTCATTCGTAAACTTTAATTAGAACAGTGAGTTTTCTGATACCATGCTTTAATAAGTGAAGTTATTCAGATACTACTGACTTTTACAAACCTTGGGAACTCGTACTAAATTACCTGTATTTGGATAGATGCAGATTATTCTTGCTGTGATACAGAATGGATGTAAAACAGTCCATTAGTACATTTCCTAAGAATAGAAGATGTGCAGAATGAGCTTTGGAAAACACAGCTCTTGTCTCACAATGATGCTGCTTGTATGTATTACAGACAAGCCTTCTGTGAGGGGTCCAAGCTGTCTCTCTATTTAAATAAAAGTCTGTATTTTTGACAGCAGTAGAAGCTCTTGGAAATGCCTTTCCTAGCCAATGCATTTGTAGGTGTATTGTACACAGTGACAGCTTTTGAAATCTGTATTTACAGTGCTGAGGACTTTTCAGCTTTCCACTGCAATTACAGCCATACACGAGAACCACTGTGGGAGCTAAGAAAGGGGGATTTGCAGTCAAAGTGGCTGGAGATGGAATAAATTTTAACAGCACGAGATTGTAGCAGGATGGGGTTTTTTTTTGTAAAATAAGTTTTTGAAAATTGCTAGTTTTTCATTAGTACACATTAATTATGGAAATTGAGTTAATTATGGAAATAGGGCTTTTGGTACAGAGTCCTAACTAATTCTGAGGAAATGCCTGTTCTAATTGTCTCAATAAGAGGAATAATCATAATGATCTGTCAATATCACCCCAAAAACATGATGCAGAAGAAAAATCAATTACATTACAATTTAGAAGCAGGAAAGGGTATTAAGAAGGATGTGATTTCTTTTGTTTGTATCAATTGTGTGTTGTAAAAACTCAAGGTTAGATAAAATTGTAGAAAACAAAGGGTTTTATAAATTCAAAGGTTCAAAATATGCTCAAAACACTGAAGCTGAGAAATAACTCCTGAGTTGTAATGCTGTAACTTGTATTGCGTTTGATGTTAAAAAAAAAACCCCAAAAAACCAGGAAAAAACAAAAAACACAAACCAACAGCTCCCCAAATAATAACACCGAAACACCAACATGCAACACCACTTATTTGTGCACATTTCTATCACTCATGGGTGATGTGGGTGATCTTTTATTGTAATTTCTCTTCAATCTCAGTATATCTGTGATTATTTTTTACAAAAATCCTTCCTTTTTCCCCTGTGTAAGACTTGCGGCTACAGATTTTAAGCCTTTTTATGCAGTAATTGCCCTATGTGATAAGGTATGAAATTGTCCATAAAGAAAAGGCTTCTCTTTTACCTCTTTTTCCTTACTTTCCATATTTTGCCTTATTCTGAGGGCCCAGCAGGGGTGTCCTGCTGTCCTGGGAGAGTTGGGAAGAGCCAAGCACAGCCATGCAGGGTGGTGGAAAAGGCTCAGCAGCACCCGCAGCTGCCAAACAGATGAGCAGTTTTTAACAGAGCTGAGATTCACAATGAAATCTGGGCCCAGAACTAATCAGATCTAATTAAGACAGACACGTTATGGTCCAGTACTGTTGACAAGGTCAGGGTTCCTGTAGCTCTAAATGAGGCATGTTATAATTATGATCTAATTGAAAAGCTGGGAGCGATGCAGAACCTGTGCACTGCTGGGCCTGAAAGGAAAGTTGCATTTCAGGTCCTGTTGTGTCCCTTATTAGATTGTTAATGCTCAATTAGACAGCTGTGCATTTAAAGGGAAAAAAAGGGCATGTGACAGTTGCACATGGCTCAAAGGAAACCTATATGAATTTTCAATATCTTGGTGGATTCCATTCATGGAGATTTGCTAAATATGTGGAAAAAAGCCTTGTGTTGGTTTGATGTTAGCTTTACTTGTCACAACTTATCTTGTTATACAGCAAGGCAAAGGGCTTCTAGATTATTTTATCATGAGGCAAAATCACTGTGGCTGTTTTCCAAAGTTCAGTATGTGCATGAATCAGTCTGCAGTATGATATATGAAATGTGGTGACCATATTTTCTAGCTTTCATCTGTCACGATCAAGCAAGCAAAGTGCTGTGGAGTGGCTTGTTCATTCTAGAGGCTGTGGTACCTTCATTTCTAAGTATGACTTGACATATGGTCTTATAAATTATCATAAATTACCATGGGTTGTGTCATGCCCAGTTTGCACAGTTCTGATCTCCCTTTTTTTCTGGTGCAGAATTTATGGATCTGAATTCATTAATTTCTTTTTATAATACCATCTCTGCAATGAGATTCTTTGTTATAAAACAGGTGTTCTCACTCTGCCTTGAGAAGTCATTCATACACACACGAAGTGTATTGAAAAGTGCTACTGTTGTGGAGGGTTCTGCTTTGAATCCAGTGGGCTCTTGCATGTGGCATACAAATGTATGCATGAATAAGAGAGGTGCAGAGCCTAAAACTGCACTGCTCAACCTGTGCTAGCAGTAAAGATTGCTAACTTTTTCCCAATCTAGAGGGAATTCCAAATTTGCAATTTACTCTTTATCTAGATTTTTCCATACATTTTTCAAAAACATTCCTGAAGAGTTCCCTTCTTCTGCTCTTTACCCAAACTGAATTTGAAAAGGCTGTGTAAGCTCTGTGAAGCCTTTTCGTAGTGCAGAACAAGGTGACCATGACATCTGTGTGGTTGCAGGAGCAGCCTTGGCCAGCAGTCAAATGCTCACAATTTCTCCCTATCATGAGCAAGACAGGGAGAACACAGGAGAGGAGAAAGACAGCAAGGTGTCTCAACAAGTACTGTCACAGGCGAAATAGCCTTGGATTAGGAAAATAAACAAAATGTATAATGATCATGAAAAAATAGAGGTGGAGAAGCAAAGACAAAAGCAAAACCAGCTTCTCTCCATGCTGCCTCTTCTGCCCAGGTTCACCACCAGTCCTTGGCTCCCAAATTCTCTGCATTCAGCCTTGAGCAGTCTGCAGAGGGTACAGTCAGCACAGAGATTTCCCTGAAACTTATTCCCTTTCACAATTTCCCCTCTGTACATGTGGGCTTTCTACAGCCTGGAGTGAATCCTCTGCTTGGGCACCATATGGAACATCTCCTTTGCTGACTTTGGTGTGTGTTGCCTGTCCTGTTTGGCACATTTTTTCCCTCACCCTTGGCTACGAGCTGTGTTCTGCCTTTCTTACCCTTTCTTTTCTTTACCCTGTGGGAAAAGCTGAGCTGTGGGCTCAGCTGTGCCCTGTGCTGGGTTGTCTGGAACCGTCCTTGCCCAGCCCAGGGTGATCCCAGCCCCTCCTCACAGAGGCCACCTGGCAGCCTGTCCTGTGTCAGCCCCTGGGCCTCTGCACCCACTGCATACTTCAAAACAAGAAACAAAAAATGCTGCAACTTGCTTTTGTAGCAGTAGCCAAATAAATGCAGAGCTGTACAAACTTCCTGTCAATCAATGGCTGGTTTGTGAAACCAGTGCTGGCTGGATAGTTTTTTCTCTGACGGATGGAAAGACAGGTTTTTTTGTGTATACCCTGTTTGTCTCCTCACTTGTGCCTCCCTCAGGTGATCAGCAGAGTCAACTCAATGGCTAGCTAAGAGGCAGAACAGGAAAAACCTTCACTGCCTTAATGAAAGCCCTGGATGCTTCTGACTTGTACAAGCATTTCAAGCTAGCAGGATAACTCTTTGATCTGCTGCCAGAAGGCTCTCACTTCCCTGTCTTCCTAGGGCTGCACAACAGGCTTGCCCCCTCACTCGGGGGATTAGACAGCTTGAGAGATGGCAAATAATTATGTTGAGCCTCTCTTGTGCTGATTTAGCAATAGCTGTAACTGCCTGGGAAACAAAAATTCAAACGAAAACGCAAAAAAAAAGGAAGAAAACCTACTCCTGAATTGCACACAAGTGCATTGATCCCATTTATCTTTCTGGAGGTTTTGGGTTGAATTTCAAAACATTGAGTGGCTGATATTTGAGTGTGTGACCAGACAACAGGAGCATGGCTATTTGTAGTTGTGGCTGTCCCACAGCAGCACAGCCATCCCCACCCACCTGTACAGCGGGAGCTGGGGCACGCAGGAAGAGAGAGGGAGGCGTGTTAGGAATGGGAGCTAGTTTGGGTCAGTCACCAGGCCCTTTGCTCCTGTTTGCAGCCTTGCATGGTCTGTGCAAGCCTCTGCCAGCTCCACAGCAGGTACAGGAGGCTGGCAGAGGCAACCTGAGCAAGGCCAGGTTCCCATATCCCCGTCCAGGCTGGAGCTGTGTCCACACCTGCAGGACAGTGCTCACTTCCATCTGCTGGACACCCTGCCAGGACTTTGTGCCACTTCTGTGTGCTCTGCCTTCTGCTCTGTCCTTCTTCTGTTATTCTTTTACAAACAATCACAGACAAGGGACTCCAAGCTGAGGCTTTTTGAAGAAACCCTAACTTGTATGTTCAGCAGGCTTGAAAAGGATCCTTCACACTCCCTTGGTGCTGATGACTCAAGATATGCTGTAAATAACATTTTTCAGAGTAAAAGGTGCAGGCCTCTTTCTTGGTTGTTGCCAAACAACATTCAGTAACTTCTGTTCTTAGAAAAGATCTCCAAGAGTTTGTTCCTTCCCTCTCTTGTCCCAAAATTATAAATATGATACAGTGATCAAATGCATTTTGGAGAATTAACTATTCCAAGAGTCTCTGGAGAAGGGAACAGATAATGATGGGAGCTAGTTCTGTATAATAACTGATGGGAAAGAATGGCTTTAATTGAGAACACTTATTTCTGTAAAAAAAAACACAAGGACATCTCACAGGAAGCTATTTGTATAGTCAATGTTCCTTTTAAAAGCACAGTGAAAAATACACAGGCAGATGTTTCCATGTTCTATTTAAACAATCTCTTAGAAATGTGCATAATAGCCTATTTTGTGAAGTATCATAAAGAGTATCTATTTTTTATATAATATGTATTTATTCAGATAATATTTCACTTGAGAAGTACAGAAATGAAACTCTAAGCTCCTTTGCACCTCTGCACCTTCCTAACTATTCTAATATTTTGTGCACAACAATATCAAAGGTGCATCTTTAATATGATTTAAAATTTATTTTCTACAGAACTTTGTGTTCTAAAATTATTAGCCTGACTATCAATTGCTCTAATTTCCTAATCCTTCTGTAAAGACAGGAGAGGTTAGGAAAGAGGTTAGATAAAGATACAAGAGGGTAAGGAGATACTCTTTGATTCCACAGCTGAAAAGATTTTAAGAGATTTTACCAGTCCCATATATTTTCTTAAAATTAGTTCTAATTAATTTGATGCTGCAGCCACTGAAACCTTGATCTCTATGTAAAGGCATTTGTAGTTTTGTAGGTATTCATCTTGGTTTTGGTATCCTGTGTGAATCAAGTCTCACTTGGAAAGAAAAACTCTGTGTGTGTGTATTTTTTCTTCTTTTTTCTTTTCAGTGGGGAATTCACATTGGTAACATATTTCTTTGTGACTGTGCCTGCACAGATTAAGGCTGCTGTGACACTGACCCTTCCTATTGACTCTGTGGTCTGGTCTATTTATCACCTACAGTAATTCCTAATTATTTAGAATGTATCGTATGTCAAGTGCTGATAAACTTCAACATTATAGTTTTTTCCACATGAATTATCATCAATATTTCATGTGGGATGGCAGAACATGGCATTTTCTCTTCTGTTTTCTTTCAACTGGACTCTGTTTTTCCTCAGCAAATTACAGTGGGGAAAAAATACTTAATATCTGTGAAGGACTTCAGCTGATCTGGCAGACTTCTGAGTGTTAGTTCTTCACTGGTATGTTTGTTTTGTGGGGTTTAGGCTTTTGTATTCTCTTTGTTTTGTTGGTTTTTTGGGGGTTTGTTTGTGGTTTTTTTTGTTTTGTTGGGTTTTTTTTGGGGGTGGGGTGTTTTTTTGGTTTTGTTTTTTTTACTAGGACTCTGTTCAAGGATGAACTCTATTCCTGGTTTGTTTCTTTTTTTCCTGTGCATGTCCTCCAATATTGAGGACTCCCAAGCCAAAGAGAATCACTCTGAAAGAAAGACAATGTGCAAAATATTGAATGTTTGCTCTGTGGCAGTAAGATTAATGTCTGTTTGGAAAGAAAAGGCTCTGAGAAACAGCTGAGCAGCACTGTGTGCAAAAAACTACATACCAGGTGAAGGATAGGCTTTATTTATCATTTCCCTCACAAGTCAGTACCTGGAATGTTGCTAGATGTACAAGCAGGAAGAGGTTTAGTGGTCTTAATCTGTTGAAAAAGTATTGTTTTGGTTGAAAGTCAAGACTTGGAGAATCAAAGAGAAGAATGGATGAATCCTGCATGTTCCACCTGGAAGTTTCTTTCACCAGGGCTTGTGAAAATTATATTTTTGGTCATTCAGCCCAAGGTCCTATTTCCCTCTCACTGTATTTCTGGACTACTTATAGTAGTCCATTCAAATAGCTCTATTTATGGGGGATATGGTAGAAACAAAAGATTATTCTTCTGGGAGCAACTGGATTATAATTGCATCATAAATGTCAGGAATTACAGGAGCCATAGCAGGATAAATGGATCAAGGCAGGAATATTGACGTGTTAGTTATAAGCATGCATCTTTCTGTTTCTTTTTTGCTCCAGGAGCACTTTTAAGGTGTGAAAAATACAGGGAAAATATGGTTAATCATAGTTCCTTGGAAGTCTTATCAGCCCTCAAGTGAAGATTAGTATAGATTTATAAAATAGAAATGTTTAAGAAAAAAAAGAAAAAAGGAAAAAAAAAAGAGGAAGATGGCTTTCTTGAAGGAAAAGTGAAATACTGAATGTTGGTTCCATTTTAGGTGATAGAGTCTCTTCCCATGAGCTTGGGGAAGGTGCATCTCACAGTTCTCCAAGCAGAGAGTGGAGAAAGGAGGATTGTGTGACATGCAGCTCCACCACCTTGGCTGCCTGGTCCATCTTAACAAATCAAACACCCTCGTGTAAGAGGGTCTTGTGTAGAAGCTATCATGTTATTGGTTAAAGCAAAGCAGCTTACTGAAGACTTCAAGGGTCTTATCTGGGCTGAAGAAAATTAATTATTTGAAAAGAAATTGGGGGAAAAAAACCCAAAAAAACCTTCTCAGCACTAACCCTAGCCTTAACAACTTAAAACAAAATATAGTAAATCCTGTCTCAAGATTCATTAGTAAATAAATAAGAATTTTAAAAAGAATCAGTCAGATTCTTAATAACTTATATTCCTTGTCACAATGGAGAACTACTCAGTTTGAAGGCAAAAATACTCAATGTTCAAATACACTGAATAAAAATCTTTGGAAGCAACCACAATGGAAACACACATACCTGTCAATTTATAATTAAAAAATGATTGAGTAGTCTAATCACTAATACTTGGATAATTATTTTTAAAATGGCTCCAGTCAGTATTTTGATCTTAGAATTTGCCCTAAATACTAAAAAAAAAAAAACAAAAACAAAAACAAACAAACAAACAAAAACCAAAAACAAAAACAAACACACACACACACAAAAAAAAAAAAAAAAAAAAAAAAAAACCAAAAAAAAACACCACCAACAACAAAAGGCAGCATAGACTATTAACTTTGTTTTCTGGACCATTTCAGGAAATATGTCTTCTAGAATATAACTGGAGAAAAATAGAGGGAAGCACTTTGGACGGTTGCTGTGTAGTGTTACCTAGATAAGCGTGTTGCCATACCTGTTTTACAAGAAGGAATATTTCAGGTTATTTCTTCATTTTGGTCTGAATATTTGAGAGGGTGTGGTGTTTTTTGTTTGGCTGAACATTTGAGGGCTTGTTTTTTCTTTTTCATTTTCTACTTCTATGGTTGATTTTTGTAAACATACCTTCAACTTTTGGATTGCAATGCAGGAATCTATAACCAGTTTCTGAAAATTAATGCCTTATGCTGACATTATCTGCTAGGCACAAGGATGGCTTTCTCTGGCTATTCTCATTTTGCTAATCCCTTCTTCTCTTTAGCTGCTTCAGTAGTTCAAGTAAATCTGGAAAAGCTGCACATTGCTCCAGTGCATCCAGCAACAGGATTTGTCTGCATGAGTACTGATGTAATGGCATGGATGGACTGGCCATGAAATAGATGGTGTTGAATATTTCTACTTCTGAGGTTTAAGTTGACTTACAGACATAAAACTTTAATGTCTCATTGTTCTGTTTTCAAAAATAGCTGTTCCCCTCTTGTGTCTGCCCTGTGAAACAACAGGGATAAGACCAGACAGAGTTCTGGAGTGTGATTGTTTCTCTTGTGCCTCCTGTAAAAGCTGATGAAGTGATGGTGTCAATTTTTCATGCAATTTGCTTTTTTGAGCATTGCTCCGGGAGGAAACAAAGCACTAGGACACAAGAAAAAAGAAATCTGGTCTTCACTCCTCAGATTTGTAGCTATTGCGTTTTCAATGAGCAAATGGACTCCAGCTTCCTTGATGCAATGCATAAGCACTAATTAGAGCAGAAGCTCTAATTGCTGTTCTTCTGGGCTAGTTACTAGAGGGAGAATTGTTGTGCTACTTACAAAAAAAAAAAAATAGATAACTTGTAGTTTAACAGTATAAAGTATCTATATTCCTTTGTTGCTGACTGGAATGCTTCATCACTGAGAGGATGCCAGGTGTGAGAGCCAAGCACAAAACCCATTCCCTCCAAATCAGTGCTGAGACAAAGGCTCAAAATGAAGCTTCTGGAGGGATTTATCTCATAATTCTGTGATTCTGAGTTCCTGAGGAATTTTTCTATGGGTAAAAGTGAGGAAGCCATCTGTGCCTGGGAAACAGCATCGTGATAACTGTGAGGTAATTCAACATTTATGTAGTTCTTTAATGGGTGCACCCAGAAAAAAAAAATGAGAACTTGTACTGATGGTCTAAGAAATATTCCTTTAAGAGTTTTCAAACTTCAGAAGGCAAAACCCCCTTTTACACGGTTTTTAGAGTTGGAAATATGACATCATGAAGTATGAAATGTAATTTCAGGGAAACCATGAAAAGCACTGTGAGGGTAGTGAAACAGAGATGGATTGAATGTTTGTATGGGTTATATGTGTCTGTTCTGCCTCCTACACTCTCCCCTTTCTTTGGATGGAAACTTGAAAGAGGAAAGCATCTAAATATTAAAGTAAGGTTGCAAATTGTTATTATGTCTTTCAAACTGATTCTCCCATGGTTTACGTCCTGAAATAGCCAAGTAGTTGTGTTACATCTTGCCATTCCTACATTTTTGAGAAAAATTGGGGCAGCAAGACTTTAAATGATAGTAGATTCTTCTTGCTTTTTGTTTAGGTTTCTTTCCAGCATCTAATCTGTTCCTTTTTTTCCTCAACTGGTGTGCTTATTGTAAAAAAGAATTAAAACCAAAATTAAAATCCACATTTCAGTTGTTCAATAGCCTCTATTGGTAGCAGTTTTCCTCTGTTTATGCTTTGTTTTAGTCCAATTCCCAGTTCCAATAAGTCCAATTTCACATTAATTTACCTCCAAACCCTGAAGACTGTGGTAAAGTCTTTAATCTCCTTTAGCATGTTGAGGAGGGCCACAATTGGATTGGCAATCATTAATGAAACATCTGTATGAAGTGCTGTATCTTGTTCCCATGCCCTTGCTTCAGTCCTTTGATATTTGTAGGTTTCCCCACTCCTTTGGCAAAGTCATCTTTTGCTCCTTTTCTTTTCAGAGCTGTTTGCAGTTATGTCATTGAGAATTAGTCAGCTAGGTTTTCAAATTATACTGTGCCAGACCACATCAAACTTTAAATTCAGGTCACTCAATGCAATGAAGTCTCATCCAAAGAGCTACAGAATGAGGAGGTAGTCAGTCAGTTTTAAACATATATATTGTTTTTGGGGGAGGAGGGGTTTTTTAAGCATTCTGGTATAAGACAGTACATTTTATGAAGGCTTCGTCCTGCTTTTTGGCTTCAGTGTTCATATCCATATTAGCATTTACACACCACAGTTAAACTGTCATCTGTCACTTGCAGATTTTAGACACAAAAAACTAACAACTTTTCGTGGAGGTCCTTAAGTAAACAATCTGCAGTTTTCATAAATGTATCATTGTAGGTTTCTTCTGTGGATCTTAGGTCTTTTCAAACACGAAGGCGACAAATGAAATGAAATTTTGACAACAGCAAACCTGGGGGATGGGAAGACGTTTTTGCCTGTCCTGGAAAATTCAAAAGGAAACAAAAAGTAGTAACAGTCTGTTAGTGCTCTGCCCTTTGAAATGGCTCTACCTGTAGGTGCAAACACATTGAGGGCTCCTCTTTCCTCCCCTGACCCTCCTTTCCAAGCTAGCCCACTAAAGGACTTTGTCATGAAGGGAAATTCCTTAAATTAAGAGTAATTTCTTGAACAATCCTGCCTGTGCTCTGTATCTCATGTAACTCGAGCAGCAGGACCTCCAGAGTCAATTAAAGGCTGCCTGTGCTCGTAAATATAAGACTTTTTGCTAGAGGTGTTCTTGGTAGCACCTCAGAAGTAACAAACCCTGAATGATAAAAGGTCACCACACCTAAGACATCACTGCTGTTACATGTGCATGTCTGAGCAGCATCTCAGCTGTGCTACCAGATGACCCAGGCTGGTCCCAGAGACTCCTGATTGCTTTGCTTAAACTGCTTTTTGTGAGTACACTGAACATGTGGAGGGCTTATTCTTCTCATCTACAGGAAAACTATCAAATCCTTAAGGAGTCATTTCCAGCCGCCTTGGTTTTGGTCTTATGAATACCAGCTTTGATCTGTGGACACACTATAAGGTTGTGTGGATTATCCCATGAGAGCCCAGTATGTTAAAAAAGCAGATTTCAAACATTTGGCCTGTCAGGCTGAACAATCAGAACTAGATAAACTGCAATGCCTTCTAGTTTTTGGACAATATGCACTCCTTGGCAGTTGGGTCATTTGAACATATTTTCTACACCTTACCTTTTTCTACATAAACTTCATTTCTGCTCACCTCCCTCATGCCTGACAACATCAAAATATTTCTTCTTCAACCCAAACCAGCTCAATAACTATTAAAAACTAGTTCTTCAAATAATGGCGAGATAGAGACAGACAACCTTTGAACAGCTGGATACTCAAGGCTCCATTTTTTCATGATAACCATTAGACTGCCTATGCTTCAGTGTAGCAGGGTGGTGAATTCATCAGTGTGCACTGAAATAGATTGTTTCATATATTTTTTCCACCGCTGAGAGAACTGGTACTTTATTTACAAGTGGCATTCATTTTTCATGTCATTGTTCTCACGGGAATTAACATAAATCAGACGAGCTCAAATGTTCTACTTTCAGTGTGGGACCAGCAGCTGTTTCCCAGAAGTTCAGATGTGCAGGGCTCTGTAAGTCAGCAGTCAGACAGGCAAAGTCAGCTATATCCAGTTTCACGCCGTCATGTATCCATGCTCCTTGTGCCTGCTGGAGATTATGATAACAAAAGGATTGTGTAGGGCTTCTGAGAAATTATGAGTTTAAGTAAACAGTTATGTAATTGTCCCCCTTGCACTCTGTAAATCACAGTGACATACAAATGCAACCTGTGAGTGTCCAGGTCTCTGGAGGAACACAGCAGTGAGCTGGCATAAACACGAGGAGTCGAGGGGCAGCAAGAGTTAAACCCATTTTCCTCTCTGTGTTAAACATGTCTATAGAAGCAGATAGAGGAGCACAATGGGTGATTTTCAGTTTATACTATCTAAAAATTTAAATTATTAAAGCAGCTGGGAAGAGGTAAAGAGCTACTGCTTTATTTTTCTGGTCTGTGACTGGACTGCTGTTATGGCAAAATGCAGGGAAAGGTGAAAAGCCTGCTGCAGAGATGTCTTGGCAAGGATGCATAAACTCTTCTTTGTCCCTTTTGGGGGCAGATTTTCTTGGCAGTTTTTTCTTTGCATTAGCTCTGATTTACTGGCCAGCATGTAGAAAAGAAGGAACCATTATTATTTATTTTACTGTTCAAAGGTATTAGGTGATTCATTGGGCTGTTTATTGTGTTTGTTGTGTGGGTGTGTTCTGTGTTGAGCAAAACTGTGAAGAACAGTTAGTTTAAAAAGACACTTGTGTACTGACTTGAACCTCTCAAGAAGACTTCAAGCCTTGATTCTTATGAATTCCACAAGATTTTGTCTCCAGTCTAGGTTAACCTAGGATTTCTCTCCACCTTTGTGCTACACATGTGAGAATGGAGTAGGAATATCTGAAAGAGAATGGTAATCATCTCTGTCTCCCAGTTTCATCATTGCTTGGTGCAGAAGGAATCAGATCCTAGGTTCATTTGTGGTAAAGAATATTTAGTATAGTATTTGTCAAAGGTCTACAGCACTCACCTGCTAGAATGTGAGCATCATTTGGTCACAGACTTTGATATTTAAAAATACCCTTAATGAACAAAATTTTCAAAAATTAGTTTTGCACAAAGTATTTTTGAAAGCGCTCTCTTCAGCAGAGATAATTTTAGTATATTTATACAGTGTTTCATAAAACAATAATACAACATGGCTGCTGATTTCAGTTTTGGCTTGGGGATTTTTTGGGGTTTTTTGTGGGGTTTTTTTGTTTTGTTTTTTTGTTTGTTTTTTATAGGGGGTGTTTTTTGGTTGTAGGGTGGGGTGGGTTTTTTTGTTTGTTTTTGTATTATTACTATTTTGTTTTATTGAAGACTTCCATTTGCATCAGGGAGTTCTCTGCTGCTGGATACAGAATGTTTAATTTGTCAGTGAAAGGCACGGCCAGCTTGAATGTGGCCATCAAAGGGCACCATTCCAAGGGCCAGCATTATGTTCCTGATTTACTGACATGTGAGTTTGCTGTTGTTGGTTTGGGTTTGTTTTTGTTTTTTTAAAGACACATCTTGAATTATGCAGTATGTACAAATGATGAATTTAGCTATCTAAAGACCTGGTCCTTGATGGCATCCAAGTGATCCAAGCTTCTTGTTGTTGTTGGGGGTTTTTTGGTTTGTTGTGGGGTTTTTGGGTTTTTGTTTTGTTTTGTTTTTGTCTGCTTGTTTGGGATTTTGTTGTTGTTTTGTTTGTTTGGGTAATTTGGTTCTTTGTTTTTGTTTCCTGTAAGTATATGCATTACTTAAAGGGGAGAAAATTCATTTCCAGACTTATTACTTCAATACTAATTGGAATTTACTGGAGATTTACTACATTGGGCCTGAAGGTTCTATTTGGCTATTTCATTAATGTAACTGATCTTTCCTTTACATAAAGAAAGCATTATCCTACTTTATTTTATTGAATATTTTTCAACAGTGTAACTACAGAGGATCTATCTCCTTGAAGTGTATGTTTGTGTAATCATCTCTTTTCCTTTTTTCTTTAGCTCCTCTCTTATTTCACTTTTTTCCTATTCCAAAAAGAAAATTAAGTGGGATGAGATTTGATTAATGTAGGAATAAGGAGGTTAGGCAGACTGCACTTCTGTTGACTTTTGACTTTGGCCTAATAGAGATATATTGGAGTATTTTAAAATGGCAAGCTGAGTCTAAAGATTAATTTCCTTGAACTTTTGCTTAAATCTCTTCTGGTCATAGAGAACCAGTATAAAACATCTAGTAAACAATTTTGAATTATGCATTCATGGCAAGTAGAAATTTTAAGTAGCTATTTTCACATGCGGAGAAAAATGTGCTTTAAAGCATGTGTTGGGATAGAGAGGGATAATTGTTATATTGCAAACAATATTGGAGGGAGCGTTATGCTCAGAATGGGAAAAAAATTTTATAGTTCAGAATCAGATCCTATTGCCAATCAGCTTAAATAAACAGAACCATAAATTTATGTAAAGTAGATTAGATTTATTAAATACTCATATATCATTTTCTTTAATACTTTTAAATGGTAGCTAATGATATGTACAGATGGGTGTACTACCAATATGAAAGCACAAAGATAACTTTGTAATAGCAAAAAATTGGAGTCTCTCCTCAGTGAGTAGCCCTGTGAGTTTCTCCAGCTTTGTCAGGTAAACCAGAGTTGCACTACTGGAAAAAAAAAATTAATTGAAACATCATCATATATAGAATATGATCAGGTAGTCTGAAACCTGCCCAGACTGCTTGCGACTAGTGACTGCAAGATTCACTGTTCTGCCTCAGATTTTATATCTGTGACGACTCTGTATGAACAGTGAGGATATGTGTGCCCTTATTTCCTGTGCATTTGTTCTCATTGTCAAGGGTGGGGGGCACTGGGAAGAGTCAGGGATGTTTTCTGGGTATCCTTTTATAGATTAACATAACTAAAGAAATAGAACTTTTTCCTGTTTTGATGTGCATATTTTTAAATTCTGATTTGCATTTACACATCTTGTTCTCAGTGGCCCTTAGGAATGGGCTTCCTGTAACCACTTAAGAGGCTGTTCTCGCTGCATTAATCTGATTTGTGATATTAAACATGCCAAGCATCTGTGCCCCTTTTCAGAACGTACTCATGAATGGGGCAGCAATAATTACTTGAATGTTATGGCATGCTCAACAGATATGTTTCTAAAGAGAAAAGAGTGAGCTCCTAAAAATAAAGCACAAGAACTGCTGATGTGCACTAAAAGTGCAAATGTTAATATACTTGCAACACCAGCTTGGGCAGAAGGTTGAAGGTCAGGCTTGGGGGGCAGCTGTGAACTTCTAAGGGAGCCAGTTCAATAAAGCAAACCACAGGGCTGGGGGGCAGGGGAGATTTATTGCCAGAGCAGTGGATTCTGCATCTGTTCTCTGTGGTTTCATATGGATCCAAAACTGGAGTTTTGGATTGCTTACCAGCACGTGACTCTACTGAGAAGCAACTCCCATCCGGGCTTGTTCCTTTCTGTCTCATGTAGGTACGTGATTTATCTCTCTGTAAGGCACAGACACAGCAGGCACCGTGGGACTTCATCAGGTCAGATAGCGTGTGTTTGTAGCAGAAATGCTGGATTCTGGGCTGAATTGCTGCTAGCATCCTGAGGAATGGTTCCTGGGGCAGCTGTAGACACTGGATTGAGGAAAGGAACACAATGCCACTGAGGAGCTTGGTGCATGTGGCACCCATCTGCCTCAGCAGCTACTCCCAAGAAACAAAAAAAAGACCTGCTTCTCGCTTCTCTGACCAGAAATAGTCTGTAAATAGTATGCAAGTGAGCACCATTTATGTAATTTTGGGTTCCTGCCATATTCAGTAGATTCCTCAACGCTTGTTATAAATGTAGGTGGCTTGTAATTAAAAACTTCCCCATAAAAATAATTTCTAAACTTAGAAATTAAACTTAACTAAACTTAAATAATGCCGAGTAAAAAATAGCCTATTTCATGAACTGCAGCTGTAGAATTTTCTGTATGTTTTGAAAAGTAATTTTCACAGTGCACTACAGATAATTAGAATTCATTAATTCTTATACATACGCCTATTAGCAAAATTAGAACTGGTGTTTAGAAAGAGCCTACTTATTTCTCTTGTAACCACTTAAAATAAGAAATAAGCTATTTTTTTGCTTAGATTTTTTTTTTAAATGTGCATGTCAATGGCACTGCTCAACTGTAACTTAATGTGATAGAAGGAAAAGTTACTACAGTCAATCACATCTGATACTTCAAAATATGCTTTGAATTAACTTGCCTTCTTTTTTTTTTTTTTCTGGGGGTTTTTGCTTCCTTTTCAAAGGCACAGTGCTGCTTGAAGATTGCTAAAATTTCTTGGGAATGTGCTCTAAAGATTTTTTTTTTTTTAAAGCATTCCCAGAAGATTGTTTTAAAGATATTTCCCTCCAGGGTTAGCAGGTGTGAGGATGAAATATCCATGGCTTTCTGCAATATCAGGTTTAGAATTTCTTAAGGGACTGAGGCTGCAACCAAGATGGTTAACAGTTTGCTAAACCCTTTAAAGCCTGGAAGTTAACAGGAAAAACAGAGTGTCTACATGACTTGAAGCCCATTTGGCCTTCAACATCTTTTTTCTAATTTTAAGCTTTGGAAAAGCTTGGATGGTGGTGTGTTGTGTAGACATCATGTTTGGCAAGGGCTGCCCAGTGAAGCAGTCTGAGGTTTTCTCTTCAGCCCCTGTTCCTTCACTGAGCTCTGTTTCTCCAAGGCCAGCTGAGGTCTGTCCCTTTTTTCCCTGCAGTGGCATCTCACCACTGGTCACAGGGACAGCACCATGTGAGTGTCCCACCAACACCCAGGACTCACCCTCTGCCTCGTGGGGAGTTCCAACATCTCCAACATCTTTTAGGGTGTATCAGCAGTTCTTGTGTAATAGACTGTTGCTACAAAAGCTGCAGAAGGCAGCTGAAAATAATAATGTTGATTTGCGTCCCCGGTGCAAGGGAAGTAAATATGTGAGAATACGTTTGACCTAGTGCTACTCTGCAATTTAAACCTCTTTCTCTTCTAACTCTTCTCAGTTATTATCAGAAAAAATGCCTACAACCTCCAAAGGTACACAGCAATCTGGATTTGGATATATAGGAATGACATGGTGTGTTCGTGTACTATAATGAACTCTTACAATGACAGGATTACCCAACTCGTGCACAGTAGTGTTATGGAAAGGTTACTAAGCTAAAGGAGAACTCTGCCAATCATACATCATCTTTTAACTGAATATTTCAAGTGGTTATCAGGGGTTTGTTTGATTGTTTTTCCTCATACAAAACCAAGATCTTGCTTATACTTTCAGAAAGACGGGTTTTCTTGAATACTGAAAAATACGCTATTCTAAATTCTGCCTGGTTTAACCAAACAGAGAGCCAGCTAATGATTGTATTAATCATTCCAGTGTACAAACTGCTTCTTTATTCACTTCTGGTATCTCAGAGATGACAGTGTGGCCAGCTGCCACTACATGTGGGGATAGTTTCTGTGATTTGGACACCTGTCAGCAAGAAACTGAAAACCACATGGAACACAAAACAGCTGCCACGTGTAATGATTTAATATTAACATACAATAAGGAGCTGGGGCATGTTTCTCATTTTGTATTGCACTACAAATAAATGATGCAGTCAAACCACTTGTGATATACTCCAGCATTTGATATCCACTGCCAAATGCTTAATAAATAAAACTAAGGCTACTTTATGGACTCCCTGTTATTTTATATTTTAAACCTCTTTTACTGTCTTGCATTCTACAGAAGGTAGATCTTCTCTAGCCCTGCATTCTCCAAAGCAACTGCCTGTTTTCCAGGACATGCTGTAATGGATGCCCATGTGTGTCAGGTTGGAACTGTGCCAGTGCCTTATCCGTCAGCATTAAGGGACCCAGAGCTCTTCTCTGTGTGTATCCATAAACCAGAATGTTACTGCACAGCATTTCAGATCTCCTTGGTTTTAGACAATTCTGCTGCAAATGTCCTTAGAGCAATTAAAACCAGTATTTCTAGTTGGATAGTAAATCTTTATTACCCCTCCTTGCTTGCAATAATTTCATACACAATACCATGCATTTTTTAAGTTTTAGGCCTGTATCCTAGAAGCCATTCTTGAATGTTTTCTCTATTGGTTTATCAATTTTTATACACAGGATTTTCATACATTATTCAAAGATGGAAGTTGAAAATAGTGCATGATGCTCAAAAATGCAAAGTAACATGATGATCATCAAAATACAACTTTCAATTAAAATTAAGCAGTGATGTCATCTCACAGGATATTTTTCTGGGTGTAGTAGAGCAATTTATGTGCTCTGTTTCTTAAATTTCCTACACAGAGGGCAGGGATTTGCAAAATTCTAGGGAAGTTATACTGGTTGTTCACAGTGATATTGCTCTTTCTTCCCTCACTTCTTGTCTAGTAAATTTTTGATCATGTCCTTGAGGGTTAAGTCAAGAGTGGAGCATGCCAAGCTAATTCATATCTTGTTTTAAAGCTAGCTTCAACAGTTTGGCTTTGGGAACCTTCCAAAATACATCCATCTGTATAGGTTGCCACAGATGATTTAGTGGTTAGGGAGGGTCAAGCTTTATTTTGCTTTCTGTTTAATTTCATTTCTGGTTTTATAATTTATAGCAAAGACATCCAAGAGGTTTGTTCAAGGCCCTTTTATTTTCTTCTGTGCAAATATTGACTGAAATAATTTTAATGATAAATGCAGTAGGTAGACATGACAGAATAAGCTGTGGGTTTCTAATCCCATAAAAAAGGGAAGGTCTAAAAGTGGAGTTGAAAGAATGTTGTTTTCCTTTCTTCCAATGCCATATGAAGCTGGAAGTGCACCACTTCTGACCTCACAGGAATATGAAGTGGTGGACTGGATGGTATCTCTCATGGTGTTTGCGTCATTTTAAGAAATTTTGGTAGATAAGGTATATTCTAGTAATCCACAAATATTTTTGTTCAGTTTATTTGGAGCAGGAAAGATATTCCTATAATATGCATCCAACAATGTTCCACTGCTTTGCTTTGTCAAGCACATTTTTTTGGAAAAACTCCTGACTGTTTATGGATTGTTTGTCCTCCTTTTGCTCTTCACTCTCTGAAAACCAAGTATAGGAACTATTCATCAGTGAATTTAGTTATTTTTCATAAAAGTGTTCAATTCAAAATCTGGTGCTGGAAAACTAACTTTAAAAGCCCTTGGGATGTTTATTTCTCTCCTTTTGGCTGGTTCATGTGTTTTGCTAAAATAATGTAGGCCATTTAAGTGGTTCCCTTGATAAACCATGCAGACTCATTCATAAAGAAAGCTTCTATTTATCTGTTTTTAGGATTTTTGCTTGTATTCCCAGGCATGGCTCCTTAGGGAAGGAAAAGTGTTGACTCCTCAGTGATGTCATTTTTCACATTGAAGGGTTACACATTTTGAAGAGGATAATAAATGTGCCCAAAGTGACAGAGCTGACATCTAGAAATCTGGAAGTGTTTTTGAATAAGCTATTCACAGGGTACAGCTAGGTTTTCATTTGAATCTGTAATACATTAGTTTTAGACCGAGTCAGTTGTAATTCATTTTTATACAGATTATACCTTCCTAAGCTTAATTACTATTCTTTTCCTAATATGTCCCTGAAGAGCAGCTATTTTGCTGCAATTACTGAAAATGAACAGGAGAATAAAATTCAGTGACAGTAAACTAGGCTCCTCAACTATACATATTCATTTTAGGGATCTGTTTTTTGTTGGTTTTCATTTTTCTCTGCTCAGTGAAAGACAGGTCCCATATTATTATGAATTTAACAATCAAGCTCTTAAGAGCCACAGAACCAAATTCTTTCCTATTAATATCTTAGCACATAATTAGTAGATGGATGATGTTGAATTAAAGTAATTTTTTTTTGTTACAGTGGGCTTAAGGTACTTTTCAAATATTGAACACTAAATAAGTGGTTTTTTATGTAAATGCAGTCGTTGGTTGTATCTTCTATGTTTTGGTTTTTTTTAAACAATTTGGAATGTAATTATTAGGTGAAATTCCCACTGATGCATTCATCAAAGTAATATCTTCAATTAGTGGGATATATCTGTGTGGAATGTACATCTGGCATTTCATTTGTAAATAAGATTGGGGCTATTCTGCATGCTACTGACTTTAATCCAAATATTTGTGTTATACTGCCCAAGCTCCCAAGGCAAAATCCAAGTGGCCAGATTTGAGCTCCTGACCACAGGTGATGAGAAAGCTGACAAACTTCCAGCAAAAATGGTCTTAAAATTAAAAGTGGGTCAGTCAGACCTGAGGTACCAGTAGAACACAGATGGTCTTTTAGGCTTCAAAAGAAAAATAGAAATTCTTTGTTGATGTGGATAAAAATCTAATAAAACACAATTGTGCAAACTGTCCCATTTCCACTTCCGCAGCTTTTTTCTCCTGACACCAAACTTGAAAACTGATGGGTCTGCATTTTTATTTCTTGGAGTCAAATAATAATTTTACATAGTACCTGTCTATAGTAGTCCTGCAAGCAGACAGGATCTGTGAATGTTTCAGTATTTGCCTAGCAGTATTTCTAGTTAATAGATTTTTTTCTTTTTTCTTTTTTTTTTTTTTTTTTTTTTTTTTTTTCTTTTTTTTTTTGCCTTCCTTGATGTTTTCATGAACTTGAAGCTGTGTCCTCAAAGGTGCTTAAGGGTGGTGTTTGGTACTGCTAGAATAGCCTCTTGTGAACATTGGTAATAGGAAAATTCCCAGATAGGAGAAATCATTTGCTACAATTTACTGTACAAAACAGTTTTCAAAGAATGATGTTACTTTTATTCAAAAATCTTCTCCTCTGGAACATTAGATGCCAAAGTCTAATTTCCTGCCATATTATTAACTAAGCTCCATTAATCTGGGTGATTTGTGAAATTATAGAAATAGCTGCTGAAATATGCCCAGTCAGGCAATTCAGTATTTTTAAAAGTCTATACTTTTTCTTGTGAGATTTTATTATTACCCTAGAAACACGAGATAATTTATTCAAAGCAATATTAAGGGTCTCATGCCAGGAAGATTAGAGGACACCCTGGGACACTGTTCTTCTAGTGGTGAGTGATCTTGAACATTTGAAGCTAAAAAGTCAACGTGGTGAGCCCAAGAGAGGGAACACTCACTTTCCTTGTCCAGAGATGAGGATTATCTTCTGGCCTCTAAAAGAGCAGGACACAAGCCCCACTTTCCTCAGTCTGGCTTTGTAAGGGATGTGGAAATAGCTGAGTGCACATCTTGGACGAAAGGGAGAGAGGAAAACCTGCTCACCCAAACCAGTGAGACACACACTCTCCCTCAGGGTTTTCAGTTCAGTGCAGGTTCAGAGGGTACAGAGAAAAAATCACAAATGTGCAAAAATCATACTGTGTATTCACCCCAAAGCTGATTTTTAAGGTAGCATTTGGGGTAATTTCATCATCTCACCTTTCAGTAATACCTCACAGCACAAAAGGAAATAGAGAATTTTGTTTAGGTTAGGGATTATTCTGTTCCTTCATTCATGAATGTTAGTCTAGGTTTTTCCTTTCCAAATTTTTAAAGAAATGTATATTGTGTATGCTGAGAGTCCAAAGTTCAAATTTCAGTTGAGAAGGCCCAGCTGATTTCAGAATCAGTGGGGAGGAGTTACTGAAAAGAAGAGTTGGATTAGAATTGATCATGCACTGACACCTCCTCCTCATGGCTGTCTCCTTGTGTGCTACGTTACAGGCCCATTCACTTGTGAGCATCTTCCTCCTTAGCTGCACTCTGATAATGCTCTCAAAATAGAATTATTATCTGCCATAATAATAGTGCTTTTTGTGCTTTGATACTTTCCATCCCATCTCGCTTTCAATTTATGCCTGCCAGAGACAACACTCTAGCATTACATTTTTAAGGTATTCAAGAGCTTGGCATTCAGTAATTTGATGTGATTTAAATGCCATTTTTAAATGTATTTTTGAAAACGTATGCTCAACACAATAAAGTTATGGTGTTAATTGCAAAATTCAAATCATCATGTCTTGGTCTCTGTAAAGAGTAGGACTCAAACTCTTCATTCTGTGGGTTGCAGCCTGTAATAGGAGCTATTCTATTTTGAAGTATCTTGATTGAATACTTGCACTGTAAAAAAAAAAGTTTGACAGTATCAACATTTGTATGAAAACAGTTCTAATTTCTTTAACTTCTGGTGTTTTTTCATAGAACTTGAATGTTGTACAAAACCACTGTTTTCTTATATTAGAAGTCAATCATATTTTATTAAAGTTGACTGCCTCCAACTATGACAGATGAATTAATGTGACATAAGCACCTTATAAAGAAAAATAAAAAAGATTAAAACAATTCTATAGTTAATAGGAATAAAAATCAATATATAATAAGGGAAGAGGTATGCAGTATAAAAAGCACAACGTCAGCACAAATCAAGGCTTTGAGAACTCAGGGCTAGCTTTAGGATGTTGAATCAGCAATTCTGTGACAGATAAGTAGCTCGGTGTGGTCATACAACTCTTACAAGGTTTAAAAAGGACTATGTAAATCTATCGTATTTCATTAATAGGCTCTCGTACTACACAATGAGTGGGCAGCAGGACCTTCTCAAATAGGCAAATATGAGCTTAATTCTTTATTTAGAAGTGACATTAGGTCAGCAGTGAGGGAGGTGAGTGTGGGTTGTCATCTCAGGTGAGGCTTCCAGCTAGCCTGAGCTGCTGAGACTTAGGCACGTGGCAGGAACATCTCCAGCTGCACTTTCCATGGAGGCTGGGCAGGAATGAGCTGGTGTGAGGTCTGGCATGAGCTCAAAGCAGCTGAATCCCAAGGGGTGCAGCTCCTCAGCCCTCAGCTCAGGGCAGCGTGGCCAGCAGGGTAGGCTACCCTTACCAAGGGTAAGGACTGAGGCAGGAATGAGCAGAATTGCTGCAGATTTGGCCAAACCTCCTGCTTGAATTTTGACTTTTTGTTCACTTGGTGAAACACTTGGGCTTTTCCAGGCGCTGGGGCTATGAGTGCTGTGTGGACAGATCCTTTCAGTGCACAGACTGGAGCTGGCTTGATGGGTTCTGTGGGAAGGGAAGAAAGGAGCTTGAGATTAAGCTAAATGTGAGAGCTTCACTGGAAAGTTTCCCCTTCCCGCAGACAAATCCATGTTTTAAGTAACAGACTAAAACCCAGTGAAACGAAGCACAAAGCCAGGAAGAAGCACCGTGAAGACAGTGAATGGTTCTCCATTTCAATCTTCTAAGATTTTGATGATTTCTTAGCTATTTTCTACTGTATAGCTAAGATTTGGGTCTTCTGCAATTTTTAGGACTTTCTATTGACCTGTAAAAAAACCCTCAGGTTATTTGCAACTTTCCTTGCTGAAATAGCCATCATGCCAAAATCATACCAATTTAGAAAAAAAAATCTAATAAAGGATAAATGATAACTTAGGAAGGAAAATCCTGAATAACTGCTCTAGATCCTGAAAGTAACAGATGACTGTATTTGTGCAGACAGACAGTGTCCTCACATGAAGAGATTTAGGGTTCCTGGAGATGAAGAAATGCAATATGGTTTCCCCCCAAAATGAAGGACACTACAAGAACCTTCCAAAAGTGGAGCCATTTTTTGTCTAAAAAAGAAAATATTCTTTCTACCTGAGAGGGCGATTTCTCAACTCTGTCATGGAAGTCTCCATTTGACTAATATCAAATGTGGTTCTGTTATGATTAATAAAAATCTTGAAAGAAGTAACCCCTATTTGAAAGTACAGGGAAAACCTAAATGGAGCTTTCTCTGTTAACTGCAGAAACAAAAGCCCTTTTTAAAAAACCAAGTTCCAAACTTGGAATGTGGAAAAAAAAATCTTTATTTTTGTATAATGTATTTGCTTTTACCATTGCACTTTCATTTTCTTATTACTTGCTTATTATCTCCTATTGCACAACCAAGCATTAAACATGCACTTTAAGTTATCTGAATAATATTAGTTGCCACAGATGAAATTGTTTTAGAAGAAATACAGTTAAGTTTACATTGAAGTCTGAAATGTGCTGATACAAAGAGAGTGGGTGTAAGAATTGATAAGCAAGTGAGACTGGAGAACTCACTCCATTTGGAGCTCTGTCTTAAATTAATTTCAGAAACGCTGCATACTTCATTCTTTCCATCTCCTCTTTGAGACACATGGATTCTACTTGCAGCTCGAGTTAGGGCAGGAACACAATACCTTAAGGATTTCTAGATGCTGTCATTCTAATGCCCTGTTGAATTTGGAGTGGCCATGTTCTATGTTGGTTTGGAGGAATGGATATAACCATTTCAACCCACATAAAAAAGATGTTCTTTACAAAGAGATCTCTTCTTCCTCACACTGTTTCTGAAATGCAAAGGGAGGCATCTGAATTTTAAGAAGCTTTCAGCACTGTTCCCACAGGGCTTTTGGGATATGATTAGTTGTGCTTATCAGACCTGTGTGCAGCTGAGAGGAAACCACACGTATGTGCCGAGGGGTCAGAGGGAGCCACGAAGGCAGAGCCCAGTTCCGCTCCCAGCCCCTGTCCAGTCCCTGAAGAACCAGGGAGGAAGCCACAGCTGTGGGTCAGGGTTTTAACGTGGTTTATGGCACAGCAAACCAGCATTCATATAAGTGAGAGGTACGTAAACTGTAGAGTATGAAAGTAATATCTATAGTAATATAGAGTAAGAGAGTCTGTGACCCTTCCACAGCACAGTTCTCTGTGCAGTCCATCACCAAACACTCAGGCAGAATTCTATATGGCACTCTCACAGTGTCTTTTTTCATCATTTTCTCAGCTCACATTTTCTATTTTGAGCCCTTGTAATGGACAGCAGTGAGTTTAAACAGAAAATACAATTCACAGGTGATTTCTCTCTTCTGTCTGGAGCTAGGTGATTTGCATTGCTCTTACCTTTTAGAGTACTTGCATCATTTGCTTTACATCAGAAACAAGTTCTGGTTTTGGATTTACTGATTAATGGCCATAAAGGAAAAGAAATGCACATCAAGTGTTTGTGTGAAGGTGTGGGGGTTCTTTTAATATCAGTATTTAGCAATAAATTAACAGTGAAGCATTTCAGTAGTTGAGAAGCCTAGCAGTTTCAGGAGGAAATATATCCCTAAAATTGAAGGAGTTTTCTCAACTTGAGAAAGATGGTGAAGGGAATCATGTTTAGAAGTCCATTAAAAATCCCTTCTATATAAAATAATTATTGCACTTAAGTTATATTGTGTATTAATTTTACAGGCATGACATAAAATCTTCCTCCTCAACCAATGGTTTTTTCCTTTAATTAAAATACATAGAAGCTTTTTATTCCAATGGTAACAGCTTTGCAACTGTTAACATTTTTTGATCAAAAGCATTTAAATAGAAATTTCAGCAACCCTTTAAATTAGCAAGAATAATAATTATTTTTACTGGATTATTGAAATATAAAAGAAGATTGATATTGCACTAATTGAAAAATAATACACAAGCAGTAGAACTTGTTGTAACATCAAGAGATAAAAGCGTGCTCTCTCTTGGAATTCAGAATATCATTAAGAAATGCTGAGAATGGAATTTCCAAAGTGCATTTGAAGTAATGCAATATTTATGATGATAAAGAATGTACCACATACTCCCTTGAGGCTCGTTGGCTGCATAATTAACATAGGTATAAATTAGATATCAGTAAAATTGGATGACAATTTCATTTTTTTTAGTGAAAAGACAAAGATTCTACCAAAAGACAAGTATCAGAAAACTGAGAATCCATAACTGCCTCTTTTCCAGTTAAGCACAAATGACACTATGATGTGTCAAAGAAGCAAAAATGGCATTGGGCTGAGGCTGCTCTTGTGTGGCTGATGGCTAAAAGCAGGAGATTGCTGACTGTGTGATAAAAAGCAATTGCTGCAGTCATTGATGAAACGGTTTGAATATTGCACTGATTGATTGTTTGCCCCTGTGAACGTGTGGCATCCCATTAAAAAGCTTAATTATCAAAGTCAAAAGTCACTAACTTATATGGAATCTAACTGAAAATGTGGACTTGTCAGTTAAAGTTAATTGTGCAGTAAGATTTGTGTATGGCCCTACACGTGGGCTTAAAAATTCCTTTTAGGAGTGAAATTAGAGGAGCCAAGCCATCAATATGTCAAGTCATTATATATTGCCTTCTCATCTGCATGACCTGCTATCATGACACCACCACCCCATTAAAACATATTCATGTGCTGGTGCTGGCCAGAAGTGACACTGATAGAGCAGGCATCAGTTTTTTAGAGGCAAAACCAGGATCCTTTTGAAATTAAATACAATTATCCACCATTGGCTACTTGAGCCTTTTGGCTTCTCTTCCAGCATTGCTGACAGTCATTGTCATTTCCCAAAAGGAGAAAATCAATAGGAGTTTTGGCACTGCCTTAAAAATAGTCAGCAGCTACCTTTCAATGCCTGATGCCTAAGTGGATGTAGGGAATGAAACCTTGAAAAGAAATCTTTAGCCTAAAAATTTAAGAACTGTGTTCAGTTATGAGGTCCAAGGCTAGGAAACAGTTTCTCCTTGAGAAGATTTTTTTGGGAGGTGTGTCTAGGAATTAGTCCATATGAAATAATCTCCTTGCAACATAACAAGTATTAAATGAGGTGATACTTGGTTGGTTATTGAGTAAAAATTCAAATTTTCCATAGTGTTTAAATCAACCATGGTTGTCTGGGAAGTTTTAAGTTGTTTTTGCCTGGTGGATCCTGAGATAGATGTTTTCATAAACTTTAATGCTGCCTGATGAATGCTGTGTGTGAAATGAATAAAAATGCCAGATTATATTTTCATTTCTAACTATAATAAGCAATTATTGACTCCCCTGTCCTTGGCAGAGTGTAAAGATTTATTAGCATCAGAAATTAATATTGATCAAATCTGGGATGGTGGGTCAATGAATATTAAATGAAGGCATTTTCATCTTCCCAAGGTTAAACCAAGATTTCACTCTGTGAATTCTGTCATCAGGATTTTGCTTCTGGTTTCAGCTATGCTGAAAATGTAATTGCAGATGCAGGACTCTTTGATTTGCAACATTATATTTCAAGCAATTTTAAGGCAGATGGAAATGATTATCATAATCATGCAAGCTGGTAAAAAAAGAAGAAGGGAGGAGCAGGGGGGAGCTGAATCCTTGCTGTGTGTAAAAAGTTTACCTACACTGCTGTACCATTTCCCAGTCCTGACTGATGGGATAGCAGATGTCCTGGTGGTGGATTATGTAATCACCATCCTAAATACAGGTTGAGTTTGTGCACCCTGTCCCTACAGCCCTACTGAGTCTGCATCCTCCAGTCATGGAAGTCTTTTGCTGAGCTGGGAGGTTGTTAAGTTGACATCGTCTCCACGGCTCATGGTTTCTCCTCTTTGTTCTTCAGGCTGCCTCTGCTCCTCTTTTTTTTATTCTCTGTCTCTAGACTATTTTCCTACAAATTATAACCAAGACAGCTATCACTGATTATGGTCCCTGACTTAAATCCTTTACTTTGGCGTAGATTAACAAAACATCCTTATGAAATCCAATTTTTTAAAATCTATTTAAAGGTAGTCTGAAAGAAATGGTTTAAAATATTTACTGATACAAAACACTTTCATTGGTATATCTTGACGTTCTGAAATATTTTAGTTGGGGTACTTCAACAAATACTTTCAAGACTTGCCTCTTGCAACCTTGTGCTAGGAATTAGAAAGGTCACTGACTCCACACAGCTTTTCTGCAGTCCCTTTTTTTGCATGCCCTGAAGTTAGGGGAGGGAGGAGTCAGCTTTCACTGCCTGGCACTCCTCTCTTATTTATCCTTGTGTTCTGGAAACTGCTGAAGAAAACTGAGGACAATAAGCAATGCATTTATTGTGCTCCATTGCAGGTCAAGGTTGTCTGATCTTGAATTTCTGTATTCCTACAAAATGAAATGGATTTTCTTTTTCATTTGTTTGTTTTTAATAGCCAATGGTTGTACCTTATCCTGCATGCCAGCCAGAAAATAGGAAAGGTTTATATAGCTGAGCCATTCTCCTGTTCATGGACTTGCTTTTGCAGCAATGTAATGACATGCTGGCACATGTATCAGGCTATGTAGAAGCACAATTTTGCCCCAGTAACATGCTGAATTAAGAGCTGTATTTTGCCTAAAGTCAATAATTTGATGAAAATTCTCTATTTTATTGTCATGTCTAAAAATTGAAGTAGCAAAACTCAGTGCAAACATGAGTTTGAGATGACAGATTTTCCTTTAATTTTCAAATTTGTTGTGTCAAGAAAGTCCCTGATTTGTATTCATTTCTTGTTCCCTTTCTTCTTCCTGCATTTGTGTAAAAGCTCAAAAAGTCCCTTATTCTTGCTGACTTTTTTATCTTAATTTCTCTTTGATCTTTTTTAGTTCATTTTTTCCCATTTTAACCTTTCCGTAGCTGTACATGTTGTTTAAAGCTGTTATTCTCTCCAAAAATCCCTTCCCTTTCCTCAAGATAATTTCTGTCCTTGAAAAAAACTTTCAAAGTAGCTCAACTCCCATATTCAGTAGATATAATTACTTAGAAGCCTTTTCACTTGGACAACCATTGAACTAAATATTAAGCTAATCCCGTCAAGTGATTTATATTCCAAACTCACTTTTGTGTTCTTAAAAATTTTGCCTTCTTTTAATATTTCCAGTTGTATCTAGTTCTTTCCTCTCTCCCTTACCACTTTTTTTGCTGCATGGTCTTCTGCTATTTTAATTTTTCTCTCATATTAATTCCCATGGTTTTTAAATCTGTATCTTCTGCTTCATGGTTTTTTTTTTTCCTTTTACCCACTGGCATATTCAGCCTTCCCTAACTTTCATCTGGTCTTTTCTTTTAAGTCTCTGCAAGAGCAATGGTAGTACCTTAACAAAATAAGGGGAGAAAACAACAACTGCAGCAGCCAAATCCAGGGTTTTATTCAGCTTCCCCACATGCTGTTCACCAGACACCCTCTTCATATCTGTCTTCCAGCTCATTTTCTTGATATGCATGCTACATAAATGTCTCTTAAGGGAGAATTTGTGAACCTCAGCAAGGTAAGTTGACAGCCTCAGAAGAGAAAAATTTAATACCTTCATTAAGCATGGCTACAAGGCAAAGATATTCTTTTATTTCTAGAGAATTCCCCTAGTGCCTTCTTTCCGAAGTTATTCTTTTTACAAAACAGCATGAAATTATGAGTCTTTTTTGCATTTATGGTAGCCTTCTCTGCTACAAATTACAGCCTGAGATTTTTAACCTTTTTGTTCCTTCTACAGATTCTGTTTTAGTAGCTTTTACAGCTGGAAAAGTTACAAAGAATTATGCAATGAATTCTGAGGCTCCCTAAAATTACATTAGTCTACAAAATCCATGATATGAATATTTTCTGTGGAAAGAAAATTTTGTATCTATCTAAACGAACACATCACAAAGAAGTAATATAAATAAAAAATTAATGTAAGAGGTTATTTATTCGAAATTAACAGGTGTTTTTAACTTCCAAAATAAGAGGATGAAGCCTGTGCATATTTTTTTTCCTGATTAGGACTATAAAGTATATTATATTCATATGTTAGTATGAGATTGATTTCAATTTAAGAAGAGGTCACATCTTTTAACATTATACAGATTTATTGGTTCCAAATTGCCATTTCCAATAGGAACGCATATTTCTTAAATTAGGCCAAGACAGTTGATAGTTTTGTTAGAAAAGTGATAAAATTGACCTGATTTAGTCATGAATTGTGAAATATTTGTGGGTGTAAGGTCTGCATCTGAGGAGAATCCTGGGGAGGCCTTGAAGATAAATGTTTATGTGTATCTTAGCAAAGATGTGCTCCAATGGGGAAACGTCTCCAGATGAAGGTTGGGTAGCCAGCTGTGAGTCTCTGATCATTTGTTGTAGCAGCTGGTTAGTTGCGTAAAACAGGAATGAAACTTCTTGGGAATTAGCTGTAAATTCAAGTATTTTTAAGCTTGTTTCCTTACATAGAGCTGTAGAATAATCCGAGTTGGGAGGGGCATTTTAAAGGTCATCTAGATCAAAGCCCTATGTACACATTTGCCTTTCTGTAGACCTCCTCACACTTGATATTTTAAGTGTAATGAATAAATTGTTTAATTTTTTCTGCTGTAACATATCCTGGATGTCAAGGCTAGCAAGCTAGAGGTATATGAGGACAATGTTAAAATTAAGGATGTCAACAATTCTTGTGTTCTAGTGTTAACAGCAGAAGACAAAAGCCAAGGTTGGAAGCAGGAATTCTCATTGGTTTTGAGACAGTTTGAAGCTGGTAAGGCAAAGGACTGGTGTGGAAGAAGACTTCCTCTAGCTCCTTGACTTGCTGCTCTTCAGCACAAAGCTGCAAAAGTAGGGACAGCCTATGGATCCTCTTTCCAAGGATGTGGTTGCTGAACTGGTCTGCATTAGTCTTGAGTTAGTTATGGAGGAGTTTGTTGTTTATCACTTCAGATTTAATCGATTACTGAATTGATAATATGCATTTCTTGTAAGCCTCTAAATATACATATCTTTATATGCATAAATTGAAAAGTTTGCTTATAATACCTGGTCTAGTTTCAGCTGCTAGAAATCCTTTGATTGTCAATATTATAATTTCCCCTAATACTTAAAGATACTTATATTTTTCATAAAAAGGAAATGACAGAAAAGAGCGTTTTTAAAAAGTGAAATTTTTCTAGATGTTTTTGAAATATCATTTCACTCTTTATATATATTTTTTCTATGTCTTTATGTCTAGCCATAGGATAAGGGTACACTGGTATCACAGCTATTGCTATCATGTCATAATTTCCCAAATTGTTCTTTTTTTTCTTTCTGTTTTAGTACTTTTCTAAAATAATTGTAGGCAGCTTCTACTGAGTAACATATTCCCCCTTTTTTCTCCCAAACGACTCTTGCTCTGAAAACAAATTGGCAGAACTTCATGGTAATATGTATATACATTTAAAATGTAAACACACCCAGCATGATCAAAAATAAATGTAAGGTGATACATTTTTAACTGTAAAAAGAGGTTAAAATGCAATACAAAATTCTCAAAACCTTCGTTTCCTAAAGCAAAACCGTAAAATTAAGATATATTTACCCATGAGAATTTTCTTCAACACTGAGCTGTTTTCCTCAAAGTCTTGCTTTAAACAAAATGCCTCCCGCACCTTCCCGCACCTTCCCGCACCTTCCCGCACCTTCCCGCACCTTCCCGCACCTTCCCGCACCTTCCCGCACCTTCCCGCACCTTCCCGCACCTTCCCGCACCTTCCCGCACCTTCCCGCACCTTCCCGCACCTTCCCGCACCTTCCCGCACCTTCCCTCCCTTCTCCCTCTTTTCTTCCTTCCTTCCCTCCCTCAGAAGAGAACAACTTAATAGTAGCTCAGCACAAAAAAATACCTCTGAATCAAAGATCCCAGGTGGTATTTAGAAACCCATCTCCTGATGGAAAAAGAGCACAAAGCCATCAGTATGCTACCACAGCGTTAGTGCCTCGTGGTATAACAGGTATTGTGGTTATTTTGAACACTGAGCAGTGTTTATCTGTGACACATAGTTTTATTCCAAGCTGTACTCTGAATTCAGATGTTGTACACCACAGCAACTGCTCCATGAACTGCTGAGCTCCTGTCCAAGCCCCAGCCCAGGCTCTCTGGGTGTGCAGCTCTTCAGTCAGCACAGAGCATTACAATTGCAGCCAGTTTTACTTCTCCTGTGTTCAGTTACCAGGAAAAAGTCACCACATGTTGCCCTCCCTTGCTCCAGAGAACGTGTGTGCTTTGAAACAGCAGTTCTTTTAACATCACTTTTTTCTCCTTTCTTCTGTGCTGTGCTGGTGGATGTTGGATATTTACCATTTTTCTGCCTTCCAGGCTCTTCAGGCTAATTATAGATTATCCTAGGCTCCTTATGAATAGAATATTTCTCATTTAATTTCATTCCTATTTGGAAAACTTTTTTTTTCTTTTAGAAATAAAAGGAATAAATGTTTCTAGACATATTCAGTACTCAGCTTTAAATCTGGGAGAAAATTAAGCTGACAGAAGTTTCCTTTGTCCTATTCTGGTTCTTTTTTAGAGCATGGAATGTCATTGGCAATCAGTGATTCATTTAAATGCTATGAGTGATTTGAGGGAAAAATTGTAGGGATATTTTGTTTTTCTTGCACGGTTGCTTGCTTTTTATTAAGGAAAGGAACTGAAAACAAAATTCAGAAACCTGAGACTCCAGGGTATAGAATCACACTGGCACTCTTCAAGGTTATTATGAACCTGAAACGCTTTCATTCTGCAGCTATTTCTGGCATAACAACCTTTGCCTGGATAACGAAAGCATAAACAATTTCAAGGTGGGCCTCAGGAAAAGAATCACCTGCAGCATCACAGACCACCAGCAGTGGATGTGATCATCTTAACTAACAGGAAAAGGAGAAAACCTTTTCTCTGAGTCTTCTAAGTGAATTCTCCGTTTGGGCAGTGATTTTCTTGCTCTCTTTGTATGGTGACTAAGTTCTCTTTCAACTGCTCTCATCTTCCTACTTTGTTCTCTTGTTCCTGTGTTGTGTGAGATACAATGAGCTGAAAAGCTCAGAGGTTTTACCTGTACTGTTTTTCATTGTGGTGCTGTGTGACATGTGACATGAATCCTTTTATTCATCTCTCTTGATCAGTGTGGTCTTCATCCTTGGCCCTACTTCTTACTCAAAACCTTTCTGGATAGTTTTTAAGGAAAAACTTTTACCTACATTTTCTACTTGTCTATCTGACAAATTGCCAGTGAAACTACTTTCACTGTACTTAAAAGCTTGAACTGTGGTTAAAACCCAAAATATTTTACAGAAGTAGGTCTTCTTGTGTGATGAAACACACTCTAGACACATATTTGTAGTATGCAACTGTTGTTCCTGATAACAAAACCAGAGGTTATTGGGATTTTTACGTGGTTATTGCAGTAAGAGAACAAACTCACATGTACCACATTGTTATAGCTCAGTTGGGTACTTCAGCTGATTCTGCTGACTGCTGCCTGTGGTTCCTCCAGAGAGAGCTCAGCAAATTTAAAAAGTAGGGGGTTTTATGATGCATACACTTTTTAATCATGGAAATATGATTCAATCTAATTTCTTAGTTACATTTGAAGCCTTGGTATCGTAATAGAGGAATTTTCAAAAGGCAGTTCTGCTTAAACCCAGAATTTTACAGTTCTCTGCTTCTGGTGACTTAGTAAAATCTCAGATTATTTTTATCTCTTCTAAAAAGAAAGGCTACTGAAAGGGAAAAGGAGTTTGGCTTTGCTGTCCTTTGTTGTTTTGATTTGGGATTTTGTGTTTATTATTCCAAAGACAGTTATATGCATTATTTGTGTCTGGTGCTAGCTTAAGATCGAAATAGCATCATAACTGTTTACTATTGGAAGAAAATCTAAGGTTTGATTTTGTAACTCTCACTGAGGTTAAAGGATTCAATCATATGAAACTTTCCAGCAGAACAGCACGTTCCCAAATTCCATGTGTACTCCTCAATCTACATATGTAGCGTTAAGAGGAGCTTGCTTCTTCAGAGAACACAGCTCTTCAGTTAAAAATCAGTCTTTATGCTCCATTAGTGCTTTTACTTGCATCTGGTGTACAAATTATTTTCTTTTTTATCAATTTTGTGCTTTTACCTTTCACCAGATGAGCATGTCACAAGGCTTATGGAAGATCCAGGGTGGCTTGTGAGCACCACAGTAAAAAGGACTGAAAGCTTTTCTCCCTTATGAAATTCAGTGTTGAAACTGAGGCATTTAAGTACAGTTGTTGAAAACTTTCTGTTGTGAGCAGAGCTTGAAAAGAAAACAATACCATAGCAAGTAACTTGTTCTTTTATTGCTTCTCCCTCTGCAACCTGCTTTTAGCTGTTTATTTTATGCTGATTAAACAGAGTCCTTTCATTAACTTCACTTCCTTAGACACTGTTACTTCTGCAAACAAGACAAGTGCCAAAAATAGTCATCTTTTGAGCTTTGTTCAACCTGAACTTTTGCTAAGCCGTTCCCATGTGCTCTGTAAATAATAACTATAATGGGATTCTATTAGTCTAATCATTCTGGCACAGAAGGAGGATATTTTACCAAGTCAAAAGCATGTTTGATAATACATGCTGGACAAGTATAAGCAGCTGGTTAGTCTAAGAAAGAAAAGCAAACATACTAATATGTATAAAAAAGCATAGTTTTTACACCTTTTTTTTTTTCTACTCCTTCTTTGCACTACCTTCCACCCTTTCCTAAGTATGACCCTGGATTCATGTACCAGGAGAGCGTGCCTGTCACACAGAGCTGGAGTTGTATAAGGAAATACAGGAGGTAGGCATGGATATCTAAAACACATGTATGTCACTCCTGGGTCAGAGCCAACTGCCCCTCTAATCAGTAATAGCTGCTAAATTAATAAGTTATGATCTATTAATTCATGTTTAGTAATACCTTGCCTTTTGTTGTCCTACCACTGTGGCTGGGGAGCAAAATTTAGGAAGAAAAGTAGTGTTATTTAGTGTTATCTGAATTCCTTTGAGTCCTGGCAAACGCTGAGCACGCTGACCTTGATCAAGTTGATTGTTTAAAGTCATGCTAGTCCAGTGGTTCTCCTTTCCTGCTTGTTAAAAGCATTGCCAAGCTCGAAATTAAAGAAAACAATACAGTTTTTTATTGCACTGTTATTTTTTTCATTTAACTGCCTAATTTGTATCACTGGCAGAAAAAAAACCCCACCACATTCAGAGCTCTTTTACTCTATATATTCTCACTCTGAATACCTGACTTCTCATCTTTTACTGTCAATCAGAACATGGAAAGTTTTATTCCAAGCTGACTCTTAAACAGTGTTTGGATATAAAATTAATGTGAACTTCTTGCCATGTTTCTGCTTTTTATTGTAACTTAATCTCACACTTCATTACTTCTAGTTAATCCCGTGTGTTCTAATATACATACTATTTTTTTTAACTAGTCTTCTGGATTAAAGGGTTCTATACTATGCCATCTACAGTTTATCTGATTTATTTCAAAGTGAATGGGACTCAGTATAGGTTTTTCTGATTAGATCTGAAAAATCCTTTATTTCTGATTAAATCAAAGTGAAACTGTCCCTTGGAGGAGAACTTTTTATGTAAGAGAATTTTTGTACATATATTGGTTGAGCAACCCCAAAATTAGTGTCTGTAAATCAATGTATTCTTGAGTTCACTGAGACACATCCAGTAGAAACTCAAACATGTCCAAGAAGCATTGAGCCATCATTTATTTATTGTCCTGGCTGCATATTACAGTAAACAAGAGATACTTTTGCATTTCCAGTAGTTTTGAGCAAGAAATACTGGACTCTTAAAAACATATGCAAGAATCTTTCCAAGTAACAGGTGTGTGGGAGAAGCTGACTGAAATAAATAGTTAGAGTACTTATTAGTAAATAGCTTTACTTTGCATTTAGCCACCCAGTCAAACAAAAATATATAGTGTAAGAGAAATAAGAATTTGAAAACTTAATACAAGGCTTAGTTGACTTAAATCTTCTGTCAAGGTCAGTGACAGATTTACTTTAGCTTTTACAGAAACAACCTTTAGGATAATCTGGAATTATTTAAAACTAATACTACATTTTATTATCAAGCCATCTGGGGGAGAATAAATATTATTATTATTAAGTCATGAATGAAAATGAGTAAAGCAGTTCATAAAAACTTAACTGCATATATTTTTCTACAGCCCCTTTCTTTTTTATATTTTCAATAAAGGCCTTAATGGTAGAAGTCCTGGCTGAGGGTAAATTAAAATTTGAAAAAATGAAAATTCTTATTTTTTCATATAACAAAGTTGGTATATAATTCATAATCATTGAATCACTAGTACTCAGCAGTGAACTACAAGGCTTCTGCCCTCCTCTTTCACTTTCTTTCCACTCTCTCTTGTCGTCCCAGTCACAGCTTTTCTCTGCCTGCCTCTGGCTTGTTGGAGAAGCTCAAGGGTGGTGGCTGTGGATCAAATCTTGTCATTGCTGAAGTGTCGTTCACAGTGGTTATCTGGGACTGATATTATCAAAATCATACAAAGTCTACAAGTAGGGCAGGCTGCCAGCAACAGTAGGAATGTTATGAACAATCCTGTGAAGGCCAGGATGCTTTGGGAATGGAGCAGGGAGTGGTGCCACTCAGGTGTGGGGGGCAGCAGAGCTCAGCAGAGGAAGGGCATTTGTGGGCCCCTTGCTTGGATAATTTTGGTCCCTCTGTTCACTCTAACTGCTGAGTTGCTGAGGAAGCGGGGTAAATCACCTTTGTTCATCATCTGTAAGGTGAGGAATGACAGCATTTCTGTGATGAGTGAATGTATGTCAGATATAAAACACTGAACCAGGCAAGCAGTATTATTTTGTCAGGTGTTTTAGGGTGGAAAGAAGAAAATTCTGGACTAGATCTGAGGAAGGTTAACCACAAAGACCAAAATTAGGAGGGGCCTTGCTTATTCACCTCACTCTTAGTTTTGTTACTCAAAATCTGTTCCTTAGTGCTGTACAAAATATCAACCTATCCTTGAAAAAGTAGGCTTGATTATTTGAATGAAATTCATTAAGAAAATTCTTGATATTCTAGACCAAGGTGAGCACACGTTGCTCACACTTTCAACAAACCTCTATGGGAGATGCAGTTTGTTTCAAACTTTGGTACTTTAATACAGCCTTAGAGAACACTGAAAAATTGAAAAGAAATCTTTAGTTCTGTGATTTGTCTTTTACTGTAAATTCTGAAGATCTCTAATTTCCTGAGTCTAAAGCAAATGTAGTATTTCCATTTGAATTACCATATTTTTCTAGCACCGTACAAAAGTATATAAACAGACATACTCTCACTCTGAAAAGCTCTGAACAGACTGTTGAAGGTTTCCCTCCCATTTTACTTGTCTGATTTATAGCTGGAGTTGGCAGCAATGTCTGTAGCTAAAGTTTCTTAACACTTTCTGTTACCAAGTCTGTTTTCAATTGCTTATAATTTTGCCAGCTTCAGCTGCTTCCCAGTGTTTTAAGACCTTTTGGCTTGGCCAGTGGTTTTGAGCTTTTATGATACTGGTGAGTTACTTCAGAAGTTTTATGGACCTCATCCTGAGCTGATCTAAATTTGTGTAACTTGAACACTGGGTTTAGTTATACTTTCCTGGATATAATGCTGCAGAAAGAAGCCCAGCTGGTTTTATTTATCTTTTACAGAGTTGTGATGTGAATGAGAATGAGACAGACAGTAAGGAAAATTGAGAGGAAGTTGGGCTGGAAACTCTACAGTCATGACATGTAGTAACTTCTTTCTATTATTCTGCCTTTTCATGTTGCACAAGCATGTGGATTCCATTTGACTGTAGCCAGCTCTGCCCTTCATCGAGCTCAAATTTCTTGCTATTGCAAAAGCAAGCCTGAGGGGGGTTATCCTAAAGGAGGAAAACTTCAATAAGTAACCTAGTGCATTTTTCACTGAATTCCTACACGGAAGAGGTGGTTGAAAAAGTTGCCTAATTTATTAAGGTTGTCCTGGATTGGGCTCCCCAAAGCTGAGCTCTCCTGTTTGCTGTAGGAAAGACTTCACTGGCATTTCTGGATTCCTGCAGTTTGTACTGGATTCCTGCAGTGCCATATCCCCATGTCTGCAGTAGCACCCTTGGTTTAACCCCTTGGTAAACCCAGCATGGGTGCAGAGAAGGCAGCACTTAGTGACAAATATTACAGGGGGAACAAGTCTAGTCCAGCAGAGAGGATTTTCCACTTCCACTGGCTGCAACAAATCTGCACACATGAAGGGGTTCACATGCTTAGTGCATTAATGGTTAATGTGGATTTTTTTTTCTTAATTTTGTGCATGGAGAATGCCAATTTAATCGGGAGAATTTTGAGTCCTGCAGTGACATTTTAGCTTAATAAACTGTACTTAATCCATTCATCTTTCTTGTGATTTCAGCTTTTGGCCTTCCTCCTGTTTTCTTAACATCTCTTTATCTTTTAGTGATCTTAAAACAGTAGTCTGCCATTCTGAGTCTGTGCTTGCTCTACTGCAGGCATATATGGGTTAAAGCAAAGTCTGACTGTAGTATACTCTATTTAATTTCCTGTACTTCACTGAAGGTGTCAGTATTTTCAAGGAGACTCCAGCGTTGCTGAAACTGTCAGTCTTATGTAGTCAATGCTATGCTTAAAATACACATGCAACAAGTTAAAGAGGATACTTAATGAAATTCTTCAATAATGTTCATTTTACTTCTCTGAGTTCTTAGTGTATAGGGCACATGCAGTTAGTGATCAAACCAAATTGTTGTGTTTTTTCTTTTCAAAAGGGGTGTGGGTAGGGGCTTGGACAGGGACTGTATCAGCAGCATTTTCCTGTCAGAAAAATCTGGTTTAGTTCAACCCCATTAGAGACATTATATTCTGCAGGATTGAGTAACTTATTAGGAAAATTTATCCAAAGGAAGAAAAAAAGACATGCACAAAAACATTATTTGTAGCCTGAGTCCACTATGAAGTGTGGTTCTCATGGTGCCAGCACCACTGCCATGGCCTGACACACAACGTGGGAGCAGAGATTTTTTAGTCAGCACTGCTGCTTGCCTGACAAATAGGTTTGAAAGTTGCTTTCAGGCAGCACTTCTGCCCATGAAACTACTTCGTGAAAGGTATTGATGGCTAGTGAGGTTGTTTAGACCAACAAATCAATACTTTGATATTATCAGCTGTTCCCACTCTGCTCCCCAGGAGAGCCAGTACCAGAGTGATCTTTGAAAGTGGTGTAACTTTGTAGAGGGAAAATCATCAAATTACCTGGGAGAGTAGCAGAGTTGCCTCTCAGGAGGCTCACTTTTTATTGATTTATAAAAAAATACAATCTAGATCTAAGACCTCCTGAGTGTGTTTGATTTTACCTGGATTCTGGAAAAGAGGGTGTCTTCAGCTTGGTCTCTCAAGAATTGTTGTAATTTTTCAAAACACGTTACTTTTCTTGCTTTGCTCTTCACTGTTAAGGATTTTATTTCTTTTTCTTATGCTCTGATAAATTCCAGGTGTACTTGTTAGTGGGATGCATCTTTTAGTAATATTATCAATACCTCCTGCCATAGGTGGAGCAGAACTTGACACTGTTGGGTTCAGACAGGCTGAACTAGTAGAATGAAAGATAATCATCACTTGATTTCTAGGTACTGAGCCTTTCAGACTCAATTTCAAAGATTTGAATTGTTTAAATGAGTTCTCTTTTTCTGAAAGTTAATTTAGAGAGGACTTCAAGGCACAGTTTGGCACATAGCTTTTCTGTCCATGACCCATTTCCTGTGACTCTAAGGGACCCCAGCACACCTGGCAGCCCCTTTTGGGAGAGCAATCTGTAAGGCTCATTCTTCTGTCTAAGAGGCATTTCGAGGGTGGACTCCAGCTGAGCAACCTGATCTAGCTGAGGATGTCCCTGATCACTGCAGGGGGTTGGAGCTGAATGACTTTTAAAGCTCTCTGTTCTCAACGCAGATGATTCTGTGAGCCTGTGCCTGCACCCAGGGATGTTCTCCAGAGAGCCTCGCTTCTCTGATACATTCCATTTGCTGGTGCTCAGCTTTTGAAATTAGGTGAGCTGCGATGAAACTGGAAAACAAGGGTGTAGCTGATGAAGCTGATGCTTGGTTGGCCCCTTGGTAAACCAGAGCAGTTCAGAGGGGAACAGGAAAGTAATAACCATTTGAGGGAACCAGTGATGAGCCGTATCAGCTTGCTGTGAAGTCAGATCAGTACCACAGTCAGCGTGAGAGAGGCACCAGCACACGTCTGGGAGTAAAAGAGGGATAATCAGGAGACAGGGAAGGAGTAGGTGAACTGTCACTAACAGTAGCCTTTTAGGCCAGCTGAGCTGTCTTGCCTGCCATGGCTCTGAGTTTTACAGCCTTTTTGTGCCAACACAGACATGCAGTGTAGAGAGTGTGACCCATAGTCTGCCCCATCTTTTTCTTAAGAAAAGTCTCCCAGAAGAAATAGAATTTGAACTAGAAAGCAAAACGAGTCTCTTAACAGACCATGAAGTGATGACAGGCTGCTTTTAAAACAAACAAAAGTCCAAACCACCCAAAACTCACACTTGATTTTGTATGTTTTTGGATTTAAACTCCCCCAATGTGTGTAGATGTCGTACAAAATATTACACTGTGGGAATGTTTCAGGTCATCAGTCTGTTACTTGCAGGATTAAAAATCTGTCTTAAAAGACATTATGATCTGTCTGGAAGGCTGGTGAAAATGTATCCTTCTCATAGCTGTTAATCTCCACATCTGCCCCTCTAGAATGCTTTCATGTGATCTGCCCCTGTTGTTTTTTAAGCTTATGTGACTGATGCAAGATAAAGATTATATAGATCAAATGGGAAAGAAGTATGATTATTTTACATACAATATAAAATTCAAAAAAGCATGCTTTCATCTACCCACTCCTTTAAAAAAAAAAAAGAAAGGGGGTGGGGGGAAGAAAGGTGTCAGACCTTATTCAGAGGATAATTATCTTCCCTGCACAGTGAGTTATAGAAGAAGCATTGAACTCATCAATATGAGAATATCCCCCCAAGTTATAATGTGGAAAAAGTAGAGGGTTGAAACTAAGAACAAAGGCTTGTCAGACTAAAATGGATACAGCTGTGTGTACAATTTTAATGCTGTTCATAAGGAATTAGTCTAAGACGTCTACAAAACGAATCGTGTGTTCACCAAAGTGGGCATTTGTGGAATTTAGAAATGCAGCAACAGCAGTGGTGGGGGTAAGGGGTTTTCTCACCAAATTTGAACACCTTGTCCTTGTTTGAGTATGTTATACTAGTGCTACTTGCATTTTGAGCACTGACGCTCGGTTGGCCGAGGTTTGCTGTGAGCCTCATGTCTGAGGCTGCAGCAGCTGTTGGGATGTTGGAAGGTGCACAGACAACACTGCAACACAGCCCTGCCCTAAAACCTCAGAGAAGAGTGGTAGCTGTTATTTTATGCAGTCAAAGCTTTTTGAAGAGAAACTTCTTCATCTCCAGCTGGGGATTTTTTGTGTTTTGATAATATTAAGTGATTTCCTGAACTACTTCTTATGGTAAGAATACTTAGTAATTCAAGACATACAAAGCAGAGGAGGGATTCTGCTTGGGAAAATAACTTGCAAATTCCTGTTAATTTTGCACACAATTAACGTGGTGTTGGCCTTTCTCAGTGCTAGTCAATATGATTGATGGATTTCTTTCAGGGCAGTCGATTTAGTTTATTGAGGACTTTTAAACAGTGACTGATAGCTCTGTAAGTCAGAGAAAGAATAGTTTAAAGGACTCCCAGAAGTAGCACTGAATATAAAATAGCATTCTTTTGAGATTGAAGTTGTGCTAAAAAGTTTCATGAAAGCAGTAAATCGTTGCACCTTTATGAGAAAGAATCTATACCCAGAAAGTTTTCAGTTTTATTTAAAAATGCATTACATTAGGTGGGGTTTTTTGTTTTTTGGTTTTTGTTTGATACCTGTTAGGATGAAAATAACTTTGGTTTTTTGTATTCCTAATCAGTTAACATGTAGTAACACTATTCTAACTAAAGTTAAAATGTTACTACTGCAAATAGAGTGGTACATTTACCACTCAGAAAACAAAATTCTTGACAACTCCTTTAAAAGCATTCACTTTTTATCAGATAGAAGGTATTATTTAGAATGAAAGTAATAGGAACCACTGAACTTCTATGGCTGTGGGATGTTGATTTCCAGCTCCTGCACAGGTGTCTTGGTGATGTGAATTCCACTGGCAGTCACAGAGCAGTCAAGGCAGGGAGGCACCTTTGGAAATTTTACCTGATCCAACCTCATGCTGAGAGCAGGGTCAGCCAGAGCATGTTGTTCTGGGCCATATCCCATCAGGTTTTGATTGTCTGGGGATAAAGAGGACTTCTTCAGGATTTCATAATTATTTACTTAAAATAAACGCTGTTCTTGCTACTGGTTGTTGTAAATACTGTTGTGAATTTAGCTCTCCAGGTATTGTAGATTGAAATCAGGTGAAAAACTTGACCAGTTCTGTCTGAGAGCCACACACAGTTTCAACAGGTACGTGTCCTTTTGTCCATTTTCAGAACTTTACCTGGCATTTTTGTGGGCATATGATGTCACAAGCAGCTGGGATCTCCTTAAAGGCAGAATGAACCACTGCTGGAAATAATCCAACTTATCTTTCCACTGTGGTCTGCAAACTTGGTTCTTTCACAGCTCCACAGTTAGTTCTATTGTATGGGCATATCTTCCACCATATACAAAATCTTGTCTGACTAAAAAGAAGCCCAGAGTCTGGGCATCTGTACTGGGCACAAAATGTCCATAGTTCTGCTGAAAATTTAAAAGTGTAAGAGACTTTGAAGAAAAAATATTATTATTTTCTGCCAGACTTTGGGAGAATCAAAGCGTGGAGGTGTACATCCATTTCTGTGAGGATGCAATGAACATCACATAGCAGACAGATATGTTTGTGCTCTTTAGGAAATTTCCTTACCTTAACTAATTTAATTGCACCAATCATTCTCCTTTCTAAAAGCAGTGTTAAGGTTCTGGGGTTTATATCAAAAGACATCTAGCATTCATGCAACAAATAAAATGTTTTCCTTGCTTTTATTTCCTTCATAAGAAAAGAAGAGGTTTCTGCTTTGTTCAAAATTTGCCACCTGATTCCCTGTGGATTTTCATGGCTTATGTTTTGTGACTCTTGGGATGGAGACAGTGATGGACTTGGTGGGTATTCTGGAGCAGGAATTTCAGTCATTGACCAAAAGACCGGCAAAAAACTTATAGGAATATTCATAAGGTATTTCATATGCACAGAGGATTTCCAAATAGTAAATGTGATCTTTTGTCTTATTTGGACCTAGTTGAATACATGTCAATTATGTTTGCGTTTGTACCTGCTAACAAAAAGTTCAAGCACTGGAAGATGAAGCTATTGGATAGCTAGGAAGTATAAAAATGTTGTTACTTCCTTTTCTACAAATCTGACAGAATACATGGCTCATTTGTCAGAGCTGCTGTTTGTCCTTCTTTGTGTGATGTTGCATTGCTAAAGCAGTTGATCAGTGACCTGTACTAATCAGTGGGCTGCCTTTCCAATATTTGACAGGGGAGTATGGATGGGTTTCATGCCATTAGTGGATTTCTCTGTGCTAATGAATATTCTCGACCACAAGACACCAAGGATCAGAGAACAGGAGGCAGCCCAGGGCTGCTTTTCTGTCTTACACTTTCTTTGTGTCTGCCTCGTGACTCCTTTAGGCTTGTAAGCTAGAAGGAGTGGCAGTGCAGGCTGATAATTTGTGATCTCTGGCATCAGTAGGCTGTGTGGTTAAGTATATGTGAGTAAAGAGGGGTGGAGGAGGAAAAAATTGGAGAAAAAAGCTCTGGTTTTGTAGTTGTTCCTTCTTTTACCTCTTTCAAATGTACTTGTGTAGAAAACTGCTTTATTATACAGGAGGAACCTTCCTGCCATTTGTTGTCTGGTGTTGTTTGTGTGTCCTTGGTATAGTTTACTGGGATCCTGATGTCTCTGAGTTTCCATGATAATTTAACTGTGGGAGGGCTGTTCTTCAGATCATCAGTCTAGTTTCAAAGCAGCAGAATGCGTTAAGGGCTTCACTTTAAGAAATAATGTACATTTATAAATCAGAATTGGGTGAGAGTTTTGGCTCCAGGGACAAGGCTTGTTGGGGATTCTTTAGTTCTTTATTAGACTAGGTGACACAGTTGGAAACTACAGATTCCTTGGCTCTTAGGCACCAAGGTCAGAAACAGCAAACTTTAAGCAAATCACAGAAGAGAAGAGTTGCTTCAAGCTTAACTTAATTATATTAGGGAATTAAAGAGAAAACTAGTGTTGGTACTTTTTGGAACAGAGGTGAATGTGAGCGAGTGGAGACTTGATAAGGTCATAGAAAATCTTTAATGCTTTGTAAATGATAGGTACTGAGAAGAGTGAAATGCTTTTAATAGCAAATCTCTTGCTGTCAGGAAGAATAGTTCTGAGACCAAAAGAGGCTGATTTCCTCAGTCTCTAAAGATGTATCCACTCCCCTTCATCCCTGCAGCTTATCTCCCTGCCCAATTTCCGCTATATTTTTATAAAAGTCAGTGTTATTTCCACTATCTTAATAAATAAGTTCTTAGTAAACTCTTGAGCCATGCTGAAAATTTGTTATGCTTTCACTAGCTCTTAAAAGCAACAGGTTTTGCAACAGACTGATGCTGTTTGATCAAAGAGAAATTATTTAAACTGAAGGGTTGGTGTTAGAAAAAATTATTATTTTTTCAAGAAGCTAGAGGCTTCTTGAGAGTGTTCTGGTTTTTTGTACAGTTCTATAAACACACATATTTCTACAAAGAAATGAAAAAACTATTTTATCAGTGACCATCTAAATTATACAGAGATATGCTTATTAATAAAATAATAAAAAAGAAAAAACAGAAAAAAGTATAGCCTCTTCTAAATGACTAAATGTAAAAAAGATTACAGACAGGTCTCTGCTTTATCTTTTAGAAGAATTAGGGAAGGGAACATGAAGCAGCCATAACTTTTTATTTGCTACATTTTGTCATGTAAAGACATTATTTAAAGTAGCTGTTTAAATACTGTTTCATTCATGTTATATTTAGAATGAGCTTCATGTAGATGGAATGAACTAGGAATTTTATATATTTATTGTTTGGGGATGAAGAGAAAGAACTGCAATAAAACAGTATAGTCCAAAAAAATTAAAAGAAATGGTGGAAATTAAAGAGCAGTTGTTGGTGACTCTACTCACTTTTTTAAACTAATTTCACCTAAAAAACGACAGGCAATGGATAAGAACCTGACAAAGTGTAAATGTGTGTACTAGAGGTCTGCCTGGAACTTCTGACATAACTAAAGAGACTCCAAGGCAGAATTTCTAAATTGCTAAAAACTTTATCTTCTTAATAATACAGAACCATTTTACTAGATCTTCCAAGCTTTGTGAGTAAAGTGGATTTTTTAGGATGATTTTGCTGAAGTTAATGTACCATAGAATGTCTGGGTTGGAAGGGATCTTTAAAAGTCATAAAATTCAGCCCCTCCTTTCAGTGAGCCAGGCAGTCCTTGAGTAAACCAGGTTGCTCAAAGTCCCATCCAAACTGACCTTGAGTTTTCCCAGGGATGGGATAATTATCTATTCCAGTATTTCACCACTCTCCTTGTGAAAAGTTAATTGCTCTTGGCTAGTCTGAACTAACCCTCTTTTAGGTTAAAGCATTGCCATCTGATTAATTCTGTCACTACAGGCCTTACTGAAAAGTTTTTACCTGTTTTTTTGGATGTAGAAAGGCTTGGGCTTGTTTGCAAATGAAAAGCTCAACGTGACTTGACAAAGTGAATTTGCAGCCCAAAGGGCAACCATAACCTCCACATCCTGGGCTCATCCACAGCCCCGTGGGCAGCAGGGCAGGGAGGGGATTCTGCCCCTCTGCCCCTCTGCTGAGACCCCACCTGCAGGGCTGCATCCAGCTCTGGGGGCCAGCACAGCAAGGACAGGGACCTGCTGGAGCCAGGCTAGAGGAGGCACCACGGGGATCAGAGGGATGAAACACTTCTTCTTCTGTTAGGAAAGACTGAGAGAATTGGGATTGTTCAGCCTGGGGAAGAAAAGGATCTGGGGAGATTTTATTGCAGCCTTCCAGAAAAGGGGGCTTACAAGAAGGCTGGAGGGGGACTTTTCACAAGGGCATGCAGAGACAGGACGAGGAAATGGCTGTAAGATGGAGGGCCACTGTAAGGTCTCCTTGTAGCCTTCTGTCCTCCAGGGTGAAGAGCCCAAATGGTCTCAGCCTTTCATCACAGGAGGGGTGTTTCATCCATCTGTTCATTTTTGTGGCTCCCTCTGGACCTGCCCCAACAGGACTATGTCTGTCTTGTTCTGAGAACTGGGGCTGGACACCAGGTGAGCTCGAGCGAGACTCCAGGTGGAATCTCACCTGGGCAGGGCAAAGCCACAAGGTCCTCTGAAATTGTCCAGTAGGCTAACAAAACATCTACCTATTTTGTAAAAATAAAAATTTATAAGAACTCAGTACAGGACATCTTCTGTTTGTAAGTTTACTGCATGAAGAAACAAGAAATTGGACAAGAAATTGTCATTTTCCATAGGTTTTTTCTTACATTCCTTGGCCATCATTTTATAAGCTGCTGTCTAAAATTATCAAAGCTTCCTTGTGCATACTGTAAGTTAACGAATAGATTGTCAAATGCATTGTGTGCCACTAACCCAAAGAAAATATTTCTGCTTCTAAGCAGATACCAGTTAAAGAAATTATTAGAAATGTGTGTGTATAAATACAATATATATATATATATATATTCCCTTAATTTACTTATAAAAGGAGAAAAAGGCTTGTTTCTTGTTCTGACTTGCAGGCTCTAGACTGTACAGATGTCAGCCTAGATTATATTTGCTGGAGTCCAAAAGTGACAGAAACTTCTTATAGAACAGAATTATTTGAGTATTTCATACCTTGCCTAATCAAGGGCTTTAAAATCTTTTCTTTCTCAGTTTATTTTTCAACGCTTATTTTCAAGGAGACAAAAAAAAGGAACCTCTGTAAGAACCAGAAGTACTTCTATATTATTAGAATTGCTTCATTTTTGCAGCAATATTAAGTTACATAAAAGTTTATCTCACATCAGCAGAGTTGATGAGAGAGACTGAGGGCAATGTGAAATGCAGTCCTAATTCATCACCAGACAATTTAATGTGTGATTTCTTTGATTGTCTCCATAAAAATTGGTAGCAGTATATTAGCTTACACTTGTAGAAAAAAAAAAAAAAATTAACAGTGTGGCTCCAAAAAGTTGGGCAATTAATCAAATGATATGCTTGTTCATCTTGCAGGTCAGGTAGTTAATTGTGCCAAGATTTGCTCTGAAATCATGCAAGCCTCAACTTGGACCTTTTGCCTCCCTGGAGAATTCCTCAGGCCTTACAGTGCATCACACTTCCTGTGGATGCTGGGCTAATGCTGGCTAATCCTGTTAGCTTGTACAATAGATACAGGGAGATCTGGAAATTGGGATCTCTATTCAGAAATTGGGATCTGCCTTCAGGAGTTCCATGCACCAGCAAATTCAAATCTTAGTGCCTCCCTGAAAAAGAGAGTAAAACACGGTTAAAATTAATGTCATGTGCTTTGATAATTCATACTCCAAAGGGCAGAGGAATATCTGCAGCTAGGATTAGAGTTTTTTAAGGCACTTGTAATACACTTTAACTGTAGAGTGAAACTGTGCTTAAATGAGTTCTGTGCTTGCTTTTCAGCTTCTCATGTTCCAGTATGCTTAAGAGTCTATTTCTTTAATGCAATTTTCTTTCTGGATTTGATGTTTTCGTACATCAGAACAGTCTAATTGCTAAGATTTGAATTTTTTATTTGTTTGAGAAGGTGGAAAAAGATTCCTTCATTTCAAGAATGCTGAATCATGAACTTTCGGAAAATGCCCAGACAGTGCAAAAGCAATCCAAAAGTTAATGATATCTCAAAAAGTTTTTAAATGGATTTTTAATATATAAATATTCAATTCCAAACATTTTAAATTCCTTATTACTTGTACTCCAGTATATTGCACTGCAAGCATGTATGTTATTCATGACTTTAAGTGCTTTTTTTCCCTGAAGAACTTTGAGATTAATTTTTTTATATACTATATATATACATATTTACTGTGATGATTGCACAGAATGAGGATTTACAGCTTTGTAAAAACTTGTAAGTGAAGTCAGGGTTTCCTCTGCTGCAACCAAGCCAATTGATAAATGCAAACCATTGAGTCCCCAAAGCAATGGCAAAGAGATTTTTTAACAACAGAACCAACCCTGTTTTAGGTGAAGCACATATAGGGCAAAGTACATTCTTAGGTCCATGCAGCTGTAGCAAAGAGTTTTCCTCTTTCCCTTCAAAGAGAAAGGGATTTTTCAATTTTCTGTTAGCATTCCCTCTGGAATATGAGATCTTTCCTTCTTTACAGGATCACCACCACTCCAGTGTAAAAGTGGTGATCATACACAAACATCCACCAGGATCAGGAGATCTGCTATAATGACTATAAATAATATAGTAAAATATATTAATGTAACTTCCAGGAGAATAAGAGGCTTTCTTCACTTAAACATGCTGTGACAGAAAAAAAAAAATCAGTGATTTTAAACAAAATTAACCTCATTTAAACTTAATCAACTTTGTTCTTTAAACTGGAAGGAGGAAGGACTAAGTCACATTGTTAAAACAATGGTCTTTATATAATGTGAAGGCTTAAAAATAATAAATATAGATGAAGAAATGTGTGTCCCATAAGCGTTACACAGGTTTCATTTTACCATGTCTGTAAAATTGAAAACTATTTCCTCTCTCTTTGTAATGCTTTTTAACCCCTGCATTCACCAAGGACAGAAAGAGGGTTGGGTTTCCAAGGATATTCTTTAGAAAGTCATTTATTCCAGCTATCATGTCTCACTAATTATTAGCACAATGCCACAAATATCTCCAAGGCTTTGTAAGCCCTTTGGTGCAGGATACATAACAAACCTTTAATAACCATTTCTGTACAAAGCCTTCACAATATAAAGGCACAAAATTGGAAGGGATGGAAAAGAAAGCAGCTTCAGAAGAAGCTAAAATATTCCATTTGTAAATCACTGGTGTTTACTAAAAATGGTATTTGTTAAAGGTCTTTCAGGGTAACATTTTCATGGCAAAGTTTGTTTAATCCAAAGCTAGCTTGGTTCTCAGTGAGAACTTTTGTTATTCTTTCATGTCTTCAAGAACAAATGTGAAACTTACAGATTCATTTTTTTTCACTAGCAGATCAGTTTGTATAAGACTACAAAGCCCTAATAGGGATTCCCATTTTATGTAACAGGAAGCTAATGATGGTCAGTGAGTATTTACTTGAGAGGACTCTCAGAAAAGATCTCATACCCAACTTTCCTTAGACCTGATATTCACTGACAAACCAGTCTCCAGAGCCTCTCCAGCCACTGACCCACTCTTCACAGCTTCCATAAAGGGAAGTGAACTCAGTCAAAAGTTCATTGTCTTTGTACAGTTTCTGGCCTTTGGCAATTCTCTTCTCAATTTTTTTGTTCCACCTGTCTCAGTAGTCTGGAGACTGTTTGCAGGTACCTTGAGATACATTAATATTTCTGAGATCATCTGAGGTAAGTGGTGCTTATGTGCTCCCCAGGAAAGATTGATGCATCTTTCATGACAGAACAGAACAGTGTCCTTGCCCCAGTAATGCTTGTTCTTTTTTACTCCATGTTTTCAGTAGGGTTGATTGCTGAAAAGATAGGAAGATGAATTATTCATTAGAAACTGATCTGCTCATTCAGATTTCAAGGTTTTACAGACTATCCTGCTACAGCATATCCTGGGAATACAAACTTCCCTCTTTTGGTTCACTCATTTATTGTGGATTCAATGAATTCCAGTTGCCTGTCTGCAAGCTGCATCCCTTTCTGACCCGTGTGCTTGTAGCCATTGGATAAGAATAGCTGTAAGTCTGAGCCGTGAATAAGATATCCTTGATAGCTGCAGTGGTGACTGATACCATGGTGGGGATTTTTGTTTTCTAAAAAAGTGCATCCTGTGTATAATCAAGCAACGTGAGAGGAATTCTGGTCTTCAACTGACAAAATTATTTTGAAGTGTTTTTAAAGTTGTGTGGAATAAACTGCTGTCTAGAATGAAAATAATTATATGCTTAGAGAGTTAGCTTTACAGGGTTACTTTCCTAGATTGGGACCTTTATTTAGTCTACATTTTGAAATTCTTGCTTATTTCTCTTGTGAATACTTTGCTGTCTTAGTTGTTATGAATAGAGCTCTTTGTTTTCTGTATCTGGAATTTAGTCTAAATAATGACCTCCAATGAAGTACTTCTGTAAGGTCACAAATGGCTCTCAGAGCCAAGCTAAAGTAAACACCCTAAATAATGATATTTTATTTTTTATGAACCTAATATATCACTGACAAATACTGAAAGCTCTCCAGTAAGGGAATGGTAACTCACCACCTTAGTTTCATTGACCTGCAGGCTGCTTTTTCTTCTGAAGGGTTTGTTTAACTGCAAAGGGTGGAAGCCTTGAGTTAAATTACGGCTAATTTAAAGCCAGCAAGATTGGGTCAGGAGAAGGTGGTTAAAATAGGCTGAGTCTGTACCAGTGAGCCCTTGCTCCTGATCCAGAGGGTGATAGCCCTAATGTAGTCACACATGTGGATGCCTGAACCAGAGAACCTGCTTTTTCCTTTAAGGAAAAGAGATAACCTGAAATCCTGAAGGGTGTGTTATCTGATCCCACCATTAGGGAAGTCTGCAGCTGTTCGTATTTCTTCTCTGCAGCACGTGTCACTGTGGCAAATGGAAAATATTTTCATCCTCTAGGATTACAGAGCTGCTGAAAAGCCATAAACAAAACATAACTAGAATTGTGCATGTAAGCGACAGTCAGTGTGACCTCTCAGAAGGTAAGGCTAGAGAGGAAAAAGTACAGGCGACAATTCATACTTTGATTTGCAACAATAAACTTCAGAGAGAGTTTCCAGGAAATACAAAAATATAAACCTGAGGAAACCATTTTTTAATAAAGAAATGCATGTATGTACTTACATATTTATTTAAAAGTAAAGCCCCAGTGAGTAAAGTGGGGCTCCATTTGAAGTCATCCATTTCAGAGAAGTCACGCTGATGTTAATGTACTTTAACAGTTTCTGTTCCCAGGGTATCTGACAGACTTTCCGGCCTTATCGATAATGAGGGAGAATGTGTCAATACTCCCACTTTAAGACCCGATTCAGAGGCAAAGTAATTTTTTTCAAGGTCAGACAAGAAGTCAGTGTCTTAATTCTGAATTTCATCAGTCTAAAGCCCTAATCCTGGCAGTTTTACTCTTTTCTTTTGTGGACAAGGTGGCCTTAGACTTTTTACTCAGTGGTTGCTCATCCTTTCTATATTCAAGTTTTCTTGAATTGAAGTGTGTTTCAACAGAGAAAACCAGAGGTATTTACTAAAAGGGGAGGGAGAAGGGGGATTTTAGAAACTTGCTTTAGTCTTGGCATCTGCAGCTACTCAGCTCCATGGAGTGCTGCCTGCCAGCTCTTCCCAAGGCAGAAGGAGATGTACCAAATTTCCCAGTTGTGTTACCATACATGAAAGTACACGTGATGCTTCTTACAAGTACAAATGATCCAAACTCCCAAAGGGCATGAAAAATCATGTCTTTTACAACAGTGATAAGGCTGTTCACTATAAGTAATCTCTATATAGAAAGATCTTTACACAAGTTGTTACTTGTTTGCTAAATATGGTCTGCTAATTCACCTCTGTTGCTTTTTCAAGTATTCAGACCAGTGCCTAGAAATTATTCCAGACATCTAGGCACTAAAACAAGAACAATATTTCAGGGTTTAAGAAGCTGATTCTGAAGGTATAAACGATGTACTAGTTATTAAAAGAATTTTAAAAGCTACATTGTTACTACTTTAAGAATAATCTGATGAATGTAATTTGGTAACCAGCTGGGACTGAGCATACACCTCCTTGTTGAGAGTACATCATAAATATAACAAAAGTGGAAAAAGGATTTAAAATGGTCTTCTCCTGTCTGGGTGATAGGAAGAACACAACCAAGAGAACATTTCACATCATGGACATCAAACACATATTTCTAGCATCAAATCCATCTACTGCATCAGATCACAGTCTCAAAAATGTATCATTGAGTTGATAGCTATGATTTAGTGAGTTTGTTTTGGTGAGAAAAAGTTTTGAAACTAATTTCCACCTTCCATCTTTTTTAGTTACACCATTTAGAAAGCATTGTCTTATGAGTACAGAATACCTGGACATCTTTCATCCTTCAGAAGAGATCTTTACTCTTCTGTTTGGGATCAACTCCTGGGAACATACTGCAAAGTGAACAGTGATTTTACAGTGTTAATTCTAAACATTAGGAGTGTAAATGTGCCAAAACTGGACAAAATGGGACATTTGTATCTTAGAGTCTGAATGAAGTGAGGCAAGAGTTTTGTATTTACAGTTGGCCCTTGGTTAAGATTGGTTGAGATTTGGGTTTGGCTATCACGTGATGTGGAATTTCACTTTGATTTGACCTGAGACAGAAAAGGTCATGATCTTTGTTTACATGCTGGCACTGAAGTGCCATTGGAACCCTGATCTAAAGAGTCAGTGCCAAGACTTGGCACTCCCAGGCCCAGCAAAATGTTTCCAGGTCCTGTGATGCATTTGGGACTTGTTGGAAGTGCTAGATTTCACTTTCAACCCACAATTCCAGAAGAAATCCACAGCAGATAAGGACTGCAATTTAAGATATAAACTACACCTTATCCTACTCCTTTCTCCTCCATAACATTCCCCTACCCTGAAGTAGATTTACTCTACATGCTGACTGTAGTACTTAGCCAAAAAATTCCCACTTAACATTCCCAGACGTTCTCTGACATTTGTTGCATATCCAGAAGGAAGCAAAACTAAATGTAACTTATGTAGCTTACCTGTTTTCAAGTGTGTTTTGTTCTGCACTTGGGAGCACAACTTCAGCACTTTATGAGTGGAGCTGTAGGGAGGCAGCTCAACCTGGAGACAGCTGAAGTGTGGGTCCAAAGTGGCCTCACACTGTCTGATGGAAACAACTGGTGTATCTCAGTTCTGATGATGTCATTCCCAGGGGGAAAATGCTGACCTTTAGAGTGGTTGATCCGTCTGGAATAGCTGTGGATAAACCTTCATGTCTGTTGTGGCTGCTGGATGTTCTTATGGCTTCAAAGGCTGTGAGATGACCAGGGAGGTTGGATATGGGCTATTACACAGTGTGTGGGCCAAAAAACATCAACAAAATCTCTCCTTCTAATATTCTTTTGTCTTGCATTCTTGTGTCTTGCAGTTTGAGTGTTTCTATGGTACCATCTAAGATGGATGACAACTGAATGACGTTATTATTTTTGAAGTCTAGGAACAGTCGTGATTTTCACAATGAAATGCTGCGTGAATGGTTTGGCCAACATCGTGAATTTCTCACTTAGAAGTTAAAATGGAGCTAAAATCCGTTTTACAAATGGAACAAATGGCTCCTAGGAGCAGGTGGCTGTTCACAGGAATTACTCCAGCAGGTCTGACTTTATGAAGGAAGAATATCTTGTGCTCCATTTTAGTTATGCCTATACAGTTTCACTACAGATGGCAGTAGCAGTTTCTCCAGCAGGGCCTTCTAAAGACTTCACTGATTGACCATAAAACAATTGTTTTATGTCTTCCCCGAGGCACAAAAATCAGAAATGTGCCTGAGGATTTCTGGAATTCCTTTATAGTCACAGTAACACTGAGGCTGCACGATAACATGTCTAAAATACTGTTTTCCTGTAACTCAAGCTTGATAATTGGAAATTATCATCTGACAATATGGAGTGTATTTATATATGTATGTATAAATACACACACATAAGCGTTTAGGTGTCAAATCTACTAAAATACAATCTTTAAACTGATTTAATTTTTGTTGTAATCTCTATGACGTTTTATGACAATTATTTATATATCTGTTTGGAAAGCTGTTGTATTCCTTTCCCAGAGACAACAAAAAATAGGGCAAAGAAGTATTTTCAATTATTGTAGTTGGTAAGAAAAGGAGAGATTTGAAAAAAATCACTTAAAAAAGAGTTTCCAATTAAAATGTTTCCTTAATGAATTGTTGAAACACACATATTGGGTTTCTAATATTCAAATTGCTTCTTATGCATAGTTTTATATTGGAAAATGAGGAGAAACTGAATGAGGGAGCAATTTAAAATTCACTCTATGATGAGAAATAAAAGGCAGTAGATTTTGGTCTTTTTTTAAAATATAATTTTATTCCTTTTTTTATTTTGGTTTGGGTGTTTTTCAGCTTTTTTGGGTTTCAGTACAAGGTAGAACTTTACTGCTTCTGTGAGATTTCTCTGACTGCTCAGCAAGATGGCTCTTGGTAGAATTTCTGTAAGGGGGATTGTGGCTGTTTCATGGAAATACACACATGTATAATTCTTCAGATAATTAATCACATCTATTCTGTGTCGTATCTGGCACACTTACAAAACCATGACAGATCTGGCCAGATCTTGGCTCTCCCTTTGGGAAAATACAACTACTGTATGTCAAATCTTGCCAAATTAATGCATGTAAAATCCTTACTCTTGCTACAGTGGTAATAAGTCATACTCAAATACTTTTTTCCTACCATTTTAATTTGGAGATTTTGTTAATAAACTAGTTACTTTGTTATTTAAAGTTGGACAATGTCTGCAGTTATTGTTGGGAAAGGGTTAATTTACACATGACAATACTCTAGACCTGAATTTCTAATGAATAAAAGTACATTTTTAGATGCAGTTGCGGCACAGTTGTGATTATCTGAATTCAAATATTTTGGGTTTTCTTGTCTGAGCACAGAGGACAAGATTGTGTAGGTCCCAAGTGATGAAATGATGTCACTTAATTTCGTTAGTCTGTGGAGTTCGAAGTCACCATCGAGATCTGAATATTAAATTAGTGAAAGAAAAGAAAATTAAACTAATTATTTAGCTTAAAATTCAATTTTATCTTCCTTATGTGACATGCAAGGAAAGAAATGCTTTGTAGTTCTGTGACATCTTGATTGTTGGTGAACTACAGCCCATCATCCATAATAGCTCCAGCTTTGAAAGACAAATCCCTGCACATGGGGAGGGATACATGGCCCTGCATCCCTCTGATACTTTCCAGAACTGAAAACTGTAGCCAACATTAAAGACATTCTGTGGTAAAATTCTTGTAAATTTGACACCCGTGATAAAAAGCAGTCCTGCAGCACCCACAGTTAACTGCTGAATTTCAGGCACCAGTGGCATGATGTCGTTGCCTGTCCATGAAATTACCCATGGCATGCATTTCCCTCTGTGTTCAGGAAAGTGGCTGCTCCCTGTCAGTACCTCAGAAAAATGCAATTGATGCAAGGTGGATGCAATGGTTAGGAACAAAACATGACATAAAAGTACTGTAGCATCCAGAAAATTGATATGCCTATTGAAAAGTGAAAAAAAGAAGCCAATCTAACAACCATTAAAGAAGAGAGATGGGTTTAAACTGAAGCATGTGGGGGACATTTTATTCCAAGTTCTTCTTGGAATCCTTATTCTGAAATAACACGTGTAGGCAGTATGTAATTTCCTTCCTATATCTACCACCTCATTAATACAGGTTGGCAGGAGGAAAAGAAAAATGAAGAAGAATGTGTGAGGCTTGTTACATGTATAGTGAAATGGGCTTTTGCATTCTGCAAAAACAGGGGAGGTTTGGGTATTTCTCTAGTTATCATTACTGAGCAATGAAAACAGTGCTTCCACAAATATGTGGCATTAGATTGTGCCACCCATCTGAGCTGCCACAAAACTACCAACCAACCTGTGACAGCCTGGACTTTGTGTGAACACCAATCCTGGTTTCCAGACGTTACTGAAGTGTGAACCAAAGGGCTCTGTCCCTGTTTTAGGGCAAAGTACATAGAGCATGTCCTTGGATTTCATGTACTGAGTTTGGTTAGCGGGTATAACAACAGATGGCTATTGGTGGTGGAAGATTTAATAATCCTGCGCTCACACCTAATATTTCCACGCTAACAGATGTGCGGCGCAGTCGCGCTGCTTTGGGCTCGTCCCCACGAGGTGTGTGAGGAACCTCCCCCTGGGGACTGGCGGTTGTCAAGGTAGACCACAGGGAGCTCGTTTACACAGGCTCCAGGACTTGCAGCTGGAGGCCTGGGGGGTTTGGTCTGTGTCAGGACATCTGCAGCAGGTTTACTTTTTATCTGCGAAGTCGCTGCTTGGTTCTCAGCTAGGGTCAGGAGTCTCAGGGGCTGCAAGGCTCACAGGGGCAGGAAGGCCATGAAGATTTGTCTTTTGCTCAGCCATTCTCATTGTTTGGACCTGTTGAGCTCCATCGTGGTTATTCTTCTCTCACTGTGCCCTCACGGATGGAACAAATGAATTCTGAATTCAGAGCAGAAACCGAATTCAGTGTTTAGCTGCTGCTGCTTTGGTACAGATCCCAAATTACATCCAGTATTAGTCAAAACAGACGCTGTCCGAAGTGAATGAACGATGGCCCATTCCATGCAAAGTAGTGGTAAGGTGGCTTAAGTAAGTTACAGGAATATGGCAGTGCTGTATTGAAAATGGAGTGCACCTCTCATACCTTTCCATTAATTATTTTTATTTCACAGTCACAGCTGACTTCCCCACTTGATTTGTAAAGTGTTTGCCAATGGTATGTAGCATTTTAGCCCATAATTAGCAGCTTGTGTATGAAAATATTCATAGTATCCCCTATTTGAGCAAAGGCTTTTTGAAATCAACTTGCATCATCCATTTGTATAAAGTATGTTCTATATTTTTAGCATGTTAGAGTGAGTGTAAGTTATTTTCAGGAGTTTGGAGAGAAGGAAAAGTGTTACGCTTTCTATTTCTTTTAGGTCTTTTATGACCTAAACTGTTTTTCATCATGGAAACTCTTGCTAAAACAGTTTTCTGAAAAGAAAACAGTGTTTACAAAGTAAACATTTTTTCTGGCTGCAAGATTGTTTGCTGTCCAGGAAGCAAACACATTCTACTTCATTACATATATTTTGAGTGTTTGAAAGGAAAATAAGTTTATACATTTTAAAAGTACAGCTCACAGACTTTCCGGCTAGAACCCACTTGGGAGTCATAACACATTTCCAGGACCTCCCCTAGTGAGACTCCTCAGATATCAGAGTAGTAGTGACTCATCGACCGCAGGAGAGGCAATTGAATTAAAACTTAAATATTTATGTGTCTGACTCACTCAAATTGCAAAACAAATACAGCCCGATTGCTGGGTGAGATATCTGCGTTTCTCAATAAAAGCTAAACCTGGTATTTCAAGAGCTGCAATGGCCAGAATTTGGCTGTTGGCCCTTGTTTTCACACTTTTTTTTTTTTTTTAAGTGGTTTCCACAGCATTAGAACCATAGAAGTACAGCTATTAAATTTAGTTATTGAATATGTCTGGAGGGCTTGATATTAGTGACAGAAATGGAGCTCGTATGAGATGGCTCAGCAGGCTCTCTTGCACTCCTGACTATTACTTTTGGATGGATTGAGGGCACCAGGTAAAAGTGACTGTAAATGTTACCACAGTCCATGTCCCCATCACTTGCTAGGCACATGAGTGACTGAGATGCAGCACAACAAAAAAACTGCGAGCAAAGGAAAGGATGCTGCAGCTACTGCTGCGTTTTTTCCAGACATGGGCAGTAACAGCCACCAGGTCAAATGTCTTCCTCTCCCAGAGCAGCATCGCAATCTTTGCCAAAAAATGGAGCTTATTCCCCTGAATTTGTCTCTGAAGCTGGTCTTGCTAAACACACACATCACAGATGTTGCTCCCCACACTGCACCACGCCTTCCCCTGCTGTCAGGTGCCAGGTCTGGGACCCTTTCCCTCCTCAGGTCAGTCTGTTTGGAGAAGGGTACAATATGTAACTCATTACCTTACAGCTAAGAAAAGCCTTAGCAGATGCTGCTTATTGAAAACTGAGCATGTGCTTGCTAAAGTCATAATTTGAACCTCACTATTTCATTACACATTTTCTGGTCCAAAGTCCTGATTTTTCAGCTTGCCTTTGAGCAAGAAATTTGGGCATTTTTCCATCGTCGGCAAGCTATGAGGTATTTCATGGGACCACAAATAAAGCTGTTGTTCTGCAAACACCACAAGTACAGCAGGTGTTTGCTTTTCTTCAGACAGCTTTCTAAACAACACAAAAGTGTGATCTGAAAATATAACCAAGTGTTCTTTTCAACGTATTTAAAGAATGTCTGATGTGTTACTGCCAATAATTATCAGTTCTTGGTTGCCCATAGAAAAATTATATGTCTTGTTTCAATTGTCCTCCCTTCCCCCACCCCCCCAGTGCTCTTATTTAGCCTTTGTTCAGAAATACTTTCTGCCACTCCTGTTCCCAGGTCTTAAACAAATTTGTAGATTTGTCTTGAAAGATTACATCAATACATTCAAATTTAAATTCTACATGAGAGATAAATTCTCCAGATGTAAATTGTAATAATGTCTCATCAAGCTCTTCTTCTGATGCTGAATCACTCAGCTATGCAATGTATTGTTTATCCTTTTTCTTCTGGTTTCAGTAGGGATGATTCCACATATTAGATAAAATCAAATTAAGCTGGATTTCTGGCAAATCTTGGGGCTACTTCAGCTTTACAAATGCTTTGAATTAATTTTGACTGTTCAGCTCCAGTCCTAATTGTAGTGGTAACTGCACCTTGGAATGTCACAGTTCTTATCAAAAAATCATATTTCAATATGAGTTTTTGATTACAGGTGTGTATATTTTATACTTCACCAGAAATATTAGTATAGCATGGTATTGGATTTTTTTTTCAACACACAAATGTATTTAGTTAACTTTGAGAGAGCAATTTTTTAGTACATTTGTTACTTTTTTTTTTCTTAAATTCTGTTGCAGGGGGGAGCTAAGTCTTTGGCAATAGCAAAAGATATAAAGAGTTTATGCAGTGTTTAGAAAAAAAGAAATGAATAAATATACCACTGCAATCTCTGAAGGTCATAAAAATATTATGGATTTCAGGGAGCTTGATCTGTTTACCTAAGGGTTTACAAAACGTGGTTGTCTGTAATACCAGGGGATTGTACTTGATGACCTAAGAATTTTCTCCATTTTCCTTTATTAAAATCCAGTTGGAAGAGAGAAAACAAAACTGTGATTACTGATGTACTACATTCCATGCACAGTGCATTGGCTGCTGCTCAGCCACTAAATGCTGAGCTCCTGGAGCAAACAGAATTGCATGAAAGGGAGCGAATGACATGGCTGAGCATCAGATGCTGCCCAAGATGAGAAAAACACCAGCACGTGTTTCACAGATTTCCACTTGTGGTTTGCACATTGTAAACAGTATATAACAGGTTGTTCTGGGAAGATCTAAGCTCTAATCCATGTAAAAAGGTGAAAAAAAGCCAATTTTTCCTTTGAGACCTCCGACATCAATAGCATGAAGGAACATTCTGTGCAGTTGGCTAAAATTCACAGGCAAATCAACAGCATGCTTTAGTTAAAGTATCAGAAGCTGCTTATAATGCTAACTAAGAAATTTTTTTTTAAAAATCACTTGAAGGTAGCTTTCCCTGGGCTGTTATACTGGTGTGTTTTCAGTTTTATTTCTACATCATTTCAGCCTGTTAAGAGCAAATAACAAATATTATGGCAGTCAGTGGTTCATAGAGCTCCCTCATTACCACTTCTTTAACAACTCTCCACAGTCTGCTAACAATTTCACTATTTGAGCTTACAATACTGATAAATTTAACTAGTTTCATTTAAAAAAAAATCTACCCACACTTTGTTGTAACCATCCACTCACAGGAAAATATTACCAGGCAGTTGGCAATATTCGTTATTTCTATGGTATTTCTATATTATATTTGTATCGGCTTCACATATATCTGATGAAAGCTGCATTTGAAAGCAAGCTAAGCATAAATAGTGTGAGGAGGTTTATGCTGTTTTCTTTATTAGCCAAGAAATTAAATTAAAATAGTATATTCTTAGTATGTTTTTCAGAAGCATATTTGTGGCGTGAGTGCTTTCTGAGTGCTTTAGCGCAGCTTCTAGAGATCACCTAAAAGCTTTAATTATATTATTTTACAGTCATTTTAATCACATCATTATTATTCTTTAGCTAAACCAAAATCCTAATGTATGTGCTGTGAACTACTACATTCAGAATTCATCTGAAAAGATTTCTGGATAAGGAAGAATATGTATAATGCACCACATTTTAAAAGTAGTATAATTTATACAGAGTTAGGGAGAAGAAAGGTAAACTTTAAGCCTTGTATTTTCTGGGATTACTTATGATTGTAATAACTTTTATCCTTTTGGCTGATTTGGCACTTTGAAAAGATCTGAACTCACCTTTACTGAATTTAGGCAGACAAATTGAGCCAAATCTTTTGAAATGCCCTATTGATTTATGGATTTTGGTGGAAACCATAACTCCTTGGATTCATCTGTGTAGAACTTTAGTACAATCACCTAGTTTTGGTCTAAATGTGTGGGATTCTTGTTTTCTGTAAAACTTTTTAAGAAGGTTTAATACAAAACAGAACACAGTGTTCTACTGTGTTTTCCCACACAAATCCACTATGCATAATCCACTCTTGGCAAAACTTGTGCTTGCAAAGCTTGACTTAGCAGGATCATTTAACTGTCATTCTTTAATTAATCTTATTTTTATTAGTTAATTTTTAATACACTTTGTGTGAAACCTTTCCTAAGATTTCAGATGATAGAAATGTCTTTAAAGAGAACATTTTTTCTTTCAGAATTACAGCCATGATGAAGAGAAAGTTACTTGTTTTGTCAATAGTTTTTTATTCTCCTAAGGAAAAGGAGACTCACAAATGTGGGTGAATGTCAGGAAAAGGAAAAGCAGATAGCCACAACACAGATACAACTGAAGCTCATATAAAAAATAAAATGTAAAAAATCAATTACTTCCAATAACAGGGACAGAAATAACTTTCTGGGGATCACCACAGACTGATCAGAGGTGATCTGATGAAAAAGTGTGTGAAACAAAGGGAAAGGAAATATACCATGGCAAAGAGAGCAGTGTGAATTATCTGTCACTCTTTGCATTTCTCTTCTGTCCATGGAGTTTCCTCTCTTAAGGACTAAAGGTTTTATTTGAATGAAACCTATTTTCTTCATCCTCTGGTTCACTTTGGATACTCAACGTAAGAGAAAGTTGCAGACATATTCACACTTAAGCTCTGTCCCATCTTACCTCATAAGAAGTGTAAGAAAAGCTCTCAAGTGATGCAACACCACAACTTCAAATTTATTGCTATTTCATCTTTCCACACAATGAAGTTGTTTGAGTTTCTGTAAGACTGGCTGGCCTGTCTACTCAGCAGGGGTATTAAAGTAGTTGTCCAAAATTACTTGTTTCATGTAAGTTTATATTTATTTGTTTGTCTTAATGTTGTAATTTGGTTCAGGTTACTAGGTATTTGTGCGGAATTATAGGAGTGTTTAATTAACTTCGGCTGCCACAGCTGTTAGCAAAGCAATGAACAGTATTTTGGAGAAGCAATATTTTTATCTTTGGTTGCTACTTTTCTTTTCCTGTTGGTTGATACAGAAGTTAGTATTGTTTCAAAGGTGCCAGTGAGCACCTGGGAGCCACGAGAGCCTCTTCCTTAACCAAAGCTCTGAATTTTACAATGATTTTGTTTCTTCATCTCCCTAATTCATGTAACCTTCTCTGGAAAACAGGCCTAGGTGCTCAGGTGAAAGGACTCAAGAGTTTCTGAATTCAAAGGAGCTTATTTAGCATGCAAGGATCCAGTGGATCACCAGCCTTACCAGCAGAGGCTGATCCAGCAATTCCAGGCACTGAACGACTCCTAAAGCCACACAGCTGCCACGAGGCTGTGCACAAGAAAGGCCTTCACTGCTGCTGTGCCTATTTTAGCTTTTTTCTTTTAAATAAGGCCTGATCCAAGGTGAATGTGGGGTTCCAAAGCCCAGTGGGAATCAGCTATGTTCCAAACTGACTGATGTGTGCAGCCAGCATCCAGCCTCTGAACAAGCCCAGTGGAAAATCACGGGCAGAGCTTTTCAGCAGAGGTGTAATCATCCACACCAGTGAGCAGGCCAGGCAACAGGAAAAGGGGCACAGCAAAGTGTTTCAGAGGAATGTTGTAGTTAACCTGCACAGGCTGCCTTTGTATGAGTGCCAGAGTGCAGTAATCACACATCCCTCCTTAAACACCCTTCACAGACATCTCAGTACAGAGTCAGCACACAGAAGGTCCCTGCAGAGGGAAAAATGTATTTTAGGTGTATCATCTCGTCCCCATTTTCTTTCAGTATTTAATAGTGGGTACAAACCTTTCAAGATTTCCACTGAGAGCATGGAGGGTGCAGGTGCCTGGGCAGTGAGGGATGGATGTGCTGTGCTGAAGCCTCAGCTCAGATTGCTCTGCAAAGCCAGGCCCTCCAGGAGGGCAGAGCTGAACACCAGACCTGTGCACGGATAAATATTTGTGGTATAAATAATGGATCCTGGGGCATTTAATAGTCCCTCCAGAAACAGGAACCTCTACAGCTGTGATCCTGATCATGGTGTAACTCTCACCTGTGAAGAGGCTGTTGTGTTTGACATCTGTGAGAGTCTGCTTCCTCCTTGGGCACACTGCCCTCACAGCAAAATGCACTAAATCTTCTCAGCAGGGAAAATGGCCTTAACTGATAGAGACAACACAGGCTGGAGTCCATAAAGATTTACTGTCCTCAGTGCAACTGAGCACTGAAGTCTTTGTCTTGTGAATTAGCTCTCCCATGTAGGTTGTTCCACTGATTCCTCAAGTCTACGCCCAGATCCTGTGAAAGTTCAAAAGTAGGAAATGTGTGCATGTAACATGCAGGGAATGGAACAGTTTACAGAAATGAATGTTAAATGTCAGCTCTGCTCTGAATGCTGTGTAATATAAGAATAACACATCTTGAGAGTGCACTTAGATTCAGTACAGCACAGCAGAATAAGACCCAATCCCCCAGTGCAGCAGCTCCTGCTGCTTGCAGAGGAGCCACCAGGGAGTTAGGGCAGTCAATGAGCCACCTGCTTATCATGAGTCACAGCCAGGGGTATCACTGGAGGTCCTCTGGAGCAATTTTTCTCAAAATTGGAGATAAAAATCCTCCAGTGCCTTATATTTATGCTCTGGGAATAAAAATTTTGCTTATTATCTTACAGCTGAAGTGTTACAGATTTAATGCTTTTTGACTTACTCATCTGAATTCATAAACATGATGTTTTGTATAGTTAGTGAAGATGGTCATTCCATCTTTTTTTTTTCTTTCTTTCTTTAGTGATTTCTACTTTGTTTTGCAGCAACAAGGTACTGAAAGATGGAAAGATTTGAGAATCACTGAATTTGAGAAAAATGTCCTTGCAGAAGATTAGCAAATAGATTGTACCACATGGTAGGGCATTACCTCAGATCAAAGATGCCATGTTAATGTTTTGTTTTGGAAATCAATATTTTTTAGATTTGCTTCTCACTGTCAAGATTTGCTTAGTTCATGACATATAAATTTATTCTCATAAATGAAGCATTCATCTAAATATTACAGAAAATGAGCTTGTTAAGGGTTTTAAACTGTCTCACAGGGTACAGTAACAATTTCCCCTACATGCTGTTCCTATGTATAATACCTAATCTTGCTATCAAAGCAGCCCTGTAACAGAAAGAGTAACCCAAGTGTAATTACCTCCTGATTAATCATCTCATTTCATGTTTGCCACTCCAGTGCCCGTGGCAATGTTGTGCTGAGCACAGATGGGTTCTTGGGTTCTCCTCACATTCAGGTTTTGGTGCAGCTGCACATGAAACCAGTGTGGGAAGAGCAACCCAGATGTAGCTGCAGCCAGCCTGGAGAAACCTGAGCAGAGCAGCTTCACCTTTATTATGTGGAGCTGGAATTCCTTAGGGGTTATCTCCTTCCCCATACGTATTTAGAATTTTGGTACTAATCTTGCCCTTCTGCATCACATCCTAAATACATTTAACATGTGGCAGTGATTTCCAGTCCAAGTGTGTTGTTTGGGACTCCTATCACCAGCAGTTGCTGAAATGTTCAGTGTCTCTCCCATGTGCAGGGTATTCCGTTTCTTTACAACTTCTTTTCTTTTTAGGCTTTTAACTAAAATAAAAAAAGTTAACTCATTCTTCCAGCTGCAAATGGATTATAAGAAGCCATTTTTGCCTCTCTAATACTGTCAAATAGATTAGACATATTTTAGCTTTCTGAACAGCCAGCGAAGACACAAATCTGAGTTTGATAGAACCAGTTTCCAGATTTACTATGGCTGGTTCTGTTTTTCATCAGTCTCTAGCCACATTATAAAAAGATGCCATGAAATAATGTTGTGCTCCATGATTTATCACTTGCTTGCACACAGATAGACATTTGTATCCTTTTCCACTGTCTCCCTCTCTTCTGTTCCTCCTGAGATTAATTTGGTTTGTAATTTGATGGTTTAGTTCAGTACTTGTCTGTCAGAAGCAGCCATATTCATCCAGAAGGCTGTAAAAGCAGGTGTTTAATATTATTGTCCACTGTTGAAGAACAGTAGCCAGCCTTGGTACAGGTATCTGCAATTTTTTGTGGCTCAAAAAGAGGTTTTGTTAAATATATACAAACTGAATTCACAGAGTATTACAAATTAGATTGTCCTTTCCCACAAAACAAAGTGTTTGTGGAAGGGGCACATTGTTCCACTTGTTTTTAAAGCTTTTTCCTAAATATTCCAAGTACTTTGCATTATCATTTTAAATGCATTGCAAGTACTCCTCAGCTCCTTCAAAGCATTTCTCCTATGCTATAACCAAGATAAAGCTACTTAGCTTCTCTTTGTAGTACAAAAAGTTGTTTAGGTAAAACTGCAGCTCAGCCCCAATGGAAGAAGTTACGTGATAAAAATAAAGCAGAGGTTTATTTCTCTGTCTTTGAACTAATAGAAAATATAACTCATGGAAGAGGTAGAAAATTTACATAGAAAGCAGCTAGACCTACTGAATAAGAGTAACTTGAAAATCCAAGGATTTTCCCTGAGTGAATAACTGAGGTTCTTTTAAAAATGCACATCATGAAAGCTGTTGCCTTGAAGTTAGTGAAAAACTGTTATATTATTTATGTGATTTAGGATCTGAAATAAACAGCATATTATACAAACTTGAGAGAAATTAAAAGTGAAAATATGGCATTAAGAGGACAATGATGTGTGTAGTATGAATATAAGCATTGATAATATCATTCATTTTTCTAAATTGTTGTTTTATTTGGTAGCTATTTTTTTTCCTTTGAGAGCCACTTAAATCTGTTCCAAAAACATGTACTTTAAATCCTGACGACTTAAATAATTTAAGTTTTTTACTGTGCTTCCAGATGGTATTAGCACAATCCTTTGCATTATCTGCAGTGTAGGTGGTAAATAGCTGGCTTTCCTAATTTCTGAAACATTCTGGCCAGCATGGGAAATTAAATTTAGAGAGCAGCTTGATTTACGGCACCAGTGAATTTGCTTCCGTGACATATTCCCCAAGGCTCTGGCCCCACAAGCACCAAAATAGTTTTACTCTGAGGTTCCTGGGAGTGAAACTAACTTGAAACTTGTAATTCATTGAACTATACCAGAATGAGCTTCTAGAATAAAAAAAAACTAACTTAAAATCAGAAAATTACTGCTAATAGTAAGCTCTTTGAAAAAAAAAATAAAAGTCAGAATGTCACCTATGTCCCTGCCTTTTCTTCCCTCCATTTTCCTCAACTTTCAAAAAAAACCCAAAAAAACAAAGGTAAAGCTTTTAATTTTGAGTTTTAAAATCCCTATTAGAATAAATTAGTTGTATTGCAATGAAAAACTCTAATAGTGGTATCTTTGCATTGCTTTTACATTGTCATCATTATAATAATCATCTAGCACCAATAGAAATTATCTGAAATTATCTTTCTGAAGTTCTCATTTTCATTAATTGCTTTGCAAGAGCGAGCCTTGGTGAATATTGTTCATTGAGGTGAACATTCCTGTGAAGTTAATGCATTTCCCTGGGCAGCAGAAGTGATCTCTGCAGAGTTCTGGAATATGATGCCTGGTGATAGTGATTTTGTGTATGTGTTCATGCCACATTAACAGCAGCTGAAGGTAAATGGATTTTGGAACCTACAGCGTCAAGGATGTGCAGCCCCTGCTTCCAAATGCATATTTTCATAACATGAGTCTGTTTTAGAGAGCTCAGTTTCACTGTTTCCTACAAGTGCCAGCTGTTACTCACCAGGAATTGTGCAGTACCAGGACCTGCTCTTGGACTATTTACCTGATTCACGTGTAGTTCATGGAACAGCCACCACCTTATATTGACTTTCTGTCACTATTTAACTGACAGAATTTGAACCACTAACCTACAGGTGATAGGCAATATATTCCTTAATTCTTGGAGTACTTGGATCCTGGACTATTCTGTTCATAATTCAAGATTCAGAATAAATTACATTTCAGCATAGTCCACAGTTCAGTATAGGGATATTTTCTCTTCCAGACTCTATTCTATTCTTTGAGGGTATTTCCCAAATTTCTCCCTCTAAAGATCATTACATATATCTTTTAGATCATGTCTACACTTTTTCATACTAAAGGTTCAAGGTGACTTGAGTGACTTTTTTCCATTCTATGTCTGGAAATACTTTAAAAATGAGCAAGAATTTTAAAACCTCTGTGTCTGTGCTCTACTCTGTTGACAGGTTAACATCCAAGCATTCAATTCTATAATATAATTTTTGGAAGACTTCCAGAGCCTCGTTAGCATCAGGTGGTAGAACTGCCGTGTTCCTTCTAGGCCAGCACAAGAATGAGAGTTTTTAAGAAAGGCATATTTCAGGTTCTTTGAACCCTTGGACGAGCAAGAGTTGATTCTTCAGCACCTTTATTGTGAACACCAAAGCAACCTTGAAGACCTTAGCCCACATCATCAGGCATGTTTAAATGTAAAGAAAAATAAAGGAAATCCTGAGTGATTCTAGAAATTGCAGACATTTATAAACTGTAATAATTCTTGAGTAATAATATACCAGACTCAAAAGATCCTTAATGTTTTTTTAAGCTGGTGAAACATTAATATTTAGGACTCTGCTGTGTTCGTGGCTGTTTTGGTTATTTCTTCTTTTAACTTTACAGTTTCTAAAAAACATGTACATACACCTTTATTTTAGTTCTAGAAGTGCAAAATATAGAACAATTATTTGAATTAAGTTACTTTAATTATGTAGACTCAACATGACACAGTTCTTCAATCCTTACTAATTCTAAATATTTTGAAGATTTTTGTTCCTGCAGGTAATAAATGATAGAACTGTAGCTGTTCTTTCCTGTGCTTCTTCCTCAAGATTATAGATTGTATTAAGGTATTTTAAGTGGTATTGCTAGTTAAGACAAAAAACTGAAAACAACCAGGCAAGTGTAAAGAAACAGACTATATGAAACTTTGAATCATTAACTGAGCAGTCACTCAAACCTTAAATTTTAGAATTTTTTTTCCTGTTTTTATCTGTAGGAAAAAGAGTAGGAAGCACCTACAGCAGAGCATCTTGTGTATGGATATTTTTGTTGAAAGGTTGCAAACATCAAGTAAGATGTGTTTTAAGAGCTTCTTTACACACCTACGAATAAAAAGATTTTTTCCTTGGCCCTAAAGTGAGTGCCACAAAAAATTTTCTGAGGAAGCACAGAGATAGCTTTATTAAGTAAGGTGTTATCAATATGCAGTTCATTCCAGCCACAAATACTCAAGGACTGGTCCACCAAACAAAAAAATCAGGTGCTGGCATTTTATATCTAGGTATTGAACTTGTGGTGATTTTCAATTCAGTCAACAAGTATCTTGCTGTCTGGATAATGAAATAATACATTTTTGTCTCTAGAAGTCACTCAATAATTTATTCTATTGCAGAGAAAACTCCCATACCAGAGGAAGACTTAAATATCAGGGCTTGGGCATTGCAGTGGCCTGACACAAGCTGCTGGTGCAGTTTTAGGCCACTGAGCTCCCTACTGGACACAAGGCTGATGAGAGGAGAAAAAAAAAAAAAGAAAACAAGAGTCTCTAGACTATCTAGAGATAATGGATTGATATAAAAAGAATCAGACATAATTATATTAGGACAGTTTAAAGTGTGCCTTTTTCTGTTATTATTCCATCTGGTAACAGCTGCCTGTGTTTCTGGAATAGCTCCATACAAGAACAAGTAAATTCTTATAATGATGAAAAAAGAGACAATATAATCTTTCTTGTGATGTACATTAGTAATTAATGTTTGTGTCCTCCCATTTTAATTATGAGAACAGTGTAAATCTGTGACTCTTATGCCTTTACTATTTGCATTTCTCCTCTGTCAGATGAGAACATTGCCAGTTTATACAAGGAATGTGATACATTTCTATGCACAAAATTGGTAACAGACCAAACGTCTCACACATGCACCTTCAGCATAATCACTTGCATATCCCAGTTCTGGAAATTCCTCATGATGAGAGGGTCTCCACAACTTGTCCTTCTTTTTTCTGACACCACACAAAGTAACACAAGCCTAATTTTGAGCATGTGAAGTGAGCGCATTCTGATTATTCAGAATGCAGAGTCGTGTTCTGCCAGGGTGATGAGTTTGCATGGTGGGGAATTTCAGCTGATGGCTATCTCAGAGTTGGCTGAACCACATAAAAGAGGGGCAGGCATGGCACACATAGATGGAAGGCTTTTTTGTAGGAAACCACGATCTGGTGGTTTAATATAATATCTGTTGATTCCACAATAAATCAATGTGGTAGTAATTTCTGTGTCTTAGCTGTTACATGAGATTAGACTTTGTAAGCTTTGTGTGGTTTGCATAAATGAGATGAGTAATACCACATTCAAATTTTGAATTGGTTTTGATGGATGCAAGTACTGAACTAGGATTTGCTGCTAGTTTCTTCTTACTTATATACGAATATGTTATTTTGTAATTTTAGTGATTCTTTAACAAAAATGTGCTCCAGCAAGCATCTGTGCTGATACCCAAGCATCACAAGATCCTTCTCTTCTTCTTTTGTGTCACACACCTCAGTTTTAGCCAGCTGCATCTGAAATTGTTCCTGGTCTCCCTTTGCAGAGTTCTGTTCTGATGGCCCCAGGATCCTTCTGAACTAGATGCATAAAATTATGTTTAAACAAGGTGATCTCTTTAATTTTGCCTATTTTTCTGTCCTATGCTTACCTTTTAATCCATAATTATTCTTACAAGTATTAACACCATGTCCAGAATAGTAGATCTATGACATCTGTCCTAAATTCTACAGTGAATAAAAGGCAATTCTGGTCAGTTTGTTTCGTTGGCGTGTTTTTTGTTTGTGTGTGGTTTTTTGTTTTGGTTTTTTTGTTTGCTTGTTTGTTTTTTGTTTTTTGGTGTGTTGTGTTTTTGTTCTGTTTTGGTTTGGTTTGTATTGGTGTGTATTTTGGTATGTATTTAGAGTTTCTTTTCTAGAAATGAACCTCTATGTGCAGTTTTTCAGGATAATTTTTTCTCTAAGGCATTCAATCTCTAAAGAGAACTGAAAATGTATAGACATCATCACAGAAGCAAAAGTTAGATAAAGGCAAACAAAACTGAAGTAAATGATGGGTGAAAAGTTAGTCACATTGTGTGTGGGAGGATTAATCCTCCCTCAGTATCTCAGCCTTCTTATTTCATTATGCTTCACACTATATTTCACACATATATTTCACATATGTTTGACTTAAAAGCCTAGGTGAGTTTAAGGAAGACCTGCATATTCTATTTTTTTCCTAAATTGGGCTAGGGAAGGAAATCGAGCAAGACATTTTTCTGTATCCTATAATAAAGTTTTCACAGCTGTGCTATGATTGCTTGCAGACTAAGCATTCCCTACAGAAAAGATCCAAATCCCATCTGAGATTAGTGGAAGTCTTTGGATCCAGCTCAGAGTAATGCAAGAACATGTAATCTCGATCACAAAATGCAGCTGATATTTCATCCTCTGAGATAATTTCCCTGCATTGGCATGAGGGCATACAGGAGATCAGAACAGCAGCAGGAGACTCCAGTGGGTCAAATACATCCCCAGTGTCTTCTTTTTGGCTTTTATATTTGAAAAAAGGACAAATTTTACTGTACTAGTTTGGAGAGGAGAGTTTACAGCAAATTCTAAAATCAAATCCCTAAAAAGTGATAATTTTTTCCCAATTTTTCAAGAAAAAGTATTTTTATGCTGTCACTCTTTTTTTTTCTCGGCTGCCTTTGAAACACCACTTAGGTAAAAAGAAAAAAAAAAAAAAAAAGGCCAAACCATCTGATTTACTTTGCCTTCTTTGTTGAAGTTCCACTGAGTCATTCTGAGATAAATGGAATTTTCTTCTTCAATCCAAAGCTTAATTATGGTAATTAGCCTGTGCAATTTGTAAAGTTTGGCACTCAATTCGGCTCCTAATATGCATAAGCCTCTTTCTGTTACAAATTGAGTAGGTTTAATCAGTTTTAAAAAGACAGTGTCTCACTATGTCTGCGTGGCACACTCTCAGATTTTCAGATTGGTTGTTATTCCAAACTCTGCTACATCATTAGCAGTTTTGATATTTTTAATATTCATGAAGCTTTCATTTTAGCATTAATCCCCAGCATCTGTGATTATGATGGGTACTTTTGGGAGCTGTCTATTGTGTCTCTACTGAGAATGAAAAGCCCAGCAGTTCCTGCAGTAAATTAACCCTCACAATGCCAGTTGGTGCTGAACTCCTTTTGAAATGTTGCCTTCTGCTATGTTCCTTTCTATTCAGATTTCACACTAAGGTCTGATTCCCTCAGCAGACACAAGCCTCGTTTCATCCTGACAGCCATCTGTGACACTAAGAATTTTTTCTTTTTTCATTCAAAGAATGTATCTCTCACTGTGTGCCTTTCCCTCCCAGATTCAATATGGTAATCAGATGGGAGAAAAAATGGAGTCCAGAATGCAGATCTCTATATTAAATGAGAAGACAGAGGCATTAAAGAATTTTATTTTCCACGGATGCAAGGAAAAGAGAAGGATGTTTTTCTTGGGATTTTTTTCCTAATATTCGTAGTAAAATTCTCTTTAGGAAGGAATTTTTTGCTAAACTTCAAAATGTGATTCTACAAAGACCTTTGGCTGTGCAGATGAGGTCTGGTGATTGGAGATCAGGCTTTGGGTACTGTTTCCCTCTCTGCTGCTAACTTGTGCAATGCAGCAAATGAAGCTTCACCATTTTGCTTCTTTTCTGTTTTAGAGCTCTAAGCATTTGGGGGCAGAAACCCCCTAGCATTATTTACACTGCAGTATCATGTCACCTATTTTAGACATGCAATTTTAGCTCTTATCTCTAGCTGACAAGTACTTGATAAATGAGGGCAGGCTCTTCCAGTCATGGTTTTACTTGAGGTGCTTCAAACCACTACGGAGGTAGCATCAAAATTAGGATGGCAGGGATAGATAGTGTAAAATATGCACATTTCCTTTTCCTACTGTGCAAAGCACAAAGATGTCAGCATCAGCAGGGCATAAAAGTCCAGTAGAATAAAAATAACACTAGTTAAAGGATGTTTCTATGCACTGCCATGACTGTGGTAAGAGTGCTTCACAGCTTTGAGACTTTGTGCCTGACGTGGGACTCCGTTCATATCCTGAAGAAGTTCTGAGTAGTTTGGGCCAGCTTTGGGTTGCTCTGTATGATCTATCAAGGTCTCTCTTAACATGAATTGTCTAAAGGCTGAAGTCTCTCTTGGCAAGTGTCACCTGCCCTTAATTGCCCTCAGCAGGGTCTCCTCCCGGACTCTGATCACACAAGTGCAGGGTTGTCAGGATTTGCTTTTTCATCCATTGTTCCAAACCCTCTTTGTCTCAGGTTGCTTAGACACTCTGGTAGGAATGAAATGAAATTTCTGTCTTAAAAATGTATACAGGTAGGTGGCTTTTAGTGCATTGTAAAGAAAGGTGAAGGATTCTTTTGTCTTTATTCATCAAGCTTTTTCTCAAAGCCTGCTTTGCTATTTACTGAAAGACAGAATTTACTGCCTCTAATTACATAGATTTGGAGAAATACAGCTGTGGGTAAGTTTTTACCCTGAAAGGTGATTGGCCTGGCACTGGGAGCCATGGATTGGCCTTGCTGCTAAATTGTACTGTACTGTCTGTGAAGGCACTGCCAGCACCCCCTTCCAGCAACGTGGGGAGCACAGAAAGAGCTCCAGCAGCAGCAGTGAGAAAGCTGGGAGCGTGCTGTGAAGTTAATCACAAGCCAGACAGGAGCTGCAGAAAAAGAACAGGACTGCAGTGTCCTGATGATGACAAGCATTTCTGATGTCCTTTGGGACAGTCCTGGGTGCCTGGAGCACTCATGGGGACCAAGGTTGGATAGGCACCAGTGTGTTTAGTGGTGGACTGTGTGGCACTGCTTCAAAGCTGGTGTTGGCATCCTGAAAGCTTAAAAAATGCCCTGGCACTGGCAGACTCTTCCATACCTTCTCAATGTTTCTAGGAATACTGGCAGCAGGAGCAGGCTGGCATGCAGGTGTGCATTGGCAGGTGTGCAGCAGATTCTATATCCATGGTAATGTCCTTGTGTCACAGATGTTTAGATTCCACCTTCTTCTCCCTTCTTGCATCAAAGGAGTGCAGAGGGCTGAGCTTCCCTTGGCACTGCTGTTATTGTATTCCTCTGAGCTACACCGCCTTTTCAGAACAGAGGTCTCAGATGTTAGTTTTTAAAGCTTGGCGTATTTTGTTAATTGGTGCACTGTTTATTGTTGCACCCGGGTACAGTCCATAGGTAGACGCTAGTGCAAGAAAGCTCAAAACCATTTCTCTTCACCTTGTGTTGTGAGTACAGTCTCTCTGGTGCTTGTTGAGAAATACTGCATGTTCTGCCCTTGTTTGTGGGCATCTCCAGGCTCCCTGGTGTCTGGGAACATTAGGAAAGCATATAGGATTTTCATTTACTCTCTCGACAACATTTTGAAACTGGTCTCTTAAAAGTAACAATACTCTGCTACTCTATGACTCTTTACAAATTAAGTGCCGCTTTTTCCACTCCTATCCTAGAATACCTGTTACAGAGGGTGTTTTCTCAGTGTGGACCCAGATCCTCAGTAGATTCTCAGGTTCTCAGTCTGTGGATCAGGTTCTGTAGTTATCTGATCCGTAGCATAGAAATGATGAATAACGTCAAGGACTAAGGATGGAATTTAACAGAGGTTCAGTTTTTATTAAGAAAGGAACAAGAGCTTTGCAGTCTAATAAATGAGAGAAAGGTGACGGTTGGAATTTGATTTAAGGAAACAGGACTTTAAAACATAATTCCTTCTGTGTAATTTAATAGCCATTGAGGAAGTACTGGAATCTACAGTATGTGGTCTGTTAATCTAATTAATCTACCCTTAAGGTTAAGTCACACACCCTGCAAGTTTAAGTGGATTTTGATCAGGTTTTACTGGGCCTGTAAAATAGTGAATATATGAGGATGTCCAGATTTACTTGTGTTTGCATTGGAAACAGCTCAACTCTGTAAAACTGTGCACTGATGAATGTGCACACACGGAGGAGCATTTTTATTCAACATTCTCCTTCCAAACATAACATGCTGTGGATTTAAGAATTGGTTTTTATGATACTGAATGTCATTGAAAAAGTACTGCAAAAAAAGAGAAAACCACTGTTCTTTACCAGTAAAGCTAGGTGTTAAAATGAGTCTTAAATGCTAAAGCCATAATTTTTTAAAGATGTAAAAGGTGACCCAATTTAGCCCTGCATCACATTTGGTGCTCCACAGGTTGCTGTCCTTGGTTTGCATGCACTCTGTCATCCTGAGAAGCACTGAATGCAAAGACCAATCTTCTGTTCTTCATTTTTCTTCAGCGGCAACCAGATTTCTGTGGCAATGACTCTTCATAAGAAAGATCAGGCAAAATTAACCCTTCTCCTAGAGTTTCATATGGGAGTAGCTTATTATCATATCTTGTAGTAAGCTAAATCCTGGTCTGGCCTAAGATATAATCAGTTAACAATACCAGCTCCAGGTGAACCTGAATCTTTGCAAATCTGTAGAGCAGTTTGGGTGACAGAGACTTTCCCCACTGTTTAGATAAAACCTGCATTCTCTGTTCTATCAGACCCCAAATTCTGCTTCTTTCTCCATGGCTTTCAACAGGTTTTGTGCCTTCCTGCAAACAGCATAAATATACAGCATAAATACACGAGTCAATGCAGTTCTGTTTGAAGGCTCCCATTCATCTGCCAGTGCATCTGCTGCTATTACAGTTATCAAGGTGACAACCCCCAAAAAAACCTACACATGAAAGAGAACTTCAGCAGGAAGGGCAGACTGCTACATGTTTTTGAGGATCTCCAAGAGTTTCTGTTGTCTTCTCCTTCCCCCAAAGGTTTTTCTTATCTGCATTTAGCAGTAAATGCTGTTGGTGAGGCTGTGCTCAGGTTTATCACAGGGGTCAGTTGTGAGTGTAGGCCCACTGGCAGACTCTTTCCACGAATTTCTCCTACATATCATCGCAGTTGTACTCATTCCAAAATTGAAATTAATTGCTTACCATAGAGGGAAATTATGTAATGAGGCTCCAGAGAGCAGAAATGTTTAACCATGTTTTTAAATACATTCAAATATGTGTGCATGGAGAGGGGAGGGGTTAGTGGAGGCAATGCATTCAAATAAACATGTTCGATATTCTATTGTATAATATATCAACCCTGCAAATTCATACTAATTAGTATTTTGAGCTCTCATGGTGTTATTAAACCATTGGCACCAGATGAATAAAATGTTTAGAAAACTTTTTTATGATCTTATTGGTGCATTCACCCATATCAATGGCCAACATTTATCTTGCTTTAGCAAATCAACAGATTTCTTTCTTCTGCTAAACGTTTTTGGCAAGGCAGACGGAGAACACAGCAGTCGGGCCCTACTGAATGGGTTACTTCCTACATTAAAACCAGCTTGTTGACTTGGCAAAGAGCCCTGGTCAAGTAATACAACCAGTGCTGCTGCCATTTGTTAATTCTGCATAATTAAACACCAATTATACATAGTATTGTTTTCTAGCAGGCTCCTCAGCTGGCTTTTCTTTATTAGGATTCTGTGCCAGTTTCCTTCCTTATTACTAAAAAGGTCTTCTATTTGTTATTATAATTAGGAGGTTTAAAAGATATCAAATTTTTCTAAAGAGAGAATAGGAAATGATTATGGAAGTTGGCATATCATTTTACATGAGAGACTCTGCATATAATAGGTATTTTGATTTTTTTGCATAATCTGAGGAATCTGTACTGCACTATTATAGGACTCCCCAGAACAAGTCTATTAGTGAATATGTAATAATAAAAGAATGTATTTACAAACCATTTCCAAAGCCTGTCTTTTTGGAGACACCAGGGAGTGCAAACATAGAACTAATATTAATTTCTCAGCACTTTCCTCCTCATCTAGCAAGACTAGGGCCTATTTAAATGAACAAAGTATATGCTTAACTGCTGTTGTAAAGCATAAAACTCAATATTCTGTTGAAGTTGTAATGTTTTCTGTATCTTGTCATGTGACTAGATGCAAATGAAGGCTGTATCAAAGGATGCTGATGATTGTCCTGGTGCTTTTAAACTGTGGTGCTGTCAGGGATGCAGCCCTGTTAGGAATGATGATGATGGAGAAATTCCAAGAAAGGTTTTGCCTGTGTTGCTGGGAATAGTGGAATATGAGGAGCAGAAATTTGGAGGCTGGTTTTATTTTTTTTTTAGAGTTTATCTTTCCCTCAGTACTGTGAACAGTATCTGTTATGTAGACAATATTTCTTTCTAACTACTTAACAAAAATATTCTGGAAAAAGGTTGTTTGAATTTTTTTTTCCTCTTTCTTTATGATTATTTATATAACAATATGACCAAAGGGTAATACATACAGCCAAAATAGGTATGGGAAGGCCCTAGAGACTCTGTGTATAATACAATCCATAAATTTTCTTGTTTAAAAAGAAAAAAAATAGAGAAAGGGAAACTTTCATGCTTGATAATCATTACAATTTAAAAGCTTAGGAAGGATGTTAACTGTCTATAACTCTTAATCCATGGATTATTCAGCTGTCACACACACACACTGATTCTCTATGCAACATCCTCATGAACTTTATTGAGAAATGTTTCTGTGAGTCAGCAGCTGGAGCTCATTTCTCAGCCAATTTTTTTTCTTCCCTCTTATCTCCTTGTGACTCTCCTCTCTTTATCTACTATTTCCTTCCTTTGAGTCCACATAATTATTGGCCCCTCAAATGAAAATGCAGAGTTTTGAGCTTGGGTGTTCTTAGTTCTTCATTTACTGGATCACAGACAAACTCAGCTATAGAGGAGGAGATGCAGTTGCCTGCTTAACCTGCAGAGCCATGAGGTCAGTGGGACTTCCCACAGTACATTATAAAAAGGACAAAAGACTTTGTAAGATGAGGCTTTTGGTTCATGTTACAGTTTTGTCAATGGAGCCATTTTAAGTTGCAATTGTCAAAAAAATCTTTTCTTGACTGTCTTTCAGAATAGGTCAGCTGTTTTGAATCATGGTATGTTGTGTCTGAAATGTATATTTCAAATTCCATAAGCTTGGTAAAACAATACTCTTTGTCATGCTTTGAGGACTGTGGTATTTTGGCATGTTTTTTGGACCTTTTATTGTCATAGCTATTATTCATCCTGTCTTAGGCATATACTTTCATTTTCATTCTGGTTTAAATAGAAAAAAAAAAGTGTGATTCTAGGATTGTTTCCAAATTAGTATCTAGATACAGCATTCCTACATCAAAAATCTCTTCATTTTACAGCTGCATCTAACACAGTAGAATTTAACTTGTGAATCATTTTCACCACAGAAAACTTCCTTTTTGTCTTTTATTCTGAAAGAAATCTTTTAGAGGACAGCCATGAAAATCTTGAAGGAAAGAAACAGAGGGAATTGCAATGGAAAAGACTTTTTGTTTGTTTGTTTGTTTCTCAATGGAATTTTTTTTTAAAAAGCTCTAGGCTCTAGGATATCATTTATTATTGCTATTACAATAATGCCCCAAATATGGCAGGTGTAGAATTGCTTCCTTGACATGTAGTCAAACCTGTCCCAAGTTTTGAAATGTTAGTTCATATTCAAAAGAGCTGGGATTACACCCCAATCCAACAAAAGCTTCTGAAACACATAGATAATTTCTCTAGAAGATTGTGTCATTGATTTCTACAGCTATGTTTAAAGAGCACTCCCCAGTCTCTGCACGAGGATTTACTTGAAGCAAAGTGTACACATAATTCCTATTTTGGATTAGGATAGATGGGGAATACATGCATAAAACTGGGTCACAACAGTGTAATGGCTGCAGCTTGACTTACCTCCCCTAAATGCCAATTTTTATTTACATTCACATGTAATGTATTTATATATGCACATCCTGAGTGTATTTGGATATCCCAGTGATTAACTGCAGAATGATGTGATAAGGTGCATTTATAGTGCACCTGGGACTGCTCCCCTGCAGCCCTGCTCCTGAGGCAAAGCTGGTGTCACCACTAATAGTCTCCCCAGGATCAAAGGTTGAAGGTCACCTGCCTAACTAACCATGAGGGTTAGAAACAGGAGCATCAAACCATGAGAAAGGATGGACCCTCGGCTCTGCTTGGGGAGAGCATTAGCCTTAAGCCACGCACAGTCTCATAACATTAAGCCTTTAAAAGAAGTTGTTTTTATGCCCCTAAACACCATTTTGTACTTTAGCTGGAGTTTTTTAAGCTAAATTTATTCTTCTCTGCTTCTGCACTGAAAAAACAATGTGATCCTGCCCCTCTCAGATTTGAAAGAAAAAGAGCTGGGAAAATGTCAATAAATTATAAATAACTTGGGGAAAAAAAAAAAAAGGAAGATAATTTTACCACACAATGACACATGGACCCTCCATATGGCAGTTGTAGATGCCAAGATTTTTTTTGTCTGGACTTCTTTGTCTGGAGAATAACCTGGGTGTGCTGAAGCTGAAACCCAGCTTCATGAAGTAAAAATATTTAGACCACATTATTTATTCTTTCCAAATTAGACTTTTTTCTATATCTAAAATGTCACTAACTTCTTAAGCTACAGAAGAGCAAGCTGTCATAGCTTCTTCTCCTAGGCGTGATACCATAAATCAGTTTGGTGGGTGACAAGAGCTGCTTCTATGTGATAGAGAGTAAAAAGCCTCTCATTTTGCAGTTCATTTCATAATCAGCAGAACCTGAGCCAACAGTCTTAGAAGCTGCTTATGAGGTTTCTGCAAATGTGGGGTCTGTGTGCAGTGAGACACTGAGAAGAATGAAAATATATCTGGTTTGTATCATTTCAGGATCAGAGGATTCTGTTGTGAAACATAATTTTTAAATGCTTCTGGGAACTTCTCTAGTACCACAGAAATGCCAGAAACCATTTTGACACTAGCTTATAGAAATGACAAAACCTAATCTGTTGAGATTTGATGTTCATATTTGGTAGGCAAGGTCCTATTTGAATCTTAGTTGTCTCACACTTAGAAAGTTCAGTTTGTAAGACTAAGTTGTTGCTAATCATTTAAGAGAATTGCAGAAAAAATATTTTGAACGCTTAACAATAGTTCTCTTTTTGTTAGAGGAAATTCCTGTTGTTGCTTCTAAGACGTGAATGGTGTCATGTGAGATAAATCATTATTTTATAAAATAATGAAAACCTACACAGGCTCATAAAAACACTGGGTTTCAGGAGTAGTGGCAAATTTAGGCTCCTAAAAACTATTTCTCTTTAAGGGACAGCAGCTGATGTTTCTGAAGATGTAATTACAATGCAAATTCAATGTCTTCTTTGAACTATAAGAGTAGTAAGACAAGAATTGTGTTTACACAATTCCTAACTTTCTTAAGTATTGAAAGTTTCACTGGTTAAAAAATAGCTTAGATAAATATATGCTTCATAACTTGACAAACCTCCAGCTTTTTACCAAACCATTGTATACATTTAATTTATAGTAACAGCAAAGACATGAAGGTACTTTTCAATTTGCTATGTGTGCAAATTGTATAATTCATTAGTCTTTTATTCCCATTTGATAGAAGGGATACAGAGAGGCTCAGGAATGGATCGAGAGAGGTCTCTGGCATCTTAGTACCTGTCTGAATTTGAGTACTTTTGATCTGATCGTGGTAACTCAGCAGGAAAGTGACAGATTAAGATATTTGATTTCAAAAGTAAGGAGCTGAGATGGTTTCCAGGCTAGTAGTCTTTCTTTCAAAATGTCTGTCACTCCTTAGGATTTTCTCTGCTTTAAACTGTCTTGATTAAAGGAGCCAGAGCATTCTCTAAAGTAAATTTTTCCTTTGTTTTCTTCCCAAGCAATCAGTCACAAACTGTTTCCTGTAAATTAAAAAAACTTCTGTAAGCATAACCTTATTTTCTGTGGCACATACAGAACTTTGCCTGGGCAATCAATTTTCTTTTACATGCATACTTAAAAATGGCAGTAGGGTTTACTTTTTTCTTTGCTGGAAAAAGGACTAGGAGGAAGAGAGAAAAATAGAAGACAGCAATCAAAGCCTGAATTTTATATTTGATTTCATATTAGTCATATAAACATAAATCTAGATTTTGAAAAAATGAATATAACATTTAAATGTGTTTTGAAAAAGCAGACATTAAACTTGTGTCTTATTCAGCATAATTCAGATTAACTATTATATTGAGTACAGTCAGTGGAAGGGAAAAATTTATTACATGCTTACTGATCCTTTCACAAGAATTGGAAATGCTCCTTTTTATGCTAATCAGCTAGTTATTTATTGGCCTGGAAGTGTTCCTGAAGCCAGGAGATAGCCCCATTTAAGCTTTAATAACACCTTTGGCTTGCTTGATGCCTTAGGCTAGCTAGGTTAAGCTTTGAAACTAGTCAGCCTTGTGCAGTCAGACAGCAGAGTGAGAGCTCTGAAAGATTATCGGGGTTTTGGGACATCCACCTGTGTCTTTTTTTCTGCCTGTATTAGTTCCAACACCACAGGCTTCTAGACATGGATCTGGAAGCCTTGGTTGTGGAAATCTGGAGAGCAACTTTCTTCAGAAAACTCATCTCTTGCCACAATGGCATCTCAGAAGTCCAGCTAAAATGAGATGATGATACTGCCTTCTCCATCTTGCAGACTTCTGGGGAAAATGCATTAGTTCAGCTTTTCAGAGCGCTCAGCAGTGGTGTCTGTGAATTCAGTGGTTTTAAAGAAGTCTGATTCTTATCATTCAGTGGCCATACACCTCAAACATTTTGTACTTCACTTTCTTCTTACCTATTCTCTGCACTGGGACAACACTCTGAAAGGGTCATGAAATTAATGACTAAGAGGTGCTTTGGGAAGCTGTAGCAAGGTCAGTCACGCAGCTTCACTTCCACAATTTCCAAAGTTTCAAGTTTGTGGCTTTGTGACTATAAGAGTAGACAGATTTTTTTTTTTTTTACTTGCAGAAGTTTTGGTTGGGAGCTGTAGAGGGTGTTGCATCATAGCTGCACATTAGTTGTTGCTGTTCACTAAAATAAGTGGTCACAAGGTTTGTTGAAAGGGCCTGTGTCTTGCTACACTCATTTCAAAGAGACTCAGGCAGCAGTCTGTACTGTTTCTAATTCTTACTCATTATCACTTATTTCTGTTGCCTGTAGATGCCCACAAAACATAAAGACAGAGGAATCAGACTTACAAGGGACGGCTTTCATCCCCCTAAAGGGATTCCTGGCACTGTGAGAGGGATGAAAGCGAAACTCTGCGTTTTCATCCCTTCAGACTTGCTGCCTTTCTCCCCGTTCCACGCTATAATTTCATCTCCTCCCCTCCCAGCAGCAGCAGCTGTAGCTCAGCTCCAGAGGCCCCTGGAAGCTCTCCCCAGAGGCACCTCCTGACCCTGCCAGGCTCCAGCCTCAGCTGAAGCACTCGGGGGCTCTTCACAAGCCCAGGCTTTTTTTTGGCTGAGCACTGTACGAGACACCAGCCGGATTTTGCCAAGTGTCCTTGCTACGGGAGGTCTGGCTCTTCTTTCCTCAGATATCTGTTTTCACTTTTTCCAGTTAAAAAAAAGATACAAAAGAAAGCAATTGTTTTCTTAAAAGGAGCCACAGGCTGGACCAAATGTGTGCGCTCTCTGATCCCTTTCTCTTTTCTCCAAAGAGATTAAATAAGATTGTAAGACAAACTTCACCTCCCATCTTGCAGCTCCCCTTGACCTTGAAGCAGCTGAGGGAAGTCTGTGAATACACTCTTTACACAATGCATCCTAAACTTTGTCATATTTATTGCTAACAAAACTTGTGACACTGAACAACCTGAAGCATTGGGAAAAAAAATGCCAGGAGTCTTCAGTCTTGACTGGAGAAAATGTTTGCTGTTGAGAAGGAAGTTTTTTAAATGAAGAAAATATCAAAAAAGATCTTTGAAAAGATTCAGCTTTCTAAGTATACATTGAATAAAAGAATAAATGATTGAATTAGTCTAGGAATGAGGGATTGATCATTAGTTGAATTGTTAAGCTGAAAAATGAAAACCAGTTGCACAAGAATAGTTACATTTTGTAAGGAGGAGACCAAAGAAAAAAATTACACTGCCTCCTAAAGTTTTTCAAAGATACATTGTGTTGATATTAATGGCTAGTATTCAATTTTTTGAGCTGTGTTTTGGCTGTGTACTAGTTCGGTCTGCTCCATACCTTTATTTTCTGGGAAAAAAAATGTAGTTATTTGCACAATGTGCATCCTTTCATCCCTTTAAAGAAGATAATTTTCCTTTCTTTCATTGATCATGCATCTTCAAAACAGACAAAATTAGCGTGGGGGTTGTGTGCTCTGCTCCACTTTTCAGCAGGAGCAAAAAACCAAACCCCTTTTAAGTCACCTGTGAAATCAGATGTGCATAGACATGGAATATATTTCCTTTTTCTAATCTTCAGATACTGGCAAGCCAAGCAAACCATGGTCTCAGATACTTATTTCATTTTGCACTTTGACTGAGGAAAGGTTCCCAGGCAGTCCAGTACCCCTGAGTTTTATGTGAAAGTGATGCTCAGCATGGATCAGATCCTCAGCTGATACAATTCTGCCCAAATCTCTTTCAGTTCCTAGCAGTACAGTACTTCCAGGGATCACCTAGTATGTATTAATGTGATATTCCCTGCTGTGATTGTATCTATACATCCTACAGGTTAAGAACTGCAAATCCATTGGATAATAATCATTCCTAAACTGCAATTTCAAACATTTATCATTTAATTTTTTTTTCTGGAATTAATATCTCATGGTTGCTTTCACCTTGGTTGGATGATGTATATAAGAATGAACACAAAAGAGAATCAATACAGCTATTAACTGACTTGCCCAGAGGATATGATAAATGAGGGACCAGTTTAAATTCAACTAAATTTTCCTTGATAGTACATCATCAAAAAAACTTCTTATACTTGTAGCACTTTTCATCAAATGCATTTTTTTCTACTTATGAATGACCTTTATCTTGAATTGTAAGACTCCAAATAGTAGAATTAGGTAACCATACATATTTAAGAAATATGAAATACGAAATTTCTATTAATGTCAAAAATTCAGATTATTATGTATATATGGATAAAATAAACTGAATGGGATGAAGAAGGGCTTGGAAGTTTGTTACTTTTTACAGAATAGGGATCCTCCTATCACAGAGTCAGCATCTGTTGGTTCTCCTGCTCTAGTCTTTTCTGAATTCACTTGCTAATCTTAATTAACATATTAAATAAAGATGGAAGGAATCTCAAAGTTATATCTGAGCCAGTGGATGTGAGGTGCAGTTGCATTTTGTCTGCATGTTAGATAAGATTTTGCTATACACCAACTTCTCTCTTTTGGTTGTCTTAAGAAAGATACCTGTGGTGGGAGGCTTCAAGGGAAGTGGGAAGGGTTTTGTCTAGGACTTTGATTGGGATGACTGGGGGGGGCAGGACCCTGAGACACTCAGCCTGAATCTAGTCAAACATAATTATGTTCAAATTTCAAGCTGAGAAAAGCTTAAATAGGAGCTCACCTGGGGAGCCTTCTTAGGCATGAGTGCTAATCAGTGTAAAACTAGTTAACATTTCAGTCAATGCTTAGGGGAAATTTTATTTACTTATTGCAATTTTTTTGCCCAGATTTCCCTTCATCATTGAACACAAATTTCTTTATATGTGTCAATTTTAAAAGACTAAATGCATTTTCAAAATCATAGCCGTTTAGAAAAGTAAAAACCATAAAGAAAACACCTTAGATTGAGTTTAATTATATTATTTCTAATAAAAAATGTTTCTATTTTTATTACTCAATGTTTTGTAGCTAAAGTAAAAGTTCTGTAATGTGTAACAGTTTTAGAAGCTTTTCCTGAATGGCATTTGAAATAGTCTTCAGGTATGAAGTCTTTCACACAAGTTGTTTAATGCTTTAGTTTTGTTCAGTTTTGAGCATTTACGTGCACTCGGTTCATCTCCAGTGTTAAGCTTTCAAGATTATATCCCATCTCCTTGGTCACTCCACAGTTGCAGACCAGCAGCACAAGTTTTGGTAGAGTTGAATAAACTGTACAGTTAGAATAAAATCAATGATGGGGCAAACTCTGTAGTTTCTTTTTGTTTAAAGTTTAAATTTTGTTGGTATTTTCTGAGACTTTTTCCTATATGAAATATAAAATAATAGCACTCTTTGTTGATTTATTTTCTAACTCGTGTTCAATGTCAGATCAGTCTCTAGCTGCATGTGTTATTCGATCCAATGTGTTACTCTCTTTATTTCATATCCAGCGCCTTCTGAAATTACAATTTCCAGGAATCTTCTGTAGTCTGGCCTCCTAAAAGGAAATATGATTAATTGCCTTCAATACACTAAATATGTTTTCCTTTTCCTAAGGTTCTTGTGAGTTTGTATTGTTCTCCTGTCTCCCTTTTTTCCATAATTTTCATACCTATATTCCCACCAAAACAAATAAACTTGAAGCCAGTAAAAATATCAAATTCCTTTTCATATTGTTCTGTTTTATGGTAGAAATTTAGTAGAGTAGTTGTAATAATCTTGGATATGCCCAAATATCTTTAGTACCATAATATGGTGAAGTTTGAAACCAGCAGACCCTTGGACACGGCATGCAGTTGTTTAAGTTCTGGAGTAGTAATGCTGCATGACTGAAATCTGAGCCACCTCACAACTTGTTCGTGTTTGATATGTTACTTGTATGGGTCTGGATCAATGGCTCTGTGCTTATTATTTTCCTAGATGCTCTGAAATTCTCTTATGTGAGATACCTAAACTCTGCTCCATCCATTCACCTTTAAAAGCTCTTTGTAGTGAGCTAAAGTTTTCCACTGGAGACCTGACCAGCCTCTAAGCTTCTCCATTGACCAGACAGCAGAAATGTTGCTGAAGGGCATTTTCTTGGTCTCGTGTCACACCTGCAGTGCTCTAAGCTGTGGCACCCAGCAAGGGTTGGGGGCTGCTGTCCCCACTGGCAGGGGTGTCACAGCTGGGGCACTCCTGGGCTGAGGTGTCAGCCAGCACCAGAGAGAAACCCCAGGAGCACCAGAGAGGAACCCCAGGGGGACACCAGAGAGGAAGCCCAGGAGAACCAGAGAGGAACCTCAGGGGCACCAGATCTGAGCCCCAGGGACCCCAGAGAGGAGCCCCAGGGGCACCAGAGAGGAACCCCAGGGGCACCAGAGAGGAGCCCCAGAGGCACCAGAGAGGAGCCCCAGGGACACCAGAGAGGAACCCCAGGGGCACCAGAGAGGAGCCCCAGAGGCACCAGAGAGGAGCCCCAGAGGCACCAGAGAGGAGCCCCAGGGGCACCAGAGAAGAGCCCCCGGGACCCCAGAGAGGAACTCCAGGGACCCCAGAGAGGAGCCCCAGGGACCCCAGAGAGGAGCCCAAGGGACCCCAGAGAGGAGCCCTAGGGGCACCAGAGAGGAGCACCAGAGAGGAACCCCAGGGGCACCAGAGAGGAGCCCCAGGGGCACCAGAGAGGAGCCCCAGGGGGACCCCAGAGAGGAGCCCCAGGGACCCCAGAGAGGAACCCCAGGAGCACCAGAGAAGAGCCCCAGGGGCACCAGGGCACGCAGGAGCTTGGCAGGGGCTGCTGACAGCCCCCTCAGGGCTCAGGTCCTGGCTCATTTTGGCACCCCGTGGCAGCATGCAGCGCTCAGATGGAAGCCAGGGCATCATCTTCCCTGCTGGAATTTCAGTGCTGGGTAGCAGTCATCCTGGCCCGTAGGGATGGAGCATCTATTTCTGATTTTATCCACTTTGACATGTTTGAATTTGCTGAGGATCTCTGCTAGAGGCGCTTGAGGGCCCCAACAATATGGAACCAATCACGCTAGAAACACATGAGATGTATAATGTTGCTTCAGAAGTATTTTTTATTTCCTGCCCAAAGCAGCTGCACCAACACATTAAATGAAGGTAGGACAAACAAGCAGGGCTTGATAAAGAAATTTTTCTCTTTTCAAGCTGTCACTCTTGCAGTGTTGTACTCTCGGTCAGTGATATTAAAGTTGTGACCTAGTCAGCAGTGATATACTTGGGAAGCTTTCTACATGTACATCTGACACAATGAATTCTTACTCATCTGTGCTTCAATTTTCAGTTCATTACTAGTGATAAATGAGTCCCTTATTATGAGAAGCCTAATTTCCTGGTTTCTAGCACTATGAGGGTTTTGGTTTTGCTTTTTAAGGGGGGCATAGCTGATACAAGACACAAAACACAAAATAAAAATGTTTCCTTCCATTTGTTATTTAGTTGTTGTTTGGTGTCTACCAATGCACAGACAGAAGCTTCTAATAAGGTTATGCTTTTCTGTTTATCTCAAAGGTCTGGTTGATTTTAGTACATAGATGTGCAATTTGATTAATCTTTACCATCTTGACAGTCTTATCCATCAAAATTTTGATGTGACTGTTTTTGTTATTTACACTGGCATTGTTCTCATAATATTGGTGTCGTTTAAAACTTATCCTTCAGTGTTCATACTTGATTGTTTTGGGCTTTCTGTTTCCAGTTACAGCCCTAATTCTGGGATTCCTGTGGATCTATTGAAGGTCCCTTTTTGTTTCAAAATTACTGCCTCCAGCTAGTAATTCCTATGCTCAATGTACACAGTATTACAAATTAACAATATTTAGAGAAAGCTGTAGATCCTTGTAAACCCAAGTACCCCTTGCTGTGTTGTATGGTTTCTTATCTGGTATTAATTTTGCAGAGTTGAATTCTGACAAGATAGAAGAGTTATTGATTGTTCTCCTCCTCAGCTATTTCATTTCATCATTGTTCTATTTTGTCTGGAGTTTAAGTTCATAAACCTGGAGTAATTTTTGACCTTGTGCTTTCTTTTGAGGCTGACATTAATCACACTGAGAAATGAGATTCCCAGCTGGAAGATGCTAAAGAACCATTAGGAGCTATTGCATTAACTTACCACTATTTTATCTTTCCCGGTTCAGGCTGAGAATTATTAAGTTGATTGGGACATATCTGTATGTGTCATTATGAGCTAGATAGTAATTGCTAATTCTTTATTTGTGGCTCTTTCTGCCACTTCCCTGAAGTATTCACAGCTGTGCTAACAGAACCCAGTCAATGGGAGCATTTTGCTGCTTTAACAAGAAAGGGCTTCAAGCCTAATATCAAATTTTCCAGGCAAATGCTTCCATGCTCCATCATTTGTTTTCTTAAGGATATGATTCTGAGCGGTGAGTAGTCAGCTCAGGTAAACAAAGCAAGCAGGAACACCTGTTGTACAGCTTCTCTCCAAGGCACAAACTCAAAAACCTTCTTTGTGAAATGCATTTCATTACGCTGCAAAAAGCAGCAGTTCTTCAGAAGAGCTTTACAGAAAGAATGCCTGTGACCAAATAATAAAAGGAAAAAACTTCCCTGAAGTCCTTACCTCTATTTAGCATCAATAAAAAAAGACAATTTTTTTTTTAATCTTGGGATTGAATGGAAAAAAAAGGTATTGTTGCAAGTGAGTTTTGTTTAATGCATTTGGAAGGTGAATAGGAAAGGGAATTCTGGACAGCTTGACTGACTACCACGTTGTATGGATATGTATGTATGGTTTGATGATGCTTGTAGCTTGCTGTAAATTTGTCCTTGTAGAGAAGCACTGATTGACAGTGCACATTTTTCAACTCCATGCCTTTTTGCAAGTCAGTTTAAATGTCTGTTTAGCTTGCAAGTCACCTTTTCACTTCACTTCAAAATCATCCCTGTACATTACCTACCAAATGCCTTCCTGGCAAGCCACAGAGATTTTAATTGTCAGCTACAACAGGGTTAAACCTTCATTTTTTAATCCTTGAATCCCTCCATAGGCTATAGCATACTTTTGCTTAGTAGAGAAGGCAAGGTAAATAGAATGTGGTTGGCTTTAAGTATGGAAGGACAGGGACCTTTACAGCCTATCCTGTCTGCTGGCTTTTTTGTCATAACCAAAGAGCTGGGATGTGGGAGACAAAAAAGTAAGGAGAAGCACAGATGAGCAACAACCAGACATATATCCTCTAAGAAATCCATATGCTAAAGGTGTCAGTAACCACAATGTGGCTGAAGTCACTATTGGAAGGTAAAAAATGTGATGGAAACAGTAAAATGGTTCAAAATGTATCCCTTTTAAAGGGAGGGGGAGTCAAACCAAACCAGAAGAACTAGGAGTGTCCTCTGCAGGCAAATAACCTGTGCTTCTTGTGATATGAGGGAGATTTTCTTGCTTAAATATCTGTCTTAATAGGCTGAGTTAATGTTCCCGTGTCTTGCCTTGCTGGACAGTGTATTAGTGCAAGTTTGTCTGTTCTTTCTTTAAGCAAGCACTGACGTACATTGATTTAATATTATTCTCCCTGCTGAGCTCTGCAGATAGACTGGTAAAATGCAAATGACACAGCTGTGCTGCAGATACAGCTTTTGACAGCTCGGAAGATGACTTTGCATATTCAGAAAAGCAAGGCAATGAGAAAGGACTTTCTCAGCTCTTGGATTGTGTACATCCCCTTCAATATTCATTTTTATGGTAGTTTTAATTTCAAATCGTGTCACTGCAAGGCTGCTGGTATGCTGAATTAGTTCCTGCATTTTCCTTGTTTGTCTGTAATTGTCATTAATGAGGGAAATTCATCACCTTCCCAAAGTTCACCACTCAGCTGAAAAATAAAAGGGGTAATTAAGCATGGTGGGATTCTTGCTGTGTTCCAGCTCTACAGCAAAAAGCAAGGAAACTCAGTTCTCTGCTGCTATTTCAGGGGCAGCTTCTTGCAAAGAAGCTGCAAAATTCAGCCTCAAAACCTCCTTGCAGGGCTGAAGGCATGGAAGAGCAGCTCCAGGGGTTAATGCCTGGAGGACAGGGTGTACTCTCAGAGAGGTTAATTCAATAGTTAGGGGATTACTGCAAGAAGTCCAGTAGAATTGGAGGATTGCATGGGAAGCTTGCACAACCAGTTCTTCAGCTGTACATGGTATTAGTTGCTATTATTTAAATGTCTTGATAGTAGTTCCCACAGCAATCAGAGCTTTCTCGACAAACATGTAAGTTTACCTGGGAGAAAACAACGTAAGAGGCCTTCTAAGGGAAAGAACATTTCCTGAAGCAAGTTAAAACTCATAGTTTGCAGTAAAGACAAAATATTTGCATGGAGAAAATAATTGTATGAAGAAATCTGTGTCAGATAGGTCTTATGCATATCCCATGTTGAACATAGTCAAGATGACTGGTGAGCACTTCAAAAAAGTCATTTATTCCTGCATTTTCTGAAGAAACACTGCCTGTTACCTTGAAGTAGAAAATTCTATTATAAATCTGGTTCTCCTCCCCACTAGAAAATGGCTTCTTGTCCTAATTAATCACAGTGCCTTGCACAGGCTACTGATGGGTCTCTTATCTACCCCAGCAGCAGAAGCAGCTGGGGCCACCACCTGTTAATTCACTTGCAGCACCATTTAATGAGCCTTGGTGGCTGCTGCCTTCGGGTTTGGCAGGGAAGGGAACAGGAGCCAAACAGGAGAGTGCTACAGAGGACAGCCCAAGAAGTGTGAGGAAAAGCCAGAAAAAGTCAAGGAGCAAGGGCAGGAAGGTTTGGCACCATCAAATCCTTGTAGTGCAAGTTTGTTGTGCTCTCTGCCAAACACCAAGTTTTGGTATTTGGCAGAGTCAGAAATGTTTCTGTGTGGTTGGATTCATACAGTGACTGACCCCCCATAAGACTTCAGCTTATGGTTCTGCTACTCAGTAAAATATATTTGCTGGATCTGTGTTGAAGTTGTTCAATGCCTTTGTTTATTACCTACTGCATAAATAAATTAATTAATTGAAAAGATGCAACAAGGTTGTTTCACAATTATGCATACTAAAGTCCTCACTCATTTACTTTTTTTTTTTTTTCTTAGTTAAAGGCTGTTATTGAATGAGTTGTGAAAATAGAAGGAAGGAGAGGTTTTTAGATAGTATCCTAACTGAGGTTTTTCCAGGATTTGTCGTGCACTGTTCTTTCAAGACAAGCAAAACAAAAAATAGATACTCCAACTATAAAAAAATGCATTATTCTTCGTTATTTTAGAAAAATCCATTTCTAAGTGATTTCTTTTACACTGCAAAGTGTTATTCTCTCATCAAAATAATCTATTTTGAGTGTCATGAATAACATTTCTGTACCTCTGTATAAGTGTACGTTTTATTTTTAGTCTACTTATTGAATTGTTAGAACACACTTGCACAAGCTGTTGTGAAAAAAAAATCCTTATGGATTTATTTAGAATTCAACTGAGCCAAATCCTCACATTAAGGACATTACGGGAGAGCAAAATCTTGTCTTTTCCCCTTAGCTTGAATCTTTCTTAACTTCTGAAATGAGGCAGCTGAGCAGTGTAAATTTTTAATGAAGAGCTACTTATTACTTGTGGAGACTCTTAGCTGATGAAAGTGGTCATAACTCCCTAAATTATCCAACTTAAACAAGTTAGCTGGCTGAATGTGCAAGTCCCTGGAAAGATGCTGTATTAAATCTTATGAAACAGAGTACTTCCTTTGAGCTATTATGAAATATTGGTGAGGTTATTCATCAGATTAGCAGGTTTCTGACACAGACCTCTGAGTGTTCACCAAGCTGTGATAGCCTAAATTTGGCCCAATTGTTCCCAATTCTGCACATAGCCTGAAGTTTTTCCTTGTTGTTCCAGATCTGAAGAATAGGTCTACATCCTTGAAAGCTTGCCTGTAGTTTTCTAAATAAACATACAATATTAGATGGTACTTTCTCTGTACTAAATTTACTTCTCGCAGATTTAATGATTTGATTTTTATCAATAGTTCTTCTTTAGGTACTATCCTTACTGATACTCTGAGAGCCTTAACTCTTTTGTTACTGTTTACAACCAAGTGAAGAAATAGGAATGAATTAAGTATCTTTGAGACATATTATAGTGTATTTCTACTGTGACTCCAAAGAAAACGTAGAATAAATCAAAATAATGGAAAAAAACTTGGCTACTAATTTATTAATTTAGTTCCTCATCTTAGGCTGAGGTTTGATTCAGTCCCAGTTGGGCTTTTTTTTCTGACATCTCTTCCTGAATTCACTCAGATCACTAGAAGGGAATCGATGGGAATTGATCCAATTTGTAGAACACAATTCTAATATTGATAGTAGTTTATACTCATTTGCTTCACCCTAATCTTTTATTAATGCTCATTTGCAAAATGCTGTTCATGCTGTTTCCTTCCAGTTTTGTACCCCCAAGCTGCTGATGATAATGAAATTTATAGAAACATAACAAGAAATAATGAAGTTATACATTTTGGAATTAAATATGGTAATAGTTACTATTTTTTGTAGTCAGGTGTTTTTCAGTAGGTGACTTTAATTTCAGATAAACAAAGACCAATGTAGGAAGTCAGACACATACAGAAGTAGGAACTTGTGCCTGTTTAAGTATTTTCAATTTTTCTTTATGTCCACCAAGAGGCTGGGCCAGGACATCAATACTGAATCATCTGGGGATTTTTAAGGATGCATCATCAATAAAATGTGTCATCCAGATATATCTCCTGGTTCAAAAGAAGCAATAACTGATGGCATCACTTTCTCTTACCAGTGGGGAAAAAAGTCACTGGTGACTTTTCTATGAAGAGCAGAGCCATGGTTAAAAACATGTTTAATATAATCTTTGAAGTTAGGGTTGTAAAATGCACTTGAATATAAATGAAAATAAGTGTGTCTGTCTGGTTTGAAGTGTTCTTGGAGCCAAAAGAATGAATAACAACAGTAAATATTTACTACTTGTAGTTTCTAAAAATTTTGAGGAGCTAAAAATATGTAAATCAAAGCATGAATGTTGTGGCCATCCAATAAAATGGAATAACTTAGAGATTTCAGTAGAAATTTCACTGGGAAAAGCTCCTCACGCTCGTGTAAATCTTCTGTGCTCTCCAATTGACATTGGCACCCAAAATTGTTCTGAACCTGTATGATTATGCAAAAATCCTCTTTATGCTTTGAAGGGATCATGTGTGCTTGGGCTGACTAAGCCTGAAAACATTTCACCAAAAAGCTGGAGCACCCAGTGCTGGTAAACTTAACACTCTCCTCTCAAGTCCAAGTAGATGTTTGCTGCTTCTTTTCTGGGTTTTTTGTTTGTTTGTTTGCTTGTTTGTTTTTTAATCTTGCCCAACTTAACTAATGGTTGCTCTGGAAATTTCCATGGAAAAAGAGAATGAGATTTTTTCATCATGATGAGGGTGTTCTCCCTCTCAAATGAAGAGTGCCCTAAGTGCTCCTGTGAAAGAAAAGTGTAATAGCAATTGCTAAGGGGTCCCTTGTTCCTTCTTTTTTTTTCTGTTGAATTTTTGGGGGGAGGGTAGGGGTGTACTGTGTTGGTTTTTTGGACTTATTTGGTTGTTTTTGTTGTTTGGGTTGTTATTCTGGGTTTTGTTTTTGTTTTTGGGGTTTTTTTTTACATAATGAATCAACCAATTACTGCCTAGGCATCTTCTTAAAGCTTAAGTTTTATTTTAGTGAAAACGGAGTCATTTTGTGGACAGCTAAGAAAGAATGGAAACATTGGTTTAAATATTTCTTGTCTGATACAGAAATTCAGCCAAGATGTTCAACCATATTGGAGAGGTTTTTTTAAGGGACATCTCTCTCTGTCCCTTCTGTGAAACCTCTTAAGGACTGATTATGACATTTCTTTGAGGAATGAGGACCAGGTTCAGTCTCTGCTTTGACTCAAATTGAACTGTAAATTCTTCATATATCAGCTGAATTGTTCCTGGGTTTATAGTTCATTTGCTTCACATTTTCTGGCATGGTAACAAGTTCAAAAAAGAGTAATGATGTAAAATTGTTTATTATGTTTAAGAGAGCCAAGTTGAAAATTGCCTGATCCTACAGCATGGCAGTCATAAGAAATACATCATGCTTAAACATTCAGGACTTTTACCAGCCATTCAACAGAGTGCCCTCACAGCAGTCCTACAGTGAAATGTGTTATTTAAGTCAACACTACTTACCTCTGTTAAGTTTTTACTGAGACTCCCAAGAAAAGCTGGAACTTCTGACAGAGCTGAAACTAAATTCAGCCCAGCACAGAGGGCAGCAGCCCAAAATGTAGCACTTATTGTTCCATTAAATGGGTAGAATTCATCATTAGTGAGTCATTTCCAGCCAGAGACCACAAGTTAACACTAGCTGAATATAATTTTCAATATCAGGTGGAAAAGTAGTATTTCTCAAAGAATGAGTGAACAACATCTGTATAATTTTAGATTGTAAATAACAAGTGCATTGTCACTAACAGATACCATGTAATTATCAGTAGTTTCAAAAAGACACTCATTCCCTCCCTCATTTACTTTTACTGAGTGATTGGAGCTGAGATTTGCAAGCCTAAATACCTGCAAGTAATTGTAGCCTGGTTTTTTAAGCTGCTGCTCTCCTAGCCTGTTGGCTTTATTGAGTTCCCAGCATTTCTGAATTGGAGGCTGATCCTGTTGGAATTCCACTGCTTGGAATACCATATCTGAGGGGCTATCTTGGGCAAAACATTCCTATTCCTTGTGCAATTGTGCTTTGCACATGACACCAAACATTACAGTGACACACAGAACGCTTCCAGTAGCTTTCAGTGCATCTTCTTCCTCCTCAATCATTTTGAGCAGTGTGTGGTTAAATCTCCTAGAACGCAATCAGTCTCTCAGAATGATGATCGGAAGGTTCATTGGTTAAATTTGGTCTGGGCTCCCTGCAGTCGATTATAAACCTTTGCACTAAAAAAGTTAGGCACAGCCTCTGCCACTTAAATTAATAAAAAGTGCCGTCCTTCTGTTCTTTACTGCAGTAATTTAAAACTTTGACCCAATCAACCCCTGAATGCAAATGAGGGAGCAATCTGGAGAAACAGAGTGTTGATCCAGTCAATCTACAGCCATTTTCAGAGCAGGTTTTAAAGATGTACGTGACATTGGCCATTAGTGAGCCAGCAAAGATGAATGGGCCAATAAACTAACATATTTCACTTCTTTCATCTGCCAAGATGAAACATCATCTTGGTGTTTGGCTGCTTTTTGTTGTTTGGCCTTTTATTTTCTTAATTTGCACGACAGTATTATGAAAGGCATGCTATCAATCCTTTAATTGACTTTTCTAAAGGAATAATTTTTTCCAATAAGTCCCCTTGAGTGGGTTGATCTTGAGGATTTTGATTTTCTTCATATTTTTTCCTTCGTAACTCATTAAAAAGACTTTGATTTTTAAAGATATTGTTTCTAAGATTGTTTAGAAAACAAATGGACAAATGAATGTTTGGCATTGCATTTTAAAAATGAGAGTGACTGAGCTAGTAAAATTAATCATCCAGAAAAAAAAAACCACTTATGTTTGTTTTTCTAGTTTTGTTTCATATTCAGTTGCTTTAGGTGTTTTGTGAAAGTTCAGAGCAATTTTTATCAGTGCAGTTTTTGTTGAAAATGAACAGTTATTTTCAGTCATTTTCAGTCATAGTAAGTCCAGAATATGTCTGAGAGAGCAAAACATGTCTTTGCAATAATTAATAAATTATCTGACACCTGTCAATGGAGAAAAAAAGAAAAAAAAGCAGCCTATTGTTGTGGCAGTGTTAATTTTGCAAAGACATTTTCTTCTTGAAGTTTTCTTCCGAACAAAATTCTAACGTTTCTTTTTAGGTATTATTTAGGTGTTATCTGTTGGACTATCAAGAATAAACTGAAATAAGATTTAAGTTTAATAAACAGTTTTACATTGATAGTAAAAAGGTGCAGGGATATTGTCAACAAATTCCTTTGGGTTGTGCTGTTTTGTTTTCAGAGCAACTGGGATTTTATTTTATTTTTATTTTGAATTATGTAGTTTGTCATGACGAGTTATATTCATGGTGCTTTGCGGTGTTTCGATCAGCAGTTTATCTTGGGGTCTTAGAACATGCATTCATTTATGTGTTTAGCTGACCAGCTGCCTTCCCTTTTTTTCCTTTTCCAATGTGACATTAAAATGGAGCGGTTCCTTGCAAGGGTCTTTTAGTGGAAAAATTATCTCACTCCGTGTGACGCTAAACTGTTGCCCTTTCCAGGAGGGCTCTACCCTCTCCCCTGCCCCATCTCCAGCAGAGGTAGAGCAGCCCCCTCCGTGCTGGCCAAGCCCCAGTCGCCCCCCGCCTCCTCCCACAAAGAGGTGAAGTCCCCTGGGTCTGTAATTGCCAGGAGATGAAGCGATGATGGGGAGTGATCACAGTCAATAGCTTTGATTAACAATAAGGTGGAAAATTAGCAATGCTAGCATTCAGCTCCCCTGCCTTCCCGTCCCCATATGCTCCCCGCAGCCTGCGCTGGCTGGTTAGCAGGGTGGCCACCGTGCCTGGCTGGCTGCAGAGCCACGCTGGGAGCGGGCAGAGGGGACAGTGGGCAGCTTTTTGGGGACCCTGCACAATGCTCCCGGCCGTGCCCCTGCGGGCTCCGCCACGCAGGCAGGGCAAGGACGAGGCGTGTCGGGCGCTGGCACTGTGGCTCTTGCTGTCGTGTGTGGATTTGATTGTGTCTGGACGTGTTGTGATCAAAATGGCAACTACTGTTACTCCTGTGACCCCATCAGCAGCTCTGGTGTTGTTTCCGACAGACTCCGAAGACCTAGAGAGGGGGAACGACAGCGGGACTCCACTCCCCACCTCTGATAACGGCGACAATTCGCTGGGCTACACAGGTAGAGTGCACCTTTCCAAAATATTCCTGACTGCCTCCTTCTGACACTTTCCACTGCATCTGCCATTGCCACCTGTGTACGCTCCTTTAACCACCTTTGATCGCGGGCTCTCTCTCACCATCACCTTTAGAAGTTCAACGTTGTTAGTGCGGTCAGGAAATATTGTTGTGGCTTTTACCTAACCACGATGACTGTCCTTGTGTGTGTGTCGGTACATGTCAATGATTGAAATGTTTAAATTTGCCCTGTTGAGACAATGCACCCATTGTTTTTCTTTGAACTGTATATATTAGTGCACGAGGAAATATATCATCTCAAAGAAATTTTTCCAAAGACCGAGGGGATTTTTCCATATGTTTATTCGGGGAATTTTTTCGCTTTGTTTCTCTGGTAAACAAAAGTAGAATATGTTGCAGCAGGGAAGAAAACCCAAATGAGACTAAACTGTGATTGGAGAGGAGTGTGTTTCATTGACTTCTGCTTTGCATAAACTACAGAAATGTGTCTCTAGGCCAAATAAGAAAAGCCACAGCATAAGCAACACCATACAGCAGTGATCTCTGAGGAACCCGATCCTGTAACTCCTCTGCAGCCTGAAATGCTACCCAGCTCCAGGAGTCAGTGACCACAGCCCAGTCTCAGCTGCAGTCACGGGTTTTCATGAACTACTGGTGGTCCAGGGTGACTCAGATATTCCTAAGACAGTCTTGAAGGGTAAAAGAAGAGGATAAGCAGGTACAGAAGAGAGAGAGAGAGAGCAATTTCTTGTCTATTTGTAAAACTTCAGGTCCTGTTATATGCCACTTACAGTGATTGCAGCTTTCATCACCTGCCCCTCACAACCGTCTCTGAATGTGGTTTAAAACCTTGACACATAATTTTATTTCAGTTTAAAATACTTTTTTTTTTTCTAAAAAGCTAAAAGAGTGTAAAGCAATACAAATTTCTCCTCAGTCAAGATAGATGGCTTTTTAGGAAAACATCACATGAATCCTGTTGCATGTGGATTATTTAGACTTTTCTACATTCTGAATATGCCTATTAATTTTGTTCTAAATTCTTCCCATTGCATGCTCCAAGTTTATCACGTACATTTCTGATGTATATGGGATCATCATATTGACAAAATATAGCTTAAAGAATGGGGGGGTTTCCATCATGATCCCAGGTTCTCGTGTTTAAACAGCCATTAATTTACTTGGAACAGCAAGCCAGACTCTTTTAATAATAAACTGGCTTAGTTTTACCTGGAGATGAGCAACCCTTCAGCCTCCTCCCCCATCCCTGGTCTGGGGCTGGTGCTCTGCAGGCGATTCCTGCAATGACAGGTTTACACCTGCCCACGAGGTGGGAGAGAGGCCCTGTATGCACCCCAAAAGCCCCCTTAGGCACAGGAGCAACAGGGGTGAGAATTAAGAGGGAGAGCCCATCATTTTTCCCACTGGAGAGGGGCTGGAGGCTGAGGCAGGGGCTCCCATGACGAGTGTGCCGGGCGGGAGATGGCAGGCAGAGTGTGCAAGGGCTGCAGGCAGTCCTGCTCCAGGATTCAAGGCAAATAAAGCAGAGTTTAAGACAATACCTCCATTTTGAGCCTGGGGACTTGGGACAATGTCCCAAACAGAGCACAGACCCTTCTGCATCTGTCCAGCCCCGAGGATCCTTGTCCTGTTCCCGGGTGCACACGAGCAGCTGGGCACTGCACCCCAGGAACGGCGTCTGAGGGGCATTGCAGCTGTGTGACCTGCCTCCCCAGGAGTCACGGGGCATTTGAGAGCACTGACAAAGTCAACCCCTGCTCCAGTAGCTCCCCAGAGGCTCCACTGCCTAACTCTAGGCCACATTTTAATAGTTGTTTTCCAAATAGGCACAAAATTCAGGACCAAGTTAGAGGCAAACACAAGCTGAACAAAAATTAGCACCTAGAAGTTGACTGATCTTGTTTAATCAAAGATTTTGTGCCTCTATTTGCATGAGCACCAAGTGAAGGAAAGACCAAGCTTTTCACATTTAAAGATTTAGTGATCTAGGTTTTTTCTCCACTATGTAATAGTAATCAGTATCACTATGTTTGTATATCTTGGTTTATATGGAAAAGCCCTGAGGTATTGATTAAAATTAGTCCAGCAGGTGTCTATAGTAATCAGTAAGAGATTTAAAAAAATAATGTTCATTGGAATGCAACCTTATAGGTAAAGTTGCCTTTTTCCCCCCTCCTAATTGTGGGCTCATTCATATGGACCTGATATGGAATTAATGGATTTTACACAAGTATTCTTAGATTGTTTTTTACCTCTATTACCTTTACAATTCTATTCTCCAAAAGGAAAATCATTCCAGAAGCTTGTTAGTACTGAAAAATCTCTGCCCCTTTCCTAAAATCCCTTGGATTAAGTCCAGGATGCCTGCACCCATGGGTGAAATAAAGAGCAGTTTATTTTTCAGTCATGTATCTATCTTCAGGTGGTGCCAGAGTGAGCAAAACCCAGGCAAGCTGATAACAGCTGTCATACCATAGGCTTGTGCTTTTTTGCTCATGCTGAGAGCACTGACACCTCTGCAGGGCACATCTCCTTCCCAGTGAGTTTAGCTGCAAGGTACAGAAGCGAAGCATTCACTTGTATGGGGAAGTTTCAGGATTAAAGATTATAACTTTTCCTACATCTTTTTCTTGAGTTGAGAAGTAAGTTCATGCCAAACATTAAACACATCAGTTTCAGGGGGGCAAGAGGAGATAATAACCCAAAATGTTTCAGATAAATTTCAAGTTGTTAATATACTTTAAGATTATTACAACAAGGAAATTATGAACTTCTATTTGATTTGTCATGGTTCTCAGTATGTTATAGGACTGAACTCTGGATTTTTTTTTTTTTTAATCATTACGGTAAAGTGATATCCAGTAGATGTTACACTTTTTATAGATCATCAGGATTTTATAATCAAAACAATTATTAATAGTTATTAACTGTAGACACAGCTGGAGAAGCTTTATATGCATCGATGTTAAAGATAATAGCTTTCAAAAAGCATTTGTAATGTGCAGAGATAGGGGCTGAATAAACCACAGAATCAAGAAAAGGAGTTCAGCCACTGAGGATTGTTCCACATGACATGGTGTTAGACCAAAGGAGTTTAAAATAAAGGCTTTTTCTTGCATATATAATACCACAAAAGAATAAAAACCCCTCTAAAAGCTGATGTGACCCCACAGGCAGCAAAGATGCTAGATGCAGGTGGATTGATTCAGCAAAGAACTGGCAGTTTAAAAAGTTAAGAACTTTTATCTGTAACTCTGTCAGTTTAAAGAAAAGAGGCTGGAAGATTACCTTGTCTGCATCTTCACAAAAGATCAGTCCTATGCAGTCCAGGTCATATTGGAAAATAATTGCATAGTTAAGATGTGTAACAGCAAAAATCTAAGTAGCTGTTCAAACCATATGCATAAAGGACAGGCCAAATCACAGTGAGATTCAGTAGGAAAAAAGCGTATGAGTTAGACACTTTGTGTTCTATTTAATTTGCCCTAAGGAAAGCACCCAAAGTAGCTTTCTGAAATGCTGCATGAGCACACTTGCTTCTCTTTCTACAGACTTTAAGGGGACTTCAGATGACTGGCAGTGATGTAGGTACCTAAAAATGATTGCATGTAATTCCACATCCACATCAGCTCAGATCGAAGCTCAGAAAGGAGAACCAGGTGATAGGCATGAGAGTACATAATGAAATTTAATTTCATCACCCAAGGAAGATAAGGGAATGGAAGATGCAAGTAGGAATTCAATTCTTTGTCAGGTTAAGGCTGTGGACATGTTAGACCAAGCTATTGTTTAGACAGTTATTTTAGACGGGAAAGAAACCCTAAAGTTACTCATTATGGTTTGGTTTGGTGTGGTGTGGTTTGGTGTGTGTTTTTCTTTTTCTTTTTCTTTTTCTTTTTCTTTTTCTTTTTCTTTTTCTTTTTCTTTTTCTTTTTCTTTTTCTTTTTCTCTTTCTCTTTCTCTTTCTCTTTCTCTTTCTCTTTCTCTTTCTCTTTCTCTTTCTCTTTCTCTTTCTCTTTCTCTTTCTCTTTCTCTTTCTCTTTCTCTTTCTCTTTTTCTTTTCTTTTTTTTTTTTCCCCCATTTAAATCTTGGAGAAAATAATAGGGACAAACAAAAGAGGAAGGGAAGCAAGGAGAAAGGTCTAGCAGAATTCCCACTGTATATCAGAGGAAGAATGTGGAAAACCATATGAATAAGATAATGGAGGAACTCAGGGGATGGAGAATCTAGGAAAAAAAATCATAGAAGGAAGTGCCTTTAAAAACATCAGGGTTTCTAAAAGAAGGGCTTGTATTTAGTCACTAAATGGAGCAGCTGATGTGCTGAGTGATGTCCTGGAGAAGCTTTGAGAACCACAACTCTGCAGCAGGGAGTAGGGACCTGAAGACCATAAGATAAAACTATCTTGACTAAAGCTGCTAAACACATTTCTCCATTTAATATTTACCGTTAGAGCAGATTTTAAAGAAAAGACTGAAGGAACTTGTATTTCCACATCAGATATCACATGCCAGCCTGAATAGTAAAGAAAATGTTTCCTCTTGGCTCACAGACTTCTTTTTTCCTCCCCCAAAATAGTGCAAAGGCAGTAGGTGTCAAGTATGAGCCTCAGTTATTTTCCACATAACCAGTGGCTGCAGAGTAATCTCTGAGATTGCATTGTGCTGTGCTATTGAAGTGTGTGCAAGCAGGATATCCCAGGAAGTAGCACATTTCCTGTTAAATCAACTGTGACATAAATATTGGGGATCATTTAACAGATCACAGAGTATCTCTTGTGTTTCAGAGACCAGGAGGATGGCTTGTTAAATTAACACTGTAGAGTCAAACATTTGCAGGCAAGGATCACCACTCCTCATTAAGTAGCGTCATAACTTTTTAAAGGGATATTTCCAAATACTTTTTTTTATTCCTGGTTTTCTCAGAGAACTCTTCCAGTATGGAAAGAAACCCTGTGACTCCCAACTGAAACATGAAATTAGTCTTCAATTTTTCCTCCCTGATTTTAATCATGAAAATATTGTGGTGGTATTCTTTTGCTCCTTTTTTTCTCACATTGCCTTTCTTCTTTACTACTATGTTGTTATGTCATCAGGAGAATTGTTCTTAGTGGATCATAGCTTGTGCCATGTGAAATAGGACAGGCTGGCCTTGAAGAGCATTTTAAGAAATGAAGGGAAAATCTCTCTTCATTTCATGGCCACATCTGAGACATTTCTTCCTCTAGTCCTGTAATACTTTATGCTATGTATTGTAGGGTGCTTGTTTTGAAAAGTGGTAGTTCATAAATCATGTTCAAAAAAACATTACTTTGACATCAGAGGTGGAAATCTAATACCCTGTGAGAAATGGGAGTATGTTTTACTTTTTTAAGATTAGTAGAGGTGGTAAATGCACATGCAGATTTTGTGGCTGAGAGGAAGAGGGGAGTGGAGAAAAAGCTGTGATATGCAACAGGATGAGAAATAAAAATATTGGAAATAAGTATTTACTATTTGATATTCCTTCTAAATTATCATCTCTTGTGTAAGTTAGAAAGATGAATATTGGAGAAAAAAACACATGGCAAAAGCAGTTTGGCTAATGGGTTTCAAAAAGTGACAGATGAAGGTGTAGGTTGCAGAGTGCGGATATTTCTGATTTGGAGCTGTAATTTCAGATGGGAAGCAGGTAGCTAGAGATGTCTGAACAAAACAAAAATCCTATTTCCATGCAAGAATTCCAAGTGAGCTGTTGGCAGGTCTCATTTTGCACTGCATTCATTGTGGCAACCACCTGTAGAGAAAAACAAACACTTGTTTGCACTGCAGAAACAACAGACATCTGGCAGGGCTAAATGAACAACCAGATCAGATAGCAGCAACTTTATTTTTTTTGCAGAAGCCTTATTGCTAGTGGTAATACACAGTAAACTTCAGCTGGACTTTGACATCTCAGGATATGTATAAAACTTGCAGTTAAAACCCTTTTCCCAGTCTTTCTCTTTTTTAAAACTTGCTAACTGAGCGAGTGTGCTCTTGAGTCACTGGGAGAATGAACACAAAGCACCATGATTCCAATTTTACAAACTTACTTCTTAGAGTACATCTGCACTCTAAATCCAGGAACAGATGGGTACTGTTACGCCTATTAAAAAAAATAAAAGAAAGAAAGAAAAGAAAAAAAAATAAAACCCCCCTGTTCTTGTCTGTCAGAAAAGCTCTCTGTCAATCTAAACTGTCAGAAAAGTCCTTTCAGTTTTATCTTCCTCTTTGCTGGCAGCCTTCTGATACAGATACTGAGGATTTGTTTTTAATATGTATTAAAATATAGATGTAAATATAACACCAGGATTGCATGTCACTGAGAGTGGGAAAGACTGATATGAAAGCAGTAATAATTTAACCAAAACTCATATTAGCAATATTGGAGCACAGGTACTCTCACATATATAAATCTTGTACTGTAAATTTTTATGAAAAACTTAATAGAAAATCTCCTCCTCCAAGTATTGTATTATACTTTAAGGCAGAGGTTTTATACTTTAAAGCAGAGTTTTATTAAAACAGAAAGCATGGCAATGTCCCATGTTCCTCAAACAGTGAGAGCTAAAATACCGAGTGAAAAATTTGTCCAATATCGACTTTAGCAGCAGAAAATACCTCTATATTGTTGAGGTGCTAGGAATTTTTCTAAAAAATCATATCTCAGGAGGATGAATTTGAGCTTGAGAAGATGCAGGAAAGAGCTATTAAAATAGTTAGGGAATAAAAAGTTTATTTTGATGGAGGCCTTAATGAAAGGAAGATGTGACTGCATTTGTTGCCAGCCTTGTGATTTTAGAGAACAAATAGAAAAAAAGCACATTGCTTATTCAACTTAGAGAAATCCAGTTATTGATAAATAGCTTATCTTCAAACTTCAAACTGGGCTTTTATAATAGGGGATTGTAAACTGTTATTTGTGTTACCCCTTGACAAAAGATGAAGCAGTTGAAAAATGGGTTTTAGTTAATTTAGGATAGACATTTAGGATGTGATACAGGAGCAGATTCTAAAGCCCTTCTCAGCCAGGAGTTTAAAATCTCCTTTCCAAATATTTAAATTTGTGATAGGCTGTGAGAGGCTGTGCATGCTCGATTTGATTCCCCAGGATGAGCATTTTAATCTTGAGTTCATGTGTTCCTAATTAATTATAAGACAAGTAAAATCAAAATAAAATGCATTCACAGCATATTATAGTTTCTCTTCTCCATTTGGGCTGTCACAGACAGGAACCCCTGGAGCTGATGAGAGGCTTTCTGCTGAGGGCCTCCTAGCAAGAGCAAAGACAGAGCAAATTACCCTCAGACACTGCTGTCAGCTCAGTGAATTAAGTATGCAAAGCAATTTGTGAAGATGTTCTGAAGTGCAAATTTCTGCCACTAGGTCAAAAGAGTATGAATTATCACAGGATGAGCAAGGTAAGAGGACATCATTCCCCATCTTCATCAGGGTGTTAGACAAGTTAGTCTTTGATTTTAGCCAGGCAAATTGTTTTATTTAAAGAAGCAGGAAGTTGGTAATGCAGATGATTATACTAAATGCATAGCAGTGAAATGCACTGAATAGATGAGAACTTTAATTTATTGTGTCTAAAATAATGTACTTTCATGAGTAGTACAGGAAAAGAAAAATGTTGAAATGTATTTTCTATAATTTAGATATTAACATGGTTGTTTATTTATCATAATAATTGCTATATAGGATCATGGATGTACAGGTTCATTCAGGTTGGAAGCAATGATTGGAGGTCTCAAGTCCAACTTGCTCAACAAGCAGGGTCAGGTATGAGGTCAGACCAGTCTGGTCAGGGCTTCACCCAGTTAGGTCTTGAAAACTTCCAAGGACAGAGCTGGCACAGCCTCTCTGGGCAGCCTGCTCCACTGGCTGCCTGTGCTCATGGGGAAAAAACACTTCTCCAGTTGAGTCTGAACCTCTCTTGCTTTGACTGGTGCCTGTTGCCTTTCTCCCTGTGCTGTGAGGAGCATGTGCCCATCTGCCCAGTGACCCCTGTCAGCACGGACAGGGAGGCTGTACTGAGGTTTCCTGAAACCCTGAGGTTTCCTCTTCCCCAGGCTGAGCAAGCCCTGGTTCCTCAGCCCCCCAGGCAGCCTCCAGCCCTGAGCATCCTGCCTGGCCCTCTGTTGAACTCAGCCCAGTTTGCAGTGGCTTTACTGGGAGGCCAGTAAAGGCTGAACTTGCCTGAGTGCCCTCCCAGCAGTGCTGCTCCCCAGCCTGCATGGATCCAAGGGGCTCTTCCTGCCCTCCCTTCTACAGCAGGACTCTTCATCTGTCCTTGCTAAATGTCATGAGGCTGCTGTGGGACCATTCCTCCTGCTTGCTCCCTGCAGGAGCCAGCCCTGCTCTTGGACGTGTGCACTGGCTCCCCCAGCCTGGTTTTGCCTGTCAGCATGAGGAAAGTGCCTTCAGTGCCCTCCTCCAGGTGACCTTAAGCAGGTCAGAGGGACAGGGAGGGCCCTCTTTTGTTACATTTCTCTGGGTCGGCTGCAGCCCATCAACATTAACTTGTGATGGGGTGTATCATCGAGTTGTTGCTCGTCTGGTGGTTCACCCATCCAGACCATAACATCCCTGCTTGAATGCAGGAAATATGTGGGAGACGGTGCTGAACCCAATACATGGGAGTCTAAAAACACAAATGGTCCATCAATTTAGGATTTCTCATCAAAACTGATCTCCCCTGTTTGCAGTTTTTAACTGCAGCTCATGTCCCAGAGTTAATACATTAACATCTGTCAGAAGATGCACAGTTATTTTTGTCAGATCCCCCTGGAAGTGCTGCCAGCCATTTATTTTCAGTGCTTTGTGTGTGTTTGTGATTCTTGTGTTGCTTATCCATAAACCAGAACAAGCTGAACCATCACCTGCTAGTGTTAAAACATTGTAGAGAGCTTTTTAGAAGGAACTGTATCGATTTTCAGTGACCCTTGTACAAGGAGGGAGATGTTTTCCTGTGGTACAATTTACTGGAGAACATATTATTTATAGGGCTTTTGTCTAATACTTCCTAAAAGGCAGTGAAAAACTACTACTAAAACTCACTGCTTTCCTTATTGCAGAAAATACCAATTTATTTTTCACTCTTAAATATAAGCAGAACCCTGGTTTTTTTAACTGTGAGTACTTTGAAATGATCTCTTCCAAACCACTAGCTTTTTTATTAGATTCTCTGCCTCTGCTTAGACTCTTCCTTTTTTTCCCATCAGATGGTCCTTGTGAGGTAATAAGATCCAGTTGCTTCACCCTCCTTCTCTTTTCTTTAATTTTCTTTCCCTAATTTCATGGTTTGTTTCTGAATAACTGTCACGAAAAGAAGGGTTGCATTTTGACTAAATTTGGAATAGAGTAACCAGTGCACTCATACATTCATAACTTAACCACTCAAAAAAACTCACCAAAAAAACCTTTTTTCTCTATTTATTTCTGTCTAATCTTTAGAAGAACATATTTCTCTATCTTTTTTCTGGAGTAGTGCAACACGAAATATAAAATTTTGGTTTTTCTGTTACGAGTGAATACTGCCGAAGGGAGACCAAATCACCTTTCAGTAGATTTAAACTTTTGATAGCAAAGTATAATTTCTTCCATTTCAGCAAGGTAGTTTGCTTGTGCTCTGGTGTGTAATGAGACCTTTCATCATTTCATATGCAGATTACTTTATTTTTGATTAAAGACAAGTGGATATTATTGCAGTCTTTCCATCAATGGAAATTATAAGCTTTGACAGGAAACTCAAGATAAAGGAGAAAGAATGTAAAAGCAGCTTCTTGATCAAGTGGTTACAAAGTTAGTGTTCTGGATTTCTTCCAAAACCTCAAAAGGCAAATTAACATAAAAGTCTGGTGGGAAGGAAGATGCCTGTTTCACTTGGAAAAACTACTGTGCAGTGTTCAAGTATTGCAGAGAGTTTATAGACCCTTTTTAATGGACAGTAAGTACACCACAGGAGGCTGCAAATGGCTTTAGGGTTATTTTTCCTTGAAAATTCCAGCTGTTTAATTACAACATCCAGACCATTATCATATGGATCAAATAGGAAACTTATCAGTGAGATATACTGTAGAAATCTGTGGGAACACTGTGAAGAGTGTTGTGCAATATGCACTCAAATGATTTTCCGTTCTTGAGCACACAGCATCACCCATAAGTTGACTGGATTTTTATGCAAAATTTAGATGCATGCATATAAGTACTTCTATTTCTGTCTTTATTAAGAGTTAATAAATTATATCCAGAACATGATCAAAAGCCAGGTATTATTCAACAAGTAATTAAATAAACCCTCTATAAAAAAACAAGTGAAATTTTGAAAGAGAGCAGATATAGACATCACACTCAGAATTTGATACACACATATGTATTTGGAGGGCTTTGCAAGAACTGAAGATTTGGAGAAAAAAATAAAATTCTCAGTAATGACGTTTTGATTTTTCCCTTTTTCATGTGAGCATGGCTGAGCCCTGGCAGAGGCTTCCCAGAGAGGCTGTGGAATCTCCATCCTTGGAGATAATCAACCAAGCCACCTGGGCATGGTGGAGAAGAGGGACTGAACAAGATCAACTCTGCAGGTCCCTTCCAAGTTCAAGCAGTCTGTGATCCTATAATGTAAAAACTTTCACCAAAAAAGAAGCTTTACAGATCTTAACCTACCTGAAGATAACTGTTTTCTTGGCCAAAAATGTTTCTTGAAAAACCAAAAACAGGATGGGAGAAACAGCAAGATTGTTTGTTGGCCCATAAAGTGAGAACGCAGAGGCATTTTCTTTCCAGGAAAAGATAGAAAACATCACCAAGATTAGGAGATGTTTGCTCTTTATTCCAGAAGCACAAACTAGAGTTATAGAACCCTATTATTGAGAGGGATGTGCTTTTGCCATGCTAGTGTGTTAGAATATGCCTCTATAGTCCATGTGCTTTATAAACTTATTAATTTATATATAAACTCAACCTGTCAGTTGTAGGCTGATCCACCTGCATACACACGAGTGTTTCAGGATAGCTTGTCTCTGTGTTTCTACATGCTGAATATCGATCCAAACCAAGGCAGCTACAAATATCAAGAGAGTAGGGGCTCAGAGGAGAAGAGAATAGAGAGGATAAATGATTAATTTCTATTTTAAATCCATGTGACTGTAAATATAATACCTAGAAAGAATATACCTGTTGAGATCTCCTTCTTATCTGGCTCTGTAAAAGTTCTCTGACAAGTGAATGGATCTAGTTTTCAAATCTGAATAATTAATTCTTTTGTAATACCCATATGGCATCTTTATGAATTTTCTGCTCACTTTGTTGGGAAATGCCCTTGTATTAAGGTTAAGGTCTTTTTGTAGCTGCAGATGCTCTTAAAATCTGCTGTCCAGAAGCTGAACTGAGATAAAGAAACAGCGTCACGACGCAGTTATTTTGGCAGCCTGATCAAAGCAGGCCGGCTGTATTTAGGCAGACAAGAGTATCAAAGGGATGCAGTTTGAAAAGGCTGAGTTAGCACTCCCAAAACTGTGTCCCTGTGATATGCTCTGCAGTGCTGCTGGCAGAGCACACAGCGTTGGGAAGTGCTGTACATCCGTCAGGACGCAGCTTGAGCCCGATAGAGTGAGAAATTATGATTCACTGCAACCTCTTGCTGCTTATATTAATTTCCCTCTAGCCATAACACATCTGTTCGTGGTAAGACTGATCCAATGCCCATCCAGCTACAGTTGAATTATTTCAGCAAGCATTGGACTCCGTAAATATTATCCATGGGAAGAGTTTAAAAAAAGGAATTTACTTAAAACTGAGTTAAGAGAATGAGTCCAACTGGAACTACACGGCGCCCTAAGTTCTCTAGCAGCTTCTCAAATGTAGTTTCCTTCATTTTTTACCATGATAGTGGAAAGTCCTGTCCTGTGAGGTATGGAGTAATTTGAATATTTGGTTTGCTTATTTATTTCTCTTTTCCAAGAGAAATATTGTATTTCTCTTGGAAATAATCTAATACAATTTCTATTGTATTAAAACACTCAAACAGTCAGGACAAGAACTTGAATTATACCCAGCCTCTTGTAAAATAACCCATCATTTAGAATAAAGTGAAATATTCTGTATAAGTGGAATCTTATATTTCTTTTCATCTTACACAGAAATGAGTGAGTGAAGCACTGAAAATATCCACTGGCCACTTGTCTCTTCTATTGAAATGGAGCAGCAGTGGAAAAGAGCTTGAGCGATTTGCTGTTTTCCTTGCAAATGGGTTCCTTTCAAATTATTTAGTCAGCATTTCCTGCTGAGTCTGTGAGTTTGGCTTCTTAGTGTCACGACAAGGATAGAAAGAAATTGAGAGTCTGGGGGTGAAAGTGTAGAGGACTGGAAGAGTTTGGATGTTTTCTGTACTTTGTATTCCATAGAAGTACAATTAGAGAAGTGATTTAGACTCATGGCATAAAAATATTTAGACTCATGGCATAACAAAGTCATCTGATTTAGAGGTTTCTTTATCTGTGTTTTCAGAACACACTGGTCTGTAAGAAACAGGAGTTGTGGATGTCCCATCCCTGGAAGTGTCCAAGGCAAGGCTGGATGGGGTTTTTGAGTAACCTGGTCTGTGGAAGGTGTCCCTGCCCATGGCAGGGAATTGGGATTTTACGATGATGATCTTTAAGGTGTTTTCAGCCCCAAACCCTCCTATGACTGTTTGTTTATATAAATCAAGCTGATACGTGATAACTTGACTTGAATTTTCTGTAACATTCAGTGACATTGCTCAGAACAAAGCCCAGAGGGACTTCTTTTTTATTTAGCTAGAGATGACTATGTCCTTCCAACATACATAAAACCTACCAAAATTCAAATGCCTCCATAGTATTTGAATATCCTTTGTTCCCAACAGAGTTAAATAACAATTGCATTTGGAAAAATGCTGTCAATTACTATTTTCATGTCCTTTCTTTGTGACATTATTTAAAACTCTAACTCTGTCTAAATAATATTTTGTATTTATAAACATCTATATTTTTTAAGTGAGAGTTAAATAGGAAATTAATCTTCTAAGCTATGTTAAAAGCTCCCAGGGTTGCACCCGATGATTGTTGATTCCATTTGGAGAGACACCACCAAGGGTGTGAGTTTCCATATGAATGGTTTCTTGTCTTTTCAAGCTCTAAATAGCTTAAGGCTCACTAATTATACCGGTGCTGGGACTACCTTAACAACAGCAAGCATCAGAACATATTTTAGATGGTCAGCACAGAAGAACTAGGTCAGGGGCCTCCAGGGATTTCATCAAAAGGTTAGCAAACCTAGCAGCACACCTTGAGCACCAATCACTGAGGCTAATGAGACCTCATTTAAATAGTTTTTCAGGGAATTAGAAAAGATCACCTTCTTTTGGGAAATGAAATCTTACCCTGATTCATCTAGTAGTAGATTTTTTTTTTTTTTTTTTTTTTTTTTTTTTTTTTTTTTTTGAGTGTGTTCCTTTATCCATGCAAGGATATTAGATTAATAGACATACATAAAATATGCTGCCATTAGCACAATAAACTCTCCTTCCCTGAGACAGAAATGGAAAAACAATTCTCCACAGCAGATGCATTTTCTTTAAAATGAAGTCTATTAATCTATCATATTAGCTACTTAATGAAAACAATAACACACCTTAATTTCCTTTCCAAATCAATGAATTCCTTGATTAAGAGCATTCAGAAAATAATCTGAGTTATCTATGATGGATTATAACAATTTATACATTTCATTATCAAGGTTTTTAAGTGAAAGGGTAAAAATACTATTTATTAACATATAAAATACATATATATATATATAAAAGAAAAAACATTAACTCTATTTATTTAATATAATTTAGTAAATAAAATATGAAGATTTTGTCTTCATTTTAAATGCAATAAACAGATCTACCACACAAATATTCTTTAAAATAGTTCCACTGACGCTCATCCTTCAGTGTTTTAGCACTGAAAGGTGTTTTAGCAAAACCTAAGGATACAAAAAAATTAGACCAGCATGCCTTCAGTGCTTGTATCATCTGAGAATTATTTCCTATGTGTGTTCTTTCTAATTTAAATTACCTATGGGCAACACAAGTACCTCCTCTGGCAGAGAAACTAAATAGTTAAATACATAATATTCAAATAAGAAGCCAAGAACAGTGCCACCGAATAAAAGCAGTAGCTTTGTGTCATTCTGAAATTGTTTTTATTTTCAATGTGTCCTTTCATGTACAGGCAGGAATCATAAGGGATTTGAAACAATTAAATTTCCTTTAAAGAATGATCGTCTAAAGACAGCCTGGGAATATAATACTAAAATAGTAGAAATTAACTGTACTGCTACACCCTAACTACATTTCACAGCCTTATGTTCCCCAAAGGTGCCTGGTGTGTGTGTTGCATTCAGTCCATCTGTGCTTGATAGACACAAGTTCCTCATGGCTACCAAATCAAGCATAATACCTTTTTGTTGCACATTGCATGGCTCTCAGTGTGATAGGACGGAAAATTCTAATTCACTAAAGAGATTTTACTGGAATGCCTGATATACGTCAAAAATCTCTTTCAAAAAGCCCGTTCAGGATATTCAGAATTTTATGTGGTAGCTCCATATCATTAATTTTCTTAAATGATCTCCCCAGAGGTTTTCATTGTGTTCAAGTGAGTGGAGTACTGAGGGGTTGGTATTATTAGCTGCCACTTATAAAGTAAGAATACAAGAATTTTTCAATAGAATCCTGGGAGCTTCTTTTTTTATCAAGCAGATGAAAAAAAATAGAATGTTGAACACAAGGATATGATTTTTTTTACATCTTTGGGAAATTGTTATGATTTCTATGAGATGCCAGTAGATGAAGCATTATTTTGGCAAAAGTGGCATCCAAATCTCATTAAAGACCCCCTTTGGCATGGGTAAATTTAGTTAGACTGGGCCTGTTGATCTTTGCCAAGTGCTGTCTTGAATTATTCCATACTAAAATTCTGCATGTGTGCTACTAAATGCCATGCTCCCATTTATATTGATTATTCTAAGCTGTAGAGTTACAAATGAATTCACTATTTTTATGGAGATGTGGTTCAGTTCCAAGTGGCCAGAAATTCAGGGGGAATTGCCTTTGTTTACCAGTCCTCTACTCAGTACTGCTCAAAGGAAGGGTTAAGATTTATATGGATCATGAAGATTTATATAGATCCATGCCTAAAATTCCATCTAACTATGGATCTGACCTCTGCAAACTCCACACCTCTTCCTCAAATATATTCAATAGCAAAACTAGCAGAAATAGATCCAGTTGGATTTAAATCAATAGGAATTCTACCAAGATAGGTGTGCAAATATAAGAGTAATTAGTTGTCTGAAGTGGTGAACATCTCATTCACTCTGCAGCTACCTGTTCTCTACTCCTTTAGCAACCTCTGAGGGTAGGGAGGAACGAATGCCAGCAATCTGTTCAGCTGGTAATCTGTAACATTTTTGTCTTAGAATAAATAAGGATTCTCCTCTTAAAATACTGGAGTTGGGCAGGAAAAAAAGAATAAAAATAAGGAAGGCAAATTAGAAAGACCAAAATAAATAATCTCTGTGCAAGGTGAATAAGGTTTTACAGTAGTTAATTTTCACACATCCACTTTATTACAAGACCAGTACACATATTATTGGTCCAGAACACTAAACAAATGAAGCTATGGACTAAAGAATGTAGAATTTCACAGATGACTGCATTACAGAAATACATTTCCATTGATGAACAGTAAACATAAACAGAAATCAATGGTGAAATGGATATTGTTCCTTTGTATGTCAGAATGAATGGATTTATATTTGGGTTGAGCACTGAAAGTGTACAGTGGATGGAGAAATGCCTGACTATTTATATTAAAAATACTAAACATGATTTTCATAGATGATTACATAAAATGGTAAGACAAATGTATGACATTTCCCAAGTATTCCCAGCATTTCCTGATGTAGCTGCCCTACATCAGACAGAAACAACAGAAACCAAGAATAAGCTTCTCAAGTGAAACAAACATCAGAAAACATTTCTGTTCCTTCAGACCTCAGCAAGCTATTGGCAATTCAATGATAAGTTTTATACAGTATCACGTACAGCAAGGTGCACAGAAAAGAGCTTTACATTCTGTCTCTGGAGTACTCTCTCTTGGGTTCTGATTAAATAAGAATGATCTCTACAAGCAATGAATTACAAGGGTTCACAAGAAGGTTGTGCTTCACAATTTGATTAGATTTCCATTTTTTCTTGACTTTATGATCTGTGTAATTCCAACCGAATAGGAAAGAGACTCTTATATTCCTCCTTCTGAAGGAAAACCTCCTTTTAAATGATGGTTGCAGTTGTTGCACATTGCAGTAAATAGAATCTAAATGAAAGGAAAATATTTATTAAAGGTACATTACATTTTGTTATATGACAGCGAGTTTGTTTAGAAAGCAGAGTTAAGTAATGAAAATGGAATAAGTGCTTGGAATATACTGTATATCCCAAGGCCTCCCTATAACTGCTCTTCAGCCTTTTCTAGTAAATCTCTGTTGAAAAGCAAAGGAAGAGCATCAGGGACTGCTTCTGTACAGAACATAAACCATAATAATCAGACGTTTTTGAGTCAATAAAATGTTTATGGTTGCATGTTAAGTAGCAAAGAAGGAAGGGAATGTTGAGTTGCTCCAAAGGTAGAATAATACATAAAATATAGTACAACTATTTTAGATTTAAGGCCGAAAGCAGTCTTTATCTGTCTGCATTTTTACATGAACAAAGCTTCTGTGATTGCAGTCCTGCTTTTCACATTTGAATGTCAACTAAATTTGACAGAGGAGGAAGATTCTGGTTTTTTCTCCAGAAGGCAGGTCCCATTCTGTTTGGATTGCTTGACAAAAGAACAGATCTGTAGGTGCAGGCTGCCTTCAGGCACAGACTGACTCTTGGCCAGCCAGCATCTCCAAAATGGTGAAAGGGAGGCACAGGAGGGAGCTGAGTGTTCTGTTGTGCAAGGAACACTGTGGGAGAACTGGTGAGGGTACATTACACCATGCACAACGTAGAAAGAACAACAAGGGACAGCACCAAATTGTGGCAGTGTGAATGCTGGGAGAAGAAGGCAAGAGGCAAATTCTTAGGAAACCAGACCTCATTGATCTGCTGGTTCAGGAAGCCATTTGTTCTTATGCTATGAGCTGTCATGTATTATTCATGGTCAATAGCACTGGGCAATTACTGCATAATTGGAAAGAAAGCCAAAGTTATCATCATATTAAGGAAAATAATTTATCCATTCTCAGTTTTAGAGACTTTTTTTTTCCAGGAGCATTATATTACTCTCTGCTGTGAAGCAGGTAAATAGACAAAATATCAGGAATAATGTTTTCAGTATAGTATTGTTTCTTACTGGGGAGTAAGCACATCTAGCTCAAATACCTCCAGTGTCTAGAATTGCTTTGCCACAGTGCAGCCTCAGATACTCAGAAAGCTCTCTCCCTTTAAAACACCATTTAAAGTCAACTGTCCACATGTGATTTTCATTCAAGCACAGGGTCTGTCACACAGTTTCCTCCCCTCCTTGACATATTACCAAACTTTGGCAGGCCTACCAAAATTTTTTTGGCTTGGATTCTTCTAGCTGAAGGCTGAAAGGTGGCGATGGGATTGTCATTGTTACCCTTCTTGCCTCTCGAGCTCTCTGCCAAGTCCAGCAATACCACAAATCTCTCTGTGAACAGGTTTTTAAAATGCATTGACTTGAGAACTGAGTTGAGGGCAGTGTGGAAAATCAAGGTGAGGCAGACACCTCCCTTGGGGTCAGTGGGCATCCCTGCCCTGACATACTGCTCACATGCTGTACCCACAGCAGAGGCCATCTGTTGGGATGGCTTTGAGCCTGCACTCAGCCCTTAAGGTCCTTGTCCCTCCAGCATGGATGCCAGCAACAAATGCCTTCCTCAGGGGACCACTGCAAACCTGTGCGTAACCTCACACCACACAGGAAGCCCTTCCTTCTGTTGGCATCAAGGCATTGGTGCCACATGCTTCTCTTCAGTTCTTAACAGCCTCTAATGAGCAGTAGTCATATTCTGAACCCCATTTGTCAGATTGTGTCTTGGCTAAGCATTCAGCACACTCAGAAATAGAACTGTTGGAAATGTTGTAAAATCTTCTTTTTAAGAGCATCATATTGCACTTGGCTGAAAGTAAGCTTTTGGGTCTTACTGTGATATAAATTGAACATGATATTCTTTTCCTGTGAGAACAAATCTTTGAATATGAAGTTAAAAAACTGCGAAAAATACACTAGTAATAAAAAATAAAATGGTTCGCTTCAATTTTTTGTGTTGCTTTAGTCTGAAAGGGAGCAAGAACCAATATAAGAAATAAGCCTGACAGCAGGACCCTAGACTTCAAAGCATCAGTTCCAGATAAAAGTCCAATGAAAAAAAATCTGTTGCACAGTGACGAAGCTTCATCCCTTACACGAAGACAGAAAATCCTATTATTGAGCACCGTTCTTCAAGTGGATGTGGAGAACTGCCAATTAACCACCTCTGCTGAGTGACAGACAGCCTCCTTGACTGCCTTGAGAGCATGGCTGTCCTGATGAGCAGCAGCAGTGCCGGATTTCCGTGGTAGATTTGCTCCCAGAGCCTCTTTGAAGGCCCCGGGTTGGGGCTCTATTTGCATTTCAGCACCTCGCCTCACACTCCATACCTCAGGGATGAGGGCTGGATGAGCAGGGTCAGCAAAGAGGCAGACAGTCTGCAACTCAGCTTAGGCAAAAGGGCTTGTTTTGCACAAAGCACATGAAGGAAATTTTTCTGGCTTCTTTCAGTATAAGTGCAGAGCTCAGTTGTCTTTCCTGCTCTGCAGCGTTCCTGGGGTTTTTCCCATTTCTTTTTTTTTTAATGGTCATGCTTGCATCCTACTCTCTTCTCTACTACAGTAAAGTTTATATTCTGAGGGGCCAAAAAACTTACAATTCTTCCCAAACTCTCACTTCTAGGTGTATATTTCTGGGTTTGATTTATTTATCAGCATAGTAGTGATGGCTTCTAAACTGTCCTTTACGGGATTTAAAAAAATAATTTTAATCACTAAAATGTTACAGAGAAGCAAATTTTGCTTGTTATTACTTATTGTTACTCATTTAGATAAAAAAATCTAGTCTAACTGCCCAGTTTATCAAAATGACATGAAAGACCTAACTTGAAAAATGCATTTGAAGAATTTAAGAGATTCTAGGCCATTTCTATGGTTTTTCCTTGCTTGTATAGATTAGAGGCAGTAGTGAAATGAGATTTTAGCTGGTCAATCAACCTTGTTTCCAAATACAGCAGCAAGAAGAAATTAGGTATCACTTCCTCAAAAGTTCTCTATGTTCTTCACAGAAGGTGGCATTAGTGGCTGTCTATCTGATTTTTCTACTTTGCACAAGAGAACAAAGGAAATAGAGCAAAAAGTAACAGATGCCATAGAGACTGTGAGGAAGAGTGTGGTAGGATGAAGACTTGTTCCTCTCTGTGCTGACATCTGGCATCTCTGCTCCAAGCTGGGACAACCAGCACACTTTGGGGACAAAAGATTTTTAAAATTTATCATGAAGCAGACAACCATAAGGAGAAGAACATTGCACCAAAATCACTTTATAACAGTGGAGTTCCACTGTGTGATGAAGTAGCTGTGCAAGTTTGATTCCCATAGGATAAAGGAATGGAAATTCTGACTTTAACACAAAATGCATTAAATAATGTTATCCCTAATGAGTGGGGGAAATAGAGCTTATGTAGATGTTTAGTAAACATGGGAATGTATACATCAAAACCTCTTTTTCCATACACATGAATCAATTCTAGCAAAGGGGCTAATCATTCCTTGCTGACTTAATTTCCCTTCTGTTCAATATTGTAGATAATTTGAATCAAATAGAAACTTCCTAGTTAATGTCTGGCACAGAGAGGCACTTTCATTCATACGTTTAATTCAGCTGTATATTCATCACACCCTTTTATAGGAAAATAGATATGGACTTGCAAAGGGGAACTAGAATCCTAGAATATTTGAGAAGCTTTTGGATGTGCAGTGTAGGGATTAGAGCTCAAGTGAAACACTCCAGTCACTTACAAAAAAGGTAAGAGCTGCATAATAAATACATTTAGAGCCATTTGAAAAGAAGGAATGAAATTGGATTCCTATTTAACAGTAGACTCTCCCAAGAGCTCTGAACAGTACTCCATTACTCATTTGCAAAAGCAATGAAAACATTAATTGACCTCTTGATTAGTATTTAAATAATAAATACCACAGTGGATTAATGCACTGGCCTTTTACCTCAAAGACATAGTTTAAAACTGACTTGACAAAAAAATCAATTTAATTACACGATACTAAAATTGCAAGTGCCAATAGGTGAGAGTTTCCATGAACACAAGGCCACATATCACATAATCATGCCAAATTGGAATTTATTCAGTGTTTTCTTTTTTTTTTTTTTTTAATTTTTTTTAATGAATGCATGCATGGTGTGTGTTGAAAGAAAGCAGGCTGCCACCTGCCACAGAAATACCCCACAGGGCAGCTCCCATCCTTGTGAACTAAAATATTTGGTTTAAATGCTAGAAACCTGAAAACTGACACAGTTCCATTATCACATTCAGCTAATTAAAAGAGATATATTATGGAAAGAGATGTCAAATGTTTTCTGTAAAGTTTATATTTTGTGGAATCACTGCAGATATATCTGTGGAAAAGGAACTCAGATTTCTTAGTTTTTGGAACATCTTTACATGCAAACTTGATGTTAGCCAAGTCAATGGAGTCTGGAGGTCCTTGTTTACATTAAATTAGTTAATGCAAGGCTTTCCTTACGACTTTGACAGCTGGGAAATATCATAAACTGCTCTTAGTTGGCTTCTACCCTAAGGAGTGGAAATCTCATGAGGTCATTTATTCCTTTGAGTTTTCTTTTATCTTAGTCTGAAAACCCTGAAAACAGCTGGCCAAAACAGATCAGGAGAAGAGTCTGTGTCCCCATTTGGGTGGGTCCCAAAAGAAAAATCCTTAGGCAGATTCTGACATTTAACATTTCCCATGAGTACAACTAGATACATGCTGTGTTCTATGGAAATTAAATCTGAAACACCCCCCATAGTGTGATGTGATACAATTTTTGGCTTAGAACAGTTAACAAAAAGTAGTTTCCCCACAATAATTCATTAATTGTGTGGGCTAAATAGTACTGGTTGTCCCTGTATGTGTGTGAGTTTGCTGTAGAATGTAGTAGATAACTCTACATTTTGGAAATACAGCAGTTGGAATTTTTTTAAACTTTGATTTATCCAAAACCAGATTATTTTCTGAAAATATGTGATCTTCACTTATGCATATCTATTTTTGATGAGTACAGTTAGGCTCTTATTATGCCAGACTGAAATTTTCTTGCAAGACTATTTTCAACAAAATTGTGTTTTCAGATATTTTTCATAGAAACTGTCAGTCTCTGGAAGAAGACTTTGTCTTCTTATTGAAAACATGTAAATTTTAGTAAAAAATGTACTTGACTATGATCAAGCTATTTTTTAAAATTGCTTCTCTACTATATGTAGTTTTTACTTGATGTGAAAATGAATGCAAATCAGATCTATGTGTGCAGGCACGAAACTAGGAAAAAAAACTGTAGGGAAAAAAAAAAGATATTACTTCAGTTTGATCAATCTTTACTATGTGATTTCCTTGCTTTAGCAGCTTTGTGTGATGAACATTCAACTTTCCACTCTTATGAAAAACCTGGTTGAAAAATATAAGATTTTCACATATTGCAACAACGTGGTTCAGGCAATCAGAAATTATTACAGCAAAGAGACACCATGGTAATTCTGTTTGAAGTAGTTTTCTCTTCCTCCACTGCTCTTCATCCTTAGTTGTCTCAATGATTAGGAACCCTATAGAGGAAGAATCATAACTGTTCATTTTGTAGAACAACTAAGACACTTTTTATGGCTGTCATTTTTTAATGTCTTCTTTACACTTTGGAAGTCTTGTTAACAATTTTGGTTGGCTGTAGACTCCTGAAAAACTAAGTATTTTTTCGTACTAGATAAAGTAATGTCATAAATCCATGGAAGAAGATTATTTTCTTGCAGTTTTGTTTTGATTTGTTTTTTAAATTTTTATTTTATTGAAAAGTAAGCAACAGAAGGTCTACCTTGGAAAGATGGATCTTGGTAAATTCTAACTCACCTATTTTATGCCTCATCACAAATCCTTCCTGGTGCTCTGTATGTCATAGCAAGTTTGTTCACTGACATGTTCTTCCTTCAGTTTGACCCAGAAGACACAATCTAGCCATGCAAGCTCCACCTGCCTTGTAAGAGGCACTTAATGCTACTCATGAAAATTACTTAGATACAATGTGTAAATTAGGGTTGAAATGCTGTATTTTAATTTTATTCAATTGACACTTCTTAACATAACCCTTTAGTCAAGAGGCAGATGCCCTGCAATTTGGGAGGATGATGGCAATTCAACACTAACAAGTCCAAAAATCACAGGCACATTGTAATTGCAAGTCATGTAGGTGCATAGCCATGAGTATTTGAATAATCTTAATTTACTTATAGCTGTGCTGACGTTCTGAGGATGTGACTAGTCAGAAAATTTGAAAGCTGAGGAGTAGTTCACCATGTCACCAATTCCTGAATTGAATGAATGCAATACAATGAACACAATTTCAAACATACAAATAAAATCAGTCCATTCCTACACTTTAGTATATTGTTCATTTGGAAAGAGTTTTCTGGGCTTCACTGAAAATGCACTGTTAAATTATCTGTTGATGTCAGTCAAGGTTGTCTAAAACCACAATCTTTTGGAAAACTACATAATTACATCATCAACACCTGCCTAGCTGCTTTTAGGTTGAGCTTCCTAGATCTCACACTAACAAAAACTACCACTTAAATAATCTTAGTCATGTCTCTGACAAACTTTGTAAGCCCTTTTATGTGCTTTAGAACCTGTGAGAGAGAGCATTAACAATGCAAGTGTTCATTTTTGAGAGAGTCAGTGAAGCAGAGCTCCTCACCTGTAGAAATGCAATCTCCTTTGGAAGTGGTAATCAGCACGACACTTAAAGCAGTATAATGTGTTTTGGCAGCACATAAATGAATAGCAATTGGAAACAATGCTGCTCTGTTTGATCTCTTGCCAAATGATTCAGTGTTGTGGCTTAAAAGTCATACATGTGTTCTTTTTTTCTTGTTGTTGTTGTGAGAACAAGAGACCTATCATATCATTAGTGGTTTTGAATTTTCACAGCTTTATATGAAATGTTGTGTGTAGTTAAGAGATTAAAACAGGACTATACCATTATTAAAGGAAAATAAAATATTTGGGTCAATTGGCTTATAGGATACAAAAAAGTGGAAAAAAAATTGATGTGTTTTTAGAGCTTAGTTCAGAATTGAAAGGGAAGAATTGTAAACAGCCTTTGTGGCTTAGCTAATTCCTCTTGGCAATTTATATATTATCAAATCAATGTACATGAGAAAATCTGGTAGGAATGACCAGTCTTTAAAGAGCTAAGAAGAGAAATGTTATGCTGAATTAATTTTGTCTTAAATAAAAACAGCATTCATAAGAGGATAAAATACATAAAACCAGTGCTCCAGCCTTCATAGCACTTCTGTGGCCAGAAGAGCTTTCTCTATTAGCAACACCTAACATTCCAAATTTTCTTTGGAAGATCTGCAGGTAAAATGGTAAGGGCTTGTGTGTGCATGGTGAGTTTACTTCATGAGTATTCAATGTCTACCTTTTTTGACAAATCTGTGAACATTCTTATGTAGAACAGTAAGAACACAACAAACAAACAAACAAAAACAACCTGAAAAGAAATAATTCTTTTGCTGTTAATCCTTCTTTGGAAATAGAAATGCTTACTATTTATCCCACTGAAGTCAACAGGACTTTTCCATTTGTTTCAGTGAGTCTAGGATCTCACTCCTCATTCTAAACAGCACTTTTGTATTCAAGCTACAGAATGATCCACCCCTTATGCTTGATTATTATAATTTTATATCAAACAATATAATTATGCATGCACAAAATGCCTATCACTATAGCTGAGATATGACACATTCTCCCACTTGCAGCTTTAGAAGGTAGATGAGTGAAACAAATGTCTCCAGCCTGAAAAGAGTCTTTCAGAATCTGAAACAGATAGAAAGCCTGCTAAACTGTCATTTTGTGTCCATTCGCTCTGTCTGTGACATAATTTATGTAATTTGGGATTTTAGATGCAAATTCACATGATGAAAGAACTCCTATATTTTGGGTTTTTTCAATATTTGTTATCAGAAGTTACTGAAGTAAAGAACACAGGAGGGTGTCAGTCTGTTTTGTGTTTCCTGCTGGAAGACTAATAATCAGATGAGTTTATTTAGCTTAATTGTTGAAGTAAGTTACTTAATTGAAGTAAGATCAAGGAGAAATTTGGCCAGTGTGTGTTACCATCCCCGCTAAACAGCTCTTGATGTGGAATGTGGCAGCACAGAGCAGAACAGTGGATGGTGGTTAAAAACAGACATTTGATTGAGAAAGAAGCAAGACATTTTAACATAATGACCAAATAAGCACTGAATTTCTCATCATTCCACATTTCAAATGCTTAAAATGTGAAGTGCAGTTCATTCTGTGATGCAGGTTATTAAGAGCAGGTGTCAGAAGAAAAAAAAAAAATGAATGACTGTTTTATTTTTGTGGGTGTTTATTTATGTGGGCAGCTAGTGACAGGACAAGGCAACAACAGCCTCAAGCTGCTGAGGTTCAGTTGGATATCAGGAGGAATTTCTTCATGGAAAGGATTGTTAAGCATTGGAACAGGCTGCCCAGGGAGGTGCTGGAGTCACTATGGAGTCACTGGACATGGCACTTAGGGCCATGGTCTAGCTCACAAGGTGGTGATGGCTCAGGGGTTGGATTGGACAGTATTGGAGGTCTTTTCCAAGAGAAATGATTCTGTGATTCTATGTTACATAACTTAGGGGGTTTCACAGTCTCTGGGATTAAATGGCAGCAGTGTTTCTGTGCTCTTGCTAAGTTTTAGTGACCTAGACCATGGTGTTCCACGGCTGGTGCTTTCCTGCAGGATGCCATGCAGGAGTACTGTGGGAGAGCCAGGGATTTTCACTGAGCACCTGCTCCTAAGCCTTTACATCAGCCTCACAGTGTGCTGGTGGTGACAGCTGGACCTGCTCCGGCTGCTTGGCCTTGCTCATACATCCCCAGCTAACACCTTTGGTCCTCCCTGTGTTTTCTATGCTTCGCCTTGCCGGGGAGTGTGGAGGGTACGGCCCCCAGCAAGCTGCTGGCTCAGCTGCTCCTGCAAACGGCCCCAAATCGATGAGCAAAGGAAATCTGCAAGTCACTGCTTAGCTCACATCATTCATTTTCACTGAACGAGTCAGGGGGCAACTGGAGAGCAACCTGACTTCCAGCTGGGAAGTGTTAGGCGGTGACTCATGGATAAATCTTCTTCAGCTGACACAGTTCCAGCTAAAAGAAGATTTGTGCTGTAAGCACCTGCTGTAAGCTGGATGAAAATCAGTGTAAGTTAAAGTGACTTAATACTGTCTCTCCTAAAGGAAATTAGTGCAACTTTCACTCTTCCTCCTCTATCTTGCAGTGACCTCTCGTAAACGTTTTGTGCACCATGAAGTTTGTAAGTGACAGTGCCACAAATAATATACATACAGTGCTGTAAATAATAAGACATCTCTGTGAATGTATAGTAATGCCTATACCCATATTTATGAATAAATATGTTCAGCAATCAGCCAAGTGGAGAACATGCATGTCTCATGCTTCTGAAAACAGTAGTTCCCAAGGGATAGGAAAAAAAATATCTATCACCACAGTCAGGTAGCACAAAAACTGCCTTTTTTTCAGCTGTACTTCGATTATCTTAATATCAACTTTCCCAGCATACACAGTGGAACAAAACTGATGAATCATCTGTTTGAATGTGAATTTAAATAGAAGCAAAAATGAATTTGCACTGTATAGAATGCGTATATATATGTGCATGTGTGTGTATGTGTATAAATATACAACATGGTCATTTGCATGCTAATTTTTCCAGTCTACCTCTGTCACCTTTCCGATGGGAAAATTATTTGATTCCTTTCCTTGGCATTCTTTTCAAGGAAAAAGAGTGGCCTTGCCTTTTTGTATCCCAGAAAAGAGAATTTCATGTGATAGAAGAAATTGTCTTTAAGATATTTGTTTAGCTTAAACTTACACCTGGATTAGTATCTCTAAATTTTGAGGAAATTCTAAAAAGTTTGTTATTCCAAACTCATAAAATAAAATTTGCAACTAAAAATTCAAAGTGGGTTTCAAAATAGATTTTTTTAAAAGAAGAGCTTTTAGGAAACACAAGTTTATACACCCAGAAATCAAGATTTAGGATACCACTTGAGCATCAACTGTCCCAGATCTAAGTAGCACACATATTAGCAAAATCTACTGCTAGCCACGTGTGTGTTATTGCTTTAGTGAGACAAGGAAAGACAGCCAGGCAGAGATCTCAGCTTTTGAAAAATACATCTGTTTACCAGTGAGTGAACCCAATTGATCTCACATAGCTTTGTTTAACAAAACTTTAGCCATCTGCCCTCCAGAATGCGTTGTCCCTGGTGTGCTCCAACACAAACTGTGAATTTGCTCTTGCTGCCTCAGTTGCTGTGCTCCTCTGAAGAACTGACAGTGAAGCGCATCCATCGCCTGTCACGCAGCTGCAGCTGCTGGCAGGCACAGCAGGGGCAGGGACTCTTGAAAATGTGTCTCTGGTGCTGCTTGTGGCACTGGTGTGTGCTGCTAGGACAGGCTGGAGTCGCTGCCTGCACGGGAGCAAGCTGGAATCTTGTACCTGTGATATTACAAGGCAGCCCCTGGGTTCCCTGGTAATTTTGAGTGGGACGCCAATATCTCCGCAGACACATTGCCATTCATCACCTGACTGACTGTACCTCCAGGCAACGTGCCTGCCAAAGGAGGAATTTTACACCCTCACATTTTATACCCTCTTTTTCATTTCCCTCATTATTATATTATTTACTGAAAAAAGAATGGTGCATGTTGGAAGGAGGGGAAAAAATTATTTGGAGCTCCTCAGAAAGGTGTGATCCAAAGTGAAGGGAAGTGAGTCCTTCATCTTTACTGGAACTCACAGAAATGTGAGGAGCAAAACAGTTTACTGATTGTACCAAGAGGTGATGTGGACTCTCTTGAGGGACAAAAAGCCTTGCAGAGAGGTCCAGATAGACTGGAGCAAGAAACAATGCTTAATGGGATGAAATGTGAAAAGCCCAAATGCTGGATTCTTCACCCATGGTGGGGTAACGTCAGATGAAAAATGTAAATTGGGAGAGGGGTGGCTGGAAAGCAGCTCTGCAGAAAAAGATCTGGCAGTGCTGGTCAAAAAAATGCACCCAGGAGTGCATCAAACACAGTATAAGCAGCCAGTCAAGACAGCTGATTATCCCACTGTATTCACTATGGCTGTGGCCTCACCTGCCTGTTGTGTGCAGTTCTGAGCCCACAGTTTAAGCAGGGTGTGAAAGTCCTGGAATGAGTCTGGAGTACGGCAACAAAGCTGTGAAAGGAGGGAATGTCCTGTGAGGAGCTGCTGAGGACTTTGGGTTTGTTTAGATGAGCATAGCTACATAAAAAAATTGCTTATTTTAGGATGAAATGTAAAAAATACACGAACAACTTTAGATAACAGATACAGAAGAAGCAGTTTCTTGAAAATATTAGAGCATGTTTCCCAAGATGGACTAACTGCTCATATTTTCTTCTGCAGCATTGAATTAACTTAATTGTCTACTATGAAGTAACGTTGGTTTTTGTTCCCTGTTACTCATTAGCCCCAGAGACCAGCTCCTAGACTAGATAGGCCATGTTTGATAAGAATAAAAGAGGCTTTTACATTTTTACAGCAACAGAAATTATTTCCTGTTCGTGGCCAAAGGACCTAGCTTGAAAATGCCCATGAAAGAGTTGTTCCTTTTTCCAGTTACTTTACCTTAAAAATTACAGCTGCCCTGGGTGCAAGCCAGGCCAGATTCAGACTATTTCCTAAAACAGTCAGAAGTAACAGCCAACAGAGTCATCATAGTGAAGTCTGTGCCCCTACGTTTAAGAATAGAGTTTATTCTTGCATAGATGTTAGAAAAGCATGTTAGAAAAGCAAAATACACACAGAGTCCAGGGAAATATTCTGCTCCTAAAGGGCAACACACCAAAAACATGATTATAACTGAAAGGTAACAAGGAATAAAAAGTGTAAATTCCAGGACATGATTATACAGCATTCTCTAATTTCCTACACCGTGTCTGTGTTGTGTTGGTTTCCCTTATCAACTGTATGATATGTAGGTATTAAGTGAAATTTCAAATTCTTATTACTGTTTACATATTCTAAATGCTAAAAGGATTGAAGTGATTTCTCCTCCTTCAGAGAATTATCATCTTCACAAGGAGGATAATCTAAAATACATAAATATAGAGTATTTTACATGTTTATTTCCTGTAATCTCAAATTACAGTATATGCAATAAAAGTTAGGGAGGTCAAACAAAAACAAAACATCAGTGTGATCCAGTAGCTGTATTTCTTGGGTATTGATATTTATTTTTTAATTACAAGACACAAGTACATCAAAATTTCAACACAAAAAGCTAAACATGAGATCTTCATTGAAGATATTTTAGTTTCCTAGTTTACTTTCATATAGAATAAATTTTTGAAATAACTAAAATCCACAAATTCTAGCATAAATAGGAAAACACCTTGAAAAGTACATACAGATAGATTCAAGAATGCAGGAAGATCAACATACCTAAAACTGCCAGTTTAGGGAAAAATAGGATAGTGCTGTTATCATTCTTTCTGGATAGAGAATGCTTTTATCTGCTATCTACTGATCTCCCTCTAGTGGAATCCTATAACTCTGCATGAGATGAAACTTGAATTTTATCTCCACAGTTCTTCATGCAACAGAGCTGTAACACATGATGCATGTGCTACAAACATCTGTTTTCAGTAATCAAGACAAATTCTGTCAGTTCCTTTAGGGAAAAGCAGTGTATGTAGTAAACACAGGGACTGGAATTACAAAGCCTTGAAGCAGGCCCATTAAAGAACAGTTAGGAATGTAAGTTGTTGTCTTGCTAAACCTGTTCCTTATGGATTGCCATTTTATTTTTTTTAAATAAATTGTATTAATATATGGGCTGGATTTTTTGTGGTTATGACAACAGTGCAGAAGGGAAAGGGAAAAACAGAGAAACAGGTGTTTACAGAGAGTTCTTTATCCCTCATCCTAACTGGGCCAGCAGACTCTAACAGGGACAAGTAGAGGATGGCCTCACCTCCTCTAATCTCTGCCCCAGCCTGCACTCTGTGTTTGGTATGCAGAAGGAGTGCATTGCACCCCATAAATCAGTGTCATCCCAAATATGCTCCCTCCTTTCCACCCCTGTGTTGTGCCTTCAGAGAAGTGCAGTTCCCTGCAGTAGAATGTCCCCAGCTCCTGAGCAGAGAGCTGGGACTCAGCTGCCCCAGGCCTTCCTTGGGTGCCAGGGAAAGATGTGGTGAGCTGCTCTGAAAGCATCCACTGGTGATTCACACATGTAAATAACAAAATTGCTTCTGCACATATCACACGTGGCAGCCTGAGACAGAGAGCAGCAAATCTGCATTACAGATACTGTAGATAAATACATAAAAGCTGTTAATAAATACACATGTGCATTCATTCACTCGTGTATACCCTCAAATGGGAATTGCCAATCATTCTAAAGAAGACAAAGTGGTTGCAAGATAACAGAAGGTTATTCTTCTGATATCAACAGCATTAATCCTATATTTCACAGTGAAGTTACCATTAAAACATAAGTTTGATTAATGATAGTGTCAGTGTATTTAATCAAGTGCAAGCAACACAGCACTGTGAGTATTTCTCCCCTTGACCTCATCCAGCTGAGGAGGAACGTGAGTGAAATCTGGGCCATTCCACTGGTGCAGACCTGGCATGAAAGGAGACTCCAGGGCCCATCTTTGCCCAAATGACTTCTCAAAACTCAAGACAGAGGAAACAGAGGAGCAAGTGTTAAGTTTGAACCCACACCAAATATTGCAGTGATTAATTATAGGCAAGGAAATCATATCACCGGATTCCCAAAAAAAGCAGTGTCTTCTTGTTCTAAACTTTGCACTTCCATACACTGAGAAACCATTCCAAAGAGTTATTACAGACAAAGGTGTGCTTTAGGGTGAAAAACAAGTTACCCATCAATCTGGACATATACTTTCCCCCAGTACTCAGCATTGGTGAGGCTGTACCTCAAAACCTGTGCTCAGTTTAGGGCTCCTCACTGCAAGCAAGACATTGAGGCACTGGAGCATCTGGGGAAGGGTCAGAAGCACAAGGCTGCTGAGGAGAAGCTGAGGGAGCTGAAGGTGTTTAACCAGAGAGAAGGAGGCTCAGGGAAGGACCTGGTTACTTTCTACAACTCCTTGAAAGGAGGGTGTAGCCAGGGGATTGGGCTCCTCTCCCAGGTAGCTAGCGATGGGAGAAGAGGAAATTATCTCAAGTTGCACTAGGGGAGGTTTACATTGGATATTAGGAAAACTTTCTTCACTGAAAGGTGGCCAGGCATTGGAACAAGGTGCCCAGGGAAGTGGTAGAATTTCCATCCCTGGAAGTGTTCAAAAAAAGACTTCTGGATGTGGCACCTGAGGTCATGGTTTAGTGGTGAACATGGTGGGCTAATAGTTGGACTTCAGGATTTTAAAAGTGTTTTCTATCCTGAACAATTCTATGATTCTGATAGACAGCCCTCTGGTGCAGTCCTGTATTAGATCTGCGTGGCTGACCTATAGCTCAGCCTTTGGCAGGGGTTTGAACTCTCTTTCAGAGCTGCCTTTTTTATCAATGTGATGGAGCCCTACAGTTTTTGTAGGATGTGTTACTAAGGGCTGCATGTAACCCCTCATGAGCTGACACTGGCAATAGAACAAAACCAAACTGAATGGCTTTGCAAGTGAAAAAGAACAAAGTCCAAGGAGCAAATCTCACAAGGGAGTAGAAGAAAAGGGAGAGGAAAAAAATGATGGGAAGAAAGAAAATATATGGAGGATGGGTAAACTGCAGCACTTGCTGCATATAGAGGAAATGGAGATGAAAATCATGTACAGATCCATCTGAAAGAAGGAGGAGAGGTCTTTACTCAAAGAGCTGGCAAACCTTTGCAGTTGCTCCAAATACACCTTCCCTTTCACTGTGCTCTATTTGATCTTTCTGCTTTACTGACTTCTGTGTGCTCCCAGTAGTTTGGGATGATTTTGGCAATTGCAGTCAGAAAGGTTCTAGAGTTGTGGGCATGACGTTATGGCAGCAAGCAGGAAGGAACTGGAAGGATTTTACCTGCCGGTGGCAAAGATAACTAAAACATCTCCTAGGGCACTTTGCCAGTGTATTTCAACTGCACCTTTAAACTGGGCAGCTTGCACTGTTCTCTGTGCCAAATAAAAATTCTCTTGGTTTCTTTTTAGACAGCTTTTGACTCACAGTGAAGCCCAAAGAAAAGTCTCTAATAAGCGCTATTTTTTTCCACTCACCACTGACAGAAAAATGCTGAACAGATTGAAGGCAGGGGGAAGGGAAAGGAAGAGGGATGAGTGAGGAGGAGTTCCATTGTGCTGAGACCAATTATAGAGGTCTCAGCCCAAAAAAAGACTCTTTCAGAAAGTCCCAAACAAATGAAAATGCGAGACTGTGATAAATCGTAGCACAGCTTTAACAGCCATGCATATCTTGTTCCCCTAAAAGCTATAATAGTAGGCAAATTGTAAGGGTTCATATCCCTATGAGGACTGTAAATTCAATCAGTATTTAAATATTTTGCATCTTCACTATGTTAGATTTTTTACTAGTAATAGAGTGGCCTTTTATTACAAACAAACAAACAAAAATACCTGAAAAAATATACCACTATTGAAAATATTCTCATCTTTCTGATACCCTAAAATAGTTTTGAGAAAACATGCTTAAAGTTTGGTGCTGGAACAAAAACACAGCATCAGCTGGAAACCGGGCTTGTTCTCTTGAAAATTAATTCATCCACCTCCTTCAGTTTTGAAATCTTAACAGCCTCCTACCACATTCTGGTTGTTCCCTTCTGTTTGTATTCTGCTGTAAATTCATGCATCTTTTTACTTCCTGAGCATTACGTCTCTTTTGCCCCCTTGAACATATTTGTTCAATATGGGGTTTATGTGGCTTATCCCTCCCGAGCGTGTTTTCAGAAACCACTACATGGAAAACACTGTGGAACCTCCACTTTTTTCAAGCACGAGAAGGAAAATAACCAGCTGATAATCATTAGGAAGTGGGAACTGAAGGCATATATGACATAAGTGTGTAAGCTAGTTTTCATTAAAAAAATGTTTTAATGGCTAACTGGAGTGGGTAAATCTGTCTTGAAACTATTTGGTGACACCTATCAGAGATGATCACAACATACAAGATACAAAGTGGTGTTTTCTCGACTATGTCTCAAGATGGTTTGGAAGACAGATTATGTCACCACTCGGTTTCTGGTTGCCATTATTCATGCTTCTATTGAATTCCATCTATTTCTGTTCTCATCATTGTTCAAAAATACTGGATTGTGCCACCACAGTTGGGAATCAGTGAGGAGGAGCAAGCCAGTTCTAAAAAAGGAAAGCTTTTTGCTCTCACAAAAAGACTTTGTTAATTAGTGCTACACAAGGAGGGAAATGACAAAACTCCATACTTTTCCATTTAAATGTTTGTAAAAGTGATTTTTGTTTAAACTTCACTGAGTGTAGCAGGAAATGTTAAAGCTGAAAGAGACCAGACAGAGCATACTAATGTTCTTTGGAGTGGGAGTGCAAGAGGGGAAGGGCCTGAGGATTTTATTTTCTTTATTTATACTCTTCCCATTGATATCTGCAAACTTTTGAAGCTTGTAAAAAAAGTATTGATTTGACAGTCCCAAAGACAGAACTCTTCTTTTCATGTAGAGAGCCAGCACAACATAAGCAGTCACAGTGACAAACCCCTGTTCACTGCTGAGCTGGAGACAAAAGGAACAATTCCTGAGCCAGCCCAACACCTACACAAGGTGCCTCTTTGCACATACATTTGGCTCACTATTTTCGAGTACCCTCCCACCAGGATACATCTCACGTAATTTTTAGTATTTAATTGATGCAAATTGAGGCAACTGAGGCAACCTATTTACTTATCCTCTGCAGGTAATAGGTGAAGAGAGATTCTTCTAGAGCAAAAGTAAAATTTCAAAGGGATTCTTCACTGGCAGTAGAAAAAACCTACAAGAGGATTACACTCCTAAGTTGGATTCTTCAGTTACATGCCCAAAATTAGGTGGATTAATCTAGATCTTAGCACATCCATACAAGGACTTGGTGTTGAGTAGCAAGTATACTTTTAATTCACATGCTGGCTCACAGTGCATTCATTTCCTCATATAGACAAGACATAAATCACAAATAACAATGCTGTTTATTAGGATGAATTAATAAGATTCTGCTGCAGTTAATTTCTGGAAATTTTATTACTCCACTATCAAATAACTTTCTGTACATAAAAATAATGGGTACAAGGCCTTAGCTTTTCTCTATGGAAGCATGGTTGCATTAAAATTGAGTTTGAATTTGACTAGTCCTAAGAATGCTATTTATTTATTAGTGGAAATAATAATACTTATTTTGGCAACCAACACTGATCTAATAAAACACAGATGTGTGAATGTAACTATACTTACATTCATGCAGGTATCTGCAATTTATAGTCACCTAGGGGCTCCCTGTATCCACAGAGAGTCACAGGCATTGGCTCCATGGAAAGCAGAGCCACAGAAACTTTTCTGTTTGGACTTCAGCTTCAGAGAGGGAAATGTGGATGTAGCTTTCATATAATTAATTTCCCTTTCTCTGCCTCTTCACTTTTTCGCTTGTTTCATGAGAATCCAGACTCAATCTCTTGTGGCCAACTACTCTTTTTAGGTCAGTAATTAAACTGTTAATATAAAGATTAATTTTTACTGTCAAAGTCTGGAAAACAGATTTTTCCCTTTGCTTTTGCTATCCAAAGCAGTCTCTCCTCCACAAAGTAATCAAACATGATGACATATATCAATCTACCACTTTATGTCCTGGCAGCCTATGGACATGACCTGGGTCCAGCCACAGTCATCGTCCTTTCACCAAATATTTATTTCTGTTCCACTCCCCCAGGGCCTGTGAGTACAAGTGACAGAAAACCTGCCTGTAGAAATGTCATGTCACTGATGATTTCCACACCTATCATATATTTTCGTGTTTGTTTTCTCCAGTCAAATATAAGCTAACCCAGTGGCATAATGGCACTTCAAAGACTTAATTTCATTTATAATTTGTGACTTTTTATCCCATGTGGAAGCCAAACTACAGGTGTTTCCTTCCTGTTCTTCTGGTCCATCCAACAGCTTTTGCAAGGATTAGACAACTTACCTTTTCCTGCAAAGCTGAATAATAAGTGTCATGTTTCTCATTCATAGTTTTTTGCATCAGATCATGTTTGCATGTTTCTTCTTGTGTCTACAAAAACCAAACACGCTCTGGTTTGCTTTGTTCTGTTTTGTTTTGTTTGAGGTTGTGATAATTAAATGCTGGCATCACTAACATTATTGCTATCTTAGCTATATATTTTGAAATCATCCTTGAAACAGTCAGTAGCATTCCACAGGAACATGTTTGGTTCAAAATACCACTAGGAAAAAGTAAAAGAGAGCAGCTGGCTTGTGCTTGACTTGAGACAACAGTTTGTAGGGAAAATCTAATCTGTCAGGTTAGCTGCATAAAGACATCTTTGAATACTGACTCTGTAGAACTTGGTTTAGTTCCCTAGAAATTCTTGAGCAAAAAGGTTTATCTCAGTTTCTACAACAGGACTGAGTTGCTGGTTTTGTATGACCTTCTGGTTCTCAGTAAATGTTTGCTGCCCATCAAAACTCCGTCACCTGTAAAATTCCATGCACAGTTTATCTTTTTGCTAAATACCTAAATCTGTATCCCATGATTCTAATATAAACTAGAAGGAAATTTTTACAGCTTTCTATTAATGACATTTTTTCTTCTTAAACCGCATTATTTCATTGACCTCATTGACCATCTTGCGCCGTTATGTGTGAAGTGTGCAACGATTTATTAAAACAGGTTGTGAATTTGGCTCGTGACATACAGGTGTAAAGCCAGTGTCTCAGCATGAGTTCTCACCTTGCTGGTGAGTCTCAGGAGGCATCAGGATATGTTAAAGCAGGTTTGCTTCACAGCAGAGCTTTCCACATTAAAAAGTTAGTGGTGTGTAAATGATTCTAGACAGAGGAAGGAAGCCTCAAAGTACTAAAAGTAAAGTTAATTTGATGCTTCCAGATTAACTGCCACATGCATTTCTCGTGGAGTCAGTCTGATCAGCCTGGTTTTGATTTGGTTAGATGAGCAAGTATCTGTGAATTCGCATGAGACCACAAAGTGTGTTCGTTCACAAAGATACAGCAGCAAGCTAGTGAGCTTCAAAACACCCAGCTGCATTTTGGGCTTGCATATGGAAGAATCCCTTGCTTATGGTCCATTTGTTATTTAATATGAAGTGCTAATATACACACAAAGAACAACTATACTTCTTTGTCTTATGCTCCTGCTGCAGAAAGCTACTTACTGCAGCTTTTGAACGTGTCCTTTGCCCTGGGTAGCTCATTAACACTTCAACCTTAGTTGCGCTGTATCTATTTAATTTTTAATGCAAAAATTCAGAGTGAAGTAGAAAGGAAAAGGAAACTGAAGGAGGATAAAAAGGAAACAAAAGGATATATGCACATGCAGGTTTCACATGGTGTCTGGATACCTGGAGGGAAGGAGAGAGCAGTCAAACACAAGTGTTCACGTAGACTGTTGTGGAAGAATTGACAAGTGCAGCCAATAGATTGATGCAGAGAGAACCATTCACAGAGCCTAAAGTGAAAATGATTTATACTTTTTGTGTGCACATATTGGTAATGTGGCATGCAGCTAATAAAGAAAGCATTTTTTGTTGGACAGTGGAAAGCCCTAGGGTTGTATGTTTATATATAGGACTCCGATTGCCTCAGGTCATCCATTCCTCTAAAAGGTGTCTCTGATACTGTTCTATGGTTTTAGGGTCTTTGTGCTTGCACTGTGCATCCACTTTAATATATAACATCACTTTTACAATATCTTTCTCAGTCACAGCACAGTTTGATTGTAATAGAGAACAAACACCCAAAGGCCCTAATTACATAAAAAGAACCATTACTATTTTCTAAAAATAATAATACTAGAAAATGTCTGAAAGACATAGAGATTATTTGTTTATTCTATTCTGACTTCAGGAAATTCAGCGGTTTCAGGAGTTTATCCTTGAATGTTTTACTATGACAGTGATTTTGATTTGCATTTGCTACTCATCCTTCAGCAAATCAATAACTGAATTTTTTTTTCTTTTTTCCGTCATTCAGTAAATACTCACTGTGTATCTACACCTTATAGTAGGAAGGGGGGAAAAGCTCTGAAAGGCCCACAGTTCATTAAAGATGCATCAGGCTTTATTATCATTCAAAAAAGAGGGAAAGAAAAAGAAAAATGGGTGAAGAGGCCATCCTCTGCAGCACGATAGAAGCTAGGCTCATATAAAACAAGCCAAAGAATTAGTTCCTTCACCAAGGAACGACATGAAACTCTAGCCATGGTAGCTGTAAAAACAGTTAAAGGTCTTCTTTGTGCTCATTAACACCACTGTGCTGGTATTCTGTGTTGGCAGCTTTGGGTTCTGCCGAGGCAGCCCTAAAGAAAGTTGTTACCAGCCTATATTCTACAGTTCACAGGCTCTCAAAAAGGACACATTAAAACAGCCAGAATCCCCAGGGCAAGTGGGGAGATTAAGTAGCCCTCTCCCTCGACAGAAGCCCCCGCAGACAAAGCCTGGCATTGTGCATTCAGCGCGCTATCTCTTTCCAGGGCTGAACTTTGCCATTGTGCTGCCGGATCCCGGTTTACAAAGTGTTGGGGGGCTTTGCGAGACGCTTCACTGGCACACCATTGACAGGCACCGAGTGTGGGAACCGCTGCGGGGACGGGATGTCCCCAAAACCACGGCGCTGTTCTCTGGGTCCCCGAGCCGCTGGCAGGGTTTGAGTGCGTGTGTGTGTGTGTGGAGGGGGCTGTTACTCTGCACTGCTCTTGGGGTCTCATCTTTCACGAGAATACAAAATCAGGCAGGCAAAGCAAACATGGATTATTTGTTTCCCAAAGGATCAGGCCTTTTCGGAAGCTTTAGCTGGTCCACTGTCCTACAGAATCTACCATTGTGAAGACCACAAGGTGCCTTGGAATACTTGTAGAATTTTGGGAGGGTGCTAAAAACAAACTTTGGGTTGGGGGAAAAAAATCTTGAGAAGAATCTACCCCCTTTATTTCTATTTTCTTTTGTGCTGAAATATTTCAGATTTATTTTTAATTAATTTAAATATGGATTAATAAGAAATCTCATCTGGCGCTACAGCTCATTCCTTTGGATATGCTGGCTTTGACTGAAGACTTGAAAAAGACCTGGTACAAGAAAAGCAAACTTCCTGGAAAGACCAAATTTGGAAAGAATACTGCAGCTGAATCTTATATTTCATTTGCAGCTTCTTTTATATTAAAAACAGACTTAACAGATTTTTTTTTTTTTTGCCAGATTCCACAAATGTTAGCATGGATGCCTGGAAAACGAAAGAGGCTCATTCTGAGTAAAAGTATGTTTAGAACCAAAGTTTTGGCGAGGGGCACGAACTTTCCCCTCCCAAAACTGCTTTCCTGCAGCAGCTGAGGGCACAGAAACATGAGCCAAGGTGGTGAAATGCAGATGGTGCAGAGCACGGTTCCTGGGAGGAGAGGTGAACAGTAGGAATTCTGGGGGAGGCAGAGGGAGTGGACATTGGCTTGAGTTTCTCTGAGGGAGGTAAAAAACTAAAGTAGAAAGGATGTGGTGGTAGAAGACCAGGGACTGTGTGGAAGGTTTGGCAGGAAACTGGAACTCAAGGTGGGAGATGTCCTTCTGTTCCCCACACTTGCCTGACACATTCAAATCTTTGCACTGGCAGTATTGGGTCTAAAGTGAAGAGAAACTGTGGGGTTGCATGGCTTGTGCTTAGACTATGGTGGATGAAAAAAAATGTGTGTTGACAGGGATGTGGATTTTTACTGTGAAAAACACTGTGACCACAGTTTTGCTAAATGAGATTCATAATTATGCCTACAAAGGGAGGAGGGAAAAGGAAAGTGCAATAGTATTTTATATACTTGATGACTGTGAAGACAAATTATGAGATGCCATATTTTTCTTTGATAATGGATTCCTTGTGATGAAAGAAAAGCAGAAACTCTATATACCTGGACTTGGGTACATTTTTTTCTTTCATTCAACATAAACAAAATTAAAGTACACTGCGGAAGACTGAAATTAATATAGATATCAGTAAGTTGAGTAAGAAAACCAAAGGGTGATGCTGAAGGGTGAACTAGAGAAATATTGAAGCTGAAGTAAGGTAACAGTGTAGTTATCTTTAAAATCTTGTCTTTGCTCTGTCCTAGATTACTTTTGTCCCTAACCATTCTTGTATAAGAATATGATGTATGGCAAGCTTTGGAGATAACATAAATAGAGAAGGATATCAGAACAACACTTAGAGAAATTTGTATTGACCACAAGGACTACCAAAACTGAAGTGAGACTGAGTATGTGAAGAACAAGGTCATAAACTAGAGGGCTTAGATTATCTACCACAGATTTGAGAATCCACGATCATGAAATGATAAAGGAAAAAAAACACCTGAGTGTACATATCAATCACAAAATGACAACTGGTAAACAGTGATGCAGAAACAAAGCTGAGGGAGAAGGTTTGTTCCCAAAAGCATACATAAGAGAAAGAGAAGGTAATGGTCAAACATAAAGATGATGTTTGCACAATGCTAAGAAAGCATAAAATGGCTAAAAATAGACTTATAAATTAGAAAAATGCATCTGTGTATCAGAGGAGTAAAATTCTGGCACAAATTCTGGTAAAATTCTTCCTACAGGGATAGCTGGTGCAAAATCAAATTCTTTGGCAGGGAAGTTAATGTGTGAAATGGGAATTAATGTTTAGTAAAACAACTTTTCCTTTGAAATGGTGACTTATCAAAATCAAAACATACCAGACAAGTGAAAAAAGTTCTAAAGAGGGTAAAAAGAGAAAATCAAAATACAGTGATTTAATAGGAGCAGGATTGAGATATTTAAGTTTCCCTTTCTTAAATGCTTCTCATGGAACTGATTATGTACTTCAGCAGTAAAGAGAATATTTAAAGAACATCCTCTTCATCCACCAAATACTTCAGACTTTGTGTATTTTTTCTGAACAGTAAAAAATAGAAAATTGCAAGTTCCTTTTGAAGCCTTGAGGGCAACTTCCACACACCTCTACTAATCCTGCTCAAAGCAGCAGGTTTGTGGATGGCCATTCTGCCAGAAGCAGGCAGAGCAGGGGCACTGCTCTCTGGCCTCGGTCCAGCTTGCCACGGATTCCCAAATGAATAGATGTTGTGGAATTTGGGAAAAAAAAGTACTGCATGGCTATTAAGAGGCAGTGATGCACTGGAGAGCAGTAGTTGACTGCCTGCTCTGGGGGAGAGCTGGCTCAAAGCAGCCATTTTAAGGCAGGTGGTGTTACTGTGGACACAGATGAATGCTTGCTGGAGTATATCCCGAATCAAAGGCTCTGTTATAAGGCTCCCCAAGGATCTAGCCATTATGTCCATGGTCTTAGCAAATTTTGAGTATGTAACTCCTGTGTAAACTCATAAATACGGGGCAACAATAGAAATTCTGTAAAGTATCAATAAACTGTTCTTTGGGGGTAATTATTTATTAGTATAATATAGTGGTACAAAAATTACCCTGCTCCTCTTCTGTAGATACTCTCTTCTTTCCTACATGTTCCTGTGAGGGTGTATTTATTTATAGGCTCATAAATACAAGCTTCAACTGGTATTAATTAGAAAATATGACACCTCTGATCTTGAAACTAATTGGTTTGTATGGACTTTGTTAAATTTGCATAATTTCCTCAGCATGATGTCTTTAGTCTCCTTTCATTTTAAAGGGAAAATGTCTTTATATCAATACCAAATGGAGAGTTTTTAAAAATAAGCCTTCCAGTGATTATAGGTTAGGTTTAGCATTTCATCCTGCAGTAAGTGGATACATTTCTGTCACGTATGTTGAGACCTGGAATTCAGTCAGAGGCAGAAAATGTTATTCATAGGCATGGATCCTTGTTAAATAAGCGTTACCTTGGCTTTACCCCTTCCGCTCTGGGGATGTACAGCAAAATGTAGATTCTAGTGAGCCCTTGCTTCCTCATGGCAATTACCGGGGAAAACCTGACTGCAGAGCCTGTTTTATCCCACACTAACTCCCTGGCTGGGTTTCCCCACACCAGATGAGAGGAAATCTCAAACCCCTCCTTTACAGCTGCCTAAACCTTTCACCCACAGCATCTAAGAAAGTAACCAACCAAACTCTAACAAAATAAGCCATTGGTTGCATTTGCACTATTTCTCAGTAGCCTGCAGCTGGTGCCAAGTTGGTTCTTTTAAGCAATCAATAATCTCAGACCTCCTGGTTTTGGTGGGCAGTAGGACTTAGAAGTCCTGCTTAACAGCAGCACTTTTCATTTCAAGTACCTTTAGAAGAACTAGCAATCTAAAACCTGAGGTTTAGGAAGAAATAAACCCACAAAGCCCCAAATTCCCTGCTGCTTTTTATCACTTGAAAGTGCATGGATGTGTTCTGGCACACGTAAGAGGGTGTGTATTTTCTTTCTAGGAAATAGTGGCCACAAAATGGTGGTACAAATAGGTAACTCTGTTCCCCATGGATGCGGAGAGAACTTGTGCCATAGCACGCCCCTTTCCTCTCCAAGGAAATGGAGTGACACCAGTGACATTGCCTGTCAGCCCACTGAAACTTGGGGTTAGCTCTGCTCTTAATACCAGCTGCTATGAAGTCTGTACAAGAGAAATAAGAGGCTGAGGGCTGTTGAACAGCTCTCCTGTGTCTTGTTAGCTCAAATGTGAAATATTGCTCTCATTCAGTGAATGTAAGCCATATGACCTGTTGTCACACCATCCTAATATGAACATCCAATGGTTTACCTGAAGGAATAAAACATGTATTAACACATAATTCTGTGAGTGGACTGTTAGGTTTGTATGCAGATTGCAATTTCACTTTATATATGTATATGCCGATGTAAAATTTGATTGGAGTTTACCTTCTCAGGGCTTATGTCAGACCATGAACCATCCTTTTTTTTACCATTTGACACAATGTATTAAGCCACCACGAAAAATTCTTTTTACTTATACAACCTACTCAGTTCACTGAGACAGTCAAAAAAGGCAGATTAAGAAACTGCAGAAAATTAATTTAGCAAATGAGAAATATTACCATTGAAATTTTGGAGTATGAATAGAAAGTGTAAAGGATCACTGTACCAAAAGAAGCAAAACTGGCAAATTCCTCCTTTAGCTTCAATTCCTGTTAGGTGGAGGAAAAAAAATGCAAATTTTGGCTATAAACAGTGCAATGAAACTGCTCACTTTTGCCCCAAAGATAAGAATTAGACAGGCCTTGCTCGAAAAATACCAATATGCCACTAATTTGGAATTAAATTACATCAACTTCACCTGAAATCAGCACACTTCTAGTGAAAATGTTATGCAGGAATACAACCAAGAAGAAATTGGATGGATACATAAAAGTACAGATGCTTTGAATGTCTGCTGTTGACTGATAGGTGAGCAGTTTTGCTCAGAATGCAGGGCCCCATGGCAAGTCCTGACTTTAGGACAGCTTTTAAAATGTTCTGCAATTTGGTATAAAGATAGTTCAGTTTGCTAAATTTCATATAATTTGACTACTGTGGTGAAATTTAACAAAGCAGCAGCAAATCTCAGCATAAAGAAGGTGAGAGTGTGCAAACTGAATACTTATTTTATTCATGCATTGCCTCATATTTCAGGCTGGTGAGAAGTTAGGCTTGGCATAAATCTAGAAAGAGGACTGTGAAATCAAAATGTCTTGATTTTTGTTTTGCCACGGCAAAAAAAAAATATTATGTGACATAATAATTAATTATCCCAAAGTAGTATTGTATAAGATAACACACAATAGCTGAAAAGTAGCTCCGGGACAGATTTGTCACTGTGCTAAAACACATGCAGGATGCTGTGATAAACACTGGAAAAGGCACTTGTTAAAACAGCCCTTATCCCTAAGGAATTTACAGCCTGGGAGACAGAGCGAGATAAGATAAAATGCACCTGGTAACCAAGAAGTGTGCTATTTACATTTTTCTTTTCTGTTTGCTTTCTTTTCCCAATGTTTCACCCTCTGTTTTATAATGAGGTGCTGGACTGGTTGATGTGACACTTGTGAGTCTCTACGAAGAATTTGATTGAAGAACACTGGTGGCTGGCACTGGGCTTGGGAAATCATATTTCATGAGGTAGGCAGCCAAGAGGAAAGTAGAAAGACAGTGATGATTGGAGACAATTCTTAAGGCTCAGTCCCTGTCAAATGCTGAACATTTCGACTCCTGTCAAAGAAAATAAGGAGGGGAGTATTATTTAGAAGGGGATGGGAACTCCTGTATGCTCAGAAGATGAGGGTTTTTTTCTATTCAGATATTTAATGCATAAGCCGGTCCTCCTCTCAACAGTGCAGCCTTTTGATGAACAGTAACTGTCATAACATTGGAATAAGAACTCAAGTGGTGCTGCTGCTAAAGATTTTCATTTGCCTTGACAGCATCCAGACTAGATATGAGGCCTTGTTTAAGTTCCCAAATGTCATTAGGTTTCTCAGGGTTAATGCTATGCTGCTAGACTTACTGAAGCCATTCTAATCCTTTCCACTTCTCATTAGAGCATGGCTGTCACTTTTTCTCGACTTCTGCATCTGCCTGTTCCCTGGTTTCCTTCAATACATTCTAACTGAACTCTCGTCAGTATTAGTTCTCCCATTTCCCCTGCCTCACTTTTCCCCTTATCTCCTTCTGTAGCATAATATCATCACATAAAATTCATGGCCAAGCTTTCTGAATCCTTTCTCCCTCTCCTACTCCCTTCTCTCAGTGAGCACTTTGTGTGGCCCTACCTTGTGAAGGCAGCCACGTCACACTGTATCTTTTCCATCATGTTCTTTGCCACTTGCAAATGTTTTATTAGTCTCAGCTTGATTATCTTTCCATTCTGAAAGTAATTTAGTTGGTGATACTTAAAACAGCAGGGTTACAGCTCAGTGGAAGTACATCACATGATTCTCTGTGTTTTCAGTCAAAAAAATTTTGATTTTTTCATCTGAATACATTTGAATCCTGGTGTCCTCCCCCAGTTTGAAACTGTTTCCCAATGAGAAATGAAATTCATATATTTGATTCTTTTGCTTCTCCTGCTAACAGCCTACTCCCACAACAAGCTTGAATATATAGCACAGGTCACAATCTTGCAATAAATACTTAACAACTGTAATATGGGAATATACAGTGATTGTCAAATGGGTGAGGCTGTGGTACTCACCTCAAAAATATTTGCTGTATAGTTCAAGTGTACTCTGCACAGTCTAATAACAACATCTTTTTAGGGTTGGTTACTGCAGCAGAGTAGGTGGCAATGATTATAAATCAGTTCAATTCTATGAATGCTATCCAGATGCACTATAGCTGTTAGAGTATAATATTTATGATAGTTTTGAAAAAGTGTAATATCTATTACCAGTCTAAAAACCCTTAAACATGCCCTCAAACATGATTAGCAGTAATTTATTTGAAGAAAACATGAACAGATAAGCACCTCAACTGACATACTCAAAGCAAAAAAGAATTTGATTAATATAAAGCACCTGTACTGTTTAAATCATTCTAAAGATGGCATCTGCTTCTTATGAGATTAAATCTATGTAATATCAGTATTTTATCTCTAGACAGTGTGTCTAATAATCACAAAACTAATAAAAAGAAGCCTACAAAGGAATGGATCTGAAAGAAGAAACATGCATGTTTTCACAACATTCAGCACTTTTACTTCTTATCTGAAGACCTTTGTAGGAATCTGTCTGTGGTTTTGAAAGCAAGACATAAGGATTAAACACTTGTCTGGGTGTTAAAACTCAAGAGAGATTTGAAAACAGATTAAAGCAAGAATCAACTCCTTACCATCATCATTGTCATCACACTTCATATGTATTGTACACAACATGGAGAACACAGGAAACTCGAGTGGTTTTCATAGCCAGAAGAGACTGATTCCTTTCCTTTCCTTTCCTTTCCTTTCCTTTCCTTTCCTTTCCTTTCCTTTCCTTTCCTTTCCTTTCCTTTCCTTCCTTCCTTTCCTTTCCCTTTCCTTTCCTTTCCTTTCCTTTCCTTCCTTTCCTTTTCCTTTCCTTTCCTTTCCTTTCCTTTTCCTTTCCTTTCCTTTCCTTTCCTTTCCTTTCCTTTCCTTTCCTTCTTTCCTTTCCTTTCCTTTCCTTTCCTTTCCTTTCCTTTCCCTTCCCTTTCCCTTCCCTTCCCTTCCCTTCCCTTCCCTTCCCTTCCCTTTCCCTTCCCTTCCCCTTCCCCTTCCTTCCCTTCCCTTCCTTCCCTTCCCTTCCCTTCCCTTCCCTTCCCTTCCCTTCCCTTCCCTTCCTTCCCTTCTCCCTTCCCTTCCCTTCCCTTCCCTTCCCTTCCCTTCCCTTCCCTTCCCTTCCCTTCCCTTCCCTTCCCTTCCCTTCCCTTCCCTTCCCTTCCCTTCCCTTCCCTTCCCTTCCCTTCCCTTCCCTTCCCTTCCCTTCCCTTCCCTTCCCTTCCTTCCCTTTCCCTTCCCTTCCCTTTCCTTTTTCTTTTCCTTTCCTTCCCTTTCCTTTTTCCTTTCCTTTTTCCTTTCCTTTTTCCTTTCCTTTTTCCTTTCCTTTCCTTTCCACTTGATTTTGATGCTGATATTTTTCATGGATTCACTACAATTTCTTGTCATCTTCACTAATTTCAAAGGAAAATGCATTTCCCAGAATGGGCACAACGAAAAAACAACATCACCCTGATAAAAGATCTCCTGCAATTCCATGGTTGTGGCAACAAAAAAGTAATCCTAGAAATTTTTACTGGAAGAATGAATAGTACCATCATGCACCCTGTTTGTTTTATTAGACTGTTAATGCAATTTTTGCTCATTGAGAATACAAACTCTATAAGCGAAAAATAGGCACAAGTTTATATAAAAAACATGCAAAAAAATTTCCTTTTGATATGATATTCAACATCAGGGAGCCAGCCACTGTAAAGCAAGTTTAATAAAGCATTTTTTTTAAAGAGAAGTCAAGCAGGAGTTGAGTCTTCTAATACAGCACATTAGGACAAGATCTTAATTGCACAGAGACCTCATTATTTCCTTCTGAAATAACAGAATGGGTAAAAGACAAAAGAGGCAAAAAGAGAAGTGCACACATTTTGTACATGTAAGACTCAACAGAAGTCCTTTGCTGTGGCTTGAGCAATTTCCTCCTGTACTGCAAAACTTCTGGCTAAGAAAGGAAATTGTTTGTCCTTTGCATAATAGTAGGATAATTGTTAAGGTGTTAAAGGAAACTGCAGAGTAATTAGTCCATCCCTTTCTATTGTCACTTCAGTTTCTAATTAATTGTTAACAATTAACAGTTGTAGGATTTTCTGTGAAAACCATCAAGGAAGCTGAGCTGCTTGTTTCAGATGATCCAATCAGATGATCCATGATTCAGGCAAACTCTTAGTTCAGAACTCTTGGTTAAAAGTTTCCCTGCTTCTTCGCAGAGATTGCAGCAAAGACTGCTAACTCAAAGACCTGCGTTAAATAAATAAAATAAAACAAGATATTGAAGACAGCTTTTGTGAAAACCTTTTCCAAGCAGATCAAAGTCCTGCACTCAACCATTACATGTAAAAATTGGATGTATCTTGCCTAACTTAGGAGGATGAAAAGTCTAAACCAGTCTGGCAGTAAGAGGGCAGAAAGAGGCACTTGCAGAAGATGATTCACCAGCTCTAAAAGAAATGTTGAGATCATCGATTAGAGAGCCTCTGGAGTAACCCATTACTTGTGTTGGCTGCAGATGGAACCAGCACTTGCTTATAGAAAGCTGACCTCTGAAACACTGCTCCAAATCAGGCACATGGAGAAAAGGAAAGGAAAGGAAAGGAAAGGAAAGGAAAGGAAAGGAAAGGAAAGGAAAGGAAAGGAAAGGAAAGGAAAGGAAAGGAAAGGAAAGGAAAGGAAAGGAAAGGAAAGGAAAGGAAAGGAAAGGAAAGGAAAGGAAAGGAAAGGAAAGGAAAGGAAAGGAAAGGAAAGGAAAGGAAAGGAAAGGAAAGGAAAGGAAAGGAAAGGAAAGGAAAAGGAAAGGAAAGGAAAGGAAAGGAAAGGAAAGGAAAGGAAAGGAAAGGAAAGGAAAGGGCACACAAACAAAACCCCAAAAAACCTCTACAAATTTCCACTGAGGCTTTAGAAAAAACCTTTTGAAAAACATACGAGCAGACCAAATTATCCTGGAATTTTGTGATGGAGGTGATGACTGATATTCATGTTCATAGAAAGGAAATCTGGGTTATGAAGCTGTACTGTGTGTGATGATGCAAATGCATCAATAAACTCTAACTGGGGCCCAGAGCTGTACTTCTACCCATCAGATAAGGTTTTAAGTTGGAAGATTACACAAAATACTGTCAATGCAGGTTTTCATGCTGAATTTCTTTTTCTCCACTAGACTCTGTATTGTTGTTTGATCTCCATATGGGCCATTCATTTAAGAGCTGGCCTTGATGATCCTGGTGGGTCTCTTCCAACTCAGAACATTGTGATCTAATACAGCATTTACACCCATTTCCAATGCAAGGATTAGCAAAAAGAAGTTCCACAACTGGAGGGAATCAGCTCAATGAGAACAGATTTTATTTTCCATAGATTCTGGTAATTCTTGATAATAATGACTGTATTTGAAGAATCATGGCAAGTACTCTATTATCTTTTCTATTTTAGGGAGCAAAAACTGACTCTAATTTTGAGAATATAGACATTTAAAGGGAGTTTGCCCTTTTATAGAAACTGCATTGTAAATCTAACACCACTGAAAATTTTGGTAATTCTAAAATTAGGAGATATGGTATAGTTTCAGTTCAGACAAATATATTCCTACAGAATTTATTTTATTCTATTTCCCTTGCCACCAAGTCCCACCTAAAACACAGCAATTTTAATGCAAATTAACAATTTGAAATAAATAGTATCTCTTATTCTCATTCTTCCATTCATTTTCTACCATTCATCTTCTCTCATGGAATAAGATTAAAACATTGTGTGGCTTACACCTCTTGCCTTGATTCAACTTAGAAATTCATAGACTACTGAAAGCACTCCCTTGGGTGGTGGTGTGGCTGGAAGTTGGAGAGTATATGCATTTTTTACAAATAATGTTCATTATCAACATTACTCAGCAGTGTAAATCTGGGATAATGCCATAGAAATAGAAATCTTTGTTAATTTAATACCCTCCAAGAAAGTGATTCTTCTAATCTTGGTCTCAAAAATGCTAGAGCAGAAAGATCATACAATCTGACCATCATCAAACGTTATCTGATGTTACTTTATACTTCAAATAGTTCAACTTGACACCCTGTTTGGTTTACCCTTTGCTAAGATGGAGGTTTTACCCTGAAATGACCTCTTTGGCTTTGCAGTGAATTGTTTTAGTAAACAGATGGATCATTTGACTCAAAGAAAAAAACCCTAAAATATTCATTTATGTCTGCAAATCATCTCTGTGAATGAGAACAGTAAATTCTAAGTGCCTGAGGCTTCAGACCTTTCAGGAGTTGGAATTCTCCATGAAATTGGGTTGTTAGTGTCTTGCCTTTATTTTATGAGATTTATTCTTTGTACTACATGGAGCTCCATACTAGAAAAGTGTTAATTATTGAAATATTTGAGTAGTTGTATTTGTTTCACTTTATTGGCAGCTTTGGTGAGCAATATGTGATTGTATTTAGTACAACTCTGTATTGCATATTTCATTAAAAGGTTTGTTTTCCAATCTTGCTTGTAATCAAATGAAGACATTGCTTCAGTGAAAGATATGAAAATTCCTCTAACTTTCATAATTAGGAACATCAATATAATCAGCTTCTGTTGTAGCCTGTAAATCACAAACTGAAGGGGTGACAAAGGAGTAATTCATTCCCATTTTGTGGGTATGGGCTATCATGTTTTGGATTTATGTTCATTTTTGTCAATAGAATTGAAAAGAATCACTTGCAAGCTGTGGCATGGCTATACTTACAGAGATAAACAAAACTTTAAAATCCATTGTAATATATAAAAAATTTAAAATACTGATGTTCATCTCATAAACAATATGAATAGTATAGTTTGATTTGTGACATCTGTGATAAAAAAAAGAACCAGTTGATTGTGGTAAAAGGCATTTACATTTTACCCATTCAACCCCTCTGCTGGGCTTCATAAGACAGACTGGTATTTGCATAAGGCTTCCAAAAAAGCACCTTATCCTAATTTGAAGGGGTCAAGAAATGAAAATTCCACTTCTTCCCTTGACTCTTCAGGACCATGTTATTAGAGGTTGTTTGTACTAATAATTTTTTTGTAAATAACACTTCCAGAAGCTGCTGCCTGATTTCAAAATTAGAGCTCTATTTCACCTCTTAGTAAACTTGTTAACAGATAGGCATAAATGTGCCCAAAAAGCTATTTATCTGTTGTTTTGTGGTTTTTTGTTTTTTTTTTTTTCCTGTGGATACAAGGAATACAATACATTGGTCCTGATTTTCCAGGATATGACAGAAATAAGCCTTTGACATTACCCCACAACTCATGACCTCATGAGGTAGAATTGTTGTGCTCTCATTTGGACATGGCAGTGTTTTGGACAGCAGGGATGAGCGGATGGAACACAGGGATTTTGGATCTTCTGGATTTTCTGGATCCAGTTTATGGCATCTCAGTCAGACTTATGGGGTTGCCACCTGCTTAGCAATAGAGCCCTGAGGGGTCAGGGCCTTTCTGTCCTCCCCTCTGCCTGTTGCTGTTAGTGTGTGTTTGCTCGTGAGAAACAGGGAATATTGCTGTGCCATGGGAGTAGCTGCCCTCCCAGGAACAGCAAAGTTCACTCCAAGACAGATTTCTTTTACTGTTATTCAGAACTAGATCTATGCTCTGTGTAGTGTCAGGACAAGCATGGGAGCATTTGAGGAGGATGTTGATTTATATTGTTAAAAATCTGTGTTGGTGAAGCAAGATTCTAGAAATAAGTCCTCTCCTCTCTGTAACAGGGGTTTTTCACAGTGGACCTCAGTCTCTCTGCCATTTAAGTGATAATTCAGTGCTAAGTAAATAAATTCTCCTGAATCTAGTGGGTAGTAAAGAATAGGCTTAAGCATGTCTTGTTTTAACCACTTCACACAATACAAACCTCTTAAGTAGGAAATTATTAGATATATTTGGGACTAGAGTGACCTGTAATACAGTCTTTTACAGAGAAGAGTAGTGATAAGAGAAAATTCATAAATGTTACTTTTCTAGACTACATTTGGCAATATCTTCCAGAGTAGCAATAAACCAAATTTTTCACAGACTAGCTAGTCATCACATTATTTCATTAATAGACAATCTGATCACTGATGCAACTGTTTCCCGGAGTTAGTAAGTTAACTCATACATATTCATTTAGTAAGTTATTCAAACATAAACTCAAAGAGATGAAATAAAAGTCACTACAATCTTTATCATAATAAAACAGATTTCAAAGAGAACTACATTATGCTATTTAAACCTTGTCTCTACTCTTGTCTTCACTGTGGCTTAAATAACTTAGTTAATCAAATAGCAAATAATTAAAAATATTGGGGAAGAAAACAGATGGACTCCAGCTCTTCCTACATATCTGGAAAGTGGCAGGCATGCCTCCCACACCTGCTCTCAGGCAGTGGGCTGTCACCTCAAGCTACTGCCAGCTTAGGACATGGCAGATCCAAGAACCTGAAATCCTCTAAGGATTAGGCTGTATCTACACAATAGTCTTGAGTGCAAATATTTACCTTTAACATGTTTATTACCACATTGCATGTATTTATGATTTGTGTCCAATACCACTGTTGTCCCACAAAAGCAGAGCATCATTTCAGGTGCCAGCTTTTGCCATCTGAAATGATGTGACACAACAATATTTTGCCTACTCTATAGCATAAACATTTTGGGCCATCCAAGCCCATGTCTCTGTTGCACTAAAATTCTCTGGGTTCTGATTGTGAAGCACACAGCCTGCTCAAACATGGAGGAGACAGGCTGATTTTGAACAAAAGCAGCAGCTCTCCAGAGAAATGCTTGTCCAAACTGTAATCAAGAAAATCCTTCATGTCTCCTGTTAATTGGTGATTCGCCCTGCATATCTGATGGGCAGATTTATGGCTTCAAGCAAAAATCTCTTTCAAGGGATTCTTAATAAAGGGTTAAGGGTGGGATTTTCAAAAATACCAAAGGGAGTTCTTTCAGCGGCAGCTGAACATCCCCCTCTGCAAAGCACTTTTGAAAATCTCATTCATGTTTCCATGATGCCAAATTTGGGCCAGGTTTATAATTTTTTCTCTGTGTTCAGAGAGATAAGGAAGACAAAAACAAGAATACCCTAACCTTATTTTTAGCATTATGCTATCTAATTAAGGCAATTTTAACCGAGCATACTTCAAAGGATACCGAACTTTAAAAAACATTACTTGTTTAATCTTGCTGCATACAAGATATTGGTGTGTTTGGTATTTATTCACAGAAGGTACTAATTAACTCCTTGGGAATGGGTAGCTTCTCACTAAGCCTTCTGTCAGGCAGTAATAAGTCAAGCAGGGAAAAACTTGAGTTGATTTTTCAGTATTTCCTTCTTTCCACATATTCATGCCATAAAAAGTATTGAAGCAGGATCCTCTGGAATAGCTGTACTTAAATGTTTGAATTGTCATTCTCTTTTATTTTTTATAAGACATTTAAAATATCAACCAAAGTTACATGTAATTCCTAGGACATACATTCAGTTCCTTACTTAAACAGTGGCTTCAGCCTATGGATATTGCCATGTGTTGGATTGGTACAACATAAGCCAAGAGCTTTGAAATTCTAAAATCTAACATTACCACTCTTGTAAGATTTTCAGTCTTGATTTCCTAATGCAGTATCAAGTTCTTGAAGTTAAATGAATGTCAGTTGGTGCTCTTTAATATTTTATTCCTTTAGCTATGGAATTTTTCACTGAATGTTGAGAACTTAGGAAATATTCTTTCTTGAGAAACCTTGAAAATTTTGGCTACTTTGTAAAAGATTTATCTCAAATTTGGTATTCTTCAAGATCAACTTGCCTGTTTTTATTTAAAAAAAAATCTTATGAGAGTCTATAAAGCCTAGGGTACTGGTAGAAGTTTATGATGGTTTGAGACCAAGGTGTTCATACCATTTTTTGTTCCTTTTCAAATGAACTACAAAGGAAATTTAGAGTGTTTTTACCAGCTCAGCACCAGCAGAGGGCATTACAGCATAGTTCACATAAAACTCTTATATTTTGGAATCAATCCAGGTAAGAACAAAGTACATTGGAGGTTAGATAAGTACTTTACTGAAAGACATGTATTTATCATCACATTGGATTGATTGAGAGGATTTCCCCATTATAATAAGAAAAGCCAGGATTTTTAAACCTCGTTTACTTCAATAAATCGAAATGCAAATCTTGCAACACAAGTAATATTGCATACCAAGATGTGTCTCAAAAAGTAAGTGTGTATATTTTCTTAAAATCTGGGAAGCAAATATAAATTTTTTCAATTAAATATAAAGTTGATCATAATGAGAACCAACTGAATATGCTTAAATGAAATCTCTCCAACTTCTACTCAGGCGAATAGTTAACCCTACCACTTAAAAAGAGTTCCCTCATGGTTAGTAGAAACTTTCCATGGCAATATGCAAAATTTCAATATTAAAAACCCTCCGAGTGCCAAGGAAATCTCCCCTGGCCTAAGGTTATTACCTCCATATGAGTCTATCTATTTTGAACACACAAAAGCAGACGGTTTTTCAGCTCCATCATTATGAAGCAACACCTAAAAATGCAAGTTGAAATGAAACCTGAAACAATTTAATAAATAAATAATGCAAAATAGTTTGGAATCATTTTCTTAATCTTTGTGTGTAGGTGTAAATTTCAAATTATGGTTTTGACACATAATGTTTGTGTCTCACTGCTGCTCTCTTACTCACCTAAGAACTACAGCTACAGGGATCTTATGTGGAAGGTGCAGATCCCAGATAATATCCTCTCCTATTGTGGTCTGTAGGAACTTTGCCTGAGACTTACTTCAGTCTTAATATTTATTTACTCTGATATTGCTATCTGAACTGCCATGCTGGACCTGTGCCTGTACAGCAGTAAGATCTAAAAAGCAATTTTTCTCTTCTTGTTGTGTTCTTTGAAGTGGGTTTTGTGAGCCCAGGAAGCTCTGACTGCACACTCCAGCTAAACACTAGGTTGTTTGTCCAACAGTGCAGCTGAGGGTAAAAGCAGATAAATTGTGTTTACTGAGTAACAACTAGGATAGCACAAAACTTATCCATTCATATAAAGGAAAAGGGCGAGTTCTCACCTTTTTATTTGAAAGCAGATTGCTGCGATTTTAAGGCCTCCTCCAGTGCTCAGTGTGTAATTTACTCTCACATTTTCTCCATCAAGAGGCGATAGAAGAGGGAAGTGGAAGGTGCATACCTGTGTGATCCTTGCCTAAGGTCGTGCTTTGTCCTTGGGAAAATGCCGTCACAGTGCAGCAGCGGTGATCCTGTGACCTGCCAGAGGCAGCCAGCACTTCACCAATCTTTGAAATGGCCTGGAATGCCAGGACAGCCAGCTGAGGGGGGCAGCTGCTGCCTCTAAATGAAAGGCCAGAATCCCGGGAGGAAGAGGAGGAACAGGCTGGGTGCATGTCTGCCCCGCCAGGAGCGGGCCCCGGAGCGCTGCTCCAGCCCCGGCACACGGAGCCGGGCCGGGCACACAGAGCCGGGCCGGGCACACGGAGCTGGGCAGGGCACACGGAGCTGGGCAGGGCACACGGAGCCAGGGAGGGCACACAGAGCCGGGCAGGGCACACGGAGCCGGGCCGGGTACACGGAGCCAGGAAGGGCTCACAGAGCCAGGGAGGGCACACGGAGCCAGGGAGGGCACACGGAGCCGGGCAGGGCACACGGAGCCAGGGAGGGCACACGGAGCCAGGGAGGGCACACGGAGCCAGGGAGGGCACACGGAGCCGGGCCGGGCACACGGAGCCGGGCAGGGCACACGGAGCCAGGGAGGGCACACGGAGCCAGGGAGGGCTCACAGAGCCAGGGAGGGCACACGGAGCCGGGCCGGGCACACGGAGCCAGGGAGGGCTCACAGAGCCAGGGAGGGCACACGGAGCCAGGGAGGGCTCACAGAGCCAGGGAGGGCACACGGAGCCAGGCTGGGCACACGGAGCCAGGGAGGGCACACGGAACCAGGGAGGGCACACAGAGCGAGGCCGGGCACACAGAGCCCGGCAGGGCACACGGAGCCGGGCTGGGCACACGGAGCCAGGCAGGGCACACAGAGCCAAGGAGGGCACACGGAGCCAGGGAGGGCACACGGAGCCGGGCAGGGCACACGGAGCCAGGCTGGGCACACGGAGCCGGGCCGGGCACACAGAGCCGGGCAGGGCACACGGAGCCAGGGAGGGCACACGGAGCCAGGGAGGGCACACGGAGCCAGGCTGGGCACACGGAGCCGGGCCGGGCACACGGAGCCAGGGAGGGCACACGGAGCCAGGCTGGGCACACGGAGCCAGGGAGGGCTCACAGAGCCAGGGAGGGCACACGGAGACAGGGAGGGCACACGGAACCAGGGAGGGCACACGGAGCCGGGCAGGGCACACGGAGCCGGGCAGGGCACACGGAGCCAGGGAGGGCACACAGAGCCGGGCTGGGCACACGGAGCCAGGGAGGGCACACGGAGCCGGGCAGGGCACACGGAGCCAGGGAGGGCACACGGAGCCGGGCAGGGCACACGGAGCCAGGGAGGGCACACAGAGCCGGGCAGGGCACACGGAGCCAGGGAGGTCTCACAGAGCCGAGCAGGGAACACTGTGCCGGCCCCGGCGCAGCAGCCGCGGAGCCCGGTTATTACAGTAATGAGCCTGAGCTAATGAGGCCTGTTGAGACACAACCTGTGTTAGCTCAGCCTTGGCACCAGCAGAGAATATTTACTCAGCTTCTGCGTTTGGAGCTGGCTCGTGTCGGGCCGTCTCGGAGAGTGGGAGGAATAGTTGTGTTACTGGATGCTCCTAACTGTGGAGACATAGCCTGACATATCTGTCCTTTGGGAGGTTTTAAAGAGAACACATGCAAGACCAGTTTTCTCTTTAATGAAATATTTAGCTGGGGCCCAAGGCCTTCCCTCTAGTTTGTTTTCCTTTTTCCCCCCCATTCTGAAGGCAGTCTGACCTTCTGTGCAAAAGATGTATGAGGTACAGGAGCCCGGTACTGCTGCTGGAAGGCACTGTTTTAAAACAAACCAGCCTGCTGTATGAATGGGTGTACAAGGCTCATTGACAGTATTCTCTCCCTCAGCAGTAATCCTTACTTGCCTTGCAGGTTTAGTACTTTGTCAGTGTCTCCTGCTGAACTCCACAATGTACATCACTTGGGCCCTTCACAGCAGAACCCATTAGGATCTAGACCAACAGTGTTGACAAGACAAAATACATTAAAAAGAAAATCCCCAAATAATTCTGTCCTAAATAAGAAGTGCTTCCAAGCATTTCTCAGTAGAAACGCTTCTAAGGGCGAGAAAACATTTAATATGTAGCAGAATAAGATGTTTCTGATCAATAGAAATCTGTTCTCTGTTTTGAGGGTGAGGGATTTAACTAATCTTTTTTTTTCCTTTTTTTCTTCATTTCCTACCTCGAAAAGTAGAGGTAGTTTGTAGTCAAACAATTGAAATATCTTTATATGTTTTCTTTTCCTAATTAAATTAAGTAATATACATTTTCACAGTTCTCTTGAAGTGTGCTTTTGAGAGCTTTTAATATGGATAAGGACTGTTGGGGTCTTCATACCTTCTCACCAGGGGTATTTTGCAAGGAATTTTAGATTGACCCTGTGTGTTTTGTATATGCAGAAAAGGCTAAGGATGTGATGGCCATCACAGGCAGAGGAAGGCAGATCCACTTGTTCATTAAACCAGACATATTATGGCAGGGCACCAACAGCGAGGCCAGCAAAGCGTACTGCTAATGTAAGATTTTTGCTGCTGCTTCCAGTAGCATACTGTGTTTGCTGATGGGTAGGATGTAGTTGTGACACAAAAAAATAAGCATACCATCATGGGGCAAAGATTTTCTCCTCTTCCCATGCCGGTCACACAGCACACTCAAGAATTTCAAGGGGTGTAATTCAAATGCATGCTCTAGGCACGAAAATAGGATGTCTTTATCATCTGCAGTTGCATCCTTGCTTTCTTCCCTTCCTCCACTCAAGGGCAGAATGCAATATTAAAACTGTAGTAAGCATTTTTTTAATTAAAAGAGGTTAAATATATGGGATCAGATAGGCTTTCATCATGCAATTATAAATTGTATGCTGGTTATTTTAAATTTCAACATGCAATTGCAATGGTACTGGGTGAGCTGGCTGGGTATCTGCTTTGCATTTGACTGAGTTAATTCACTGCAGGTATTCAGTCCTTAAGTGGCGTCTGCTTTAAATATGTGCAGTAATTCAATCAAAGAAATAAGATGGATAGTTTATGTAATCCTTTTCATCTCCAGATTGCTAAGGTTAACCTTAACTATTCATGAATTATAAATGCATGCAGAAATCTCAGATTAATACATGCAAACCCCCCCCCCCCCCCCCCTTTTTTGATGGCCTGCTGAAAACCATGGAATAGTTCCTTCTTCTAAAATACAACACTGATGAAACTTACAGGCACGGTATATAATTTCTTCCACTTATTGTTTGTAATCTTAAAACAAAAGTTTTGTGCAACTCATTTAAAATGGTTGTCTCTGGTAATATTAAACCTTTCCTCTGATCCAGGAACGTAGGTAATTTTCTCTTCAAATTTTTGGATGGATCATTCTTACAGCCCTTTTTAGTGCCAACAGATTCTGTGGCATGAATGAGAACCTAAAGGCAGATATTACAGAACAATAACGCTGTGTTGAAGCTCTCACAATTCCTGGAGTAATTAAATAAAGAAAAAAGAAGCCTTTCCCTTTCATTTTGTTAGTTCATTCAATGCCATTTGGGTGATTTGGCTTGTGAGCTCTCTTCCAGGCAGCCAGAACAATCCACTAGGTGACACCCTCATACTCCTCGTATTGAGGCAAGCAGACAGTGAGTACTGAATGGCTCATTTGTTAAACATTTAAAGCAAATACTGAGATTTCAGGGACAGGTCTCTCTTTGTTTGGCAATATCAGAGATAACACTGGTTTTGTCATAAATACTGTGTTGTTTGTATATAAATTACATATTAAGCAGATTAGCATTTTGTCAGTAACGAGAACAAAACCGCAAAGCAGGAGTTGTATGCAATATTTCCTATAATTATAATAATTTTTTTAGGCGTTTGAGCTACTCTGCTGAGTAGACTGAATAGCAAATATGCCTTTTGCATTTTCTACTGGGGCAACAGAAGGAATATATCTTCAGTGATTTTTTCTTTTTTCTAGTGGGGATGTGCTACACCATCTTTGAACAGAAATGAAAAGATCCATTCACTCCTAATATAAAGGAATATTAAAAGACAAAATTCAATGGAATTTTGCATGCTTTTGCCAGTGGTGATTTTTTCTTTAAGTTCTTTATGTTGATAATGATGCCTTATAAATCCTTTGAAGAAAACATCTTTTATCATGGTGTTTTTATACACCTAGCATAATGAGGCATGAGCTTCTTAGGGTCTCTATCTGTGAATTCATCATAGCAAATAAAATATTATGTTTTATTGCTATTATTCCTTGCTCTGCAATGACTTGAGTACTATTCTACATGTTGTATGTAGTGAAAGATGCTGGAAGTCTGAATTCACTAGTAGTGTAATTAAGAGTAACATCAAAGAAAATGAGAATTACATCACAAAATTAATGTAAATAAAAGCAAAATCATGGTAAGGCCTGAGCAATCAAACACAAGAGAACAATGTCTTTGAACAACATGTTTAAACAGTAACCAGACAGGTCAAGAAAGAGACAGAAATTTACTTATATGGGCATGGAAATTATAACATTTCTTGTTTGCTCATAATAATTATCCCAATTAATTATATGGCAACTGCAGGTCTTCAAGCTTCTGCTATTCATGCACTTTTTATATTCAGCTGTCCTTTACAGTGCTCGTTCTTCAAACATTTCAGTGCTTGTTTAAATCGAATGTAGAAAAATCCATTTTATTTTTCCTAATGAAAATACCACTGAAACAATGTAGTGTTCTGCAATCAAGTGTGTTTATTGACTTCAGCTGGGATTCCCACCATGGTTAAGGCCCATAATATACATAGGGACAAATACACAAAGAGAGAGGTATATATAATTCCTTGTATTTTTCCACTTAATTTCAGCTTACACTTAGAAAAAAATATTTAGAACAGTTTTTTAAGGCAGTTCACTAAATAATGCAACCCATCACTTCCACAGACTGTCCTAAACAGTCTGGAAGAAAGAGTTTTTGAAACTTAGTCGTATCTATATAATCCCTCTGATGTCAATGGGAGCTTAGTTGCAGCCTACAGAATAAAGGCAGTGATTCAGTAATCCTGGCTGCCAGCCTCGGAACGATAAACTCGGTGAGCTTCTGCAGACACGAGCGCGTGTGAGCGTGTAATGCACACACAGAGGTATTCCTGGCAGCCAGCGCCGCAGATAACCGGGAGGCTACACGGTAGTTTGGACATCAGCAAGGGGGAGAGTCACTTGAAGTTCAAAAAGGCTGGTGGAGAGAGAGCGTGTTTGCCCCCATAACACATCCAAGACATCGCGTGCGTGTCTCTGCCCTTGGAGAGAAGTGCCTGGGATCTTCAGTTCTTACAGAAGTTCAAGTTCTTCTGAATAGTCTCTCAAAGCACATCGTCCCTTGTATCAGAGGCAGAACAGATTTTAGTCACTTCGAGGGAAGAGTGCCATCTGCTGAATCACAACTATCAGTTCTGGAGAGCCCTTTCTTTTTTGTTGGAGGTTTCATGACCAAGTCCTGTGCCTCAGACTCGGGCAGCATGAGTGATTTTGTGCTTCGGAGTAGTTCTGTTCTCCCAGAAATTACATGTTTGTGTAAGTCTTAAAAATGGTATTACATATTACAGAATAAACACAGCAAGTGCATCTGCTTTATAATACTCATAGATGCACTGTTCCCCACATCTGAAGAGGTCAAAGCAGTATTTCTTTTCCTAGAAACATTTTCTGACAAACACACACATACATGTGTGTCTGGCATGAATGTCTGTATGTCTCAGTATCAAGGACAATAAGGGTGCTTTAATAGGCACACATTTTGTAAGAACATCTGCAGAATTAAAGATGATGTCAATTACTTTCAAGACGTTCTGATGAAATTCCGTAGGCTTACAATTTGAAGAGATTCACTCAGCTGTGCAGCTGTTATATATTATTACAATCTAAATGAATTTTAAGAAAGATAATTAGAGCAGTATACATTCACTCCTAGCAATTTTTCTGAAGTAAGAAAGCACTGACAGCTAAACATTATGTTATGAAGTATCTGAGGCAGTACAAATTGGACAAGCCTTTGAAGCTCTACTGTACTTTCACTCTAGGTACCTAAAGCAGAATGAAAAAATTCTTTATAGTGATTGAAACAGTCTTAGAGGCTCATTAAAGATGGGGTGACTGTGGCACAAAAGCTTTAAACTGTTTTACGTAGGCTCGTCTAATGATCACATGGTAAGGTCAGTCAAGCTTCAGAGCTTTAATCCACTGCTGTATGGAGAATTTCTCTGCATGCAAATTTCAAATTAACAGCCAGCATACACAAGATTTTGACATGGCATAAAATTTTACTGGCCTTTTTCTTTAAATTACCTAAGCAAAAGTGTGAGTGAATCTAGAAACCTAGTATTGCACAAATGAACAGGAAACAGATTCATCTTAAATTGAGAAAACTCTCTGGGAACTAGGAAAATGCTTTATTTACCTTCTATACACGTATATATTTGTTGTCAGTTATAAAGTAAATTGATTAATTTATGTTTCTAGATAATACATCTGCCATAGAATGCATTAAAGATTTTGTTTTATAATTAAAGATTAGGGAAATATTATATATCCCACATAAATAGAGGGATACATAAGAATGACAATTGACAAGTATATAAGTACATGTATACATAAAATATAGGTGTGAATGTACTTTCACAGAATAAGTGAACCCATTTATTCCCTTTAGAGTGGCCTACTGGCAGATGCGTGAATTTGCTTTTTAAAGAAATGCAATCACTAAAATATGTACAAAATTTGGTGCAATGTGAGTCTGCCAAGTATTGATACTACAGAAGGAATACAAATAAAAGGTTTTCAAAATGTTATTGGTGGTGATAGTGGTGTGTTTTCTTCCAGAAGACTGTTTAGTCTAGGCTTAAAAAAAGGAAATCTGACTATATAGTAACTGGGATGGGTCACCCAAATATAGTATGAAAATCCAGTCATAGGAAATGGATAGAAGAGGGATTACAAAATACCTGTTTGTTAGGGTCTTACTTATATTTGACCTCTCTGAGAACAGAGGTGAAATAAACTTACTCTTGAGGCCCATTTTCAGCCCTGCATGTGACTCCTGTTTATTTAAACAATTATAAAAGAACAAACCCAAATCTAATTTATTGAAATCTCAAACTTCTCACTAGGATTCAAGGATTATCTCAGGGCTCTTCACTGTTTTTGCGGTGTGGTTTTAACTCCGGAGGTGCTGATGCACTTTTCTTTCGTGAAGTGCAGAATGGCTCATGAGGTCACAACAGGAAGAGGAATGGTTGGCTAGGTACAGCTTGAAGAAATCTGCTCATATTCAAAAGTACTCACTGTTACTGATTCCAAAGTTATTATTGCTTTCTAAATGTGTTTGAAGTAGGACACTAATTCATTTTTCTCTGTGACAATTAATGTCTGATTGGTGTTAAAACACCAGATTGTTTTTCCAACTTTTGGATGTTCCTCGATTCTCATCAGTTTTAGAAGAAAATCTTGCCAGTTTGGTTGCTGCTGATACAGATACACTGTCTACATATAACCAGGAGCTTCCTTTCCCTATGTAAACCAGTTTTGCTTTACAGTATTGAAAGTTTGTCTTTATGGATCTCATACACATAAAAGTGGACTGAAACAGATTCAGTGCAATGCATAGGACCTTTCTGTTGGTCCTGTGTTGGACTTTTGGTCAGTTTGCCCTGAGGGACACAACATGGGGCAAACCCAATGACATTCCTTGTGGTCTGACTGATGGTGGCTGCGAGCACCCAAACCTGTTTGGCTGATAGCAGTGTGGGGTCCTATAAATCCTGTGACAGGAAGCACATCAAGAGTCTTTCTATATAGTTTTATTATCCCACTGCAGGCTTGCTTGCAATGGGCTTCATATATTCAATATGCTGCTTGGAAATGAAATTTCTTCTTCTGCCTCATTCAATCCTCATAACTTAATGAATCAAATCTAGGAACAGCTGGAGCTTTGCTGTGAGGTGGTAGTGCTACTTCTTCCAAGTCCACCTTCCCTTTCCCCCGCAGTGTTCTTCCCCTTGCTCCCCCACCACTACTCTCGTGGTGTGACATGGCCATGCGGAGTTGCTCCTGTAGTATTCGTCCGTGCACTCAGCCGCAGGAGTGACGATTTGAGGATGCTTCTCCTAGAGATGTGGTCCACGCCTGGAGCACGCCCAGACCACAGGCGTTGGGAATCACCCTCGCTCCGCCGGGAACGCCGGTGGAGACCCGCGCCGGGGTTTTGTGCGTTTGCTTGTTTTCGGCGGGGGTGGGCGGGGGGGATCTGAACTCCTTTCTGCGCCCGAGGCTACCCCCATCCCCTCCCGCCGCTCCCGGCCGTGCCGCGCCCGGGGCACGGTGGCTGCGGGCGCCGCCCCGCGCGTTACCTGCGGCGGGGCAGGGGCGGGGGCGGTGCCGGCTCCGCGCGGGGCGGGGCGGGGCGGGCTGCGCCGGGCCGGGCAGCGCCGCCCGGGGCGTGCGGGGGCCGCGGAGGCGCGGCTCCTTTAAGGTGTCCCGAGGGCGGCAGACCTGCCGCGGCGGCGGCAGCGCGGGCAGGAGGCGGGGGCGGCCGGGAGGGGGAAGGGGAAACGGGAAACCTGCGGCGGAGGCGAGCGGCTCGACGTGACAGCAGAAAGTTCAGGCGCGGCGGGCTCGGCCCCGCCTGACTCGTGCACCCCTGCCCCGGCGGCGGGGCAAGGCGAGGAGCCGCTCCTCCTCCCTCTCCTCCTCCCGCAGCCGCCGCACCGAGGGCGGGCGGTCGGGGTGGGTGGCTCGGGGGCGTTGGCCCGGGGAAGTTTTGCTCGCCCTCTCTCTCTCTCTCCCTTTTCTTTCTCCTTTCCTTCCATCGCTCCTCTTGTGCCCTCCTCTGGGGCGGGGGCGAGTGTGGGATTCCCGCGTGCAGGGGCGGGGGCGGCGGCGATGCTGGGCTGGGCTCGGGGCTGCCGCCGGGGCTCCCCTGCCCGCCGCCCCGCCTGACCGCGGCCGGGCTCCGCCGCGGCCCCCGACGCGCCCGCCTCCTTCCCCCGCCATGGGAGCGGGCGCTGCCGCCGCTCCGCCGCCGCGCCGTGCCCGCCGCTCGCCGGGCGCGCAGTGACTCGGCGGGGACGCTTCGCGGAGCTCGCCGCCCGCCCCTCGCCCGTCCCGGCTGCGCTCGTCACCGGCTCGTCCCGGGCGCCCAGAGCGGAGTCTGGGGCCGCGGCGGCAACTTGTGCTCGGGAGGCGGCGGTCCTCGGCTGCGGGAACTCGAGGATCTTTTGTTTTCTCCTATCGCTTTGGATAGTCCTGGGAAGTGTCAGGGCACCGCTGAGGAAAGCCCGGGCCGGGAGAGGGGAGGCCGGCCGGAGTTGGCGTGCGGCTGAGCCCCGCGGACCTGACAGCGCCGTGCCCGGAGGGGGCTCGCCCCGGGAGGCCGGCGGGATTAGAGAGCCTCGCTCGCGTTAAGCTTCTGTGGAATTACAACTGGGGGCCCTTCGTTTCTCCCCCCGCTCTTCTGGCATGAGACTGCTTGCAGGCGCCACCCGAGGACAATGATCGCGGAGTTTGCTCACTTTTACCTCTTTGGATTCATATGTGTCACCTCAGGTAACCACCTCGCGCGGGCGGCTCCGGTACGCGGCCGCGGCGGTGGCAGCGCTCCCGCAGCCGCTCTCCTCCTTGCCCCGCTCCCTCCTCGGTTTGGCCCCTCCGCGCCTCCCGGCCCCCTCCTTTGCTCGGAAACGCAGCTCGGCTTCCACCCTGCGGGCGCCCGGACCCCGCGTTTGCCCCGGGAGCTGCCGCCGGCCGTGGGGGCTGCCCGGGGGATGCGCGGCGCCGGGGCCCGGGCGGTCCCTGGAGCATCCCCCCCGCCAGCCCCGGGCCGGGTTAACCCCGCAGCCGCCACCGGGGGGAAGGGAGGGCTTGGGGATGGGTTTCGCTTCACCTTGGCGATTAAAGTTTACCCACGTGTGTGAAGTGAAGCGCCGGCGCGCTGAGTGGGAGCGGGGGAGATGGCCGAGGAGATGGGGGGGATTAATGGTCATTAGGCACGGTTTGCGCGGGGCTTGTGCGTGTTGGGGCATCTTACCGTGCCCGGAGGTCACAGATGGGGCGGCACTATGCGGGCATTGTGGAGGGCAGGTTCGGCTCGCAGCGGGCGCGCCTCTCCCGGGGCGCGCATGTGGCCGCGCTGGGCGGGGGGCTGGGAGGTTTTCGGGTTTGCCTTTGCTCAAAGACCCTGATTCTCTGAGGAGGATGGGTTTATCTCCCTGCAGTATTGCTTCCCGTTCTTAGGAACGCCTTTTGTTACACGCTAAGTGAACGCAGTGAGTGCTTGTGCCGTAGTGAAGGTTGGTTTGGGCGCTAACTTCGCTAGTTTAGCTGATTCTTGTAAGTTTGCAGAGGACGCCTTTGAGCCATTAAAGTTATGGTAGCATGAGACATCTGGTCAGTGAATGAATGAAGTTTTTGAAAGACTTAAGTACACTGCCTGAAGCTTTAAGTCTTAATTATGTCACTAAGTGTAGTAACTTACGTCTGCTTCTAGATTATATCATAAATTTAACTACGGAAGTTTTGCTCTTAGGTATTAGTTTGCTCCTTGTGGCGTTGGATATGGCAAACTTTGCATCCCTGAGTAGCTCTCGCCCTGTTCACTTTTGACCGTGCCATCTTTAATTTAATTTTTCTCTGTATTGTCTCCTTCATGTGATGGAAGAAATGAATGGAGTGGGCAAGAAGAACCTGTGCACTCATTTGCCATTTCTGAGTCTTTCATGACAATCACCCCCACCTTAGAAAAGTTGACTTCCATAGATAAAGTACTCTGTTACTTGATCGTGTATTGGGATGTTTTAAACTCCAAGTTAAGAAACAGTTTTATTTAATTTATTTCTGAATTCTCTCATCTGTTTATCATATTAATGCCAAATAAAGTTGCATAAAAGGTGTTTTTTTTCAGGTTTTTTTCCCTCCTCCCCCGGATGAGGATGCGCTCTCTAATAATGTTGATTCCAGCTGAGTTGGAGAGAGAAAAAAAAAGGAAAAAAGCCATGAATTTTTATGAAGGCTTTTAATTTTGTCATGTAAGCAAACTCAGTAACAAAGATTAGAGAGAAGCACCAGATAATAACACTTTTTCAACTACTTTATAGAAGGAATTTCTTTTTCCCCTCGACTTGTGGTCAAATAGTTAGTCTTGTGTCTGGAACAATGGAGATGCCAAAAAACTTTGGCAGGATGAAGTTTGAGGGCAGATGGCTGCGGTGCAGAAGGAAGGACAGGAGTCATCCACAGCAATTTCCACACTGAAATCCTTTGAGTTCTACTGACAGCTGATCTTGCAAGTTGATTGATCCTTTCCTCCCTCTTCTACTGAAGGTTCTCACTTCCCTCACTTACACCCACTACTGAATCAATGGTTTGTGTGGCCACTCTCTAAATGGGATGTCAGAAACTTCTGCTGAGAGGTGGGAAATAATTGGGGGATGGGAAACAGAAAAAAAAAAAATAGAAAACTAAAGCGGGTTAGTGTTTGTTAAAGCAGTAATTGGTAAACCACTTAGAATTTAAACCCCCTAATTTTTACCTTGGTGTTGTCTCTGTGGAATCCTGTGAAGTACCTTCTTTTATGTAAGCCTGTGGTTAATAAATGTTGAATAAATTTAAATTTCAATAGTGTTGAAAATTGGAATATAGCAGCTTTCCTCCCTTATTCTCCCTGTGTCATTTCAATGCTACTTTGCATACAAAATAAGAATTGCTTTAAGGGGTACTTCTCTGGTATCCTTGTTTTCTTGGGTATTTACCTGCTTTCTGCCCTTTTTCCTTCATTCTGAGGCAGACTTTGCTTCAGAATCCATGGATTTTTCATCCCTCCACTCCCCAGCAGCAGCATCATGAAATGAGCATGTTTGGAAAAGAAAAGCTTTCTCTTATCTGAAGGGCAACATGCAGAACATTTTTGCTGGGAACGAGTGTCAAGGTTCTGCTTTTCCACATGGATGTTCACTGCTCTAGCCGTTCTCAAGGCTAAATATGTTACTGTGAGATTTTTCTGTTTCCTTCCGTGGAAATCTTTATATTTTGATGAGTAATTTCATTGCACTGCTGATTCCCATCTGCTGAACACCCACCTTTTCCCCCTTTCCTGTCTGTGTTCTCCCTTACTAATTCCAGAGGTTTTTCCGCGCTGTGTGGAGCAGGCAGCGCTGACACAGCGAGGCAGGAGTGTTTCTCAGTGATAGTTCTAGCCAGTGGAGGGCAAAATTGTCTCTTGTATTCCTTCATGGGAGAATTCTCCTCTGATGGTTAATAGTTTGAGGGTGTCCATGCAGTGTCCCCAAAGTCCTTCCCAGCTGCCTAACCTACCTGTTGGAGTAAATAAAACAGCCACTTCCTCGATACATTTTGTTTGTCTCAGAAGTTTGTATTTAAAAGCTCCCTCGTGAAGTGCTAGAGCATTTCTGGAAATGGTTCTGCTCCTTTTATGTCTTTTCTGTCTAATAGTAATAAATGAGGAGAGATTTAAGAAAAAAATACACAATAATTCAAAGGATTATGAAAATATTAAGTGCCTAATCTGTAAAAGCAAATAAGTAATCCAAGAAAACCTAAAAAATGTGCATTTTTCACCTATCTCTAATGCATTGTGTGCTGTTCTAAGTAATTTTACTGGAAGAATATTTAGAAAGATTGAGCCAGCTGCTTAGAGCTGAAGAAGCTGGCCCCACTTTTATTGTGTTTGAAGACTTCAAGCTAGCAAAGAAATAACCACATGCTATAAAATTGATAATTCCTTACTTGTGATGAAATATTCTCTAAGTATCCAGGTCTTTGATTCAAAACCACTTATCCCTATGAGTTCTGGTAGAATCTGTGGAGAGCAAACATCTTTTTTTTTTTTTTTTCAATTTGTATAAGTGTGAGTTTTGTTATCATTCAGCCAGAAAGAGACACTTTTTTTTTCATATTGGCGGGCAATTAACTTAGTTCAAACCTGAAGAACGCTCAAGCTGATTTTTGCTTACTGCAGTCAGTGTTGGTTTTCAAATGTTTTTTTTTTTGTTGAAGTTTCATGCTAACTTCATCAGCAGGGATCAAACGTAATGTTCAGGATACTGAATTTTGGGGGAATCATGTGTAGTGTCCATAAGATTTTATTGGAAAACGTGAATTTATGTGGACAATACTCCTGAGTCTATATGATAAAGGTTTTGGTTGCATTTACAAAGATAAATGGGCCGTTACAAATATTACCAGAAACTAGTGACCCTTATGTAGCAGTGTTATCATGTTAATATTAGACATCAAATAACTTTTATTAAAATAAAGCTAAGTAGTGCTTTAACATAAAATGCTTTGGAAGTGGTGGTCAAAGAGATTATGTAAGGAATCGGAACCAATTTAGTTTTCATTAGAAGGTAGAAAGACAACATATTTAGAAATTCAAGACAGAAAAATCTATGGTTGTACTTAAAATATATGGGAACCTGTTCTCTCACTTTCAAATAATATTGCTTTTGGTTGGCACCTGATTTTCCTAACTAACTGGAAGAGTTTTGTTTCACAATCCTAAACAACTCTGATATTATGTCTCATTATGGGTTAGCTTTCGCTAATGAATATAATAACAATCTGCTGGGTCTGGCAAGTTGGGTCACTTGCTGCAGTTCTGACTGTAGTACTTCTGTTACTGTTGTGAATTTGTTGTGGATTTTGTGTATTTGAACAGCTTGGAATGAGTAATTTTGCTGTCGATAGTTGTTCATATTTTGAGGTTATTTTGTGACCAGCAAGTTCATAGAAACCTTGTTTTTTCCAAGCCAACAAAATGGCACTTTACAATTTCATACGCTAACACACATTTTATTTGTGTGCTCTGTTATATAATCTCATTTGGTGCTGATAATCTTCCTTAGCTTTTCACCTCAGTGCTTCTTCATAAAACTGTAAGGTAAATAGTGAGGTAACTGAAGTAGAGCTGAGGTGTATTTTAAGTGCAATAAATTGTGTAAACAGGAGAAATAAGGGTGCTTTTCAGTTACTGATGAAAAACTTGACCAAAAGGTGGGAGAAGAGCAACAAAGAAATATTCTTAAGTGTCTTGAAAGCTAGAAAGCTTTTTAAGGACAGATAGTTTCCCAGTTTATATCTTTTTTAGGAGAAAGATGTGCACCTATTTATACACACACATGTGTATTTCAATCATACACTGATGTCTCTTGCCTTACTGAGTCAGCCTTAGCATCACCACTAAACTGTTGTGGGTAGAAGGACATTTTATATAAAGAAAAAAAAATGTCTTAGGAGCACAAATATTTTGTGCTGCTGACATAGATGCAGCCAGCTATGTTGGACTCTCCCAGCTGAGACTTGGTACTAAGGAAAATCTCCACAGGGGAAAAAGTGAAGCACCTGGGAAGCCAATAATGACTTCAGTTTTCAGTCAGGTGTGCAGAGCTGTGTTATTCTGTTGTTGGTCTTGAGTTCTGGTTTTTAAAGAGCTAAATCTTTTGGTATCCTGATTATTAGTGTAAGCCAGTACTGTGAGTTACCTGACACTGAAGGTGATAGTAAGCATTATTGAAATAAGAAGGGGATGAATTTAATTATAGCTGTCAGAATTTCTTTGCTGGTTCACTGTTCATTAGGGAAAAATAATGCATTTATCCAGATTTATGCACAAAAATGATAAAATATGGTTCTGGAACATCATGAGAGTAGGCCTTTCAGACCAGGAATGTATATGACATAATTGGTTTTAAAACAGCAGCACACAGGGAGAGATGTTTGTTTATGTGGGATTGTCCATTTCAGGTGCAAGTAGTAGGGGAAATGTCCTATACTTAAATAAAACAATGAATAGAGACTCAAGAAAAATATATTTTATTTCTTTTTCACCTCTTTCAAAAACTAAGTGAGGAAACTATTTTTTGTGAGAAAGTGAAGGAGTATATGAAAAACCAATGAAGTTAAATACTGTCAAATACTGAGAACTATTTTCAGACTTGTAGGTATTTTCCATGCCTCTCTTGTTCTGAAGCTTAGGAAAAATTCTGACTAAGACTCATGTGTGCATGTGTGTCTGTGTAGGACTGATTAAAACGAAATTGATAAATTGACAGTAATGAGATTTGCGAGTGGCATCAGGCCAGTCTTTTTAATTAGAGCCTGCCTGCCATCTGAGCAGCTGCAGCCAAGGTGCAGAGAGCTCTGCTCACACCCGTGAGCAGCCAAGTCATTTCACCTTTGCTGAGGACAGGATGCTTTATGGAATGCTGTAACCTTAAGGTGGCCTTACCAAAAGGAGGCAAACTGCTGAGAAGGGGTGCAGAAAACCTCATGCCTTGTATTTTAGTGGGAAGTAATATTAATTGTGTTTCCTGGAAGCACAAACGTGGAAAATTAGAAAGAAGGATCTACTGTTAATAGGCAGAAAATGCACTTTGCGGATTTAAATAAAAGATCTGTTTGTTTTATGAATTTATAAAGCAATTTTGTGTCTTTGTGAAAACTGCATTTCAGGTCCTCACAGTTTCTTTCAGCACCATTACCCAAAGTTCTGTTCTACACAGAACTTGAGCACTTTTCCATCTAGGTTTTAGTGAAAAGAGGACCTCCACTCCTCCTCGCTTTTGGAGGAGTGGAGGTCCTCGTGGTGCAACTTGGGCACGTGCTTCACCTTCAGATGTAAATGCTCAATGCATGCATTTTGGTAAAAGCAGTATCCTAATGTCATCTCCTACCTAATTTTTGACACATTTTTGTTTTATCTTAAGGGATTTTATATATGTATATAAAAACTATACGACTAGTGCGTAATTTATAAAGGCTTCTTAGGTATTTTTCTTATTCAGAAAGCTGACATGTATAGAAGGCTTGTATTAGCATCTGTACTTTCACAGAATAGTAAATGTTGCTGATCATTTCTTCCTCAGCATTCAAAGAAATTCTATTAAAAATGACTGGATTTTGTATCTAAACAACAGGAGAGAACCTCTATGGGGTTTCTGACTGGTGGTAGAGGTAAATTCCACAAGGTACTTCTGTTTAAGCCTTGTTTTCTATCACCAGACTTTATGCCTCTGGAGAGGCATAGAGCTTTTTGTGCTATGTTAAATGTTTATATTTATGTACATTTAAGTAAATAACTGTAAATCAAATAATTAGAGCATTTAATTTTAGTACAACTTACTATAAATTCAGCTTAGACCAAAATGGGTAGTTGAATACATTATTATTATTACTGAAGTGGTATGAATATTCTTAATCAGAAAACAAGCATGTTTTCTGGACTGCTGCCATCTTGAAATACATCTACTTTCTTGGAAGAAATGAATAGTCCGATATGCAAAATTATTCAAGCTGCCCTTTTCTGTCAGGAAGTATTTACTCAATATGGTATTGCATTACCTTAAGTCTAATGCTAATATTGTGAATGATTAAAATAATATGAACATCCCTGACTGTAGATTAAAGATCTGTAAATCTGACAAGCCTGTGCTGAGCTCTGGATTTAAAATCTTAAACTGGATACTTTATTTTCTTCATCTTGCACAGTGGATTAGCAGTGGAATAAGCTCAGTTTTGGGGCAGCCCGTGTCTTGAGGCATGCAGTGCAGGGTAGGGCAAGGATCAGGGTGTAACCTGTGCAGGCAGGAGTCATCCATGACAGCCATCTGAGAGAACTGAAGAGTCTGTGTGCTCTTCATGTTGTTCAGTTCTTTATCTTCTGCTCCCTTAACTGTCTTGTACATAAATCAGAATTGTGTTTTCTTTAGTACTGTTAAACTGTTTCATGCTAGCATTGCATTAAAACTTGCTTGGCTGGCATTTTTGTGCCTTCTGAAATTTGCATGTCCTCAGGCAATGTATTTATTTTAGATTGTTGGTTAGTTATATTGCCTCTTATCTAATTGCTTAAATGCCTTTGTGTTGAAGATTAGACACATAGAGCAGTACATGGCTGTAAATTCAAGTATAGAAGACTTTAGTTTTACTGTTTGCTTCTACAGTAGTGTAATAGACATTAACAGTTTTTATCTTAGAAATTAGGTTTTAATACATGGCCAAGGATTTAGTGTAGGCCTAAAGATGTGCATTGGCTCCACTTCATTCTGAAGGAGGTGAAGGGAGAAGGAAATGGTGACCAGGTTTGATGCTGACCAGATGGACATGCTTGAGAGAGTGGCTGGATATTTTAATAGACACTAGAACTCAGATTTTTGGAATCCAGGGCCTTGTGAGTTTTTGAAGTTGGGAACCTACAATCTAAATTTTGAGCCACTTAAAATCAGTAGTGCCTGTTGAAAATCTTGATTCGAGTGCTTAAGTTAAATTGCCTAAAGTGTTTGACTTTATCTTCGGTTGCAAATGTTTGTGGATCATTGTGAGTTCTTAGCCGGTCTGAAAATTGAGGTTGTAGAGAACCTCAACTTGAGAGCCAATTAACTGAAAAAAGCTGTATAACTTTAAATTTGCATGGGCCTCACTAGCTCCGTGAAGAGTGAGAAGCCAGTCAAAAAATGTATTTGCGTATGTATTCTTTTAGAAACTTCTCAGCTTGCCACTTTTGTAGTGCACTTTACTAACATTGGTCAAAGGCAGACTTTTCAACCCAGACATCTCTCATGTTGGCCAAATAGGACCAAGCATGTGAGCCCAAAATGAGGATAGGAGCCCCCAGATCCACAGATGGGTCTGTACTTATGTGTTGAAAGCATAATACGAGGTCCTGAAATGCTATTTTTGGATCAAGTGCTCAGCACCAAGCTTTTTTATTTATCGAAACACCTTGGCACCTGGTATGAAACTTGGCACCTGGGGTAGCTTTGTGCTAGGAAATCTCTTGGATGCCAGGCAGGTTCAGAACTGGGATTTGCAAATTCTGAGTGCTTCTCCCCTCACCTCCCACACGCAAAACAAAGCTTGTCAGTCCCACTTTCTGGTTTTGGAATATATCTAAGGCCTTAGGTACTGCAGCTGACAGATACTTCATAATCAAAGTGTTTGATGGTAGGAGGTGATAAAGGAGGAAAAAAAAAAAAAAAGTAGTGTGAGGAAACAAGGTAAGTAGGGATAGTAACAAACGTTTACTTTTTGCTTCCCGAAGCAGGAGTTGGCACAGGAGAGGGCAGGTTTTGGCACTGTGGTGCTGTAGCAGCAGAATGCAGGAGAGAGGATGTTTATAGTGAACAGGTTGGACAAAAAGGTCTGATGTAACTGTGGAGTGAAATTTGCGCTGCGCGAGTCATAAAAGTGATTGGCAGGAGGCCCCATGCATGCATTAAAATCCTGTCTTCACCACTTTGGAAAATTATGGTTTCAACTGCGAAAGGAGGTGAAGCTTGGAAGGAATTAGCATATCTCTAGCACCGAGTGGCATCTGGAACTGAATGGCTGGGTTAAATCATTCAGTAGTGATTAATGAGGCTCATTGCCCAGGTTATACAACCTTTAAAAAATTAAAAGGAGAAATTTAAAAGTAGATGCAGAGCAGAAAGAAGGAATCATTGCTTTACTTACCTCTTTAATACAGAGGGCAGAATGAAGTCTTCGCTACCTTTTCACACAAGAAGAGATCTGTTAAGTGCTGCTGTTAAGCTTAGAAACTATGAGATGAACTTCTGAGTAATTGTTTTGAGGAGCATTTTGTGGGTTTCCAAATGCTTATGTAGCATTGCAGACCTTGAAATGGGGAGGAGTGTGGAGGATGGGGTTTTGCTGCTGGTGTATATCTTGCATTTTAGAAAACTTCAGAAAATAGTGATTTCTGTTTTCTCTCCCACTCATGAATGTTAATCTGTGTTACCTGTAGGGAAAGCAAATATTGAAACACATAAAGTGAAACAAGCTCAGAGACGTGGGGAGCACTTTAACTTTCCTTGAGCGTGATTCTGGCAGTTGCTGAGTGGTGATGTAGCTTGGTGTCATATCAGGAATAAATGTTCAAAATGTTCAAAGGCTCGTACTCTGTAGGAGGATTACAGTACTGATATGAGCACCTTCTGTTTACTTTCAAGTTTGTAGTGGAGCAGATACAGAAACCAGTGAAGTGTGTGCTCTAGTGTTAGATTTTTTTTTTCCTTCAGAATTGTGAAAAGAAACAAATAGTGGCATCATTAATGGAGCTATTGCTTAAAATTGACCTTTCCACAGCAAGTTCATATGGGTAGAAAATAAAACGGAGCTAGATTAAGGTATTATCTCTCTGGAGCTACAATAGGATTCCACTTTAATTTCTACTTCCTAGGAGATGAAGTTCCCTAAAATGCACTGCTGAAAAATTTTTGCTCACAACAGTTTTGGCTTCTGGAATGATTTTCTTTTTTACTTCTTTAGTGGCTATCTTGCTTTTATTTGGGGAGGGGATGGTGGTGTATTCAACTGAAAATGAGAAAGAAAGATTTATTTTTTTAAAGCAAAAGGTTAGCATCTTTCTCATTCATTCTCTAATGTGGTTCTCATGACCATAATGTGGAAGGAGACTTTTTAATCCTCATCCACCCTCCAGTGCTTCATATTAGATGGAGATTTTTTTTGTTTTCCCCCTGCCTCTGCTGGCACAGCCAAGATAGGGCAATTGACCTGGTGCTTTAATGTTGTGACCAGAAGGACTGAATGTTATTTTCATAGGCAACTTTTGAGGTTGTTTTGTTTGTTTATTTGGGGTTTGGTTTTGTTTGTTTGGGTTTTTGTTTGATTTGTGGGGTTTTCTTGAGTTATTTGTTTGTTATGAAATTCTTTGATTATAAGGTTTATTGATAGTGTGAATGATTGTTGAATAATAACTATGATTATTTTTTGGGGGAAATGACTGTTTAAATGTCTGTGAAGTCAATTATTATTCCAGAAAGATTGGACTAAAGTCTGCATTGAGATTATTGTGTCTTCAGAATTCATAGTTATGTCTTTGATAGAAATTTACATTTTATTTTACATCAATTTCCAGAAAGACACTTGGAGTTTGTTTTTCTGTTACCTTATTACAGTAGGGAAAGCAGCAACCTCTCAGCTAGAAATTCGCAGTGACCTACAGTCTAGTAATAATTAGACTTAAAGAGAGGTAGTAATTTCATTTGGTCGTTTCGTCACAATTCCTGTAGGCATGCAGCTGATCATTTTGAATCTCATAAAATGAAATTTTATTTTACTCACCTTACTAAGGTCAAGTAAAAAGCCACATCAAGTTAATGAGTCCCTTTCTTTGCAATGAGCTGAACGTGGCGTTTGTTTTTGTTCTGGCAGTCATGAAATCACAGGGTGTTGGCGACAAGTCCATTATTGGCTCTGAGCAGTGTTGCTGAGGGCTTTTACTCCACCCAGTGCATTATGTGTGCAGACTTTATCGTACTCGTTAAAACTTGTTTCAAATTGAGGATTCCTTTTTTTTTTTCTTTAAGCTGTAATAAAAAGAAAATAAAAATAGCTCCCTCTTCTTTATTAGTGTAAATGAAAGAGTAGCAGCAACTCATTCCTTTTGTGACCTGAGGAAATTAACTAAAATCTGGATGAGATCTTGGCCTCTTAAAATCAAAGGAGATTTAACTATTGATGTCAATTTTTATCTTACTTTGCTGTAGCTCAAGTTGTGTGTCACTTGCTCTACATGCTGTTACATAGAAACCTTAATAGTGGGGAAAAAAGAGATGATTCCTGATTGTTCTTCTCAACTTAAAAAAAATGATAAGCCTTTAAAGGCTTATAAAATTCTGTGATTCAGGTTCCTTTTTTTATTGATTGTAAGGTTGAATTTCTTGTATGTTGTGGGTGCTGTTGGTGTCTTTTATGTGGTAGCTAGTCTTTCCCCTGCTCCCAGAACAGCCAAACTGGTTTTGTCTTAGCTTCTCAGTTTTGTCTGCTTTGTTTGATTTCTTGTTTGTTTATTTTTTTAGGGAAATATAATACATAAATCCAGGAGTTTGTTTTCTGTGGTTGGGATTTTTTAGATAGCAAAAATACTCAACTGTCAGTTTTGAAAATTAATACAATCTCATTCCTTCTAGACAGCATTTGAAGGGAGCCATAATATATTCTAAATTTAAAATTATGGTAAGCTCATCAGGTTTTAGAATGCGTTATTTTCATATCTCTACTAAATATCTTTAAAAAAAAAACCCTACAAAGTTTTAAATTACACAAAAAAATAAAACCAGACCTTTCCTTGTGATTTGTCCTTTTTCTTAGATGTACCAGGTGTCTGATCAATAGCATGTGCTGGGAGGCAAGAATTTCATCTGAGGAGACTTGAAATGCACTTATTTACAACTTCCATGAGCTGGAAGTTGTATGTTTCTTTTTGTTTTGCTTTTCAGCTGGTCACTGCTAGGTAGAGTTTTGTTATTTCACCACTGATTTAAGACACAGATATGTACATAGTTTTCTTCAGGCTTTTAAAGGCTCAAGTTTAAGTGGTAGATCATTACTCTACGCATCAAAAGTGAAGGGTGATTAACTCTGTCTGGGTGCATGCAGTGTAATTTTAGAGGCTACAAATGTTGTTACAAATCAGGTTAAGGTTTAAAGGTGAAAGTTTGGCTGAATGAGTTTTACAGCTTTAAGTTAATGTATGCAAACAAAGAAACTCTTGTTTTCTGCCCATTTGTGTCTAATGAGCAAGTAGCTTGTGGTATGGAAAAGAAAATGGGAATATTGTGCAATTTGCCATAAAGTTAAAACTATGTACTTTTTACTTCAATTTAGAAGTTCCATTAAATAGACTGAATCTAATAACTTTTTTTAGGCTCTTCATCATCTAAATGTAAAGTGAAAGGATAATGGCTTTAAACTAAGTGATAATGATATACTAAATGATAGTGGCTTTAAACTATTATAGCTTAACTTTTAGCATTGATGTATTTTTGTAGATTCCCTCATAATGTCATTAAATAATTCGATGAACCTGTTGAAGTAACGCATAAAACGCTCGTACTGTGTTTAAGCTTTACTTCTAGATGGTTCTAAAGTAGCATTGGTAACTTGGATTTTCACTCAGTTCTCTGACTTAGCTGTATTCCTGAAACTGTAAGTTGAACAGCATGTGGGAAAAGAATGACCAATTTTTAGATGACAGTGAGGTTATGTACAAAGGCTGTTTTTTTTTTTTTTTTAAGGGTATGGGCTTGAATTGTGATATTAAAATTTTAAGTAATGAGACAGGTAGGGTCTGTCTGTGTCCTGTGTCCTCTGTCCTGTATTGCCCTCCCTCACCCTTAAATAATATCTCTTCAACAGCCTAGCATTTGGGAATCTCTTTTGAACGTCTGTGATCTATTCTATTTACACTGGCTAAAAGTTAAATAATGTGGATTTTATACGACTACATAGTAGCATAAGAAGCTGTTCAGCTGCATCTGTAGTGATCTAATCTGATAGCCATTCTGAGTGCAAAAGCCAGGGTGTATAAATGGAATGAAACAAAAGGGAAGTGATTAGCGGGAATAAAAATAAACATCTTTTAGTCTCGGTAAATGATACCTTTAAAGCACAGCAGCCTTGTCGAACATAATTAAAGTTGTAAGAACTGGGGTAGGGTGAGTGGGCTCTATTCTCTGAGGTCATGGTGGAAATACAGAGGTCAGGGTTTTGCACTTAGTCTTATGTAAACAATGTCATGCCTTGGTAAGTATAAGAATTGATTTAACTAGGTTAAGATAATTAAAAAAACCCCCAAAACCCAAACAAAGCAACAAAAGCCCTCAGTCAAAAAAATCCCCAAAACCAAAAACAGAAAGACAAACAAAAAAAGTAGGCGAAAACAAATCCAGGACAAAGGTGTATTCATTTGATATCAAAATTTGAGTGCAGCCTCCATATCTTCTTCTCACCAGTTGATGGGGAAAGGTGAAAAGTGTGAAGGATAGGCCTTTGTTGGGGATGCCTGGTGCTGCTGAGCGATTCTGTGGTGTTTGGCTTTGTGCAGTAGTATCTCTAGCTTTGCCTGAGCCTATTCCTTAAAACCTGCAGGTAGGCTGTTTGGTTTTGCCTCTGGTTCAAATTGAGACCTCTTCAGAGAATTTTGTATTTCTATGTCCACTAAAAACTATTTTCTTCTGCCGGGGAGTTGAAGTGCTTATGTTGCTTGCACTCATAACTCTTAGAACTGTAGAATAGCTTGAGTTGGAAATGGCCTGAAGGTGACTGGTCCAACTCCCCCTGCAGTGAGCAGACACATCTTCAACCTAATCAGGTTGCTCTGAGCTCTGACCTGACCTCAAATATTGCTGTATATCTCCCCAATTATTATAAATCTTTACTTAGTTTCAGTGGTTGTGGGGTTTGATTGTTTTCTTCGTTAGTGGTTTGGATTAAGTATTCAGAGTTATGTTTTTGCATGGTAGAGAAGAAATTCAAGGTAGAGAAGAAGTTCAAGGGTGTAGGGGTATCCTGAGCGTTCTCCCTTCTGAATGACGGGAATTTTGTTTCTTTCCTAGTGCTGAGCCTCCTTTCATTACAGTACATCACCAGTCAGAGCAAACCAGCAGCTCCAGACAGAACGCCGTTCAAGACAGACAGACTGGTTAAAGAGGGAGAGGTGGCAAAACCCATAAGAATTACACTGGAAATGAAGTTCTGGAAGTCAGTCTGGCAGGCATAGGCACCACTCCCTCCCAGGAGTTTCCAGGGCAGTTGCTGAGGCTTTCAGAGGCCTTGTGCAGCCATTCCCCAGCTGTGAGCTGGCTGGGGCTGCCCAGTTCGAAATGTCTGGCTGTGTGAGCTGTCACTGAAGAGGGCTGCAGGCTCTTGCAGAGGAGGGAGATGGGTGTTCAATATAATGATTAAGTATGAGGAAGAAACAGCCTGCAGTTCCTGGCTCCAGCTGGCTCTAGGCAGCTCTTCCTTGGTGTGAAATGCTGCTTTAATGTAGGTCAGCTTTAGCTGTTGTAAATGAGTGTAGTTCTAGTGAAGTCAATGAGGCGCTGTTAATTTACTTCACTTGAGAATATGCCCGAGTAGATGAGCAACTAGAAAACTCAAAGGGAAGTGCTTATCCAGCAAGAGAACTTCAAAACCAGTGAGGTGTTTTGTATTTGTTTTCTTCTCTCTCTCTTCTGAGGAAGAAGTTAATTCCTACATCCCAGTGGTGTTTAGTGAAAGTAGAATTTCATTCACTGATAGAAAGCTTGTAAACTGTTGCTGTTTTGGAAATAAAGGGATAATAGGTGTTTCAGCTTCTCACTCTAGATCCTCTCTTTCCTAATAAAATGAGTGGGTATCCCTTCACAGCACAAAACTGTCAGTCAGCATTCAGCATGACTGACATAATTAGCAGCTTCTAGCTGGAGGAGGCTGAAGATTGCTTCTGGTGGAAACTGCTAACACTTGCCTTGCCATGCTCACAGAACAGAGGCATCACGGATCCCAGGGGTTTTAATATGTCTAGTGAAAATTAAATAAACACTGTGTTTTTTCCCAAAAAGCGTACGTGGCTGTGTTGTAGTTGGTGTTTACCTGATGCTCTGAACTAGTAAAAGAACAGGATTTGTTACACCTTTGATGAGGCTCATGAGACTGTATGCTCTGTGCATTCAAAGCTGCTTCATCAAGGGCAGGCTTGGGTCAGCCTGGTCCTTACAGATGCAAATGTATGTCACGGGAAACCGCAAGATTGGTAACACTTACAGTTTTCTATTGTTCAAAAAATAATAACCTGTTCAAATGAATGACTGGATCAAATGAAAACTGTGCCCGTTTTGGCAAGCTAGATGACAAATCTGGTGACTGCAAAAGCCGATTCAGACCAACTAAGGCATTAAAGTTTCCTAATCTAATGTCATCAAGTAATGCTGTTTGTAAATCTTTGAGAGGGGTCAGATGCTTTTAGTGACTACATTGTGCACTCCTTAAAAATGTACAAATAAAAAGAGAAAAAGCTTAATTCCATGCTGTACTACATGCACACCTGTTGGAAGAGCGTGCATTAAATAAGGAAAGGAGATGCCAGCTGACTCAGTTTTGTTGTTGTCCTTAACAATTCAGTTCTAGCCAGGGACTCTAAGGCTAAACTCTTCCAGCTGATGAGATTATTTGGTTACCTGGTTTTGATGTTGTCCTAAGTGTCTGCAGGCCTGGAAAATTTATTTTTATTTTTGCAGCTCTTCACGGCCCAGTGCTTTGGTTCCTCCTGTAAGCAGATCCATTGAAGTTTCTTATATGAGGTGCTTTCCATACCAATTGCTCTGTGTTTATGCTAGGTGCAACTATGCAAAATGTTTCCTCTTCCATGTGTATTTCCTGTTTTTTGTGATCAAATAGCTCCAGGAATATAACTGCATTTTACTTTTTAAGCATTCATAAACACGCGATCTCCTGATCATGTACTTTGCTACTTTCCCCAGCCACAAGTGATTCAAACTAAGTGTTTAGCCGGAATTTTTTTTTTTGATAATTCAAAATGGTATCAAGTATCATCACATTGTGAATTGCGGAAGGTGGGTTTGTTCGTTTGTTTGTTCATGGGGTTTTTTGGGTTTTTTTTTGTGAATGACTGTCCCAGGTTATACCCTGTGTAAGACTAGTTGCCGTTTCTGGGACTCCTAAGAGCATCTTAGAATCATCAGACATTTAATCTTCTGTCTGTATGAATTCAGGGTTGTAAAGCAAAACAGCCAAATGCAAAGAGAGACTCCTCAATATTTCTTTCTCCCCAACTCTGTAATGTGCTTTGTGTATATAAGGAAGCAGGATTCTATGGGGTTTTGTATTTAGGGTAACCTAAGCCTGGCCTTTAATTCTCAAGGGCTGCAATCAGGGCTAAGTCAGGCCTCTATCACATTTGTCTGTAATGAGGGCACATCCTCCAGCACAGGTACCTCTTTTGTTTGGTGTCTTCTCCCCAGCAGGGGAATTCTCTGGCCTTCTGTACATAGCTGGACAGCAGCAGCAGTGGTGGTCCACAGGTCTGCCCTGAGCTGAGTGCCTGCAGATTAGAAAGTCATTTTCTAGCTCAGGTCAGTGGGGATCTGAAAGCACTTGGCTGTCAGCAGATTGTGAAGCAGTGTCTCACACAGCAAGTGTGACAGAAGGGTGATGGAGGGTTAGAGACAGAGAGGACCTCAGCAACGTGTGATCTCCATTAATTAATCAGAAACAAGCCTCGTATGCAGGACTTCCTCAGCAGTTCCTTCCTTCCTCATCTGAGGTTCCTCAGCATGGATAGTGTTGTGGGAGATAACAATAGAAAATTTCTTGGTTTGGCTCGTTGGTTATGTGGTTGCTCTGTCATTTAGTGCTTCACTTAGCTATTTTTTTTTTCTTTCAAGCAGTCTATTCCAGACGTCTTGCTTGCCCTGCCCTACTTATTTTAATTACTGCTTGAGTTAACTTTTCTTTGAACATGTTAAGGTATGTCTCTGAAATACATATGTATTTTGTTTTGGAAGTCAGATATTATATAATGTATCTGGTATGTTTTGGAACGTGCATAGTTCCCTGGCAACTGTTAAGCAAAATTATGCCTTTATGTATATTGTAGTGTAAGAAATTATTATTTCAGTCTTAGGTTACATACCAAGTTAATTATTTTTTTTTAAATATGAAGTAATACCCTTGGGGAGAAAGTGGGATCAAAAGCCATTTCTATTTCAGAAGTTGGGTTAAATATTGTCTGTGTTAATGCTGCAATTCTGCTAATATTTGTAGCCAGTGAAATGACTTGTCACTCTTGAGGGCTAATACCCAGTTGCAGGGCAGGTGTCAAGCCAAACTCTTTTCCTCCTAAGCTTGTTTTCTGTGTCATTGCACACCAAGTGGGACAATCAGTTTGTCTCTGGGGTGAGTTAAACTAAAGGAAGCAGTGTTCAGGGCCAGGTTGGATGGGGCTCTGAGCAACCTGGTCTGGTGGAAGGACTCCCTGCCTATGGCAGGGGCGTGGAACAGGATGATCTTGTAGGTCACTTCCAACCCAAACCATTCTGTGAATGTTTCCACAGCTTGGTTGTGAAAAGTGTCAAAAGGTGGGTGCTAGTGTGCCCACACACCTGAAAGATTGCATATAAAGTTTCTTAGTTTTCATAGATACAGTTCAGTTTTACGGAGTATGACTGGTTTGTAAGCATGTAGATTTGAAGCCCATGAAAGTTAAAAGGATTCTGCTCACAACTGAAAAGAAATTTGCAGAAAATGATGAAGACTGAATTGAAGTTTATTTTTGAATTGGAACCTGATATAAGGCATCAGAATTTTCAAGTAGATTCTTTTGGAAAGTGTGCATTTAAACAGCTGTTTATGTCATGGATTCACCTCCTCTTGCTGGTGTGTTATGTGTGGGATATCAACAGAGCTCTTAATTTAAGGAGAGTGTGTTTTAATTAGCTGGAATCTAGAAAGATTTATCATTTAGGATATTTCTTCACTTTTGATTTTCACTGACTGAATGAAAATGCTTTTATGGGCTCTTTTGGTTTGACCTATAGCCACCCATTTAACCTAAAGTTCAGGTTGGTTTTGTGTTGTTTTTTGTGGTTGTGTTGTGGTTTGGTGATTGTTGTTTTTGGGGGGTTTCCTTTGCGGCTATTGTGTGTGTTTGTTTGTTTTAATGGGCTCCAGAAATCGCCAATTAGAATGCCATGAAAGCCAGGGAGGAAGATCACAGCACCCAGCCATCAGAAGCAATAGCAGTCTGGGAAGTATTCAGCACTTGAGCTAATTAATTCCTCTGTATTAGACCTCTGTGATACACTGGCCACTTTTAATTAGGTGCATTCACTGAAAAGTAGGTGCTTCTCTAGCTGTATTTGATTTTTAAGGAACTACTTCTTGCATGAAGGAACTTGATATAGAGTCTGAAGAACAAGATTTATTAAAATAGTTGCATACTGACTTCTGAAATAATTTTACCTTCTTGGGTGTAGTCCTGGAAAAAAAACTCCAACAACATGAATGGAAAATTAGAGTGTAGCTAATATTATCTTGCCATCATAAGGAACTGGTTTCAGTCTCACAGTTGAAGGAATGTTGGGTTAGGGGTAAATATTTTATATATCCTTTAACAACGAAGCACTAGTTCCATTTGTTTTTCTGTGTATATGTATGCTTTTAAATATTTAAAAAGAAAAACATCAAAAAATCCCACCCCCTCCCCCCAAAAAAAACCCAACACCAAACCCAAAGAATTCTTTATCTATCCTCACTGCATTTATCTCCTATTAGGGATAATTGAGAAGTATTGGGTGTTCACCTAATCTTCCTTGCTGATGTGTATTACAGGAAACATGACATTGGATTGTTAAATGTTACGAGTGCTCTTCCTGCGATGAGGTTTGGATACTTTCAGATACAGTTGGAAATACGGATTGGATTTATTTGTCCATTATAGGAGTGCTGACATGATGCCAGGTTTACAATAGTTAGAGCTGCTACCAACAAGAAAATTCTAGCTTTTATGTGGTAATATTTGTTATTACATTATTATTTTGGAACTGTGTAGGAAGTGTCACATCTGCTTGGAATGTGTTGGTATTAATCATGTAACTTTTAGTGTAATATTTGAGATTGAAGTCTACAAAATTACACAGTTTCTCAACATAATTAAAAAAGAGCATTTCTCAATTTCAAGAACATCAAGAATACAAGAATTCTCTAGGTTATATTTAGTAATATATTTCCTCTTAACTGTATTAAGATATCCTCACCGGAGTGATAAAATCTGAACTATTTTGATTATTTTTTTCATTTTATTTTTCCACTTTAAACAGTCTTAAGGAATAATCCTTGTAAGCAAAAATTATATTAGTTCCTAAAGATAAGCTCTTTCTCTCCTTCCTTTCCTTTTATGAAATGAAAACAATTTGTCATGGGAATAGACTTGAAAGTTCAGTTAGTAATTCTGATAAATAAAATAATGCAAAAATCATTAAGTACTTATTAGAACAATCAAATCAGAGGCTCCATATGGCAATTTGTTTTGATGCACTCACGTTTCAGTGTGTGTCAGAATTGAGAGAGTGCTGCTTTGGGGAATTGCTAACATGACTAATCTAGTGTGAGTTTTCAGGTCCAACATATTTCAGGGTAGATAGCTGAAGCGTTATAGTATTTTTGAACAGGTACATAAATAGGCTGTTATTGGTGTATTATTGCCCGTTTCACGTCCTTTGTAAGTTTTAGCTTTCTCTCTATTATATGGATTTTTTTGATTGGTGGGCGCAGATGCTCATGACTCATGTCTTGGTCTGCTTTCTTCACTTTTCTTCCTTCCAAACGCTTTTATAGAAAGGAAATAAACTTTGCTGGTTTAGTTGGGTATCTCTTATACATACAAAAACATTCTTCATAATACACTTAAATAGCAGAGTTTACTATAAGGAATGTTTCTTAAAGATAATAGGCAATTATGTTTCTTACTTCTTTGGTGCATTAGTGTTCTAGCTATGGAGCTAGATTATTTATTGGATCCTTTAATCCCAAATGCAAATCCATTGTCCTGAGGTAAAAGTTTCTTTATTTTCCATCCAAAATCTTTGTCTTGCTTCAAATTTGTTCTCTGAGATAGGTATGAGGTTCTATTTGTTCTTCCAGATCATGAAGTTCCATATTCCATGTTCATGATATTCAGTTATTTATTGTGAAATAGATTCATCCTTGCGTAGCATACAAATAAGTCTGTTGTGATTATTTTTTTTTTACCCTAGCACATTCATCTTTCTCATGAATAGCCAATAGTTTTGACAATTTTCAGCAACTCCTTTTAGACAAGCCTTTAATCCTCTACTGCTGCCTGTCTCCTTCATTACAAACACAGGTTTAGGCATGCTGGAGAGGGGGAGAATGTTTTCTCCAAGAAAATATTCAGCCTTAAAGAAGAAATGAGGAGTGTTATTAAAATAATGAAGCTTATGTTTATTTAGGAAAAAAATGTTGTAGATTGAATATGTATATTTAAACAGCTTCTAACAGTTTGGGAAATTTCAGACAGGAGAATGTCTATAAAGTGAATTTTCTGTTCCATTAGAATAGAAAGTGCCATTTAAAAAATACATGACAAGTGCATCATTGTCCCTCCCATCCACATTGCTAAGCATTTTTTGTTTGATTCCTTCTGCATCTTTTTGACACACTAATTGGAACATTGCTATGGTAATGCTGCTGTTTCCTTAGGAAATGCCACTCTTCCCCCTGCATCCACATCTTCTTCTCTTATTGCTGTACCTGGCTTGGTTCTGCTTTGTGAACATAAGGCCACACTGCTCCTGTCCCTTCCCTTTCCCTAAAGGAAGTGCATGTCCAACAGCATAAAACTGAGTGAATTAAAATATAGCATAACACTGGTTACAGAGCAGTATTGCTCTTGCCTTTTGTATTTACAGCAGGAAATGTCAGGAGCTGCCTTTTGTGTGTGTGTGTGTCTCTGTCAGGTTGTGGTTCAGTAGAAACCAAATTATTTTTCAGGTAAATATAGTTGGCTTCAAAACATACACGCAAAACTGGAGTTAAGTTTTACGAGATCATTGATGAAAGCAGCAATGTAGTATTTTACAAACTGTTTATAGCAATAGTTTTAAGGTATAGAAAGGTGGTTTTTTTACCTTTTTTCCCTTTGAATTAAGATCCTTTGCAAATGCAAACAAATCCTTGTATGCTTATAATGGCTATATACACCCATTATAACACTTTTAATGGAAGACACTGTAAAGATAATGATGGTTCCTCGTTATCAGGCTGATCCTCTAAGAATCATGTGGGGCTTGCAGTTTAGGATCCAACTTCAAGGAAAGACCAAAGATGGACTTGAATGACAGAGAGTGGAAGAAAGGGCTTTTGGAGACTTTTGTTGTTGGTATTTTACATTGTTTTTTCTCCATACTTATGCATGGCTTGGTCAGACTTAGATCTTAGCAGCAGACAAAGGTCCTGCTGCCTTCCCTAGCCTGGGTGTGGCTCTGTGCTCACCTCCAGGAGCTGTGGCCTGTCTTCAGGTGAGTCCTGTGGGTTCTTCCAGAGGAGCTTCCCCTTCTAGCACTGAAACAAAGAGAGGGAAGATGTTCTTGAAGATGCATTGGCCGTGCTAGTGCAGGCAGAGTTACAACCAATGAATCTTCTGTAATTAAAGCAGTGACTGCATGACTCAGATTTTGTGCTAGGCAGGTGGAATGCTTTGTTGTGGGTAATTAAATTATAATTCTTCAGCTCTTAGTTCTTGATCATTTTCCAAGGAGTTTTCTGACCATATGCATCACCTGTGATAAGACCAACCTTGTCTTTATTTGGCTTAGGCATTCCTTTCTACATGCCTGGCAACCAGGATTGTTGGGACTGGATGTCTGTCCTCTCTGAGAGTGGGTGATCTGTGTTAAATATCTGTCTCTGTTTAAAACAAAACAAAACAACAGGGTTCAACTACTGCTTCTCTCAGTTCAATTTCTCATTGGAGGGATAAAGTAGGACAGGGGGACGGACTCTGACTTCATGAACGTTCTAAATATTTCTGAGAATTAAAAATGCATTTTTGAGTTCCCTTCCACCAAAAGGACTGTTTAACATTATTGCTACAGCTTATTTTAATCAGTGAACCAACAGAGAGGAAGAGAGTAATCCTAAGAATATGTATTTTTAAAGTATGTTTAATTTCTGATGGAGTAAAATATGCTTGTTGATCTTAAACAGATGGATGCCAATTAATAGCTAATACATAATATAAAGTTGACTTTGTTTCTATTGCATTTAGCTACTTTGTCAAACTTAGCTATTTTACCTACTATGTTCTATGAAAATAAACTGTTTTGCAATAGTAATATTGTAATTCTAATTTTTTGATGTTTTTCCCCCTGCTAGACTTGCTCTCAGTAGAAACTAACCAAGTTGATAGGGCTTGTAAAGGATTTTATATTCAAGCGTTTTTATTTAAGAATGTGCTATTTATGCCTGTTGGCATTGCACACATCTGAAATGTCAATTCAGAGAATTAAACCAGATAGATTTAAAGTTACAGCAGTTAAGAATTAAGACTTGATATACCTAAAATGTAAGGAAGTATGACCAAGAAGGCCAAAGACCCCTGGCCTGGATCAGCAATGGTGCGGCAGCAGGGCCAGGGCAGGGATTGTCCCCTGTGCTGGGCACTGCTGAGGCCACACCTCAAATGATGGCTTCAGTTCTGGGTTCCTCGCTCCAGGAAGGACATTGAGGGGCTGGAGAGAGTCCAGAGAAGGGACCAGAGCTGGGGAAGGGTCTGGAGCACAAGGCTGATGAGGGGGAGCTGGGGGTGGTTTTTTTCCCTGCAGAAAAGGAGGCTCAGGGGAACCTTAAGGCTCTCTACAGCTCCCTGAAAGAAGGGTGCAGCCAGGTGGAAGTGGGTCTCTTCTTCCAGGTCAAAAATGATAGGACAAGATGAAATGGCCTCAAACTGGGCCAGGAATGGTTTAGATTGGCTATTAGGAAAAATTTCTTCACGTGGAGGGGGGTGGAACAGGCTGTCTGGGGAGGCGGTGGAGTCGCCATCCCTGGAGGTATTTAAAAGATACATAGATGTGGCACTTAGGGACACAGTTTAGTGGGAGACTTGGCAGTGCTAGTTGGACTCAATGTTCTTAAAAGTCTTTTTCAACTTAAATGATCCTGTGGTTGTGTTAGCAGGAGCTAAACATCCTACAGAACCAGAAGGAGAAGAATTTGCCACCATGATTTCCAATTTTAAGGGTCACATCACTGAGGAAAGAGCCCTATGTTGTCAGTTCCTACACTAAAGCAAAGGTGCAGAAGGACTTAGGAAAGCCCTCAGGTGTGGGTTTTTCACCTGGGAAGCTGAGCTGTCCCCCATGGGGATTTGCTTTGAGTCCACATCTGCCACAGTCTGTAAAACTGCAAACTGGAATGATCGGTAGCGGGTTTGATGCGATATGTGGAAACAGTGTCTTGTACTGGAAAGTTGAATCAACTTCTTCATGTACTTCTCTTTTGTTTGTATGGAGCCTTTAAGTGGCTTTTTGTGAGCCCCATCACCGTACTGCTGCTGCCAAAGTGACTAATAGATCTATTGACACCATCTGTCTGAGGAATCCATGGCTGCTCTGTCCAGCTCTAATAGAAAAGCATTCTTTATAGGAGGAACTATTTCTGTTCCTCTTTTCCCTTCTGTTCCCCTCCCAAGGATCCTCACTGGTGATTCACACTGGAATTTCCCTCAAATTCCCTTTTCTTTTTTACTTCCAGTGAATTTCTCTGTTGATTCTCCAGTATTGTATGATATGTTGGCAGGTTATATCACAGTATAGAAGCTGTAGGGCAATCTGGACAGAAATAAAACATGAATAGCTAATTTTTGCAGGTCATTATTTTAAATTGTTTTGTTCTTTTGAAAACTATTTGATGTATGTAGATAAAGTTTTTACAACTGGACTGATGGTGTGTTAACCAGATTTAATAGTGAAATTCTTCAGTGGCAGAAAGACTTTTTTCTGCCAGTGGGAGTTGGAAAAAAGGAAAAAGTTTTAAGGATTTCTTAAAAAAACAGAATATAAAGATGTTGGAGAGGAGGAGAGCACATGTAGGTTGAGGTGGTGTGTTCCAGTAGTAACCAGCACTTCTCAGTCTTGCCATTTGCAGCTGGCAGAAACAGCTTGATGCTCTAAGCAAGTTGTGTTGTTAATGGTGATGATTTAGAGGGACATTTGTATACTTTTTTATTAAAATGTATACTTGTGTGAAGAGAATATGCTGAAACGTGGTGGTGCTTTTTGTTTGTGGCTCACTGAGGCGTTTACCAATATGAAATGAAAGTAATACAAGGTCAGACTCCAGAGCAATCATGATCACTGCTGTTTGCTGAAACTTGTGGGGAGTCCAGGCAAAAACTGTGCTTTGTAAATGAGGACTAAGTCAAGACAGGAGAATAAAGACACAAGAGTTCTAAAGTGAATTTGTCTATGGAGTTTTATTAAAATAATTATTAAAAAGTGACAGGGCGTGGATAAAGCTGAAAAAAACCAAGTTAAATAAAGGTTCAACTTCATTCCAGCTATGAGCAGTGGCAGTGAGGTGATGATGCCATTGTGAGTGCTAGAGGTTATGGGAAGGGGAGACAACTTCTCTCAGCTAATGACTTGGGATTTAATTGTTCATTATGAGCAAGTTTCTTGTGTTTGGCTGTAGTGTGATTATTTTATAATGTTTAACTTGGGTTAATAATAGACAATCTGAGTCTTTAAGTTAGGAAGTCTGTAATACTGATGTTGTAGGTGCTTTTTTCGATTGAAATGAGCCACCTGACCCATGTAATTTAATGGTAATGAGAAATCTAAGTTCATCTGGTGACAAGCTCTGCAAGACTGTACTTTTTCATTAACAGAACTACAAGGATAACAAGAATTTATTAGTACTGTGCACAGCTCTATTCCACAAGTATGGTCTAACCCTATGAATGTCATTTGCAGTAAATTACTTGAAAATAGCTGTTGTTTGTTTCCATTGAGATTCTTCAAGGCTCACAGAGAAACAACCAAACTGTAAATTTTTTTGCAGGGTTCCTGTACTGCTCTTCCTCATGACAATGTTATAATATCCCTAGATTCTTGTTCTCCTGTCCCAGAGAATGGGTTGGCCTGCTGTTTCTGTAGGAGTTTGTGGGATCTCTTCATCCTGCTAGACTTAGAAAGCAGCTATACTCAGCTAATTTTGTGCATTTAAGGCACTAAAATTAGCTATTGAGCATGATGATAGGAGCACTATGAAGACATAGCATCTTTCATAGCTCCATCTTACATCTTTTCCCCTTGTTTGTTTAAGCAGAGATTTTATTTTGTGTGTTTTTATGAAAAAAAGAATAAATTAATTGGTCAGATCTGTCTCTGCAGTTGGTTCTGCAGACCCGAGAAGTTCCTATACCAATTATTTTGGGAGCACCTTTGAGGAACACAAGAAAAATGGTGGATTTTTAAAGTATAAATATTTGGTATAACGAATAAAAATCTTTTTCTCAGATACCTTGCAAATCTGTCAGAATGCAGCATTTGGTTGACCTGAAAAATAAAATGGAACAAATATCAAGAGCATTTTAGGGCTTTCTTTAAGGAATCCCTATTGTGAATGTTCTTTTTTAGCTGTGTGAAGAAATTTTTTCTCCTGAGAACAGTACCTCGTTATAATGTCATCTACCATATTTTGATTGAAAGAGCAACTTAAAACCATATTTACTTTGAGGAAATGGACCAGCCAGCTTTATTATTACTAGGGTATGTTTTATTTTAGTAATGTTTACCTTTTATGATTTGTAGAAATCTTAAGTTGTATGGATTACTGTTCAATAGTAGTTTTTGGTGAACATGTATGGACTGTTTGCAGCATTTCTTAAGGCAGTTTGGTTTTTTAATGTTCAGTGAAGGTGGGATACTAATTACTTCAAATTTTGAACAATTCTTACATTCACTTGCTGAAATTTGCTTTTTCCTTCTCCCCCTTACATGAAGTAATTCTTAGGAGTAGATTCCTTTTTCCAGGACTGAAACTTCAGTTCCTCTGTTGTTGTCCCTAGCAGGGCACTGTCTCATCAAGGTTGGAAACAATGCAGTATTTCCCCCTACAATTTTGTCTACCTCTGCAGTTTTTTTCACCAGTAGTTATTAATAGCATTATTAGCAGAGTTCTGTGTCAGTGAAGAGCCAGCATACTGTGGGGTGAGTGACAGGTATTTATAAGGAAGGGAATCTTCTTAATGGGTGTGGGGGGGAGGAGATTTTACATTAGCAAAGGAGAGCAGGTAAATCATTGCCAAGAGACGGGACTACAATGAGAAACATTAATAAGCACGCAAAGCTTTAGGCATTTGCATTCCCAGCAGTGTTTTGTGGAGATGGGCCTCTTTAAACATTACTTGTCTTTTTACTTCCCGTCCCCTGCTAATTCATTCTTGTCATTTTGAGAGCTTTTAACATAAAAGTAATGATTTCTAGTAATTCACTGTGGGCTTTATGACAGCATTAACAGGAAAATGGTCCTTTTTTCCTGCTGAAATATACCAAGAAAGGCTTTTTTCAAGGTCAGGGATGATCTCTACTATGGCTTGGTGCTACATGTTTATGTGAGTGTTCTTTTTGCTTTTAAGCATTGAAAACAGTTATTTTAACTAGGATGGAGGGTGTTTCTGGGATCTGTTGCTTTGCTTTAGAGTAGTGATTACGTTTGTGTTTTGCTTTAAAGTTGGATGTATGGGTGCCTATTAATCCCACTGACTATCACCAACAAAAATTTTAAACAGCACAGGTCCCAGTACCAACCCCTGAGGAACATTACTGTCACTGCTTTCAATCTGGACATTAAGATATTGACTGCAACTCTGAGTGTGACCATCTAGACAATTCCTTATCCACCAGGTGATCCATCTGCCAAATCCATGGCTCTCCAGCTCAGAGACAAGGATGTCATGTGGCACAGTGTTAAATGCTTTGCTCAAGTCAGGGAAGATAGCATCTCTTGCTCTTTCTTTGCCCATCACTGCTGTAACCCGACTGTAGAAAGTCACCAGATTTGTCAGGAATTACTTGTCTTTAGTGAAGCCATGTTGGTTGCCACCAATAACCTTCTTATTCTCCCTGTGCCCTAGCCCAGTTTCCAGAAGGATCTGCTGCACAGTCTTGCCAGACACGTACATGAGACAGACTGGCCTGAATTTCCCTGGGTCTCTCCTGTTTCCCTTTTTAAAAATGAGGATTGTGTTTCCCCTTTTCCAGTCGGTGGGAACTTCAGTAGCCTTCTCTATTCTGAAATATAATGGATAGTGGCTCAGCCGCTTCATACACCAGTCCCCTTAGGACCTATGGATGGATCTTGTCAGGTCCCATGGGCATGTGCACCTTTGGGTTTCTCTGATATTTTTTAAACTGGTCTTCTCCTCCAGTGGGTGGACTTCATTCTCCCAATCCATGCTTTCACCTTCTTCAGCTTGGGCAGTGTGGCTGGAAAACTTGCTGGTGAAGACTGGGGAAAACATTGAGTTCCTGAGCCTTCTCCATTTCCTTGGTAACCAGGTGTCCCATATTCCTCCTAAGGGGACTCAACATTTCCCTTAGAATTTCTTTTATTGCTGATATACCCAAAAAGGTTTTTTGTTACTGTTGATCTTCCTGGGCCAGGTTTGCTTTGCCAGTACTTTAACTTTCCTAATGATCTCCCTGCCTGTTCAGAACACTGTGTTCCTCCCAGGCGACTTTCCCTGCTTCCACCCTTACTGAGCTGTTTGTGCTTGTCTAGGAGTTCCTTGTTCATCCATGGAGACCTCCTGGCAATCTTCCTTGACTTGTTCTTTGTAGTGGTGCATTGTTTTTGAGCCTGGAGGAGGCAATGCTTGAGTGTTTTCCATCTCTCTCTCTCTTCCCACCAAGGCTCTATCCCCCAGCACTCTACCAAGGAGATTCTTGGAGAGACCCTCTGTTGTCCTGAAGTCCAGAGCAGTGAGTGCGCTTCTCACCCCCCTTGCTGCCCCGGGGATCTCAAACTCCACAATTTCATGGTCACTGCAGCCCAGGCTGCCCTTGAGCTTCACATTCCCCACGTGCCTACCACGTTTCTGATGTCCTTGAGGACATTCCGTCCACTAACATGTTCTGTATCTGTCTCAGACCTACCAGATTGGGTTCTGTGAACAAGTCACAACTGCTTTCTTCTACAACTGGTGTTTCAATTGCCTTGTGTAAAATTGATCAATACCCTTGGAGCAGAAACTTTTCCATTTGCTGGACTTCTGTAATTGCTGATACAAACATCCCCCTCATCACCTTTCTCATATCCTTCTTGGGAACAGGTATTCTTCTCTGGTTTTGGAAGAAAGGGCTTAAACACCCCGAAGACACCTGAAGTCTGTGGACTGCTCATTCCAGATGGAAGGAAGTGACTAATTTGCCATTACTAAAGTGGCAAGGCATGAAGAAACAAGAGATTTGATTTTGGCTTGGTTAGGCAGTTTCACACCAAGCAGGCTAATTCTGCATGATTTTCTGCTTAGAATGTTAAAAAAATATTTTATAATGAGTCATTTTATCTTTCCTCTGCACTCTGTAGGCATTATATGTACCTAATAGAAAATCTCAATTTTTATTAATTCATCTATAGATGATTTTTAAGAAAAATTGTCAAGGCCGTGCACCCGATGTTTGCATAAAGTGGTTTCTCTTAGGGGTATTGTTATGAGAGGACGTGGAGTGGCTTTTCACCACATCACTCTTGAGCTGAGAGAAGAACGTGGGGTTGAGTGGCACACCGTCTTTTGTGAGAGCTTTGAGCTATCCTTGAAGCCCAATGATCAAATATGGGATTTGGGCTGATGTGTTTTAGAAACCTTTTTTTTTTCCCTTCTTCTAAGTTTTATGCACTGGTTTCTTCTTCATTTATGTTTTGTTAGATCATTATTTTAGAAGTGCATTAATTGACTCAGTTTCTCCCTTGATGGAAATGTTTCTCAGTGGTTCTGTTGAGCTCTGTTGGCAGATTGATGCAGTTGATGGAAATAAGGATTTCAAAGTTCTTTCCTGGTGTTTCCTGCCTGATAGTCGTGATAGTGAGTGGTTTACCACAGTCCTTGTGAAGGATCAAATACAGTCTAATCTGTCCTGTGTATCTTGACTACTTACAGTTCACTTCTGTTTGTAAAGTCCTGCAGCTATTCCAGTGTGGTGTTCCTAATGCAGATATATCGGCTTATAAATACTCGCAGCAACCACAAAATTACAGAACAAATTAAGAGTAGAATTCCTGTGTAATGTGTAGAGGACTGACAATTTGCAGTACAGTCTCTCACAAAAAGATCCATTCATTTTTAATTGACTTTTTTTTTAGTGCTGCTTAGCTTTTGTTTTTAATCAAAACACTAGGGGAGAACTTCCCATTTATTTAAAGTAAGAATTTTAGAAAAGGGCAGATTAATTGTCATTAAAAATTCACTTAAACTAATAGATGTGCCATAATGCCTCCTAATTAGTTATATAATGGTATATTAGAAAATGAAAAGATTGATATTAGGGCATTACCTGTAGAGGAGGAACAACTGATGCCTGTTAATCAATTTAAACCCCTAACCATGTGTTTAATTCTCAGTCTTTGCAGAGGGTATTGGTGAGCAGCTGTGAGCCTCAAGGCCTAGTGGTTCTGTCTAATTAGTCCCACTGAAGGCTTTCAGCCTTTCAGGAAGCCTTAATTTAGGGTTTTGTTTCAAATAGCTCTTTACACAAAGTAGGAAAGTCTGTATACTGGTTGCCTGTTAGCATTTGGAAACTATGTTGTAATTATAATCCTGATGCAAAAAAAAGAAAAGGTAGTCTAGCCTTGAAAACCCTATTGCAAAAAAAAAGGGACACTTAAAAACCTTGGATTGTGCTTGGCAAGGATAAAACCAAACAAATCCTGCAGTTCCTTGTACCCACCTGGCCATCCGTGTTGGACAGTGCTGTAGCAGAGATGGCTTTTAGTTTTTAGTGATATTTATGTGCCATGTTGGTAGCAGAGGTCCCAGCCAGCCTCCACCTCTCGGGGGAAACTGACCAAATCCTGCATGGAGCAACCATTGGAGAGAGACAGAAGCAGGGCACAGAGGTGGTAATTAAAAGTAGTCCACTTTGCATTCTCATCTCCAATTTATTACAAATTTAGTGAAATGGTAGCTTCCCTGCATAATAGAAGTATTACCTTAGTCCTAAGCAGACATACCTGTACATAAGATAAAATTGATTTATTTATATGAATATAAGTAGATTTTTTTTCTTTTTTAAATCAGCATTTCTATATCTTTGTAAAATGCTGTTTAATTTGTTGGAAGGGAAACTCCAATCTATAATCATACCTTAGAGTCTTGCAGACTGGAGAATAATGGCTTTCCTTAGCTGATGGAGCATACTTAGTTGAATTCTTTTAATCTAGCTGCCTGTTTTATAGGTGCCTCTGTATATCTTAACTACTGAAACAAGCCTGATGCAGAGAAGTAATCTCTTCTACCAGAGCTATTGATAAAGTTGAAAAAAAGAAAGATGGTATTGCTCAGATTCCTCTAAGGTTTATTCATTTCTGGCAATAACTTATTTTTCTTTGCTGGTTGAACCCTCGCCCCTGTCATGTTGATTGCTGCTTGAAGTAATAGTAAAAATAATGATTATTCTCTCTTGTTTTCAAACAGCTATTCTCCTTTAAAATTCTTAAGGCTCTGTTGGCATTTGCATTTATATGTGTAAACCACACAAACCTCTGCCTGCTTGCTTGTGTTGATGTTACATTATGCATTAAAATCTTCTCAAATCATACAGCTCCATTCTTCCCATTTTCCCTTACTGTTTTTTTCTCTTTCTTGCACAGCTCTACAGAGCTCTTGGGGTCTGTGTCTTTTCCCGTGCTTGAATATTCCTCTCTGCTTTTGACTCAGCCTCATGGTTGTGTAGCACTGTTTTTCTCTTACCTCTCCCTTCTCCTTCCTTTTTCCATTCATGACCACTGAATATTGATCTGTTTCTCAGTACTGATCCTTTCACCAGACTCCCTTATAATAATTATTCAAAAGCTAGTCTTTAAGCTAGCTATTAAAAATAATTATAAAATAATTATAATGGAAAATAGACCCCTGGCTTTTTTGTTTTAATGAAATTTTTTTTTTTTACTTTTTCTCTTACTTTTAATAATGTTCTTCATTTCTTTAAATCTTAACATCAACAATGATAAGCTACTGTTATCTTTCAACTTTTTTTACATTCCATTATGAGTTTCAGTAGGCATTTGACAGCATTTTTGTTTATCTGTAGAGTTCTCACACTTGGCATGCTATGTAAGGCATAAACATTGTCTTCATTAATGTTCTGGATATGTCAGAATTTGCTTTCAAGGTTGAAAATTGACTGAGGTGGGCTGCATTCCTCTAGGGATTTGTTACTAATCCTTTAAAAGGACGTTTCAAATATTTTGTTTTCTTTAAAGTATAAATGACTTCAGACAACTATCCTGAAATTGTGATTCAGTACTTTGTCTTGAAAAAGTCAATAACTTGCTGAAATCTGGTGTTGTTTAAATATCTTTCTTGAGTGTGCCTATCATATAGAGCATCTCAAAAGCTTTGTTTTACATGTTTAAATACACTTCAGGCTGCTGAACGACCAGGCTATTAGCCACAAGTTTTCTGAGGAATTCACTACAAATATTCAGCAAAATAATTTAATATATTTCGTACTTTACCATTTATTTCATCAGAAGCAACTTGATAAATACGCATTTTTTTTCCTGCGAATTTGACATAGAGGCCCTGTTTTTAGCCACTAAATGAAGTGGTGATACACTGTGGTGTATTCAGCTGGTTGTGCCATTTTCACACAACCAGAACTGAAATCCAGCTGGAGAAGTATAGCACTGGCAGAGGTAGTGGTTGACATTTTTGATTATTTTTTCACTAGGTTTTCAGCATTCATGCTTTGGGGTAGGAATTCAGGCCTCAAGATGACAGTGGATCTTCATGGGAAGAGAACTCAGTGCCTGAGTCTTCTGGGCCCATACTTTTGTACATTTAAGGAAATCCTGGAGTGTGGCTTTCTGTGTGTGATGCCATTACCTGCAGTTAGATTCAACTGAGCATTGCAAAATTATGCTTTGTGCAAAGGTGTAAGTAGGAACAATGGCAAAAGAATTGGCTATATGGAAGATTTCAGATTTCTCAGTTTGATTTTTGGAACCAAAGAAACCTTTGAAGGAGCAAACCCCAAACCCAATGGATTCCCCTTGTACTCGGCCTTGGTGAGGTCACACCTTGAGCGCTGTGTTCGGTTTTTGGGGCCCTCAAAACAAGAAATAAATTGATGTGCTGGGATGAGTACAGAGAAGGGCAACAGAGCTGGGGAAGGGTCTGGAGCACGAGTCTGAGGAGGAGCAGCTGAGGGAGCTGGGGGTGTTTACTCTGCAGAGAAGGAGCACAGGGGATACCTTATGAGACATGAGGGGGAATTCAGGCTGGACATCGGGGGAATTTCTTCACTGTTAAATGTTGTGATGCGCTGCCCAGGGAGGTGGTGGAGTCACGGTCCCCAGAGGTGTTTGAGGGAAGCGTAGATGTGGCACTCAGTGCCATGGTCTAGGTGACAAGAGATCAGTCATAAGTTGGACTTGGTGATCTCAGAGGTCTTTTCCAACTCAAAAGATTCTGTGATTCTATCATTTTCTGGCCTCTTAAAAGAAATTCAAACACAGTCAAAGGGAAAAATTTACAGCAAAAGATTGTTTCTCAGCAAAAGATTATTTTGATGGCATTTATGGATAGAAGTTTACTTTAGGTGAAGTTTTGCTGTTTTGACAAAACTTTATATTTGGGAAAAGCAGGAATAAAAATATATCTCCAGTCATCCTGCAGTGAATATCATGTTGATAGCTGTGCAGAGTAATTCAGGAGGTGATATTTATTGCTTTTTCCCTGAAAGCATATATTTCATGCTTTTCATGTTCATTCACTTAGCTTTATATTTGAATAAAAGTATGTATTGAAAAAAGGGTTGGGATAGACAAGTTTTCAGTTAGGAGTTATTTGATTTAAATTTTTTAAACTGTGATAAAATCTTTTCATTTATACTGATCTGTACTTTTAAGTAACTGTACACAACTTTTTTTTAAGTTGAATTTAAACTTCCATGCTTCCTTATGCAACAAAAACAAGGCAGTGTTGTTAGGTCAGTAATAAGTTGTAATTCAGAATATCTGGACTTTTTGTAGTTGTCCAAACTTAATGCCATACAAGAAGTCAAATGTATTAAATGGAGTAAAAGCTGTTTTAATTCAAATTTTGAGACCATTAAAATATAATAAGAATAGGGAAACTAAACTGCTTAGTAATAATTTTTTGTTTCCCAGTTAATAATTTCTAAATTAATTAACCACTAAATTTTTAAATACCAACTTATTTCTGAGCTAGCATACATCTCTTGCAAACACCTAACATTCAGATTCATGAGGGCGGTTTTGATGTTTCATTCTCCCTTACATCTGAAACAGATTTACAATCATCTTAAAGAGTACGATTTCAGACAGGTGTTTTGAATCATCATATTTCTCTCTAAATCCAGTTTGGGAACAAGAAAAAAAAATGGCAATATCAGTTGCACGAGATGTCTCAAAATGGGCCCAGGCCCAGCGTAGGAGTGCTGCTGACTGTGGTGTTACAATACTGGTGATGTCTCAGAGTTGAGGAATGTTCTCTGGCATAGCTGAGAAAACCCCTGGTCCTACTGAGAGCTGCTGTTTCTCTGGCTTCCCAATAGCCCTGCAGAAAGGAGGATCCTTTTTCCCTTCTCTCAGCATCTCACATGTCTCAACATGCAGTTGATCAATATTGGATTCAATCTCACACTGAAATCTGGAAGTGGAAGTTAGTTTAGAAGCGTGGTAGCAGGTGACTTTGAAGAGTCTGGAAGAATGTGGGGGCAACCCATCTGAAATACTATAAAGAGAAAGCATTGTCTTTGATTTTGTGTTTTTAAAAAAGAACAACCCCAAAATGACAAATATCTTTAGAACTATCATTGTGGATGACTATGATCATCCAAAGGGATATTTTGTGTTTTGTTTCCCTGGATTAAGCTTTGGAATAAAATAGGCTAATGTGCTGTAATCATGCCATGAATAGGTGAAATCTTTGACACTGATTACTGACAAACCTACAGGTGAGGTAAAATTTTTCTGCACCAATATGTCTAATGTGTGAGTTATCAACACGTATGTGAAGAAAATACATAAAATATGTAACCATAATAGTGTTATTAGAGTTTATATAATGTATCTACATAATTGTGAGTCCTAGGCATTGTCACTCAATTGGGAGTTCATTTGGTCCCTTCAGTGCAGCTAAGAGTCCTCCTCTGGTTTTGGTGCACTCTTGTTTTTCTCCAAGGTCTGTTTTCCTGTCCCAAATGACAAACCAGTGGTTCACAGCCAACAAGATACTCTTCAGTCTGGGATGAAACATGATCGAGGACAAGGATGGAAGGCAGAGGCAGCCTGACTGCCTCTCTCCTTTGTTTCCTAATCCTCCCTCCCTGCTCAATAGAAAACCAAGCCCTGGAACTGCCAATTCTGATGTGACTCACAGCAGCCTCAGTCCCCACACGTTCCCATTTACTCTGTCTTTTCTTCTCAAGCTGCTGACAGCAGATCAGAGCTGTCAGGCCTGCCTTTGTAGGGAATGCCATCTGCCAGGGAAGGAAGAGGACAGGGCAGAAGTGATTGCTCTGACCTGTCTCACATCTTCCCGCTGTGTCCCCACTCCTGTGTTTAACCAGCGGTCATTTTCAGTACCTTTCCAGCTCTGTTGTCCACAGAATTATCCAATTTTCATCAAATCCTTTTACCTTAAAATAGTTCAAGTATCTGTTTCCCTAGTGGTCTTCCAGTTGCTCTTTACCTCAGCTCCACTCACCATTTGCATCCTTGCCGTAATCCTGTGCCCCTTCTTTTCCCTGCTGCTCTTGACAGCCATTGCAGTCCAGTGCAGCCCCCACGGTGTCCCGCCCTGTGTGCAGCTGCCTGACCCCCCTGCTTCCCTCATCCTGCACTTTGAGCTTGCTGTGGTCACTGCCAGCTTGTCACATCCCAATCTCCAAAGAGGAGCCTGAGCCTTCAGACACAGCTCAGCCATTCTCAGTCTTCTTGCAGGGTACTTTTCCATGTCATCCCAGGGTAGAAAATACCTCCCAGCGTTACTGCAGCTCTTTCAAAGAAAAAAATAACCTAAATTATGTTTTATGTAATGAAATAGACTTTATTACCGTTGTGCTTGTTTTTGAATATAGTGGAGTTGCTGACTGCGTCACAGTTAATTTTGCATTATTAATGAAAGTATTTCTGTAATTTCATTAATGTTTCCCTTAAGGGAAAATACTATTCCTAGCTTACCAGTTTGGTGTGGGATGTTGTTGTTTTTACTGAGGGAGTTTTAGTTTCAGAAGTCAGTGCTCTAGATACTGACATCTCAGACTATTCCAGTATCCATCAAATTCAGATGAGATAAATATCTTACCAGGAAGCTCAACTGAGGGAAAGAAAAAATAAAACTGACCAGTTTCTTACCCTGGGAACATTAACTATTGCCTGGGGTTTTATGTAAATGTCAGCCTCTTACATGGCGCAATATAAATATTAATATTTTAAATTTATATTCTAGCTAATTTAATGAATAACCAGGTCAGGACTTACTTATGCTAACTGCTGCACAAACCAGTAGCATGTGTTCATGTAACAAAGATTGAGTGTAAAGCTGAGTCTCTTGAAAATAAGTGGTTTTTTCAAGAGCAATTTGGAGGAATTGAATTTAGTTTTGGATTAAGAAACTAAAGGATGACTCTTACTGTTGTGACTTTTGGCTTCTTTGTTAAAAGTGATTATTTCAGTGAGCAACGCTCTCTTAGCATCTCCTGGGAAATATGTCTTTAGGAACTAAAATGAAGAATCAGTGCTAATATCTGATCAATGCACTATTTGCCTTTTTTTTTCTCCATTCCCATCAGGCAGAGTATTTAAATAACTATAAGATAATGTACAGCTTTCCAGAAGATTTTTTTTGCTTACAACTCATGGCTTTTTCTGACCTAATCACCTAATATGTCCAGAATTACTGCTGAATAACGCACAAAAACAAACCATTTACACCAATGATATATAAACCTTTTAAAAATTATTTTTGTCCTTTATTTATTTAGCTTGTTGCTACAATACTTCAACTAACTCCTGTTCAGTTGACCAGGTCATGAATATTGTGTAAATTGAATGTCTGTAGCTTCCCATGTTTGGGTTACATCTCTCTGTGTAAGAGCCAGACACAAGATCAGTCTGGATTTGAGGCATTTTTAGTACAGCTCCCATTTAATCTCTTATTTCAAAGTGACAGACAGACATGGCTTAAAACTCCAGGCGCTCTGTCATTACCCTAGGTTTTTTTTTCCATAAGTGTACAGTAAATTACTGGTTTCTGACATCTCCTGATAGTGTGGTAGCTATGACAGAAATGCAATTGTAATTCATGGTGTCTTAACCTTGAAGTGTTTTTTGTTGCTGTCTTTTTAGTGGGAAAAATGTTTTGTGAATGTCTACAGATTTATTTTAAAAGCCGTGGCCCACATTTTGTAATCAGATTTTTTTTAAAGCAAATTATTTTATTTTATCCCAAAATATCCCTTAGTGGGAGAAATAATTAAAAGAAAAATATGTTAATAATTTCATCTATCAATGAGATTTCAGTAGTGATTAGAGGAAGGTAGTAAAAGGATTCCTTGACATGGTGATGTAAACTGCAATAAGAACAACTTCTTTTTCAGGGAACATCACTGTGGTTTTGTGGTGGGAGTGATCAGGCAGTGTTCAGGGCTTTTCCTTGCATTTCCCTCTTGCTCACCTGTTTTCCACTGTTCTCAGAAAAAGAAATGGAGCATTTCTCTTCATTGGGGAGACACTGGATAATTGCAGGTTCTGATCCATAGTGAGAGCCTTGCTTGTCACATTTTATGGTATCTATTGAAAAGAGCTGGACCCACTCCCAGATCAGTGTTTGGAACCATTTACTGTGTCCTGAAATGCATTTCAATAAACCTGCAGTCCCCGGTGGGCATTAATCAGCTGAAGTGATGGTGCTGTTACGTTCCAAATACGCGCTCGTTTTCCTCCTTAGTGTGCAAATTCTCTCTTGCTTTTTGTTCATAAGGGTGGCATCCTTTTAAAGGAGCTATGACTGTGCAAAGTAATGGCAGGATTTAGGTGAAAAGTGTAACTTTGTTTTTCTAGAATATGTGTTTAGTGCTCAGGTGTTAGAAATGAACAGCTGCTGTAAATAAAACTGCGTCACAGGCCTGCTTCCTCAGTCCACAGTGATACCAGTGCTGTTCTCCAATCAGTGTTTCAGAAATGTGAGTTAAATCAGTTCTCTTACTCTTTTGCTTTATAGCAAAGTAGAATTAGACAATGCAGTTTCTGTTCTGATACAACTATTTTTGGAAAATCCAAATAGGCACAGCATTGCCATCTTTACTAATTACTTTGTGTCTTTGATTATGACAGGACGACTGCAAACTCTGAAAAGGAAATGCCACAATAGTTGCTTTTTAATATGCAGTTCTTGTAGGCTACAAAGCTCAAAAATCAGGTGTTTTATTGAAGCTGCACAAGGTAGTACACAAAGAGCAGGAACATTAAAAGAATGGAGAAGTTGAGAGGAAGAAAATGAATGGGACAAAATCTCAGTGGATCTTCCTAGTTCTGTTGTTTTTCCTTGAAAATTGTTTGTTGTCTGTGCAGCAAAGCAAACTCAGTAGGTTAAGTTACCTGCAGGTATAGGGGCAGAAAAGCCACTTTCAGAAAAATACTTTGATTTATCCTTTAGTTATTTTTGCCCTGTAGCATGATGTGATATTGTTTCGCAGTGTGTGCTTGAAATAGCTCTCAAAGTCTGCTTGTCTCTGGAGTGTGTATGGTTTGGGTCTTCCATCTTCAAAAAGGATAAACTAGAATTTAAGACAAGGAAAAGGTGAGCAAATCTTATGAGGGGAAAACCAGATGAAATTAGATTGGTGACTTCAAAGAGCAGCAACAACACAGAATCCAAGAGGCTAGTAAAAAAAGGAAAAGGTTGCAATTTGCATGTCAAAGGCATAAAATTCCAAGAAGTTTGTGGAGAGATGTGAATTATATGTCACTGCCAGCATAGGAAGAATGAGGTATTTACTATTTGGGAGTATGTTTAACTGAGGATTCGGGAAAGTTTTTTCACTGCTACAGCACGAGACTTATGGAACATCTTTCCAGTCAACTTACATAAAACCATAAAGACACTCCCCTCCACTTTCTAAAAGGTTTCTGAAAGAAGTTAAGTTGGTACTGGAAACACTGGGGAATTGGGGAAGCTCTCTGATTAAGTATAATTTTTTGCAAGGATCACCTAACACTGCTTTTCGACTTGTGGTTTTGTTTGTTAGCGTTTTACTAATAACTTTGATGGCAATTAGGCCAGTTACTCAGATCTTACATAGGATTTCAACAGTGAGAAAGAAAGAGCAAGGTTCTTGTGCTCTGAAAATCAATGTTAAATGCAGTATTTGTGGAATGGAAAAGAAACAAGGCCAAGAGTATACTGGCCCTTAGGAATTTGGCTAAGGATACAGTCTGTCACGCAGTATTTTATACTACTTATGATAAATTACTATTTAGATATATAGATCTTGGGAAATGAGGTTTTCCATATCCATCTGGGCTCAGGTTTAGATTGACTGATAGAGTTTGTTCTAATAGCTCAGAACATTTTTGTTTTCTCCCAAAGGAGAATGTGTTTGTACACAAGGAGTACACATAGTGTTTGAATCCCTGATATCAGCAGCTTTCAAATTTAAATACACTCCCTGCTGTTTGTCAGTAAGTTTTGGTTTAATATGCTACCAAAAGGATATTTTAAGGTGGGAATAAAGGCAAATCTTAGCTTCTATGAGTTTGTCATTTCTCTAATGCAAGTTTTCTTTGAACCTTCACATCTGTTTATGTCATTGTTGTAGAAATTGTTGTGGCACAGTCCAAGGAACTGGAAACATGATTTCATATAATTGTTCTTTTAAGCAGCAGCATGAAATAATTAGTACGGTGTACTTTAATTGGTGGCATCCAATTGACTTTTTATGAAAGACTTGAATCATAATAAAAGCAGAGAACACAAATCTAACCAACTTGTGTTGGTTCCTATAACCAGTTGTAGTTCCAACTTGTAGTTCCTATAACCCAGTGCTGTCCTCTTTGGGGAAAAGAAACAGCAGCTCTGTTGTATATTTAATGACAGATCCAGTATGTTTTAGGTGTTCAGCTTTTGGAGGTTTGGTGGTGGATTTTTGTTGTTTTTCTTTTTTTAATCAGATATCTTCTGGAAAGGATTTTTGACAGGAAAATTACAGGATTGGTGCCCACTCTGAGATTTATGTTGATAATTGAAGCTGCTTCTTCTCAATAAAACGTAAATGCAGCTTAAATAACTGGCTAAAAGAAAAGGAAGATCAAAAAAAAAAAGTGTAGATATGTAGAAAGATTATAACTTGGTTGTCAAGGCCATTATACCCTTCAGGCAGTTGTCACTAAATCTGTGGTTAATGCTCACTCTGTGCCAGTCAACAGATCACTCAACTTTTGTCCCTTTCTGATTTAAGCAGTGTTGTGAAATTTGCTAGAGAAATGTTACTTTATAAAATGCTAAGATTAAAAAAAAATAATAATTTAGTAGACATTTCTGTCATTTATGTTCTCCAGTATTATCCAGCAAACATAAAAGATATATGTGAGCATTCCTGGACGATCCTGAAGGATTTTTTTCCCCGGTCAGGGATTTGAGTCTCAGTTTTCAAGAAAGTTTAGAGGTCAGTCTTTATGCTTTCATTCTGTACAGTGCTTGAAGTACATGTACAGCCAGTTAAATGTCAGTGTGGAAAGCCTGCATACAATATATATCTGAAAATGGTATTTCATTTATTTGTGGTCTGGGCCAGGCTGACAGAAACAATAGGAGGCTTGTGCTGTGTTGTGTGCTGGCTAGCTAGCATTGCCTGTGAAAATATAAACATGGTACATGCTAGCATATGTCAAAACTTTGGTTTTTAAAAGACTTCTTAACTACCTTTTAAACATCTTACATTGAAATTGGCTTTTTTATTTTTCCAGTGTGTCTTAGAGTAATTTATTTTAGCTCTGTAATCCATTGTTTCAATGCCTTCCCTTGGGAATTACATAGGAAGTGAGTAAAAATATAAACAAAACAAAGTTTTTAATCCCTCTCTAGGCATTTTTATCTTGGAAAGAGGGATTTGAAATTGGCCAGCCCACTTGTGAGGGCAGAAGTATTGAAGGAGGGGCTATTCACAAAAGCTGTGTAAAAGTTTGGGATGAGTAGACACAAATGCAGCTGTGCAGTGACTGAGATGTGTTCTCAGGGAACACAGGAGTCTACTAGAGGCTTTTTTAGCTGCTGCAAAAGACCAGGGCTGGTTGGCACAATTTTCTTTACTTGTGCTCTTAGCTCTCTTTTCACTGGGTTTGCCTGGTGCCAAATCTCTTGGAGGTGCTGCTTAAAATTTGGCTTTGGTGTGATGTGCAGGGGTGTGTAGCCAGCAGAGGGATTTGGAATCTCCTTGACTTCTGTTCTGTCTACCCAAACCTTACCTGGAGAGTAGGCTTGTTGCTGTTTGAAATGTTTTCTATTGAATGATCAGTAATGTTCATGTAAAACTACCCTGTTTTACTACATACAGAATGCAAATAAACTTCAATGTAGTCTGGCCATACTGACAGAGATTTTTGAGTGTGTGGTAGTGCTAGCTGATTAGTTGAACATTTAATTATCTTGAGGTGAAGAAAACGTGAAATGAAATGAAAATTGTACATTTTAGAATACTTATATTTTATATACGTAAATATATATACATAATATATATATAAAAGTGACATATTTAGCATATATTTAAAACAATAGTCCCTGGACCTCTCCTCTTCTTGTCTCCTTTCCCTGTTACCATATCAGTTTATGATCTATTAACCTGCAGTGAATAGATGTTGTGTTTCTTTCTGGTGCTTCGCAGCTGTTCAAACCCCATGTTATTAATGTTAATAAAGAATCTTGGCATCTGAGATTTTAATAATCAGGAATTACTGACCCAAGAGACTAATCTTTATCCATGGCAAAGTTATGCTTCAGGAAAGAGAGGAATAAAGAAAACAGTAATTTGAATTTGAGTCAACATTTTAAAACCTGAGAAGTTTTGATAGCTGTTTATTCCCAGTCTGGAATTCTCGGATACCCAGTAGTTTGTCCTAGTCGTCTGTGGTGTATATCTATAAGACTATTACTGGGGTTGTATGTTTTTCTGTTGGGGTTTTTTGTTTGGTTTTTTCCCCCTTTGTTATGTGTTTTCTTTTTGTTTGGTTGAGGGGTTTTTGTTTGTTTGTTTTCATTTTGAGTTTTCAGGGTTTTTTTCTTTATGCAAGTAATCTGCTTGAATTTTGAAACAGTTTGAAATTGAATGCTTTTCTAGAAGAGCATCTTGTTTAGAAATACCTTGTCTAGAAGAGTATCTTATTTGCCTGTAACTTTTCTTTTATGCTGGATACTCTTGCCTCATGTTTTTTTCTGGATTGGAGACATCTAGAATTTTATAAAGTAAAAACTTGCCCTGATGTATGAGGCATAAGAAGTATTCAGGCCCTCCATGAATTTATACTTCTATGGCACTACTTAACAAGGAACTTAAGAGACGATAGTACAAGTGAAATATAAAGCAACGCTGGAAATGCTGGAGTTACTCTGTAGGCATTGCACGAATTAATGGCCTTTCCAGAAGGTTGCTTGAGGTTGGCTATGGCTTTGGGTTATGGATTAGAAGTACCAGTTCTGCTGGTCAAGGTTGTCTGATCTCTGTGGGGTATCTGTAGGACTAGTTTTTGTAGTTCTAGATACGCATATGCATGTATGTATAAATTCATGGACATGAATAGATCGATGTAAAGATTGATTGATTTAGGAATATGGCTGTTCACTAATGCTAGGTCCTCTGTTGAAGAAATGCTTTTGAACGTACTTGGGAGAACCTTGCACGCGGTGAAGTGCACTAGGGTTTTCTTTTGTGTACTTTAGGACGTTAATAGCTGCTCTTATTAAATGCTGTGCTATGAGATGATGGTTAAGCACTTGTTTTGCAGAACACCGTGACTGTACCTGGCAGTGACTCCCTAAGACAACTTTGCGTTTTCACCTTGCAGGCTCCCGGCTTCGACAGGAAGATTTCCCGCCGCGCATCGTGGAGCACCCCTCCGACCTGATCGTTTCCAAAGGAGAGCCAGCCACCCTGAACTGCAAAGCAGAGGGGAGGCCCACGCCCACCATCGAGTGGTACAAGGGCGGGGAGAGGGTGGAAACGGACAAGGATGACCCGCGCTCGCACCGCATGCTGCTGCCCAGCGGATCTTTGTTCTTCCTGCGCATCGTGCACGGGCGCAAGAGCCGGCCGGACGAAGGGGTCTACGTGTGTGTGGCAAGGAACTACCTCGGGGAGGCCGTGAGTCACAATGCGTCGCTGGAGGTGGCAAGTAAGTACATTTTCCTCCTCCTCCCCTTCGGTAACAGCGGCTCGCTTTGATGTTGTTTGGAGATAAAAATAAGTGTGAGCTGCCTCCGAGGCAGTGACTTAAAAGCACTGAAGGAATTACACGGTTAATTATTATTTATACAGAGATAGGAAAGTAGAAGGAGAGTCAGAAGATGTATCGTATCACTGGAGAAATTCAGATGATTTTGTGCGTTGTCGCTACTTTTATTCCTCCGTGAAATTATGATTGCTTTATGTTTGTTAGATTTTGTATACTTAGTTTCAATTTACACGTTTCTTTTCCTCTCTAGATAACCGTGCAATTTACAGTGTGTCATAGGAGGCAGGATAGCCAGGATTTCATCTAACAGTTCTAATCTGATCTAATTGTTGTTGCGCAAATAAACACTAGAAAGAAGAATGGCAGATGTAGAAACACAAAGTTATTTTTTTTTCTCTAGAACTGACCCGCAAAATTATCTCTCTGGTTTTAAGTATTCGGCCAACGGAAGGAGCAGTCAAGTATGTTCACATCACTTTGTAATGCTTATCTCTTCCTGTGTATCCTTTCAACTCTACTTGTAGAGGAAGAGAGCATATATTAAAGTGGTTTAAGCATTTGTATGAAGGTCAAAAAAAATCCATTTTGGGGGTACTGAAGTATGAGAGGAAGCCTTGCAACTCAAAGTTAGGTATCTATTTTGAAGTGGCTTTTACAGGCTTCCTTTGTAATGTGTAGCAATTCACCTGGTGTCCTGTTGAGGAGCAGCACAGGACGGTGAGTCACTCTGAAAACACTGATCTCTGTTGACTGAATGATTCATGTTGTTATGAGCTCTGAAGAGGCTCCTATCTCTTAGATAAGTTAAGTGCCACCGTTGGTGTATAATTTTAGAAGAAGGGTTAGGTTTTCATAAGTCTCAGAGAAGGCCAAGGAAGTAGACTATAAATTTGTGCATTTGCTTGAGCCCGCTGTGTAGTCTCTCACATTCAAGAAAATCCCAAGGACTTTCTTAACTACACCAAAGAAATCTCAAGGCTCACATATAACAGTGTAGATATATATGATTAAGATCATGCTGTTTCCTTGTTAACCACTTCAAGTGATAAAGGTAACCAGTGTCTGGGTAGGTGGAAGTGTGCTTATCCAGTGAATGTGTAACCTGTTTGAATCACACTCTGACTCGTTACTCCCAAATGCTATAAATGCTATCTTAGAAGTGTAATTTTGAGGGGGCATTAATGGTTGAGAACTTGATTTTTATCTAATTGCTGTTTCATTTATAGCATTTCATGTTGGTTCTTAGGAAGGGTTTTAATGTTCTGTGCTTATTTTGCCTTATTTTGGTTTGTGATGTGCCCTGAAGCAATGTGTGAAATGCACTCAGTGTTTCTGTGATTGCCACCACTTCTCATCAGAACCCTGAAACATGAGGAGGACTTCAGTGACTGATGCACTGTGGCATGCATCTATTCAACTGTACATAGTTATTAAATGTGTTTGTCACCCCGGCTCAACTAATTTCCTGTGATTATAGTAGAGAGTGTTACCAACAGAGTCTGAATGCAAAATATGGACATTGGCACAAATTTTTTTAAGAGCTTCTGCCAACGCTTGAGACAAAAAAAAATCTTCTTAAAAGTATGTAAATGTACATCATTTAATAATAATGTAGCATTAAATTGTTAGTCCTCCTCAAAATGGATCTCACTTGCCCTGATAGCAAGGGCTTTTATTAAAAAAAAAGCCACCTCCAATGCTGTAAACGAAAAAAAAAAAATATAATCACAATCTGTATTTGGAAATCAGATTTGTAGGTATAATGATATACAGTTTTAGTTGCATACCAGGACATCGTAGACAAAGAATTTTAACAGTAAAGGCTATTATTTTAGTAGAAAGATAGTGATGTGACAGTGCAATTGCACCAAAACACTTTAAATAGCACAGAAGAGGTGAGGAACAAGGAAAGAGCTGAAATGAAAGCTGGTGGAATAAATCTGCATTAAATTAAAAAGCTCTGCATTTAATGCTATCGTCATTATGAACTACTGGAGCTACATTCTCAGCAGATTGCTGCAAATCAGCAAACTGCTCTGTTTAGTTTTCAGTACACCTGTGCTGAGCACCAGAGCATTTACATTTGTATGCCTGTAGTCATACACAGTTGCTGGTTTAGAAATCTTTATGTATAGTTTAATTTTTGTATGCTTACAGACTCCAATTGCCTTTGTTTGGTTTCTACTTTCCACAAAGTACGGAAGATGATTGAGTGCTCTTTATATCCTTTGATGCTACAGTTTTTGCCAAAAACCTTTTGTGAAACAGGGAACAGCATCATGTTTTGCAGTTTGCCTCCTAACTGTGGCTGGAAGAGGCAGCTCATGTGTGTTTGTTTCAAAATGTGATAGGAAATTTATCACTTTTTTCCCATCATCTCATATAGTAACCCCTTCAGTTGGATGAAGTTCCTTCACTTTTCAGTGGATGTTGTATACTTGACTTTAGATTCAGGTTAATACTGAAGGAAATTAACATGACTGTTATGCCTTCATGCAATTGTTTTTCAACTTTGTAAGCACTTCTGAAGGTCATCTTTTGAGATTAATCTACAAAGAGAATTTGTTGCCTGTGTAATCAGATGGACATCCTTCTTAGGCACACTGTGCTTAGATTCCACACTTGCAAAGAAGGAAATGTAGTGGGATCTCAAATCTACGAAGATTTCAGAAGGTTGCACTGTATTAAAAGCTGTTTTATCTTTTTTACATACCTGTGTATTTTAAGAACTTTCAAAACAGCTTTAGATTTGATTACCATAGAGGAATAGGGATTTAAATCAAAATTGAAGATGGTTTTCCCTCTGCTTTTTCACTTTCTAGTCATCAGCCTCTCCTTGGTGACTTGACTGACATTTGCATGTCATTTAATCCAGAGGATGCTGCATTTTCTTCCACTGATATATATCTAAGTAATGACAGTGTTGGTCCTCAATTACTACCATTGAACATGACCTAAATAACATTTATTATCGGCAAATTGAATTAAATAAGTCTTTCATTCAATCTGTGACTCTTGTGACCCTTCCAGAATGTTTGAAAATGCTGTATGTCTACTCACAGCCTTAAGGATTTTTTATATCTTCTCTATAGTCCTACTTTATTTTATATAAAAATATTTGTGCAGCTGTATTTGCTTAAGTTTCTGCAGTAATTACTTTGAAACCATGCCCCATCCCCTAAAAATCCTTAAAAACAAGGTGATCCTCTGGCTGGTGAAGAGTGGTAGATTTAGGATAGCACCGTCCTAAATCTACCAAACATGTTCTTTAGCCAGCCACTTGATATTTCAGGAATTAAAACCTTTCAGACACTTTGGAGACTAGTAAAACTACTCTGTGTTACACAGCTCTGTGGAAAAAAACTTTGCAAGTCAGTATTGCTTGACATTTTCTTTGTAATTTAGAGCTGTCATATCTTCATGAATGGGAAGGAGATAAATTAGCATAAACGGGAACTCAAATGTGAATCACAAGTCAGTCAAGTAAGCGATCTAACTCCTGATGAACTGGGGGATTTATTTTTTAAGTTGACTGGTTTCATCTGTATTTGAAATCCCATTTCCACCAATTTTTAAATGGACACTGGCTGTCTGTGTCCAGAGTTGATCTGCAGAAGCAGACAAGCCCAAAGGGGTGAGCAATGGGATAATCAGGTAACAGGCTGGAGGCATCCTCCCGTCTGAGGCTGCTCCAAGCCCGCTTCCCTCCCTCTTCCTGACTTCCTGAACTCAGCCTTTTGATCACCCGAGACCTCCTTAAATTAGCTCCATGTTTTGTTTTGGAGCAATGGAACTGGTTTTGGATTACTGCCTACCAGCGACACGTTCTCTGGTGGTGAAAGGTCCTGAAGAATGTGGAAAGGGCATGTCCCTGTCAAATCAGAGCTGGGTAATTCTCTCCATAAATGTCAGCTTTTACAGGTGGGAGAAGAAAGTGGAATCGCTTCATCCTCAGAGCAAAGGCTGAAGACTGTTTTGGCTATCACATAAACAGTTGGAAAACAAAGTCGTTTTTCAGAGTAGCGAAATAGAAGCAGTTTGGACAAAGTGCATTAGCAGACTGGAAAGTGGCTGCAAGCTGCTTCACGTCTTTGAATCTCTCAGGATTGTCTGCTGAATGGATCCACCTGAGGTTACCAGTGTGTGATAGTTTCATTCAAGTGTTTAATTTTTTTCCCTGTTATTCCTTTTTGAGGAAAATTGTATCTGGATCTTGGGGATGTCTGATAAGTAACAATTTTGTAGAAGCCTGCTCATCTTGAGAGTGGCAACAGTAGCTGCAGTGGTATATGTTCATCTTCCTTTCTGCACTCTAAAGATTTTTCAGGCAGTTAAGAAAAATCAAATGCAAATGAAGTTGGTTATGTTTGCTAGTCAGGGACTCTGCAAATCTGTTTTTCAAATTGTGTTTCTCTGAGACAAACTTACTTCTCTTTTGTCACAAAAGTTCCTTCCCCTCACCCCTTGCCGTGTCAGAGTGAGGTTTTAGAGAAGGGGTATATTTATGACCAAGCTATTTGGCATGATTTTTTCATGAGTAGCTTTATCATGTGTATGTCAGCATCATAACGTAATTTCCAGTGCATACTAGATGACGGCTCTAGTTCTAAAAATGCTTTGTAACAGTTTTAAGATTATAGAATCTGAAGATCACTGATGACTTTGCTGTAGTTCATTTTCCTGTTACACAGAATGTGAGCTGCTCAATTAGCTGAAATTTTTTTTTCACTTACCCTTAATTTTAGGCAATATACAGCCTTCCTGAGTTAATGTATGTATTAAGAAATAAACTTACCGATTTAAGAAAAACGAAACCCTAGAGATTTAATAAGAAAACAACAACATCAACAAAAAAACAACCTGGAGAAAACTAAAGCAGTAAGGCTTGACTGGAAATGCCTTAATTTATGCTTCTACCTGTAAGTTTGGTATGGCAGAACTTCATTCTACAGTTATGTCTAAATATGTTATTTAAGGAAATTTCCATGGTTATTATCTAAAATGCAACTTGTATGTATTTGGAAATTTGTAAGATTAGTTCTTAAAAGTCTTAAAAATCATGAGATTGGTATTTTAGGGTTTTGGTTGTTCCATGAGGATGTTTAGAAGCCTCTTGCATACTACACCTGAAGTGCTAAGATTCAGTAGATTTTGGAAGCAGACTAAGAGGACTTTTCATGTGTGTCAACATATTAGAGCATTATAGTTAATTCTGTAAAAAAAACTATTCACAGGTGAGTTGATAACAATGATACTTAAAAAATGGAAATTTTTCGTGGATGCTATTACATGAGACTTTCAACTACTGTGAAAACAGAGCACATCAATAAAAGATCCCTATTCAATGCAGTTATCTACTCCTGCCAAGATCAGGGCAAAATAATGCACACTTGGTCTGCAAACTGTTCTTACATGTCTGTGTTTTCCCAGAAACTGTGCAGAACAGAGGAATTTAGGAGTACAGTTCTTGATGGGTTAAGATACTGTGAATAAACAGATTATTCATAAGCTGATGAGTAATTCAGGATGTTATGGTGGCCATGCTGGGATGGATGATTAAGCAAAATTAGACATGTTATATTGTTGCCAGAAATCGCTGTGCAGCTCAGTGAACTCATAAATCAAACAACATGGTGGAAGTCATTTTGTGGAATGGCAGCTCTGATGGGTAAAAGATTATCTAAAAACTTGAACCAAAACTGGGGAATTTGGCTCTTCAAATGAGGTGAAGGCTTTGCTTTGCATGTTTTGTCATCAAGTTGTTAGTTTCAAAGAAAAAAAGGAATCAAAATTGTTCAGTTCGAAGGGCCCTAGTATATGAAGCATGAGCCTGAGACAAGTATTTAAGTATTTTTCCTGAATCCAGCCAACGTAGTGAATTAATACCAAAGATGATCTTAGTTTTGCTATTCAGAAGCCTGTGAAAGACAACTTTGACTTGATAACATGAAGTTTAAAAGCAAATAAAGACAGATGTCCTAATTGCATGAAGATGGAAAAGGACATTTTGATACTGCAGTTGGTTTTCAGTGTCTGGTGCTTGTTTTTGTCCCTTCCCATAGCATTAAGTGTTGTGCTGTTGAATGGTTCTCCAGCCTGTGTGTGTGCCCGTGGGCTGGGAAGGATTGAGCCTCAAGCAGAGTTCAGAGGGAACTCCTTAGTGCAAGTTATCAATTTAACTGGGACCATTGGCTGTCTCCTCCTTTTTCCTGGTTGTGAGCCTCCTCTGGTCCAAGGGAGTCTTTACATGGTGTTTTCATTTAAGAAGTGTCTACATTTTTCTCCCAGTTTCTGCTTTAAACTCTTGATCTTTCTTCCCCCTCCTCCACCCCTCCTCCTTCTCCCTCCCCCAAGACATCTTGGTGGAACTAGATGAAGTGAAGATCATTCCTATTTTTATAAATGTTTCCATTTCCTAGCTGATGATACAGGACATATGCCTGTAGGCAGAAATATAAAGTCAGACAAGTAAAATGCTGACTAGTAATCCTCATACATTGGTTTTTCTGATGCTTTTTTCCCCAGTATGACTCTTTCAGAACTTCAGAAAAACTTTATTTAAAGACTTGCTTCTGACTTAATATTTGGAAATAAATTGGCCTTGTGCCAATACATTTTGTGCTATAATATATTGAGGTATTTGTCAAATATAGTCTCAGTATATTGAGAATGTTTGTCAAATACTCCATATTAATGATATATTATTTTGAATTCTCATTCCCCAGAAAACAAAAGTATCAGCTGTGTTTAAAATATTGAAGAAATTCATTTTTATTTTTCTTTTTTACTGTCACCAGGTTAAAACCTTTCGTTGAGATCATACTGCTGACAAAGATTTGCATCTTTGTGTCTGTGAGCCATTCTGATGAGAACTGTCTGACTTGACTTGCATCCTGTATGTAAATTGATTTCAGCTGATTGCTTTGAATTTGAAAGAAATTTAATTTGAAAACTGCCCCACTCCACTCCCTGAGGTAGTAGATGCTTCTCTACGTCATCTGTTAAGCAGTGCATAGTCAGCATATGTCTGTTCCTCTCCTATTTAAACTGTTTTCTCCAGAGAAACAGAAATTCCCTTTAGACCAGGCAGACATCTGCTGACTCTCTCCTACTAGCAAAGCAACTAAAAGATATCTTTCCTGTGATTAAAAGAAATATGTCTGGAGGCGCTTAGTTTTTGTTCAATTAATCAAAGATTAAACACATGTGGACTCTCTAAACTGGGCTTCTTTGTGCTTCTATGCTATCAAAATTGATTGGGGAGAGGAGCTGTGTGTTAGAGCTGGCTAGACTGAGATTTAATTTTTTTACCTATACACATGCTGTATAATTCAATTCCAAAAGGTCACAGTAAGGTGGACGGAAAAAAACCCACAAAACCCCCTTGTTTTTTGGGTTTTAATTAATTTTTAACTTTAAAGTATTTGAGTTTAAACAACAAAAAGGGGGAAGTGTCAAATATTTTTTGTAACACTTACTTTTAAAAGAAAAAAAAGAGTTTTAGGGTTATGTGATTGGGCTACTTTATACATAGTTGCCATTTCGGTAACCATTTCCAGATGCAAAGGCATTTTTGGTTGCTTTTGTTCCGCAATTCCTGTTAGTAAATGCTTTCCTGCCAGAAACTGTTAGTGTTAGAAGTCTGGTTTTCAGCTCAATGCCTTATCCTTACTCAACAATAATACTTCTGATAGACTGTTTTGTAAAAATCCTGCAAGCTTTTCTCTGATGTTAAAAGAAATGAATGGTTTTTTTTCACCTGAAAGTATATGGGCTACATAGAGTAAAAATTCTGCAAGAGTAAGATGGCAATAATTAGGCAGATTCCTTGAATACCATGCTGTTCTTAAATTTTTTGTCAGACACTAGCAAGTCTCCCTTGTAGACATCTTTATCTGAAGAGAATTTGTATGGCTCCAGTTTTATTAGTGGAATTAGTTCTTTGGTGTAGTGTGTGGTGTGGTTTTAAAACAGGAAAGGCTCCACTGATAAAGTGACTTTACTGAGATTTTTCTAAAGTGGTGTCTTCTAGACTGCTCTTTATAATAACTATGGTTTTGGTTTATTAGTAGATCAAGTTTTCCTTAAAATATATGAAAACCTACCTATGTTTCACTTTTTGAATAAGCATAAAATCCAGTGTAAAGGTCTGTCCTTTCATAAGTAGTCATCAAGCAGCATTTTTGGCAAGATACTTCGTATGATAGCAAAGTTTCTTTATAAAATAAAATGTATTAGACTTGTAGTAATAATTACTGAAGAAACGGACACTGAAATGTTCAAGACTGCCACCATGTAATTAGCTAGTAAAATATAATAATCTCAATATGTAGCTCTTTCTCTCTGAATGGGACGAAGCAATCCTTTGGTTTTAATAGAAGGTGTAATGGTAAGCATTGCAACTTACTGCATTTGAATATGGTAACTGAAGTAATGAGGTTTTTATACCCAAAAATAGTCACAATATTTTCCCAAAGTGAAAAAACAGAATCATAAAGGTCAGATCACTTTAGTAAATTTTATATCTTATTCAGAAGAAAGAGAATCAAGGGATACTTCTATTTCAGCACCTTAGCATTGTTTTCCTTTTGCAAGAATACCTATCCAAATCCTCTCTCCTATTTATAAGTAGGTGTTTTAAAAGAAGTTTTTAAAGGCATTTTATAATATTTAAATATACCCATATTTGGGAATGAAGGTGGTCTTACTGTTGCTGTTTTCTAGACAGAAAAACTGAGGCAGAAAGAAATTAAATCTTGATCTCAGATGGTCACAAGAAATCTGTCAGCTCTGGAGAGACTGGGAACTCTCTCGCAGTTCTGTTTGTTCCTCACAAGACTGCTCTTCATGGCTCTGTTTTAAGGACTAATTGAAATGTTTCATAGCAATTTTTAGCACAAATTACAAATAACTTTGGAAACCCTTTGAAATGTTCCAAAAGTTACCCCTTTTGGGTGGTGCTGGGATAAAAAATGAGTTCTCTAACTCGCAATTTTCCATTTTCCTGGATTTATTCCTCTAGAGCCTGTATTGCTGATTCCCTATGGTTATGGGCCTCATTATTTTTTTTGTTTTCTCCCAGCCAGCTGCTCATGGCTCAGATGAATATATCAAGATGATTGAGTCTTTAACTCTCTGCTGCCCAGAGTGCAAAGGCCAAAAAAGTGAAATATGTAGGTGCTGTGGAAGATGCTGGGAACAGAGACACTTGTTTTTCTTCCTTCAGTTTGCTGTGTTCCTGCTGGGCTTAGGACTGCTCCTGCAGAAGCAAATGAGAGTCATTGGTTTTCATTTCACTCATGCTCAGGGACAGTGTCTAAATTCAGGCCCTTTGCAATATTTTGTGGACTCAATGAGGCACTCAGTGCCATGGTTTACCTGATAAGGTAATTTTAGGGCATAGGTTGGACTTAATGATCTCGGAGGTCTTTTCCAACCTGGTTTATTCTGTGGTTCTGTGATAGAGGATGTGACAATGTTGTGTGTAGGAACTTCCAGACTATCTTTGCTGGCAGTGTGACCTTCTGTTGGACAGATTGTACTTCCCATGCAGGACTGGTGCTGCCTTTCCCCCCTGTTTGTTGTAGGGGTCCTTGGGGCACCAGCTTACTCACATTAATTGAGTATGATTGTGTAGTAGATCTGGTAAAACTATCTCTGAACAGCTCATCACAAAAGGTGTGTGAGCTCAAGAGCCTGGTATGGTTGTGTCCCTCCTCTGGCTTAGCCCAGTTTGGGGCAGAAGCTCCAGCTCTGCCCCACACAAGCTGCTCTCTGCACAGGCAGCTTGGGAAGGTGTGCAAGTGCTGGAGCTGTTACACTTCCATTCCAGCCCCTCAGCCACCACCCACGTTCTTTTGTTCCTCCCACTCCCCACTTCTCCCTTTCTCCCTTTCCCGCTCTCCTGTGGGCTGAGCAAATTGTTTAGCACAGTACACAACGTGCAGCCTTTGCTCTAGGCTGTCGTGGGATCCACGTAAAACCATCTTGCAGAGCTGGACTCAGCCTTCAGGCTGTCAATTAGTTATCCCTGTTGTAGAGGGAGAATTGCAACTCATGCATATTTCTGCCCTATGTCACGGAATAGATGCAGAGCTTCAAAGTTAGGAGGGTAGAAAATGGGAGCAGTAATTAGCAGTTACAGCCCCTGGTTTTGCTCCTCCAGTGTGCTGTCATCATTTAAATATTTTGTTACTGGAAAGAAGAAAGTAAGCTTAGTTTTTTCCTGACTTCAATTATGACAAAAAAGAAACCTGATTTAAACCAGTCTTCGTAGAGGATTAGATGACCGTGAATAGAGCTTGTCCATAGAAGAGCTGTGTAAACTAATGGTAAAAAACTAATTTACTTTTCTTCAAATTATCTGACTACTTTGTGCAAAGAATCAAGCAATGACCCTTTCCTCTAAATACACACATACAGACCCCCTGCGTTAGTAGATAGAGGTGGAAAGAGTAGATGTGCACGGTTCAAAATGCATTTACCCAATAATCATCAGTCACAATTTGCAGGATTTGCACATGAGACAAGTAGGATAAACAAGATAAAAAACCCAGATAAACCAGTAGTGGTAAAGCTAAGTCCACTCTCCATATTTGAACTGAACGGCCTGGCAAGTATATGCTTGCATTGAAATGCCACATCATGTGTCTGAACATGAAAGGTGTATATTTAGAAGTTTTTGCATTATGGGACCATACTCTGTTAAGAGAATGAGGCTTAACAGGACCTGGAAACACATTAGATAGCCTAAGAAGATTTTTAATTGAGCTGTGAAATACAAATAAAGAGATAAGGTACAGGTGACTCATCAGTGAGACAACTACAGGAATGCTGAATCCACTCACATGTGCAAAAAAGGACATTGAAAAGTTGGAATGGGCTCAGAAAAGTTGCACAGATTGTTCCAAATTTCAAAAGCTTGGGATACATGAGACTTCTGCTCAGCCTAGTGTAGTTTTATTAAAGCAAATGTTCAGAGTTAACCTGAGGCCACAAGTCAACTTGTACAGTATAGAAATGCCAATGAGGACTGGAATTCCAGGACTGTAGATGCAGGGATTGTGTCTCTGTTAAACCAGGTGTATGTGCACTACCCTGACCACAGCTACAGCTTGGAGAAGGTGTAAACAATTCTGTGCCTACAAAGTAAATCAGTAGGTAAAACACTGCTTATTTTGCTGTACTTAAGCTTTCAAACTGCTCTGGGAATTTAAATCAGCACTGGAGTTTATTTCACCACTGGTATTTATTCTTCAATTAAGAATACAGTAAGGGAAGTCACAGGGTGAGAAAGTAAGTGTACAGTTGGCTGTTCAGACTATTCAGGCTTCCTAAGAAACATTAGTGTCTTGAAGAAATACTGTTACTCTTTAGTGATTCCAAGCAAAGCAGAAGGGACAGAAGAGAACTTGAGAAGCATTGTTGGAAAAGTGGTAGCTTTTAATAACCTTTTCTTTCATGGGAAAAGTAATTTCCTTTGGTCATATCATACTGAAATGAGGAAATGTGTATTTTTAAGTTTTTGGGTTTGTGTTTGTTTAGTTTTTTAAACATTTGCTAGAAGCATTGCTGTATTGAAATGACCTGATACACAAGACAGCATGAAGCTCTGTGTGGTATCTTTAAAGAGGATAGCAGAAAGTTTGAATTGGTCTGTGGTCTACATCCAAAGGCATTAACTATTCACCAGACTTTAGTTACTGTCTCTGTCTGTAATTCATCTTGATGGCATCTTGTAAAAGCCACAGACCACCAAAAGAGCAGGAAACAGTTGAAAGGAGCTGGTTACACACTAGTCTTGCTCAGCAGATTTTGTTTAAAAGTGTCTTGATGTGCGCACAGCACAAAGCAGGTAAAGGGATTGTTTAAAATTATTATTATTCCTTACCCTGTGGGCACTCAGCTTCACCAGATCTGCCAGCTGGGATTGTGTAAGAAAATGAGGACTCTTGCCCAGTGGCAGAAGGTGCCAGTCCCTCGGGGCTTCATGCCTCCTCACTTTCCTCCCCTCTTCCCCTTTTTCTGGGGCTCTTTAAATTGTAGCTGTTTTCTGGTTGTAGCTTTTTGTTATACCTGCAGTTTTAGTCCTGATGGGCCTCTTTATGTCTTCTCTTCTGGATCCCAGGGTTTTTGTTATTCTTTGGAGTGCAGAGCTGGGGCAGCTGCCTTGACTTGGGAGCAAAGGCTCCTGAAGCTGCCCAGAGGGTTTAGGGAGGGAAGGGAAGGCTACTAACAGGGCAGCCCTGGAAATAGGATCCTCACGTGTAGGAAACCAAGAAAACTCCTTTAAAGGGTCTGTCCAAGCTAGGGAAAATTCTGTGCATCTGTTATTTCCAAGGATTTATATTTTTTGAAGCTGTGTTGAAAGCCCCTCTGGAATTTTGTAACTTCTGCCCCTATAAAAGTGTTGCTGATGATGTGTGGTGTTGGCTCTAAGTTCAGCACTGGGTTGTGGCTGAGACCTAAAGCACAGGAAGGCACGTTAAGAATAATGTTCTCTTTATTCTTGACTTTTAATTATTTGAGCTTCTGTCTTTCTATTTAAATGATTTGGAGACATAATAATTACTTCCCTTGGAGGGTATTAGTTTGGCTAAGATGATTTGTTGAGATACATGGCTTAGTGTGCCTAATGCCTGATGATTATTTGCATCTAATTGTTCCCACTGTAGATGTATTGGAGATTCTGCTAGTTGATGAGTTGAAACAGAATCTGAAATATATGTGCATAGTGGGAATGAAAAATCACAGGCAGGCTCTTCTATAAGCCTAGCAGAGTGTCAAACTTTGGAACACATGGCACTGCTTTTTTTAATTACGAGGGAAACATTAATAAATGGAACATTAGGATATGTCAGTGTTCATACAGAGTCAATTGCTTGAAGTTTTAACATTTTAACTTTTTATATAACATACTTTTGATCTTCCAAATTGGATTTATACTGGCATTATGATGTAAATTGTTTAATTAAGCATACATGTGTGTATTATGTAAGTTCTATGCATATCTCCCTTGAAATAAAAATTCTGCAGAAATTCATTCAGACATCTTATTCAAAACTCTGTTAATTTAATACATAGAGAAATTCTACCTTAAAAAATAAACTACAAAATACATTTTCAATTACTGCATGCAATAAAGTTCTTTTATGGGCCTGTGCATTTTATTTTTGTATCTTAGATTTACTGTATCATCTATAAAAGAAGTAATATGGCCAGTATAAAAAGTTATGGCGGGCTTTGCAGCTTTATTTTTAAGGCACTGATTGGGAAATGGTACAGATTTCACCTTCTCAAGGAACTTCAAGGTGTGTGTGAAAATAAGAGACCCTCTACAACAAGACTTGGGAAGGAATAGTGCTGCACTAGGGCTCATTAGAGGGAGAGAAGTACTCTTTATGAAAGAGGATTTTATTCAAAATATGTTGGAAAGGACTGTCTGAAAGCCCTCCCCTTTTATGGATTGAAATAAAGTTAGTGCTGGCAGATGCTGTGCTTTGTTACAGTGGGGAGAAGCAGCTTTATGGTGATGGGAAGGTAATTGTTTCTTTGTGGAATATAAGGTAGGATGATTTCTTTTGGTAATATAGTAAAATTCTTTCTAAATATTGTTTAGCATGCAGTTTCAGTGGTGGTTGTTAGAATGGTCAAGTTACACAAATGCTTCTGGAGCATGCTTTGCCATTTTGTTTAGAAAAATAGCAGTCATGATAATTTGGAGCTAATTCATAATAAAAGGTTCCTGGGTAGAGAATTACTGTTTCTCTTACAGCTTTGTTCTGGGGAAAGGATTAGTGGTGGTGTGAAATAAGACTTGTTAGCCAATAAAAGTCTCTGTGGGACGTCCTGTGTATGTCCTGGGGAAAGTTGGCTTTCTGGTGTGACTGTGGGCACCTGAACTTGTTCATTAGTGCAGCAGAGGCCAAATCCCTGCAGTTCTGCATTGAGTGCTTGTAGTCTACAGGAAGATTTTGGAGGGAGTGTGATGTGAGTTCTCCTTTGGCTGCCATTTCAGCAAAGATGTGATGATAAATTTAAGGAGCAGGGAATCTTGCTGTTCAAAATACCTGGATTCTAGTTCAAGATGGAACAGAAAAAGGCTGTACATGAGGACAAAACTGATTTGTGTTTAGTCATTAGGTGATACAAGCATGCTCTTCTGTTAGTGAATGGAGAGAAAGTTAATTTTAAAGCCAATAACTTTTCATTTATTTAATTGTTTTCTGGTAAGCAGGATATAGAAATAGCCTGGGGTTTTTTCCTCCTTAGTTAAAAATGGGGAACTCTAATGTGAACAGATTTTAATTTATTTTAATGATGGGGAGAATACTTGGCTTTTATTCATGGAATCCTGTACTTAGCTTTTGGCACACTTCCAGTAAAGGAGCTGTTAATCTCTATTATTACTACTATTTTTCATTTGTCTTTTGAAGACCTAGTTATCTTGAGAAACTTGTCTGTCCTTAAAGTTCACTTTCATTTGCTATTTTTCTTTCTTTACGTATTTTTGTTCCCCCAGCTGGGGTTTATCTCTCCAGAAGTGATCTACATTAAATTAGTCTGCATAAATAGACCGGTACAAAGTCTACAAAGTGTATCTTGGTTTGATATGGAATATTTGCAAAAGAAAAATAAATTACTTGAGGAGGAAGGCTATATCTACAGCAATGTTCAATCAAACTTCTGCACATGCACAGCCTTTATCACTAGGATAATACTAATTCCAGAGGCAGTGTTGTATCAGGTCTCTGGGCTGTTTGTGCTCCAGGTGGGCTGTAACCATCTCTGCTGGGTGGCACGGGGACAGTTTCCTGAGCAGCAGGTAACACCTGCTGGAGGGACAATGCTCAGTTACTTACCTTGCTTGCTTGACTTTGGCAAGCTCAGTGTAATTGTTGATCACATCAGTCAGCATTTAACAAGCTAAGCAATGGAGATATTTTCTATTTAAGATGGATACTTTGCAGTCTGTGTTGTCAGAGTGGTCAGCACTGGTCTGCTCTTTGCTTTGTGCACCATTAGCACAAATCTCTGCTTAGTTTGTTTCATATTTGAGACAAGCAAATGCTCTCACTGAGGTGTTCACTGAGGCTGCTTGTGCATTGTCTCTACAGACAGCTAGAGAAGGTGATTGATTCGAGTTGCTGTGATGTGGCCTTGCATGTTTATAGCCCTTGAACATCGCTGAATAATCTGTTTTCTAGTGTGCGTGAAGGTCTTTTGCAGCAAGGCTCGTTCATTAAGGATAGCAGTTGAAAATAAACCTAGAAGTACTTTTAATAATGTGTTTAAAGATGTATCTTTACAGAATCCCTGTGCTTGGAGGGTTTCTCTGGAGAATGCGTTGTCCAGGCCCCCTTCCTCAAGGCCTGTCAGCTTTTAATGATATGGAAAGAGTTCAAAATAATGTCACTGCCAAACTATGCCTGAGTTTATAAGAGAAAAGTAATAGATTTCAGGTTGTCATAAATCTGAGGCACTAAAGTGACTCTCTTAGCTGTTTCTCATAACTTCACCACTTTCTTTCTTAGGGGGGAAATCAAGAGATGCACCAATGAAAGTCAGTATTGGTCCAGCAGGTCCTTTTAGAGTTGTACTCTCTCAAACTTTTCTTGGTGGATTTTTCCTTTCTTTTTGTGCACAGCATTTTGTGTGAAAAAAATGAAAATTCTGGTAAATGCACTGTGAGATTGCCTTACCTTTTCTGCTAATTAAATGAGATTCTTTAAAAATGTATTAATATTTTGGTTAAGAATGTATAATGATTATTTCAAACAAATGAAGTAGACAAAAGTGTAAACCACTTACAAATGTATTTTTGTTCAGCCCATGTTACGCTGAGCAACAGGAGAAAATACTTAATTTTCTCTATGAAATTTTGCAAAAATACGGTGTATAACGTTTCCCAGAGTTTCAGAAGTCACATGTGACAAGGAGAAAAATCACTGCCTGTATTCTGGTTATAATGTCTTTGGTTGGCTTATTTATATTTACTTGGTTGTGTTCATACTATGATATGTGACAGAATTGTTAATTTTCTTCTTATCTATAAGAAAATTCTTCAGTATGAAAATATAAATTGAGTAACTTTCTTTGAATGTATTTTTGGTTTTGTTTTTATTGTCTCTCCTAGAAAAGTATTAATTAATACCTCAAACACTCACCACCACCCCCTCTCCCCCACCTTCAGTTTATAGGTATAGACCCTGAGCAAGTCAAGAAGGCATTAAGAAAGTTTGCTTGGTTTTCACCCTTTTCTGTACTGACCAGAGAATGAAACGCAGCATTCCCAGGATCAAATAGAGCTCACAGCCTGGACTAGGAGTGAACATGTTGAGAGAGGGGAGGGAGGGTTGAACAAGCTGCAGGGAGTGGCAGGGCTGTACTTTCAAAATGCTGTTGCAGACACTTTCCCAGGCAGGGGTAGCAAGTTCCAGCCTTTGGATATTGAACTTGGGCTTTGCCCTGTGACTTCTTCCCACCAGTTTGCAGCCAGTTGTGCTTCCCACCTGGGCTGGCAGCCTGAAGTGAGTCCCAGACATAGCCCAGAGCTGGTTCACTGCTTGGGTCTCCAGGAATTTTCAATTCCCACCCTTCTGTTGCTGGTCTGATGGGGCTGTGCCACAGCTCCCTTTGTGTGTGGCAGGATCAGCAATTCCTTGTGCAGTTTGTGCACATGGACATTGTCATGAATGAGGAGAAGATAGGGGAGATGTTAATGGGAATGATTTTCGTCTCCATCTAAAATAAATAACCTGACTATAGTTTGGAAAGGTTTGTTTTATTGTCAGTTTTACGTGAGAGAGCTCAGCCTGGATGTCTGTGTACTTTGTTAAGCCTGCAGAGAAAACCTGCCAGTAAAGGGACTGGATGTAGGCTGCTCTGGCTTACTCTGTCTCAATCACAACACATAAACTCAAACCTGGTGTAGTCTATCTAATAGCTGCAAAATATAATAGGTAGTTAAATATTTGTGAGTTGATACAGGCTCAGAAAAGAACAGCAGCAGCAGCAGACTATTCCTTTTCAGATGCTTACTCTTTCTTTGTATATCTTCTAAAGAATAAAAAAACCTAAAAGGGATTTCTTACATGTAGAAATGAGCAGCCAGCAGAGGCTATTTTGAGTGCAAGAGCAATTCCAGTACTGCAGAGTTCACTTCTCTGGATTGCAGCTGCTGAGGTATTAGGCTGCATTATCCCCATCCTGCAATTGCTCTTGATACTGTGTGGCTCAGAAAGGGGGGGAGTGGAGGATAACCTCATCCTTTTCCTCTGTGTGTGCAGAGGTGGGGAGCTGGCTGATGTGACATGAACGGCTTTTTTGTCAAATCAGGTCAGATGTGATCTTATGGCTACTGCTTAGCCAAGTTAAGAGGTTTTGGTCCCAGCTCTTTGACTCTATCCTCCTCTGTTGCATCCCTGATTGCATGAGCAGCCACTGTCAAGGCACCCTGGTTAGAAAAAAAAAAATCTGAGTTGAATGTAAAATGTGTAGAAATGTTTTGACACATCATAGTTAGGAAAAGTCTATGTGCTAGCTGATATTTAGGCTAACATTTTTAACAGGTATTTTTCAGGGAGGAGAGCTCCTGGTAAAGGAGTGTGAATAAGCAGATGAAAGTGGGAATCTCATCTTGCTGTCAAAGTTGCATAGACTCATAGGATATCCTGAGCTCAAAGGGACACACAAGGATCATGAAGTCCAGCTCCTGGCACTGCACAGGACACCCCAAGAATCACACCATGTACTCCATTGAATTTAATAACTTGTGTTGTACTCAAACAGTTTTGGAAAGAAAAAATCACATGTGCCTGAGACAACCAGAACACATTTATATTCTGTCACTTCCCTTAGCTTAATCTCTTTCCATGTAAAATTTATAAATTGGCCTCCTGTATATCTTTCTCAGATTTCAATTCCAGGCTAGTAAACATTTTACTGTTATGCTTTCTCCAAGTCAGAAGAACTGTTTGGTATCCAGCATTTCTCCATGACTGAAACTAGGTCATTGCCCTCTCAGTCTTCTTTCTGAGGAGACTGGATGAAATTTCTGACTTCTGGCAGGGTGACTTTTGTGGGGACTTGATTGATTTTTGAGGGTTTATTTTCAGTACTTCTTCACATTTTGCACTTCTTCAGCATTCTTTCATAAATGAGGATACTAGATTTTCATGCAGTATTCTTCCTACATTGCCAGTGTAATATAGGAATTGAATTCCAGGAGTTTCTCACAGAAAAATATTGATACAAGCAGGGGGGACTGTGGCATATTGCTGCCAGACTGTAAGTATTTGGTAAAAGTATGAAAAAATAATATTCCTTCAGATACTGTGATCTTTTTGGTGATTTCTCTCTATACAGTATTTATGTCTATGGGTGCATTTTTTTGTTTGACTTTAGCCTAATGATCAGCTGAACTTTTAGAACTCCACCTGCTGATGTTCCTTATTTTCAACTGTTATGTTAACCTTAAATAATAACATTTCATAGGGACCAATGTTTCTTGGCTGGATTACACTGCCGTGTTTGGTTACTTGAAACAGAAGTGTAATCAAGCTGAAGCAATCAAATTTTCACTGCATGAAAGATTTATTCTTTTAAAGTTCCTAAATGAAAAAGAATTTGTCGATTCATAAAACCATGTGGAAAGAATTTGTTTGGGCCAACTGTAGAAAAACATACTTAGTGTAGTAGCTATCTGAATATGTCTGTTTACAATATTTGTTACTAATACAATGTTTAGTAAAATGTTGTTGCATCCCACTGCAGGGGTTTAAGTCAAATTAAGAGGGCTATTCTATAGGGAATAAACACTTATGCACGAAACCTGTGAAATAATATACATTTTTAATCGTCAACTTAGTTTTTCTGGACATAGTGTATAAATGAATGATGTGTCTGAAGTTTAGATATGAATACTTTTTTGGTAGATGTACAAGTTTTATTTTAAAATTGAAGGGTTGTTTACTTCCCTTAAGAGACAGAGGAACAAATTTAAGAAGTTAAATTCATTTATATTTAAAGACACACATCTTCAGAGCATTTGAGTCTTCATTAAAGGCAATATAGTTGCTCTGTAGATCAGCACAAGAGCTGCCTTGCTTCAGCTGAGAATAAAATAATTTTTTACCAGCTTTAGAGAAGTGGGAGCTAATTAAATGAGTAGATCTCTTTAGACAATTTGACGATAAATTGTGCATTTCCTTAATCATGTTTAAAAATTAAAAGTTTCCTTGGTTTAATTTTATGAAAGTTATATATTTTCTAGCCTATGAATTTTTAATAAGAAATCATATGTAAGTGTTGAAAATCATATTGTTCTGTAGGTTTTTTAATTTTTGGCTGGGAATTTTTTTTTTTTTTTGGTGTGTGTGTTTTCTCAGCAACTTAATACCAAGTAAAGTGCTGACATGGAAGGAGTGAAATATTTATTGTGAATTAACATAACATTTGGTGAAACTTTAGTTTGAAAAATGGAGAGCTCTGAAATGCTGAAAAGACTAGAGGTGGACCTTTGATGTGTGTTGGTTTCTTAGTAAAAAACATGGGGATGGATATGGTGCTAAGTTTCTTTTCAACCATCACGAATGTCACGCCTGATGGAACAGAGTGAGCTGAAGGAGTGAGTGACCACAGGAAATCTATGAGCCTTTTGCATTCAGTGTGGATCTTTCATGGCTTTGAGTCTTTAAATGTTTCTGAAACTAAAAGCAGCATAAGTGAATACTTGATTCTGGGTCAAAACCACAGCGCATTGTCTCAGAACCCTGCAATAACTAGCAGCCTAGACCATGATGCAAGAGCTTTATTCAAAATAATTATTTCAACATTTTTTACAAAAAAATTTATTCAAACAAACATCTGAACAGCTGCTAGGGCAAAGGATTCACAGGGATTGAGCAAGACTATAGAGCTCTGCAAATCTCTGAAGCTTCAGAGGCACTCAGAATTCGAGGTCCTTCATCCCACTGCTCGTTGATGTATTTCTGCCTCCTAGTCAGACACCCTCGCTATTCCCTGCAAGGGATGCAGCTTTTAGCCACTGACATCTGGCTGATGGACAGCAGCCAGCTGTATGCCATGCCAGCAATTCTGAAGTGCATTTTTTCTTGGATTTTTTTTTTTTTAATTTGTTTGTTTGGGGGGTTTTTAGTGTGGTTTTTGTTTGTTTGGGATTTTTTTTGGTGTGGCTTCGACACACAGAATGGCTGAAAGAGAATAAAAAGAGCCAAAATACTCTACTGAAGTTTGCTGCTCCTGTGGGGATCTGAGGATTTGGGTTGAGTCTTTTTTTTTCTTTTTTTTTTTTTTTTGTCAGAGCTGTAATTGTGAAGGTGGCAGGATTACACTGCAGACAATTTTTTTTTGTTCTTTTTCTTATTTCCTCATATACTCAGATTGTGTCATAAAGGTATTATTCAGAGCCACATTTCAAACTAAAAACACCCAGTTAGCTTGCAAGAATCAAGTGTCCAAACCGACAGAAAGTTGTTGCTGGGATTCTAGTTATTTGCTCTTAAGAAAAAAAAAAAACAAAAGAAGTGCTGTTTAAAGTGTTTCTGTCAAAAATGCCATTGTAAAACTTAGTGGAACAGATGTATTTTTTTCCTAATTGTATAGATTGTGTGAAGATTGTTTCTTTTTGTTCCCTTTTTTTTTTTCCTTGTTTTGAAATCTACAGCAGTATTTATGATTTTGTAAAACCGCTATTTCATGTATTGCTGAAAAGGTAAGCAGGGCTTCTCACAGTATAGAAAACAAAGGATGTGGCTTAAAATATTTCTTCTACAAAGTCTTCTTAAAATCTTAATAAATTTTGAAGCTCTTTTCCTCTCTTTGTGTGTGCATGAGTGTGCACAAACACGTGCATATGTGTTTGCTTTCTGCTGTTTGCCTGGAGTGATGCTAACGCAGCACTCTGTACATCAAGGCTTTGGGGAGCTAAAGTGTGAAGTTCAGCCTCTAGCTAAACATCACCCCCGAGCTAATCTACCATTCAGACTGATCCATCACCAGTATTTACAAGGAGGGAGAGTGCAGTTGGAAATGAAACAGCATATGGGTGCAGCTATCCCTGTTGAAGTGGCCAGCGTGCCTGGCATTGTGTGTGGCAGATAACAGGACAGGTGGTAATCTGTCTTCCCTGAGCACAGACAGCTGCTATTTTCCTTGGGCGTCAGGGCTGCCTCTCTGTGTGCTCTCACCTACCAGCCTGCTTGCTCCAACAATACCGAGTGGCTATTAACCCTTGGATCCACTTCTGTTTGATTGCCAGAGCAGGGGAGTGTCAGACTACCTGTGCATTAGCTCGGGGATTTAATATTTCTGGTAATAGAGCTGTGTTCATCTTGGCTTTGTGACCTCTTTACATGCATTGCTGGGATATTTATCAGATTAAGTTTATGTAGGTTTTTTGTTGTGAATGTCTGATGAAGTTCCACACTGAAGGACAGTTTGACAATCAACCCTCTTTCATTTAGTTCAGGAGAATCTGAAAGGTCATATGGAAAAGAGATAAAACTGGTTTGTAACATCACTTGTACTTACTTCTAGACACATTGCTTAACATTCAGCTGCGTGTAACTTCTTTATGAACACACTAATTTGGTTCCCAGCATGGGTATGAGGCTTTTTTGGTTTTTTTTTCCTGAGAAGAGCTTTATTACTCACAGCTGTTTTTCCTCTTAAATATTTATCAACTGTCCAGGCTCTGGGGTAACCAGGTTTTGATGCACCATGAAAAGCAGTGGGCACAGCTTCCATGTGGCTCTGCTTCTGGGCCCTGGCCAGTGGGAGCCACATTTGGCCCTCTCTACATGTGCTGTGTTCAGGTAATTGATACAATGAGCCAGGCTCTGATTATTTCGTCACACCCCATGTTGTGGTTGGAGCCCCAGATGAGCTGGGGTAACGCTGAGCTGCTGTGAGGGACAGGGCATGGATGGTAAGGAGCAGCAGGAAGCTCTAGGAATTACCATCATAGAAATGGTCTGGTGTTCAGACACTTTATTTTTCATCAGTTCATTTTCAGCTAAAAATAATTTCATATCTTTATCTGAATGGACTGCTAGCAGTGGTGCTTGTTGTTTTAGAAACCATGTTTATGCTTGGATATGGTATTTTAATTTTTTTTTTTTGACTGCTAATAAAAAGGAATGTGATAAACTTGGAGGCAAAACCTCACCCCAGATTTGGAGCAACAGCAGGAAGGTTCTGTCCAGAAGAGGAGCATGAGCTTTGTGTAGTTGTCCTCTAGTAGAGTGCTGTTGAGGCTTGAATTTCCAATGAAGATGACACAGACAAAAGCAGAATTTCTGCAGAAATGGTGGTGTATTAGCTTCAGAATTGGAAATGTTCATATCAGTCAAAAAAGTGGCCTCTTGAAAGTGGCCACTTTGAAATATTCCTAAGCTGCCACATGCAGTACCTTGCAGAAGAGTTGGAAAAGGTGTTATGATAGTTTTGCTGGAGAGAAATGATTACCTAGAGAGTCTGTGATAGAGGAGATGAAATGAAATTGCTTTGCAAAGTTAAAATTTGGCAGTATTTTGTCTGGCTAATTGCCATTTGGTAGAACTTTTTTCCTTTTGAACTAAAGATAGAAGAAACATTAGATAAAAGAGCTGTTGCAGCTAACCTTCAATGTAAAAGACCACTGTAGATATGATTTCCTCCTGAACAATTTAAGTTAGAAAATGTCAACAATATTTTCAAGTTTAGATATGGATTTCTGATTTTTCAAGTTAACCTTTTAAAGGTATCACCAAAGACAGATTTTTTATTATTATTTTTAGGCATCTTTACTACAAATCATCTTGGGAAAAAGTCTATAAAAAAGTCTTATTTGATTTAATAACTAGAAATACTGGGGTTTGTGGATGGCTTTTTTTTTTTTAAATTCATGTCACCAGAGAGTGATTTTTGCCTTTCAAACATGCTCAAATTAGAGTTCCAGCACAGAATATTATCTAGGGTGGCTTTACAGTATTGCTTTTAGATTACTAGTTGTTTGAAACTTTAGGGGTTTTGCATATACATGTCTAGGCAGCACATGGCCACCCAGAGAGGTATGAACAGAACTCTGAGGAACTTATGTTCCAATGTATTTCACTTGACTTTAATTGGTTCCAGCTTGTTAATTGTATGTGTCCTTGGAGAATACCTTTTTTCTTTTTCCCTGTCTGACTACTGCTCCCAGTTCCATTTAACAGGTATTCTCTAAGAAAAATGTCTGTACTCTTCTGTCTATGTGTTTTTCACCCATACAGTGATGATCAGCTACAGTGATGAAAATTCTCCTATTTCATTTCTAAAAGTTACATGAGAAACATCTCATTTTATGTCTAGACTCCCAGGATAAACTCTGATTGATTTTAATGTCCAACATTTCATGAGCCACTGCACTTAGATAATGTTCACTGCTGCTTGAAAGCTGGGTTTTGGCCTTAAAAGGGAGAGTATAATGAAAGCAGTGGTTCATAGATTCAGTCTTTTATGCTTTGTTAGGTGCAAAAAGTCAAGCTTGGAATTTATCTAATGACACAAAGCAAACTAGTAAAAATTATAATGGCAATAAAAAAAAAAAATCACAATTTTAAGACCTCCAGATCAGTCAGCTCTGGTGTGAGGAGTTAAAATGAATTATAAATAGATAAGTTCTGAAGTTGGCTTGGTGTATTGCTGTATTTTTACCTCTGATCTGAAATGTGTCTGGTTTTGTTGCTGCCTTGTTTTCATTTCTCATTTAAACTAGCAGCCTTCTAAGGAAGCCTGAGCTTTGTGCTGCTGTAGCTTTCTTTTCATTATGTAAAATTCACTGCACTTCAGAACTCAAGTGGCACGAAAAGTTATAATTGGAAGAACATACTGAAATCTGCAGGCTGACATTCTGGACAGGTTCACTGGAAGAGAGCAAAGTAAATGTGAATATTATTTTGAAGTGGTCATGAGTGAACTGATCTTTTTAAAATTGTAATTAATTATTTTTAAATGAATAAACAAAAATAAACGTCTCTGACCCTTTCATGTAACAGTCCGGATGATTAGGGAGATGGTCCCTGAAGATGTGATGACATATGGCAAGAGCTGTGACCACTGAGTTACTGAATGTAAACAAAGGACACTTTCAAATGTTGCTGTATTTGGAAAGAATGGCTCCCTCTTTCTTGCAAAAGATGCATTTTTAGCATCTAAAACTAGACAGTTGTGGTTTATGAGTACAGTGATAAAACATGCCTCTAAAATGATCAAGTCTCATGGTCTCCCTGCATAACTACTTCTGCTGTGAAAGTTTTAGTGAACGTGTAGATTCATGAAAGGGCTTTGGTGTTTAAAGGGAATTATACCAAGGATTTGTGTAGTGAGTCCAGGAGTGCCTTTATCAACACCCTTTGGTGTGAATCTAGTTCTGAGCTGCCTTTTCCTCTTCTGCAGTAAAATGGGAACTAAGGCAGATGGGAGTAAAGTTCAATGTGGAATTCAGGCTCTTGTGTAAATCAGATCTTTAATTGTATGAGTGAAGTGACTGTATGATAATACTTTACTTCTGAATGATTTAGCCATTGCTCTTTCTGGGCATGTAAGAGATTTATATTCCAAAATAAATGCAATTTTTTATTTCCCTGCAGTAAACAAAGCTATAGACTATTCCAAATAAGTTTTATACGTGGACTGATCATCTACAATACCTGGCAAATCATTAAGGCTTTCATGAGGTGTCTGCATCAGAGAAATGAAGCCATAGTCAGTGACAAGCTTTAAGCTGCTCCTATCCATAACGAGTTCCTTAATGTATTCCATTTTAATTGTTATCCTGGAGTCAATCGTGATCTCACACTACAGCTACTGACAGGAGTCATCAGTTTTGCGTGTGGTGTTTGGCAAAATTGCAAATTCGCGATACATCTCTCTTCAATGGCAGCAGTGTTTAGCAGCTCATTAGCTTTTGGGCTGTACCTTCTGGTCAGTAGGTACTGGGAGACACAGACAGCCTGGGTGATTTGCAGACGTCTATTAGCCAAGATGAGCACCTCAGTGTAACTGAAAGGAAACACAATAGAAGAAAATAGCATTTGGAGTAGGCTTCCATTAGCTGGAAGATAATTAAAATGGGATTAAAAAAAAGGCAAAATAGGGAATTTACTTTTTTCTTTTTCCTTAGTAATCTTGCTCAGAAAAAAATGCTTTACTATCAAGTTTGATGGTTTTGACTCTGACTTTAAAAATGGTTCATTTCATCAATTTATATTGGAGCAAAACTAAACAAACAGCTCGAAACTGTGCTGCATGCTTCTGTCTGAATGTTGGAGTACTTCCAGGGAGAGGTAATAGCAGAAACAGGTCCCATGTGTAATATACTGGAGGTACTGTGTAATATGCTGTCCCTGGTTACAGTTTCCGAGGTTTTGTTCAGTTTTGATGACTTAATATTACTTGGAAGAAAGTGGATTGGAATAGAATTGTATAGCACTGGAAAGCTGCTGGAGGTATTTTACAGTATTGAAGAGCTGAATGGGTGAGAACAGGCTTCAATAATTCAGACAAATGGTAGGGTCAGTGGAAGTTGTTACAGAAAGAAAACAGCAAAGTGGAGATCAGGTTGGAATGTTATCACTGAAAATGTGGGAGAGCTGTTCTGTTTCAGAGGAGATTAGGTCTGGAGGCTCAGAAGGATCTTTATCCACATCTGAAGATACCTGGTGGGGAGTAAGAGGAAGCCAAACTCTTCTCAGCAGTGCCCAGTGACAAGAGAAGAGACAATGGGCACAAACAAAACCACACAAAATTCCATGTGGCCAGAAGAGCTCACTTCTCTACTTGCGAGGGGGAAGGAAACAGGATGCCTGGAGAGGTTGTGAAGTCTGTATGTGGTGATACTCCAAACCTGACTGAAGGTACTTGGTCTGAGCACGCTGTGCTAGGATTTGAGAGGTCCCTTCCACCCTCAGTGGCTGTTAGCATTGTGGAGCTGTTTACAGAATGTAAAATAAAGCAAACCCACAGAACTGACTTGGAAAGAGAAAAGTGCAAATGTCCTTTCTGGCATTTTCGTTGGCATATCCAGCTATTTGGTTAAAAGTTCCAATATGAGGACTCTGTTATGAGGTCTTTGAATAGTTCTGTGTCAGGTGCAAACAATCTACCCAAGTTCTCTCCTGATGTTCTTTTTGCAAAAATACACTTTTCAATTTCTGTAGTACACCTCTTTATTCTTGTTCATGTTTTCCCCCTTGGCGTGTATTTCGTTATGGTAACTGTAGTAAGGAGTTCTTTAAAGATTCTCTTGTGCTTGTGACCAACTCAGCAGTTCCATCTTAACAATTTTTAGAAGAATACCACTTTCTTTCAGGATTCTGAGCCTAATGTCAACTGTGCTTGACCAGATTTTGTTTAACCGATTGTCAGCTTGTTGCAATTTGTTATATGTATTATAAAGGGCAATTGGCTAGTCACAGATTTAGTGGGGAAAACTAAGTCTCCCCCCCTGACGTCTGTGTTTTTTACATCATTCCTTTGGCTGGATATTCACTGAGTATTTCCAACAGAGAGTAATAAGTCTTGAAAAGCTGCATTTGTTTGTAGGCAAGTTGAATACTCTTTTGTTCTATTTAATTTGTCCATTTTAGGTAAGAAGTTGCACTCTAGCCATTGTGCCTGATTTATTGCTTCAAGGCCTGTGTGAAATGAATTCAAGTAAATGTTCCCTAATTTCTGGTGCCCAGGTGTTAAAGTTGTGCATTAAGTCCTGTAGTAATTTGCAATAATTTGCAGCCTGTCATCAGTGAAACACCAAATATTTAAGCAGTAATTTGGCAAAATGTTGAAGCTCATTCTTCTGTCCCTTGGAAATCAAGATGTTTAAGTATGTGAAATTTCTTAATAAATAGGTGTCCAAGTCTTCTGCTAAGCAGGATCAAATTGCTTAATGAGATCATGGAAACCAGCACTGAACCATTTTGCTGAGAAATTCCTCCTGTACAATTATGGTTGAGTTGGATTTCATTTTTAATTACATAGAAAAAGAATTCTTGCTCTTTGCTGGCATTGTTCTGCCTCCATTATGCATAACTAGAACGTAAAATACTTAAGATTTCATTCAGAGTCTCATCTCTTCATATTTATTTAAAAACAATTTTCAGTGATTTTAATTCATATAGTGTACTTGGTGATAGTCATCAGCAAGTCTGACATGCTTTTAAAAATAGTTTGTACCTGTTGGTGATAATATCAATGACATTGTGTGAAATGCAATAAGGTCTTGGAATTCTTGATTTACAAATGTTATTCAGAAATTTTCTTAATGACTGCCACAACGTGTCAAACCTTTTTGTGTTCTTTTTTTTTTTTTTTTCCAAAGGGCTACCTATAGCTAGCAAATTAAATATTGTCATTGTCTTTTTTAATTGACTTAACACTGATACTAAGCAAAAACTAAACTAAAAAGTAAATCATAATAAAACCTAGTATCAGTTTACAGATTTCAGACATTAAGGTCACGGTTTACCTTCGTGTTTTTTTCAGCACTTCACTCTCTTTTTAATAAATTCTTAATATTAGTGTTCATAAACTAGAAATATCTTCCCATCTTTTGTCTCCTGAATATTTGTAGCTGTTGTTTTCCATAGAGGAGTGAAATAGTACAGGTGACTTAGTGAAAAATCAGTTTTATATAATGAGAACCTTGGGACACTGGGGAAAAAATATATGTAGATGTACCTCCCTTTAAAATAGGGGTTTGATTGAGTGGGAAGATAATGATAATTATGTAGATCTTTTAGGAAAACAGTATGGTAAGATCTCAGTAAAAATCTTTTGCCTCAGACTGGGTGGAGGTTTAAGGTTATCCAATGAGTACTGCAGCCAACAGGGGATAAGGAAAAGGAAACCAATTATTTGTACTAGTTTTATAAATCTCCCTTTATTGCCTAACCTTTTCAAACAAGAAATGGATTTATCCTCTGTGGAGACAGTAGTATAAATAATGTCATTTTCTGGCTAGAAATGGCTCTGAAATCCTTTGATCTGATATAGGGTTGCTTAATACTAAGTACATCCTGTTCCAGTATGTGCACTCTCACTAGATATAAAAAAAAAACAACCAGCTCTAAAAATTCTGGTCAATAAATATGTTATATTTAGACCAATTTAATATTTATAGCATGGTACAGTTAGTAGCTGTGTTTAATTTTTAACGATTCTTTTTTGATGTTTTTTACATTTTCTGGAAACTTAATTTACTTTTTCTTCCTGAGCTTGGTAGATCTTAAATGAAAGATGAATTAACAGGAAAAGTGTTTGGTCTATAAAGGTTGGCCTAGTGAGTAGAAAAAAAGTAAATATTTTCTGTGTTCTGTTTTTTAAATGTTGATAAGGAAATCAGGTAGCATAGTCATTTTCCCTTGGACATGGCCATTAACTACTGAATTTCTTTATTTATTTCTTTATTTATTATTAAACCAGTACTGGGGAGGATGATGCAGACAAGGGGGAAACTGACATAATGAGAGAAAGAAAACAAGCATGAAAATGGCCATCACAGAGGGGAAATTGGGCTATCACAGAAGTTATTACAGGAGACACTTGATGTGGTCTAATGTACCAAAGGTATGGGTGAAGAAATGATGTCTCTACATATAAGAAGACAGGAGCAAATTCATGCCTGTCAGGCTAACATTTTACAGGTTTAAAGAATTTCTGTGCAAGAATGTTTTCCTCCACCTCAACAAGAATTTTGTTCTTTGCTGAATTTTATTTAGTTTCTAGCTGTTCCTATTCCATGAGTTCCAAAATGACTTTTCAAATTTGAGTCAACAAAATTTGGTTTTGCCTTTACTGCGACCTTCTTCAAATTCCTTCTTTTTCGGAGTGTTGTGTTCAGCACGAGAGGGTTTCCCTTCTGTGCTGATAATGAATGGCACGGCAAGGCTGCCCTGTAATGAGGTGGAGCTGGTTGATCAGCTCTCCATGACGTGCAGAAGTGACTGTCACTTCTCGTGCCCGTCACGTCCTGACACAGCTCTGGCTGCCAGCTCCTGTCAGAGGGAACTCCTGACATTCCATGCTGACTTGATGCCTCTGGGTCCTGGGGATCCTGCTGCAGTATCTGCACTGCAATATCTGCAGTGTTAGGTTTTCATAGCAGCAATTATCCTAAAAGATACATCTATGATATTAAATACTGGTTTATATAGGAAGCAATTTACACTCCAATGATATAACAAGAATTGGAGGGCACAATATTGCAAAAGAAAGAAAAAATGTAAGACAGTAAAGCAAATATTTATTAGGATCCCTATTTTTATTTCTCCTGTCTTCTTTTTGGTTAGAAAATGCATTTAGAAAATGCAAACATTTGTTCTGAGGTTTCAGGTAATAGATTTCTACTGTTGCTTTAATTTAATAATACATTTTTTCCCTAGACTTTCCCTAGACTTAAAAAATATCCTTTGCAATTGTGAAAACTGATAGGGAAATAGTTCTCTCTTTATTACATAAGGAGAATGGAATTCTCCTTTGGTCAGTCAGTCCTAAGTTTTTGGTTTGATTGGTCTTGGAAGTCACATTTTCAAACTGAGGAACCATCTGTATATAGTTTTTTTGTTAGTTTTTGTTTGATTTCTTGTGTGGTTTTTAACTATTTATTGTTTTGTTTTAAAAGCCAGCTGATAAGAGATGGAAACATTGTCTGTCTTCTGAGATGAAAAAAAAAAAAGGCATGATGATATGTGAGGTCAGGAGACATCATGAGAAATATATGCCAGTACCATGGATGTGTGAGGGGAAATCAATGAAGTAGAGCAGTGTTCAGGAGACGCAGGGGTTTACTGTTAACGTCGTTTTGCATAATTATTCTGTGTGTATTTAGGAATGATACTTTGTCAAAGGCTTGTTAGCACAGTAGCTTTGAAGATGAAGTGGTTTTATTTTTAATTTTGGTAGCCTTTTAACAGCAAATTTAAGAAATGAGGATGCCATATATTGGTTTATTTTGTTCAAATACATCAACCTCGCCCCCTTTCTTTTTTCCTTTTTTTCCTTTTTCTTTTTTTTTTTTTTTTTTTTTTGGTAGAAGCTTCACCCTGGACTTCTGGCACATTTAGGATTTGGATTCATGGGGAGTTTATAAGTGTTTTACAGTCACACATATGCACTTGCTAAGCTTTGTTTACTTTTCAAAGTAGGTTTTGAGGCTGAATTAACTGAGTAAGTTTAGTATCCCAGCTGAATATTTGTACTGGTTTCAAACTGCCTGTGTCAGCTTGGCTTATTTCTGTGTATTTACGGACACGTGTTAAAATATACAAGTCAGTGGCAGAGCCATTAAAACGTGTCAACATGTGAAGTTGGACTGATTTATTAAAACAGTCCAACTCTGTATGTGGGCCAGACTGCTATTTCTTTAAGGGCAGTCTTTGGACAACTCCCCCTGTACCACCTGTCTGCCTGCCCACCCTCCAAATCTCTGCTGCTAGTTCCAGAACTGAGAATGCAATAATGGATCCAAATATGTACTTTTCAAGGTGTTTTTGTCCTAAGGTTCAGGTAGGGAAATAAAAAAGAGTCATCCATTTATTAACAGCAAATAAATTAGTTGGGGTTTTTTTCTGGATACATACCTGAGTTCTTTCTGTACATTTTGGAGAACTGGCTACCTTGCCAAAAGGACCTTTCTTGGACTAAAATTAATTGCCTATCTGTTTTATGAAGGCTTATGTGGTAATACTGATATAATTTCAAGAACCACAGCCGTGCATAACTGGACTTTTGGCGTTCTTGTGGTTAACATTGAAATTGCCTTGTCTTCTGGTTTCTGCGTTTTCCTGGAGCTCTGATCACATTTCTGGCAATGAAAGCCAAGAAATAATAGCCTTACACTTTTCAAATTCCCACAGGCCTCTCTGCTTGCTTCCAACATGGACTGTTTTTCTTGTGAGCAGGAATTCTTTACGCTGGCAGGATATAAGGCAAGGCCAGTAGCTGCTCTTGTTCTGTTTTTGAAAGATTATTTTTTATTACTTAATTCATTTCTGTGTTTCTTACAGATAGAAATGTTGTGGTAGTCTTGATTTACAGGCAGGGTTAGCAGTCTTCCTGTAGCTCTCACTCCTCAGAGTGGTATCAGTGGAATCATCTGAGCTGTTCTGTGACCCAAGCATGTGCCTGCGGTGAGAGCTTTGGTAATTCTTCTCCCGTGACAGCCCAGGTAATAAAGACTGAGCTGCAGCTTTTATGAATTACTGACATTGTTTCAAGAACTAATAATGGTCCTGAAACTGGGAGCTGCAGTTACAGTTCTTCAGAGTTTCAGAATAGTAAAGAGATTCCCAGTAAGGGTGATGGCCAATAATGAACCATCCAGATTTCTCAAGGACCAGCGGTCCCACTGATAATTTGAAGTTTTTAATTAAACGGTTGTGAAAAAGACCCTGAGCAGGGAACTGCCCTGCTTCTCACTGGGGTTCATGCAGTGGGCATGGTCTCCTTGGTCTAAAACTGAACCAGACCACACCTGTTCAGGTATCTCTGCAACATTGATGTGCATTTAGCTGTAAGACCTTTTTTCTAGTTAATCAGTAAAAAGTGTATGCATGCAAAGCTTCAGCCTTAAGTTTCTTGTCCTGTACCCTTAATTCCAGCAGGGAGCTATAGAATCAGCCAAGGCTATAGACTAACTTACCTAGTTAAGTGGGGGAAACATCTTTTTATTTGAAGAACTTAGATTGAATTAGCATGATTTCCTATGGCTGGAGCTTTGATTTCTAAGTATTACAAGAGATTTGGTAAATTTTATCCTCTGTTTTCATACTTCATCCTGTAATCTGGTTTTGAAAAGGACAGTTGTTTTTAAATTGCTTCATAGTTAGCTAAACAATGGATTCTTGGCTCTTTATAATCCTTTTCCTTCTTGCCTTTTTTTTCCCTCAGACTGCTGTCACTGGAGTAACTAATACACATTCTTCGTGGCTGATTTCAAAGTCTGTGTACTTTATACATGATAGGCCTGAGACTTGCTCTGGTTTTCTTCCCTTTTTCTTTGTTATTTCCATTATTCAAAACCAAGATTATTTAAATAAACACCATAGTGAGTAACTCCATCCAGATTTGCATCAACTGCAAATTGACCCCAATAATACTCTCTGCATTTTGTCTCATTATGATTCTAATTTGTACATTCAGTTGTAGAAGAGAATCTTACACTGAAGGTGTCCTTTCCAGTTTGTCTCTGAACCAAGGAAATACTATGGTAGCTAATGAATCCTCATCTAGAATTCTTCATAATTTTGCTAATGGCTGCCTGAAGCCTGTAATTCTCCTGGAATCACCAATCTTCTTTTCTTCCTGCAAGTTTTTCTTGTGAATATGTTGAACATTTTCCAGGCTCATTCCAATTTTCCCCTGTAGTTCATAGTTAAAGTGAGTATGTTTTTTTAACCTCAATGCAGAATATATTCCACCCACATGCCTGATTTTGTTCATACATTTCTTCAGAGTTGATGCTTCTCTGCTTCTGTTCTTCAATGCTTTTACTTTCTGTGATTCCACATCATTTGCAAATATAATGGTTGCAGTTCTCCTTTCTTCCAGGGCTTAGTAAGACCTAAATTTGCTGTTCCCCAGGGAGATAATTTTTTCTAGTTTCTCTAACTCATGTTTATTATTATTTTTTTAATTGCTATACCTTGTTTTATGCTTCCCCTGACAAGTAGGTTAAGGTATTTAAAAGCATATGTATATGTGGGTGTATATATTAAGATTTACTGATAAATTGTGATGTAACTTTCATAGCCAAATCCTTGACGTACTTTTTCACTTTCTCATATTTAATATGGGTAATTTTAGAAAAATGCCATAAAATTTAAATTGCTTTGGTCTTTAATTCTGAGCTACGTCCCTTCTTTGGGGAATACTTTAAACCTTCAGGTCAGTTGAAGTACAGTGTTACACTAAGCAGCCATTTCACTGAAACTTACTGCTTAGGTTAATGTTGTAATTGTGGGACTCTCAGTCAATAGAGTTGCAGTGCAAATTAAAAAAAAAATCAGTGTATTGTGTGTCCATACAATGTTTTTTCAAATAAAGCAGCATAGAGGAGGTTTTGGTTTTTGGTTTTTTTTTTGTAAAACATCTTTAAAGAGAATTTTGGATGTAAATTCATGAATGAATTCTTTAGGCTCTGAAATTTGTTGCTGTTTCTTTAAGAAAAGTTTTCAGATTTTTTTTTTAAAGACATATTTTTTTAGAATATATAGTAAAGCATTCCCCTAAAGCTTTGTGAAAACTAATTTATTGTGAGGACTAAATACAAAAACTCAGAGTATTTTGTTGGATGAAGACATTTGCTCAAATGATGTGGAATTTGGGAAGAAGAGTACTTTTTAAAAAATTTAAATTTATTTTAAAGACACTCAGTAGACACTGAGGCAGATTCAGTTAGTGTAATATTGGTAGGTTTAATGCTGTACAGCCAAATGCTACATCTGGTTTTGCAGTGTTTTTCCAAGAGCCAGCAAAGGCACTGAAGATTCTGTGTGTGTTGTATTCAAAGCAGAATTATCAGAGGGGTTGTATCCTTTAAACCAAAATACAAGCCAATGTGAAGACTCACTCCTTGAATAGAGACCCGACACCTGAATTTCCTAGAAACAGCAAAGTGTAATTGTCCACAGGCTGTGGTTATGCTTCCATCGAGTTTTCAGACAGATCACAAAAACATTTACATTTACATACATTGCACAGATGGCACTTTGCAGCATGCCTCTTTTGGGCTAGTGTCAGAGCTTTCTTGGCACACTTTTAAACTTTTGACCTTTGGCTGCTGTCATGGTCTTTGTATTTTGAATTGCAGTGATTTCCTTCTTCTTCCTGAAACAGCTTCTCATTGTTTCTTCTTTGAGCAATGAATGTGTGTTAAGAATTCTGCCGTGTCATTTATGTTCTTTCTGTTTGCATGATAATAATTTGTATCTTATGCAAGAGCACCCTAAATGTGGGGTGTCCTGTAGAAGTGTTTTTGCTTTAAAAATTTCTGTATAACTCAGCATAAAATTTAAGTACTAGCTGCCTGTAATAATAGAGAAGTGCAATTGATATTTCTAGCATTCATGAAGAAAAATAAGAAATAAAGTTTCAGTCATTGAGGTCAGAGTGGTTTTTGTCCCTCTTAAGTAATCTTTAAGAGGACTGGATTTGTTGAGAAGGTACTACATTGTCATGTGTGCTCTGGGATATAAGCATATGACCAGAGAAAAAGTTTCAGAGACAAGTGAGATAATTTTGGTTAACCTTTTAAATAGAAAGTCCTCTCGTCAATCAAAGATGCTTTTGAAACTTCTGTCCCATATTTAAATTAAAAGAGCTTACAGTACACATCAAGAGCCACAGAAACATGGAAAGCTGGTTTTACTTTCCCCTGTATGAGGACCCACTGCTCTAAAACATCCACAGCCTTCAGATGGAGGTGTGGATCTCCTAATTTATAGCCTCGGTTGCAGGCACTCCTGAATGACACTTAGGACATTATGTGTCTATAATGGCAGCATTCAGGACTGCGTGAGCTTTAATTTTCTGGATTCTCAGCAATTACACAGTTCTGCTAATCCAAGCGAGGCCCTCATTCCCTGGGGACGTGCTCCCCTGGCGTGGCTGTCACACGGAGGTGCCACTGCATCCCCCTCCTCCTGTCCCTTGGTGGCAGCTGCCAAAGGACCAACTTGTTTCGTGTCCCTTGCGTGTTGGGCCTGGTAGTAAATCACCAGTGAATAGCCAGCTCTGTGTTTCTGTATTTAAAGCAGCCCTGAACATTGATTAATGCGACTCTTCGATGGCACAGCAATGCTCAAGGCACAGAGACACATCAAAAGCTCTCCTGGTGCAAGAGATGGCTTTGTCCTGGTGCTCCCCACCCTTCCCTTTGAGCCGTTCCCTTTCTGGGCTGACCTGGAGCTGGGCTAATTGATTAGCAGAACCTCAGGCAGGCTGTTTATGAGAGCCTTTGGGTTGTCTGGCTCTCTGCTTGGAGAGGCGGCACATGTTCCAGCCATGGTCCTCACAGCCACCAGGCCACCTGCAGCCAGGACTCCCAGACAGCTCTTGGGTCTAAATGGGTGAGCTTCAGCTGACAGGTGACTAAAAGACTAATTTGCTTAGATTTTTTTTTTTTATATTGACAGCTTTTATTTTCGGTTTGGAAAAGCACGTAGGGGTACGTGAATTTGGTTGTGCTTGCGCCTTGTGACAAGTTCCTGTTCCTAACTTGGGGTTATTTGTCTAAACCTGCTGCTTTGGAAGCAGCCCCTGTGACCAGCCTTGGAGAGCTGGGCCTTTCCTGTCCTTTGCAGGCACCTCAGTTCATTAGCCTCAATTAATCTTCCCAGCAATCCTGCACAATTCAGCCAATTAGTGGAGCAAAGCCAACTCAGAACAGAAGAGTATTGTTACTCTTTTAAAAACTTGTCCATGCCTTCCACTGCCTTGTTTGTAATTGTCTTCATATAGAGTTTAGCTTATGTAAAAATAGCTATAGAATGACAGTTCCTTCCTGAACATGAAATGATTGCTACAAAGTAGTGACTACCTAGTAAAATCAGCTAATCTCAAACTTTTTTTATGCTGGAGTCAAGATAGAGAAAGCTGTTCTTCAAAATGCCAAGAACGTGGTTTAAAAACTTTGTACTTTACCAGCAAGCAGCTTGAACCTGTCCTTTTGCTTGACCACTGTCAAAAAATTGTTTCAAAATAAAAGAAAAAATAAGGGGAAAGTATCTTTACAAACCCCTCATATGCACAAAAATGGCTGCAGTCTAATGTGATTCTTCTATGATCAGTAAAGTGAATGCTTGTTTATATTTTGGCTGTACTTATAATGTACTTGATGCAGTATTTGTGCAGTACTCAAATCGTGTTAATTTTTGCATTGCCATCATGTTTATAAGCAAACATTACTGGGGGAGTAGGTAACTATGGTGGTAAATATGGTGTTTTCTTTCTATTTAGTCACTTATGAGTCACATATTTATATTATTGTCTTGAGTATACCTGATTTTTTTAATCTCTTCCTTTAGAAGAATTAACAATATAAAGGTGCTTTCATTAGAACTCAAAGTTTCATTGGATTCCAGAATTCTCATCCCTCAGGGATGTGCTTTAATTATTTAATTGATTTGTTTTTCTTCAAAGTTCTTCTAATGTCTGAATTTAGAAAAATACAGCAGCTTCCTCTGTGTGTTCATATTGTCCTCAAATCCAGAATTCTTCAATGATCTCTTCTTTGAATAATGAGTAAAAGAGGGAAAATTATTTGGGTTTTTTTTGCACAATTTTATCAGAGATAAGCATGTGTTTGCTACCAGCATGGTAAAAATAATTTGGTTTAATATAATTTGTAACTCTGAATTCTGATTCCTTTTGCTGTCTCTGCTCTTCAGTATTCATCTGTTTTATTGGTAACATTTCTTTTGATTTTGGAAACCTACATGTTTCCAAATGTATCCCATGTTTTTCCTGTCTTACTTCCTGCTTGTGGGTACCATTTTGGGGTTTTTTGCTTGTGATATCCTGACTATGTCTTTAAATCTTCTTCAAAGCAGAGAAAAAGTTAAGGTCAGGCATAGCTATATTTGATTGATGTGCCCATTATAAAATTCATCTTTTGTATTTATCTAGCAAAATGTTAAAGTTCTAATTATATTTTAATGTGAATTTGACATGATGGAATGCCATAATTACAAAGTTTTGAAATAACCTGGTGGTTCTGTCTGAACTTGTGTGTGGTTTTAAAGTCCAAGTCCTGCTTTGTGCTTGGAGGTGCACAGGTAGTGGTTGATGCAAGGCATGTCAGTGTGCTGAATACCTTTGGGAGGCTGGGACTCCACCTTAAACCTCCTGGCTTTTGGTATTTAGTACTCTGTGTCACTTGGAATCAATGTACCAGAGGGTGTGAGTCCTCTTTCAGAGAAGTGTTTTGGGAGTTAAACAATCAGAGAAAGGTTCACTTAACAAAATGGTCTTTTTTTTTTGAATGTGATAATTCATGGCACTTCCTAAAGAAGTAGTCTGAATAGAAACATATGTCAATGTTGGAAGAGACAATAGCAGTTTCCAGTAAAGAGCCATTATAATACTTCTTTTCTAAAGAAGAGAACAAAGGGGATGACTGGGAATATCCCAATCTTCCTCCTGTTGAAAGCATCTGAACTCCTGTTGCTCCATCCTCCCCTGTGCCCTCGTGCACCCGGCTGATGTTGTGTCCTTGGTGTATGAGAACTGTGTTGGATGTGAGATTCAGCTTTCTGTGGTGAAGCTCTGCTAGCATAAACCAGAGGACACCTAACAGGACTCACTTTATACTGATGTTGGCAAACACTCATTGCAATAGCAGTGGAAGGGTTGGGGTAAGGCCCAGCATCAGCTGTTTGTGGTTTTTAGGGGTTCTGCTTTAAACGAGGGCAGGTCCAGATGTTTGGCCTGAACGACCTTAGCTCCTCCCCAGGACTCCCTTCCCTTCATCTGAAGGGAATCCAGTTCACACGCTGCAGGACTTCCACACTCTACAAACTAAATACACTGCAGAGGGGGATGTTTGGGAGTAATTTCACAAGCAGACTGTCTAAATTGAAAAACTAATGTATGCACACATTTTGAGGCATAGCAGGGGTAACAAATACTTTGTTGTGCAGCTGAGAGGTCCTTTTTACTGTGAAAGGTGACCTAGCCAAGGAAATCCATCCTTATTTTGCAAAATGAATTAAACAGAAGAGTTTGAACTTCATCTAGTCCTAGATTATTGTTTGTTTGTTTAATGCACCCTCTTGCCTAATAAATCCCGTATCTAATATGATATAAGGAACGAAATAGATTACTAGGGACACTTGTAGGCAGATTTTCCTATCTACATCTCTTTCATCATTTTCTGCATTCACTGTGATCTTGTAACAAGAAAAATAGACGGGGCCTTGATGAAATCCACTTATCCAAGGCTGCAGGGATATTTTTTCCCTTTGAGGACTGTAGTGATGCATTCAGGGAGTTTCTCTTTTACAGGGATATTCTGCTAAGGGGTTTGTGTTGCAGCACAAGCTTGGCTTGGCATTCTGTGAATAAAAGGGCCGGTTGCACTCTGGTCAAAAATGAACTGCTGATAAAGGAATCCCAAGGCCTTGTCTGAAACTGGATTTTCTGGAAATTAGTACATTATTGTACCTCCCTGAGCTTCACATAATTACCTCCCTATGTTTTCATATGTTCATCAATTTACATTCATTGAGGGATTTAGAAAATTGGATAAGATACAAAGTTAAAGCTTAAACCGATACTTAACAGTAAAGGCGTTTAAAAAAAAAAAACCATGTAGACGCAGTGGCAGTTACTGGCTGATGCCAAAAAAAGGATAATTTTGCTCCATTGCTGATTTCTGCACCCAGCCATAAGCTTCATGCCTGTCCTAATTAACTTCATGCTGGTGAGCAGATTGAGAATGGCTCTAGTCAGCGCTAAAAATGCCTGGAAACATGCTGGTTTACAGCCTTATGCAAAGTTGCTGAATTTTTTTTTAAATCACTGCCAAAAGCCACAAGACATAGATGCATATGTTTCATGCTAATCACAAAATAATAAGGTAATTGATATTCAACAATTTAAAACAACAAACAGAGCGCATACTCTAAAATCTGGCTGACTGGTTTTAATTAATGCTATTGCCCACAGTTTGAGTGGAACCACAAAGGAAGTGGTGGGAACTTGGTTTTTAAAGAGAAGTCTCTTGCTAAATGTTGATAAAGCTTTCAAATATCTCTTTATGTGTCCAGGAAGGCAGCTGATGAGCTGTCCTCCTTTCTTTTTTGTTTGCACTAGATTTGAAAAGACAAAGCAAGGCTAAACCCTAGGAAGGTGTGGGAAAAGTTTTTGTTCTTACTTTTAAATTAACTCGTGTCTTCTAAGGAACTTGCTTCAGGATTTATCCAGAGTGTATGAAAATTAATTACACCTGTTCTAAGGAGTGTCTGTGAAGCATATTGGTTTTGAGACTGCTGCTCATCTACATCACAAAGAAGGTGAGGATAGAAACAGTTGTATTGTTATGGAGAAGCAGTAAGAAAATGAATAGGATGTACTAGAAAGGAGCAGGGGAAAAGGTCCTGCTGTGGAAGAATAGCAACAATTATTATTTCAAATTAGCTCTGGAGCTGAGGGGATTTTACAGAGGTGTTTTTTAGTTGTAGCAATTCTATCAGCTCTAGTAGTCAAAATTCTAGGCTACTGTGAGATGAAGGATTTTTGGTAGCCCTGTCCCCTTGCCAGACATGCTAGCAGTTAAACCAGCCACTATTTGAATGATGTATCTTCATTAAAAAAAAAAAAATCACATTCTTATCAATTATTCAATTGAGAGAAATGAGATTTTTTTTATGAAAGATGTCACCAATTTTTCTTAAGCTTTTGATAAAATTTTGTTTCCTTTCCTTTTCTTCCTCTCTTCCTTTCTGGAAGACCACCAGGAATATTTTGTATGATTCTGCTGTATGAAGCAGACCATTGGACCATTCATTAGACTATTCATTAGACCATTGCACCTCATAGCTGAGCTAGTTTTATTTGGGTTTTTGTGTTGTTTGCTTTTTTTGATGTGTTTTTCTGTAAATTTGCTTTTTAAAAAAGGCAAAAATAAAGTAGGAGAATAGCTGTAGAACTACAATGAAGACCTTCTTTTCTTCATTATCTTCTCATCCTCTGCTGTACTAGAGATTGTCTCATAAACCCAGAAATTTTAATGTATGAAATGGCTGCTGCAAAGCAATGTGATGGATAAATTATTATCTGACTACTTCCTGGTAAATTGATAATACTCTTTTTCACTGGAATAACAACCATGGTAACATTTTTCAAAAAGCTCTGTTCAAGGAGGAGCTTGTGTAATTTCCCTCTTGGAAATACTTTGGGAAAGAAGATTTTTTTCATTTGGACAGAATAAGCAGTTTAAGAAGCAAAAGGCTTAAGGGTTCAATATGGGCGTAGAAAGAGAAAGCACATTTTCTAAGCTTTTCTTGTGTTTTGACAACCAGCATGTGAAAATCAAGAAAAATTCCATTGCTCCTTTTCAGTTATCATTTCTAATTAGAATGTAATGTTTAAAGATTGCATGTTTTCTGAGATGACTGTCAGAAAATGATTTTTGTGTCTATTCTCTCACTCCCATTAAATGGAGAATGATTTATCATTTTGCTTAATTGAGGCCTTGTTCTGGAGAAACGCTGAAAAAAATTGCCAGCTTACTGAATTGGAAAATCTCAGCCTGTTTTTTTTTTTTTTTTGTTCTTCTGGCATGATGAGATGGTGCAGTATACTGATACAAACTATTTCCTAAAGGAAATAAATAACTGAAGAATAGGTCTGTCAGTGGCTACTAAATACATAAATCCAGATGCAAACTCTTTCAAACCACAGTTCTGGCTGCTAGAAGCCAACTCTGTGTATTAGGAAAACAATAATTCTATTAAATGTCAACTCACCACTGATGTTGGGATGCAGTACTGGGGGAAAGCAGAATTTGAGCCTAGTCCTGAAAAGAAAAAAAAAATTATGTTCTGATGTTTTGTTGCTAGGGGTATTTTTCTGTAGAGGTTAATGGAGAAACAAAAAGGGAAATTGTAATATCTGGCATTTTTTAAATATTGAAGAGGGTTTGGAAAGGGGCATGAAGTGGCCTTAGAAGGTCTTTGAGGTTTCCGACCCTCCGTTGCCTTGGGCTCTGTTTCAGTCCTGAGCTCTCCTGCTGGCTGCACTGCTGTGCCAGCTTTCCCAAGGGTGCACAACCTCAGGAGCCTCCATACAGCACTCTCAGCTACTGAGCTGGACACAGTAGCGTTTTTAAAGACAGTTCAGAGCTAATATTTCAGAACCATGATTGAAAAGAGATGGGGTACGTTACTAAAACTCAGGAGTTGGTGACTTCTAGAGGCAATCTACAAGGAGAAGGGATGAAATCTCTCGTGTTTCTCTTGCCATTCATGAATTTCATTTCCTGTGGCTTGATAACTTAAGCCTAACTCTTCTTCCTTATACCAGTTTGCCTTTGGGAGAAGGGAGAAAACCTCCCAACACTGTCTTGTTGCTTTGTCCTCCATTCACTCTCACTGCTTCTGCCACAAGGCTTGAGTACCAACACTTGACCTTCCCATTAAACCCTGCTGAGGCCCTCTGTGACAAAGTCATGACTGTAGGACTCTGAAAAACAGTGTTGGTGGAGGAAGTAGGATCTGTTTGATTTATTCCAGCTGCAAATAGTTCATTTATGTAGCTTAAAAACTTCTTTTCTGCTGTATTTCTGAGAAAATAATTATACAAAGTCATAAATATCAGGAAGCTCTGGTTGGCAAAGATTGTAATTGGCAGTTCCTTCAGGATGAGTGTAAAGCTGAATGTGTTAGTTGAAAAGCATGCTTGGCAGAATCAGAAAAAAAAAAAAAAAAAGAAATAATTAGGTTCCAGCTCACCTTTAGAATATTTCTTTCTGTTGAAACTTAAAGAATTTAAAAGTAATAACTTCCAACAGGTTTCTGAACAATCTGTTGGTTTGAGTTAGTGGATATTTCAAGGCCAGTTAAAATTTTTTTTTAAATATAAAATCCAAAAACTACTCATTAAAAGTTTCTTTATTTACAAATAAACATGACATTATTTTGTATCTTCATCACTGAAGATTAATATTGAAAAGATTGAAAAGATTTGTCCTTCAGTTGTCTTGGAGACAGGACTTAAGAGTTCCGTTTCCTCCCACATGTCAGCTTTCATAGTGCCCTTCAGAAATTTTTGCTCCATGAGAATAATTTTTATAAATGACCATGGAAAAACCACAAATGCAGGTCAAGGCTGAACCAAAGAAACATAAATACTACTCGGGAAGCTGAAAACTTCCTGAAACCCAAAATACTGTACAAGTTTCTATATTGCGCTGTAGGATACTGTGCAAATACATATTTTGTACAGCTTGTGTGTAGAAAATTCATGTGTATCTCAATTAAAAGTTGACTATAGAAATTTCCATATTTCTTTCTTTCTTTCTCTGCTGTGCCAGGAGCAGACAAACCTTTTTATATTGCCTAGCCTATAATTTAGCATTTGAGTACTCCCACTGGCAATAATGCTTTTATCAGCATATGGGGAATAAATGTTTCTGGAGAGAAGTTCCTTCTCACATGTGATACCTGCAGTTTGAAATATCAGATTTCAGCTTTCTTAATACATGAGTTATTTCTAAGCATTTGCAGTTATGTAGAATTTGTTTTAACTTCATATTTCTTTGCTGTGTTGCTGATTCTGGTTGTCCAACTAAAATTGTGTTTTCAGCTAGTGAAATTTTATTAGATTAAAAATATTCAACTTATTGCTGTGCTGACTTTTTTATGTACCTGTTAGAATTTTGCTGTCATGTAGATATGTAAGGTATTTCAGCATATGCAACTTGGTAGGCAAAAGACAGGAAAGCAGTATGTAAAGCTCAATTTGTAGCAGTTTTTTGACTCACCAGGCAGGTAAAAGGGGAAAAAGAATGAGCTTAGTAACACTGTGGGTCTGGCTTTCAGAACAGATAAAAAAACTTTGCTTTCTTGATGTAGAACAAGACATTTCTTCTAGGTGAGGTACTGGAAATGGAAGCAAAGTTGGTCTGTTTATTAATTTAGGTTTTATTTTATGATCATAAAAATCTAAACTAAAAGCAACCATACAAAAGTTGAATTTGTGAGAATGGCAGGCATCTTGAAAAGAATTTCTGCTGAAAAAAAAAGTTGTCTTCCATCTAGTTTAGAGCTTTGGGAAAGAGGTTCCATAGCTTGCCCTTTGTTTTGTTTTATTACCCTCACTGGCTACCTCTGTGTCCTTGACTTAAATGTATATATGCACTCTTACTAACAGTTTTCTCTGTGTAAACATTTGAGGAGCAAACAGCAGTATCTTGTAAAGGGTAAGTGGGTTTTGTGAGGTGAATACCCTGTAGGTAATGTGGACTTGAAAGAGCATTCCAGCCGAGCTCTGGCTTTTCCAAGGCTGTCTCCGGCACTCACTTACCCTTAGCCTTGCTCAGAGCTGTGCCATCAGTACTTTGTTGAAACTGTTGGAGAAGCAAATAAACCTTGCCTTTGCTGGGATTAATTTAGTGCAGCCTGGAGCAGCAGAGCAGCTCTGGCGAGCTCTCCCAAGCTGAGTAAGCAGCACCCTCCCATCTGCAGGCAGCGCGAGCTCGGCGCGGAATGCGCGTTCTGAGATGTCAGACGGTCCGGAATGGGAGCGGGAATATCACTCAGCACGTGAGGGCTCGGGATGTGAGCACTTCCAGCCAGCTGCTCACATGGCAGAGCGTGGATGTGGTGCTTGCTGGCCTCTGTTTCTCCTGGACTTGTGGAACTCAGCTGGAAAACCAAAGGTCATTATGCTGGGAGAAGCCGGTCCATTCTGGCTTGGCGGATTACCGAATATATACTTGATTAAAGAATTGTTTATTTGGGGTTTGTTTAGTGAATTTGATGAAATTCAAATCAAAGCAAATCTTTCCAGCAAAGTCAGTAGAGTCCTGATATTTCAGAGCTACTTTAAAACCCGGCTTAAGTAATTAAATAAATTATGTTTAGGGATTTGCTTTTCTTCTGGATGGCCGGCTGGATCTTGGCAAACCACTTTAAGACATTGTCCCTTGTAATCAGTCTTTGCTTTTCCACAGCACTGCTAGACTAAACAAGGGAGAACACTGAAAATCAAAATTAGGGTCAGTGACATAATCGTTAAATACCTCAACACTTACTGACTTGAATAATTCCCTTCTGCAACTCAATTATTGCACAAGACTGATCATCTTTACTATTAGGCTGTGCCTTTAATTTGTGCTTTATTTGAGCAGTGGTAAAGACCTGATCCAGTCTTGGCAGTGCTACTACAAGGTCCTGGAGACCCGGTGTTCCCTCCTTGGTTATCCTGCACAACATTGCTATATCACTTTGATTTTTCGTAGGCATTCTTCTAACTCTAAGATCAGCCCAGCAGTGAGCATGACATCTGATATTTCCAGAGTCTGGAAATACACTGCTTCACAAAGATATTCTGATTTAGCTTCAAATTGGAGAATGTTTGGAGAATACAAATTTTGGTCGGTGATACATGAGATACACATGTGCATTCAGTAAAAAAGCAGACAAATTGCATAATTGTGATTCATGACCAGCCTCACATTTTGATTTTTCTTTAGTCTAAGTGAACTATCAGCAGCCACTACAGAAATGGTAAAAAACATAAACAAGAAAATAGAAGTATTAAATATGTTAAACAAATAGAATCCATCTGTTTGTGAGCACTTGGTGAGCCAAAGGGAAAAAAAGTTTCAAATACGTATTTTTGAGGGAGTTCACTGCTTAGGTCTACAAATTTGTGTCAAATTGTTGAATATGATGTAAGCTGTTGAAACTTGTCAGAATTCATGTTCAAAATAAAAGGACCTGATTTTCCTTTCAGGGTTTTGGTTGCATGTTGTTACAAGCATTCATAAATTGTCCTGTGATTAAGAAAAATGATATGGGAAGCAGTTTTAAATAGATGGGGAAGCATGTTAGGGGCTATTGTAATAGAACACTGCTTTGTACATTTATCACTTCTATTTCTAAAATTGTGTGGTTCCAAATGGATCTTTGGTTTTGTGTGTAGTCAGACTTTTTATATATTCAGTACAGCCTTTAGTTATGTTTATACCTCGTTTATTTTGTTTAAGAACTACTTATGTGCTTTTATCATTTAGTTTTCTATTGTTGTTGCCAAATCCTGAAAAATTGGTCCCAGTGGTATGCCACAGCCATTAAATACCAGTTGGTTGCAGAATATCATTTGAACTTATTAAAATGTGATTCATCTAGTGCCAAGTTTATTCACAGGCCTTGTGCTGGGCCAGGCATTATACATCAAGGGAAAAAAATGCGAACTCCCGTGGGCAGAGCTGCACAACTTAATTCTGGGAGGGTAGTTAACTCCTGTCTGCACTGGAGCCAGAAGGATGCTGCTGTCCCTTTCCTCTCCCTTTACATTTTTGCCTCAGTGGCCGGGGGAGCAAGCACTGGAACATGTGAGCAAGCAGAACTTCTGTGCTCCTAATCCCCTAATTAGGCTATCTTGCACAGATGGTATTTAGATTCTTTTTTCTGCGTGAAGAAAGCATGTGGTAACAATATTCATGAATTTTTTATAAGATCAAACATGCTATGTAGGTTTTGCTTGCATATTTCTTAACCTTGTGTTTGGGCCAGACCACTGGATGGAAACAAATGTGAAACTGAACCTAAGTACACAGTGGAGTTCTTACTAAATCATTTTGCAGCATGCATTAAATCAGTAAATGCATAGCACCACTCTGTTGGTATTTGTGACAATGCAACAAGTTCTTTCATTATCTCAATCATTGACCCCAAGGAGGAAAATTCAGTAAAGCTTGCATTGTTGCAATGGTTTATCCAAGAGTATATATCTAAAGAAGCTATGTTTTGCTTTTGTTTTGAATAATAAATGCTGATAAAGACATACTGACTTTTCAGCTTTTAAGTATATAGTAGGTTGATTTCCTATAGAGTGATTTAAGCATTTTGGACAAAGGGAATATGTAATGTAAATGTATGAGGGAGTTGCAGTTTTGTAAAGCACTTGCACTGGGAAGTCACTGAGTCATTGGCAGAGAATTTTTTTGTAATCTTATCACATAAATGGCCTCAATATTTCATATATATAATATAAGAAAAATTACATACTTACCTTAAAAATTATTCCAGTGGTGGCAGTGTTTTGCATTTTCTTTTGCATCACCCACAGAGCCAAGAGATAACAAAGAAGTGAGCCATTATAAATACGGAGACTTGCTGTGTTTATATCTTCTATCAAACTTGCCAATTATAGTGACAGTTCCTTGTTCTGTCTGGCATTTATTGGGTGCAATTGGAATCAAATTGCAGCCTTTAAATCGTCCAAGATGGACTTTCAGTAAATGAAATTGGATTTTCCCACATTGTTTTGATAAAATACTGATTTACCATGTTTTGTTACTGTTACTGAACATACGTGAAGTGTCAGAGAGATTCTCGTAAGAACTTCAAAGGAACAAATAAAAGGGAAAAAAAAAAAAAAAAGACATGCAAGGAATATTTAGAGGGCTGAAGCAGAATATAAGGGAGAGGTAAAGAGAATCCAAGAAATAACAGTTACAACAAAATGTCCTGAATCCAATGCTAGCAGAATTTGAGAAAATTATTTGAGTTCTGGTATTTTTTTAATAGTAGAGGGTGGAGTTTCAGGGTGAACAGAGAAGTAATGATGCATGTGGAGAAAAAGAGTAACATTAACATTTTTCCTGCTCCAGGTAAGAAAGATGAGTATTGTTGTGCTTAACAGTGAGGCAGCGAGAAAAGTCATAGTGTAGGAGTCAGGGAAAAAAGAATGTGGGCACCAGTCTATATTTTTTCTTATCTTTCCCCTGTAAAATTTACATAATAAAAAAAAACAGCAAAAAAGTTGAAGGCTATAAAGGGATCTCATGAGAATGTGTAATACAATGATGTTCTAAACTTTTTAAACTCTCTGTAGACCTGAATTTAGAATATTAAAAAACAAAACAAAACAAAAAACTCCTCGATAAATGATCAGATTCAAAAATAGAGTGTTTCTGGTTGCCATTAAATCCTTTACGATCATTGGAATATATTTTAGAATCATAGAATCATTTAAGTTGGAAAAGACTCTTCAAGAGTTCGGTCATTAACCTAGCACTGCCAAGTCCACCACTAAAGCATGTCCCCAAGTGCCACCTCTACTTGTCTTTTAAGTACCTCCAGAAATGCCATGGTTTTCCCCTAGCTGTAGGGTAAGCCTGGGTGAAAGTGCAAGGAGGAGTTATTGTCTGTTCTGAAACACTGGCAGTGTTGGGGACTCCACTGCTTCCCAAGTGCAATGCCGTCTATTGTTTCATTATTTCATTCCCTTGCATCTCATCGGAATTATCCTTGCTCTAATTTAAGTGTTTTACTCTTTGTCCAGTCCTAGGGGCACTGAGAATTGTCATCATTCTCTTTGCAGCAACCTTTGCATATTTGAAAACTGCTGTCGTGGCCCTACATCACTTTTCTCCCAAGATACTGAGACATTTTGAAAGATTAATATCATTTGCATAAATCTGATTTCACAAGTCTTGTGCAGTGATCACAATAGCAAAAGCAGGAACACATTTTTTGCATAGCTAAGTAAACTTTTGAAAGCACAGCTCTGGTTTGTAATTGTGATCATCTGGGAAGATGTAACAATGGACTTCTGGTGAGGCAAAAGAGGGACTGAGCACTCTCTTCCATAGTACTGCCATTCAGCAGCCCTCCAGAATATTCTGCTTGTGTAATAAGCCAGTACTGAAGTAGTTCCAGTGGAATCTTTTGTGTTAAGAAGATCTCAGAGTTGGTGAGTGGAACTGCGAAGATTTTCTTAGCTCACTTTTAAGAGATAGATAAGTGTTTGGAAACAGTGGAAGTGAAAAAGTAGCAAGACTTGTACAGGAACAAGTGTGGGACTATGCCACAATTGCAGAATCATCCACTGAGGGGTAAAACACTTGCTTTATGTAATGAGCACATTGAGTGAGGGTGATTTAGGACATTTGAATGTAGTCACACTGGGTGAGAGGAAGATCTCTATGCTGTGTTGGAGGTCACGTGCTGATGATTTACAAGATTGTTGATAAGGCCTTCGCTATTTAGGTGTCTGATTTTTAATCTAAGTAAAGAATTGTCAGGGCTGGATGTAAACAGTAAAGGAACCTTGAAACTGATGAACTTTTCAGGCAATTGTTCAGTGATCCCAGTAGTATTTAAAATTTTATACAGTAGCCTGGGAAAAGAAGGAGACCTGGTGCAGGCTTGCCACTGCAGACAGAGCTTCAGTCGATGGACAAAGGAATAGGGACAAGCCAGAAATCAGATCTAGCAGTTCAGCTGGCCCATCTATTTCTATTTTGGAGGAAGAGAGACAGCAAAATCTGATCTCTCCAGAGGGAGATGATAGTGCAAACGAGACAATAAATCCTTCTGAAAGTCACAGTTACCTCAGTTCTCTTAAAAGGCGAATAGTATAAATCAGATGTGCAAGAATACACGTCTTTTTGTTGAGAAGTTTATCTTTTGTAAAGGAAGGAGAACATTCAGATGGAAGAAGATGAGAAGTGAGAAGATATTTTTAATTGAGTCTGATGGTTTAATGCAATGGTTTTATGAGTAATTTAATGTTTAAAGAATTTTTGAAGAAAGATAAAGTGAGAAGGGGACCATGGCTAAATATTTTAGCTGTGTCCTTTCTCCTCCAATACTGAAGGATATTACATGAAAATTGAGAGTCTGAAGTGAAATTAGATGGCTAACTTATAAAATCATCTACAGGAAAAGGAAGCTTTATCAGCTGTTGCTGTGTAAATTAGGAAGAGTAGATAAGTATTTTGAGCCCTGTGCAACAGCAAGGAAAGCTACAAAGACACTGTTTTTAAAAAGCAGAGTTTAAAAAGTGTACAGCGTGAGCAGAAGTAGTTCCTGGTAGAAAAACTTTAAAGTCTGCTTTAAAGACTCTGCACACAATTTCTCAAATTCTGTCAGTATTCTAGACATTGAATATGTTTGATTTGCCACAGCAGACACTGGGACATAGTTCTGCAAGTGGAGAGGCCAAGTTTGAAACCACTAAGTAGGCTGGAATTTTATGGAAAGGACATCTTGCAATTGTATCTTGGAAAGAGATGATACATACAAATCCTCCTCTGCTCTGCAGCAGTGATAGCATGAAAAATGTGAGTTTTATGTTCTCAGGAGTGAAGCAAACCCCAAAAGACCAGTCTGTCTTTAAATTAGTCTTTGGTTTGTAGTCATCAGCTACTGTCATGAATTTGACTCTTTAAAAGCTGCTGGCCAGGATCTTCCCTACAAAAGAAGAATGCAAAGTGACTGCTTTATTTGTGGGGCTAAAGATTGTTTTCCTCAGCATTTCTGTTACTTAGTGACAGGGAACTTTCTCTGCTAAACATGTTCACTTTTTTTTTTAATTCATTGTAACAACTTTTTGGCATCCTACTACAGAGATATTTTTACTCTGTTGGTAGTGTCTGGTGAAAACTGCTGCATCCTGGTTTAAGAGAAAGAGATTAACCCAAAGTTGAAGTTACCATAACCCTCATCTTTGGGGTTTTGTTTCAAAACTGAGTATGGTAGTGTGGCACTATAAAATAGTACAGAGCTGGGAGGGAAAGTGGGTGTATAACGTCATATGCTTTCAGTTTTGGAAATTGTAAGGGATTCAAAAAAACCCCAAAAAACAGGTGACTATTTGATCATACTTTATTACCTCTCCCTCTTAATGAGAGTGTATTTTAAGGAAAAGACATGATAGTCTGTCATTAAATGCAGTTATCCCCCTAAATTTAGCTTCAAAACATTTCCAGTTTGGTTTTCCACGAGAACATGAATCTACAGATTAGGACTTCTTCCAGCAGATAGGGTTAAAACAGATTAAATTCAGTATTAGCTGTAGCTTGTAGGCCTGTGCTAGAATGATGAACAGAAAATTGTGCATTTAAGGGGAACAACAGAATTGTCAAATACAATCAATGATCTCATGAAACAGAAGTGACTGAAAATTAGGTCTGTGAGGGTATCAGAAGATGACATAACCTCTTGAAAATCAGCTTAAAATGTTATTGTTAAGTAGATAAGGACATGTTTGTGACATTGTAGGAAGACTGGGTGAAACCTCATCTGAAATACTGTGTACAACTTTTATCTCACATGTCCCAGAGACATGAACTGTGAAAAGAAGTAATATTAAGGAGAGCTACAAAAATGACTAGAAGAATAATGAATTAGGGCTATAAGAAGATACTGCAAGAGCAGCTTTGCTTGGCCTGGTGAAATTGAGAGCTAAACAAATCTATATTCCATGACTGATGTAGAAGAGGAAGGTTTTTCCTTACAGTTTAAAACCCCCAGATTTTACCTATGTCAAATGAATAGAAAATGATCCTAAATAAAACCTGGCTGGAACTTGAGAAAGGAGGTTTAATTATAAGAGATGCAAGCATTTTGAAGTAGATTTTGCCTAGAGTATTGAGGGTAAAAGCATTGGTTTCTAAAACACGTCCCAATAATTATATTAGAAAATTGGCATACTATGCTTTGAAACTGAGGTCTAGCCTCATTAATTCAGAACATCTGTACTAATTGGCAGTTGTTAAGAAGTACATGATTGTAAGGATACATCTTTGAATCAAATTCAACAAGGGACATATCTCAAAATAATAGACATTTTAAAACTCACTTTATTTACCTTGCATTTAGTTACAAGATCCACAGTGTAAAGCAAAACCTTGTCTCCTTCAAGATACTTAGTGATTTTCAAGGGTAAGTGAACACCATGTATGGGAAAGATGAATGATTGTCCCAGGTATATTTCTTTTTCCCTGTGTGAACATGGATAATTACAGGTAATGGAAGGCAACAGTGATGTAACAAGCGTCCCTTTTATTTTCTGTCTGAATGTAAAAGCTATAATTAAAATTACAACTGAAATTCCATTGTAAGCCTGATATTTTCTTCCTATTTTTCTTCTGCTGCCTTTAAGATATTTGTTAGGTTGTTTTCTCTTTGTCTTTTAATAACACACTTTAAAACTTCAGGGTTGTGTTCTGTGAGACCTCTCCCCCCCGCCCCCAGGTCAATTTATAATTACTTTTTGTTAATAGACACATTTCATCTTGAAAGAAGATGGCACTGTCTTTGGCACTGTCATATTCCTTATATGCCTGTTTTGTTGAGTAGCTCTTAATGTGTATGATGCATATTGTCAAGTAAATAAATCCAACAATTTTTTCAAGATAATAAGTAAATATTTGTTTCTGCTTTTCATGTATTTATCTACTCTGTATGTCTAGTCAAATGTTGGTGTCCATCCTTTAAAAAAAACACCAGAAATTTCAGAGGCCCAGTATTTCTTTTGTTTCATGCTAATGGAAGTCTGGATAATTGTTTGAGTAACCTGGTCACCTCAGTCAGAAAGTTTAGTCACCTCTGTCAAATAAAGTGCAAGATAAATTCTTCCTGCACTGATGGAACTTGCAGTAAGATTGCCTTATGTACAGAGCCATCCTGCAGATTCCAGGTGCTTTTAATTTTCTGTGTTTGTAAAAAGAAAATGATCCATTAATAGAGGTATTTATTTTTTCTTTCTTACCCAACTGTAAGTTTATCATGGATGGTTATATCTGACTCTACTGCAGATGCACATGACTCTTAGTTAACAGATAAACTCACATTAATGTGTTTAATAGGTTTTCTGGCAGGAGAGGATTTACTAAAATGGATACAGTCCAACAAACACTATGAAAGACCAATCCAGTATCCAATATTCTGGACATTAAAACCTCAAAGAAAAATGTCATATGCAGGTCAAATTTGAGCTAATTATTCCTGTTTATCTCCGAACATTACAATTAGTTTAGTATGGTTATTTCTTTTTAGTCACCATTTTTTAAAGTGTAGTTTAAAACTCTCAATTATTGAGACTTTAATTATTGTATCCTGATTGCTTTCCTACATGCAGCATTTTCTAGCTGCATGAGAGGGTCTAGCTGTAAGAGAGGGTCTTACTCTAGCAGAAGTAATTCTGAGTCTTCTACAGCTTTCAGTTCATACACAAGAACTGAAATTGAAAAAATACACAAGTATTCCTTTCCTATTTAATACAAATCAGGGGTAGCACACTGCTAAATTCACAATTGCACTCAGGTGTTCATGTCAGCAAATGTAGTTTAGTTGTGATGGTTTCCTTACTTTTTTTTTAGGAGGAGAAGGTAACCATTTTTAGGACAAGGAAAATGAGGAAATTTTAGACCAGTTTGGTACTTGGGTTTTGTTTTGTTTAGGATTTTTCGATGAAAAATCCATATGCATCAGGTTTTTGGTAGTTTGGTTTTTTTAGTTTTGTTTTGTTGTTTTTTGTTTGTTTTGTTTGTATTTTTGTTTGTTTGTTTTTTGAGAACTCACAAATTCAGTAAAAGTTTTATGTTAAATGTAGAAAAGCTGTTACTCTCTCTATATATCAGGATAGTCTAGTATGGCAGAGTGGCAATGATAAATAGCTTCACCTAGTGCTGAGACTGTCCCTTTGTGTTTCTATTTACACTTTTCACCTCACAAGTGCCATTCACTCACAGCTTATATTTACTGTGGGCCTTTTCTTGATCAATTATATGTCAAAATTGAAACTTCAGAAAGCAGAAATAACTGGTAGGGAATGTACCTGGGCAAAAAACTTTCTTCAGAAGTCTGTCCTTTTATTACTAATCCTGTTCCACTGAGTATTTTTCAAGGAGTAATAGGAATTTTTAAGTGCAGTTGTTTAACTAAAATTAAACTGTTAAATCCCTTTTCTTATCTCTGATTCTATGACTCCTTTGGCTGGTCTTTCTGTGGGATTACCTGAGTTTCTGCTGCTTGTAGTCCTAATACTTTATCTCTCGAGGCTGTTCACTATCTTGTATGAAACCAGCCAGGCAATGTCAATAACTGGTCATTTCTGAAGAGGAACAGCTTATATTGTTGATTAGTTAATGATTGTTCACAGTGTTTGCTGGTGTGCCTGGCTGAAACCCAGCTGCCAGAATATCTTTGTAGACATGAAAACCTAAATAAGACAAACCTTACAGGGAGATACAGAAAAGAATTAAGCTGAACTAAAGTAAGTTTTGAAAAACCTGCTTTTTTCTCTACTAACAAGAGTAGTCTATGCCTAAGAATTCACTTTGCTGAATGCCATGAAAAAATTGTTTGTTTTAATAAGGTATTAAATGAACAAAGAAACTTGGTTTGATGAGCTCATTGTGAGCTCACTGAACTCTTGTGAGCTCATTTCCTGGGGGCAACATAGAAAGAAACACGTGGAGGTGGAGAGGACAGCTTGGGGATGATCCCAGGGGGAACTGAACTGGTCCTGAAGTGGGATGAAGGAACATCACAAAACATCATCTCAGAGCCAAAGCCTTTGGTCATGGCACACTGATGTGTTTATTACAGCTGAAAGAGCAGCTTACTTGGGTTTTGTCTTGCACTTGTGAAGAAAGCAAAGCCAGAGCTGAAGGCACTGCTGTTAAGCTGACTTTGTCAGCTGCCTTACAAAGCACAACAGAGTTTAAGGACAGAAAAAAAGAAATGGTGTATTCTGACTGTGTTAACTGGAGCATTTGGAAACTCCTCTGCAAAGAGGAAAACTAGTTAGAGAGGAAACCTAACTGCGGGATACTTCCGATCTGATTGATAAATACTGTTTAGGCTTGCACATAAACAAATCTGGTTTTCAGTTGGCAGCTTGCTGTAATTGCACAGCTTAATAGAGGCATTCTCAGAATAGTCCCATTGTCTGCCAGCGCAGCATGGCCTCGGCTGAGATGACAGGGAAAATTCTCAGTTCTGTGCACCGCAGCAAGACTCAGTCAGATGTTTCCATTCCTTGTCTCCTGGAACCAATTTTTTGCAGATTGGACTTCCAGCATTTTACTAGTGGCTTCCAAAGGACGGGTATCTAATGTGGTGGCTGGGAGGGTGGTCTGGTTTAGGGGCTGCCTGCTGCAATATCTGACTTCCTGACTGCTATCTTTTTAGAGGGAGAGAGAATTGTTCTGTTGAACAGCTCGTTGCCGGGAGGATTATGCTGTGAGTGTTTAGAAAAGAAAAGAAATCTTCATGAGATCCAGGCCTTTTGTTTCGGCTACTGATATGGATGCTAAAATCAGTGGGATGTGTTTGTGAGCAGCAATTATAGTAGAAGACATCTGGGGATGTTGAATGCATCCTTAAGCATCGAGGTGCGTGCTTATTGATACATAAAACATGAAATACGTACAGGCACGTGTGGTTGTTTTCTTTTAGCTCAATCAGTCACTATAGAAGGGGAAAACAAAGCCAAAACTTTCCTTCTCCTTTCCATTGAGGTGAAAAGGCTACAAACACTGGAATTTTTGCTTAGTTCTCTCCCTCAGTCTTTCCTTACTTCCTCCCTACTTTCCCTTCTTCCCTCCCACTTTGTGTTCTCTCCTTAAGGGATGGGAGTAATGTATGTGTTCAGCCTAAAAAAGATAAAAGTTTTAATACAGAAAACATATAAAGAAGTTTTCATATATGTGTGTATGTCTATATATATACACATATGTATACATAGAAGAATCTTGTTTTCACTACTGCATTTCACACCTTTTGTACAAAATGGATTGTGAATTTTCTTATGTTCTTTTCACAATACATAATTGGTTATTAAGAGAAGTAAGAGCTTGCATAATAAGATAATTAAAATTACTGGTAGAACCTAACATCACAGTAATTACATAATTTAGTGCATGCAGGTTACATTTGCAGATTTTGTTCTTACATCTTTTAAGTAATAACTGATTTTAGGCTGCTCACAATTTCAATATACATAGTACTTTCATACATAGTGAGGTGCCCTTGTTCTGCTAGACTTACTTGTATTTTGAAGACTTCCTAAATCTAAATTTTACAGACTGTTGCTTTTTTTTTTTTTTACTTTCTTCTTCTATATACTGGTTTTATGAACTTCTCAGAGTTTTTAGCCTAAATACATCCCAGTACATGTAGATCTGTTCTCTCAGAAGAGTGGACTCGTCTTCTCAAATCTGATTTGTAGACTTGGAGGTTGTATGTCACAGGTGTGTTGGTTTTGGCCTGCAAGATTAACATGAATTTTAGGTGGGTAACTTCACTGCTATTAAGGATGTTATTCCTATCATCACAAGGGCAAGCCTTTGTGGACAGTAGAGTTATACAGTTATCACTGAGGTGAAAAAACTCAATACATTATAAAACTTGTATTAGTGTATGCAAGGTGAAGAATCTAGAGCTTGCATGTCAGATCCTGGTTTGATTTTATAGCTCCACCACTTAGGTTGGTTGATTGGATTGTATTTAACCCTGTAGTTGAAGCATTTTTGGTTATTAAATTTCTGAAGGACTATTCATTGTATCTTATCACAAATGCTTTACACAAAAGTGAACTTTATTGTGGAATGTCAGAGTATTTAAAGACACTTGGGGGCTCCTGCTATATATGGATAGATGTCATGTGTGACTTCGAAAATTCCTTTTTGGGCATTTAGATGAGTGGATAACCTTTGTTATCCAAAAATACTTCTAAAAGTGTGTTTCCAGCTAATCAGCATTCAAGCCTAGGAATACTCAGGGTTTTGTCCCTCTCTTCCTAAGGCTCTCAGCCAGCACATGACTGGCACTCATCTTGGACCAACTAGATAGGCACTTTCTCATTATTGAAGTATAAAAACTTACCTAGCAAGGAGTTGGGTAAAGCTTGGAAGGTGCTGTGATATGAAATATTTCAGTGAGAATCAGAGGATGTCTCCCTTTCCTGGCTGATTCTTTGCATTCCAGTAGTGAATTCCAGCTTATAAGAACACATGTATGGTTTGGTCCATCTCTCTGTCTCCCCTCCTTCTCCCCTCCTCCTCTCAACTTCATGACTCTCTCTTTTTTTTTTGTTTTTTTGGTGGTTTTTTTTTTAAATTTTTTTTTTTGGTTGTTTGTTTTGTTTTGTTTGTTTGTTTGTTTGTGGGGTTTTTTTTTGTTTTTTGTTTTTTTTCCAAACCCCCTACAAAATCACTTTCAAACCCCCAAGTCTAATATTTATGTAAAATAATTCAGGGAAGATGCAGCTGAATGTGCTCATTTTCCAGCATGTTCAGTATTTTTAGTCTGCTCACTGAGCGTGAGATGGAATTTTCAACTAGCAATTTGAGACAGACTTTCATCTTGCAGAAACCATTTTCTGGCAATTCTGAGAGTGTGCAGTATTTGGTGGGGCAGGATGGAGACATTGTGTCTTGAGGTGATGGCTTGTCACTCCCTTGTTGGTTAGCCAGGCACCTTCTTTGAGGCTGGAGAATAAAGGATGAGTCTGATAAAGAAAAGATCTTTTGTGTGTGTATGTGTGTGCCTGTGCACCTGTGCATGTACTTTCAAACTGAGCAAAGCCACTCTTCACCTTTGCTTAACTCATGGCCTTTAAGCTGCTTCTTCTTCCTGGGTTTGTTGCCCTCATCCAAGAGGGAAATAACTTTGCCTTTGACAAGAATAAAGAAGTTACCTCAAGATTTTACTATGTTTTTAGTGCTTAGGTTTGTTATAAAAATACACAGCTTACCACAAAGTGTTGCTGTTTATGTTGAGAATCCGTGCCTGAAGAACCTCAGGATTGTGTTTTGAATGTTGATAATAATATTATAATAATAAAGTTGATGGTATGGTGTAAACCCTTCAGGCCCTGAAGTGCATTGGTTGCAATTCCAACACGTGTGGAATTGCAACTGCAATTTCTCTTCTGCCTGACTTGCCATCACCTGCTGCAGTGAAGAGGAAAATCTCAACAGGATCGATTCACATCTGAAGGGTTTCACTTATGCTGAATGCCACATGAAGGCATTTCATGTTCATTTTACACTGAGAGTAGAAAACGATAGTGTGATTTTTAAAATTGTAGTGGTTTTTTTTCAAGAAGGTTTGGACAAGATGATCCTTGAGTTCCCTTCCAACATGGTGTTATGTTCTGTGCTTCTTTGAAAATAGAAAATCGATAAGGAAACCAAAGCGCGTGACAGTTTGGATCACTTTTCCAGACTCTATTATTCCAAAATATCTATGGTTTTTATTTCATACTAAATGACTGAAGAATAATTCTATGGTGTCTGCTGAAAAATTGAAATAACTAAGAGAACACTGAACCTGTTCAAATCTCTGCTATGGGCCTTTTTTGAAAGGTATCTCTAAAATGTTGAATCAGATGTTTGCAATTTCATTTAATACAGTTAAATAATTTGGTTTTATTAAAGATAAATCTTGTTTAGTGCCACAGATTGCTTTTTTTCTTTTTTTTTTCTCATTGTTTCCTGTGGTATTTAAAATATCCAAAGCCTGTTTCAAAAGTGTTTCTGCATGGAGACTAATACAGGTAGTATTGGTACAATTCTGTCTTTCTTATTTATTTCAGAGAGATAGTTCATGCTAATTTGTATATCAATGAATTAATACCTTTTATTACAAATAAACCTCCAAATCTGTTACCTAAAGGTTAACAAGGTACATCTGAATGTACTTGTGCAAGAAAAGGGTACTAGCACATAGACATATTTCCACATCATGAGGGTAATCAAAAATTACCCAAAATTACCACAAAAGAGATGTGGTTGCTGTGTAGTTATGGTATTAGACATTTTATGCTTTTGAGCAAAAGGCCAACAAGCTTTGTGGTGCATCTTATTTCCATATCAGTCTTCATGCTAAGGTAACAATAAGTCTTTGCTGGGTAGAGGTGTTATAAATGGTAGGCATTCTTTTTTTCTGACAGCTTTTAAATGGGAGCTAAAACCAGTCTAGATGTGGGATGAGATTCAGTGCGTAGAAAACCATGGATTGTGCTCTGGAACTCTGTCATGCTGCCTTCTGGGACTTGCTGTAAGATGTTTGGCCAGGGTCACAGGTTCAACCACTTGCTTGTGATGGTGGTACTTGGCAGACTCTCTTTTACACTCTAGCAATACTTCAGAAAACATCTAGCTAGACAGAAAAGCCAAATATGTCAAGCCTGTTACTCTATTCTAAGCTTTGCTTCTTTCACCTAGAGGAAAAGCCATTTTTTTCCCCAGGATTTGGAAAGTACATACTTTCAAGTCCAAACGAATATTTTCTGAATTAAAATATTGGGAGAGGCTTCAGTTTAGTCTCCTGCCAGATGCAAGAGAGCCCTGCAGGCTCATCTCAAATGAGCCAGAAAAATACAGCTTCCTATTAGCCAGAAGTTTACAAATTTTGACTTAGTGGAGGACGGTACTCATAGGAGAACAATCCGAGTGTCTGCACTTTGTAGCTATTATACTTTTCCTGAGACAAGTCTACTCCACCAGCCTTCCTTTAGGTCAGGATTAGAATCATTGCATTTGCAGCGTTAGTGAAATGCTTGACTTCTCTACTTCTCAGCAGTTCAGAAGTTCAGCACAAGTGTTTCACGTTTGTTTGTATCAAACCTTTACAGGAGTGATACTTCCATGTGCATAAATAGAGGCTGTACTTATCTACCCCCTGGTTTCAATAAAAGTTCCCCTTATGCCTTAGAAAACTTTTCCATAAACTGGCCATATTTTGTTGGGAAATCTTTCTTGTTTAATTAAACACTAGCAAGGAAAAGTTAGTTTAGACTTTGAACATAGACAACGTGAAATGTTGAAATATTATTCACTTACCTGTGACTGTTGTTCACATATAGATCTCAAAGAACTTTTGTATTTGGGCTTCCTGCTAATTTCTGACTCCGTATAAATTCCAGAAATGTAGGAGTTACTACCATCATAGAAGGCACTACTTCATCTAGAGCAAGTTGGGACAGCTTTAATGGTTTGAAAATAGCTACAAATCCTTCTGTCAAAAAGGGGATTGTTCAGCTAGAGATCAAAACTTGAGTTCCCCTTCTGGCTTCTAAGAAATGCTTGTTCTATGCATTGGGAAGCGAGAATGTGGCCACTGCTGCCTGTTCCTTTTCTTGGGACCATATTCCTACACTTAGGGGAAGGAGGCTGCAGGCCTCTTCAGTGCAAGTCACAGTGTGAGGTGTGAGTGGCAAATCACGTGTTGGAGGTTGGCTCCTGTAGCACCTCTGCTCTTGGACAAGATGTGAGTGAACGTGGCCAGTTGGGTTTCAGCAAGAAGAGACAATCAGGATAAGTCAGGCTGGGAATTTTTTATGGTCCCCCCAGGATGTGTGGAAGGGAAACAAAGCCCAAAGTTCAAGCTCCTGTTTTCCCATTTTAAGCTGCATTGGTAGAACTTGAATGGACAAAACTAATGCAGTAAGAGGTTCCGACCGGTTATGACATGTTCCGACCGGTTCCAACTGGTTCCAACTGGTTTAATCCGGTTTGATCCGGTCGGAACCGATTTGAACCGGTTTAATCCGGTAGGAGCCGGTTTAATCCGGTTTGAACCTTTTTGAACCGGTCTGATCCGGTTTGATCCGGTCGGAACCGGTTTAATACGTTTTGACCCGGTCGGAACTGGTTTAATCCGGTTTGAACTGGTTTGATCCGGTCGGAACCGGTTTGATCCGGTCAGATCCGGTTTGATCCGATTTGAACTGGTCAGAACCGGTTTGAACCGGTTGGAACCGGTTTGATCCAGTCAGAACCGGTCGGAACTGGTTTGATCCAGTCGGAACCGGTCGGATCCGGAGCTGTCTTAAGAATAGTGTATTTTCTTGCCAATACGATAAATGCACAGCCATGGAATTTCAGTGGAAAACGTTTAGAGTTTTCACTTCAAACTTCCTGTCAGTCTAAACTTCTTAAAGTAATCTATCAAATGTTCCTTTGAGGTATAAAGAAAAATTGCTTATGAAATAGCTGTATGTAATTCTACAGACCAAAAATTTCCATCTATTTTTCATAGTGATTTATTATTTAAGTATTATTGCCATGCCCGGCCTCACTCCTTCCATTCACTTGATATTGCTGAACGATAAGAACTTAGGAAACAAAATTATTATAATTGTATGGAGAGAATAACTTGCATATAATCCACAGGAGCTGATACTTTCTGACTCCAACACTGTTTGGCTGAATATTATGAAATATTCATTGCTGGAGAACTCAAGAGTCAGCATCTGATTAGAAGGACTCCAGCCTGAAAATATATTAAAAGCCGTTGAGTGTTTGATTTGTTAGCACTTAACAGGTCAACGACGTTTAGGGGTCACTGCACTTCCACAGATAAAGACATCAGAGTAACCAGGGGGCTTGCATAAATTATTATTTCTACAGTAGCCCTGCTGGAGGATTAATAGGTTGGCTTTATGGGGTTTGTTTAACAGCATTTAGGGCAGTCAGATGACTGAACTTCTTCCACTGATCATTCAGGGAGTTGTTTGGGGTGGGTTTGCTTCTTTTTTTGGGACAAGTGTTCTCCCTAGCTAGAGTGAATGAAAGGGATGTTTTGTTCTGTAAATCCTGTTATGAACCTTGCCCTTTCTGCTGTCTCCATTTGGAAACATTTTATGACATTTAATGAGCTTGAGCACTTGGTGGAAGGAGATTTAGACTTCTTGTACACTTGCTACTGGGTTTGCAACAGCAATGCAGACAAGAATGAAAGTATGTGATAAAGAAGTAGAGGCTTTGCCTCACGTCTTGACCAGATTTCCTCGTGGCCTGTGGAGTGCATATGGCTTTAGTGTTTCCTGTCTGGAAGGAGAGGCAAAAATTAAAGTGTTTGTTTTATCCTAGTTGCACTCAATCACTCAATTACATATGTAAAGCTATGACACAGGAGTTAAATCCTGCATATATTCAGTGGTATTATAAAAAGCAAGCTGTGAATGTTTCTTTCTTTTATTTGGGGATTTTTTTTTTTTTTCTTTTTATCTTTTTGTCTGTCTTTCCCAAAAGCAAATACCCTCTATTCCGAACAGCAGAAATAGCCTGGTGTTATTTGTATGAAATGCCAAATTTAAGAGGGAGACAAGCTATTAATAGGCTGGAACTGTTTACTGATATTTATGGGCTCTGAGATGCCATTTGTTATAGCAGAGCAATCACAGCTGAAGGATACGTGCAGGATGTACAGGGTGTAGCATTATGTGATGCCAGTTCAGCTCCTGCTCGTCTGGCAGAAAAAGTGCAATGGTCTGATGCCAAAATGTTAACAAGGGCCTTGTGTATCATTTCCACTGAAATATTTTCTGAATCATCACTGATCCATGTGGCAGGCGCTGATTTCAGACTGCTTTGTTCATGCAAAATCCACTAAATCACAGTCTGAATTCCAAAGTCATACACTCCACTGTGCCTCACTGCTCTTTCATCATCTCAGCAAATGTAAATATTGCAGCATTTCTTTTTAACCAATTGCTGGATGAAGGAGGAGTCCTCCAGGCAATCACGGAGTAAGTCTTCAAATGTCTGTGCACATGCGTGATGGTGTGTGATTTGACTTCTGATATTTTGTGTAAAATTGCTGATCTGTAAATTAACTGAACCTTTCAGTGGTGGGATAAGTGGTGTTTACTCATTTTGAGCCTTAGATCTTGGTAGGTCTTGCCTGGAGAGACAGGCCCACTTCCTGCTGGCATACTGGGGTGCTTTTGTAGCAATTCCATTCTACTTTTGTGCAATATAAAGGCACCTTCAGGTTCAGATATTTTCATCATTATAAAATATTCTTGTGCAACAGCATAATATTAAGAAATATGTTTTTACAGAAAGTAATTACCAGTAATTAAAGATACAGCCTAATACTTTGTGGGCACGTAGTACTTTGCACACACAGTTATTACATATTATGGCAAAGTCCACCCTGATGTGTCCTGCAGTGGAGACGTTGCGGAAGACTGGCTGGAGGATCAGAGGGTTTTGACCACTTTTCGGTGTTTAGTTTCTTTTCAACCCAAAAAGAATGGTATCCCAGTGGGTGAAGGTTTTACCTCATTAATCTGTGAAGAAATTCCATAAATGAGTGGTAGGACTGAGCCAGCCTTCTATGAAACATTGTCGTGAGCGTTAAGCAAAATATTCACGCTCCCATTCCTCTTGGGATGTTGTGTCACCCACCTCTCCTGCTCTCCCTCTCTTATACATGTGGAAGAAAAGTGTGTTGTCAGCTATTTGTTTCCTGAGGTACGTTTTGCCCAGTTTATTTCTTGCACACGTGCTCCCCATGCTCTGGTGCTGCTGCAATGACAAGGAATTAGCTCAGAGATGATGAACTGCAGGGCGGCTCTTTGGCAGTTGTTGCTTGTTGAACTTTAATGCATTTTCTAGTTGTGGTGTCCTTTGATGCTTCACAAGTCCTATCCTTTCTGAACTGACAGATACAGCGAATAAATTGTTACATTTTAATTAGAGATAAGAGCACTGCTCAAGTCCTTTTGGACAATAGCCATGACACGCTTTAATGAAAGTGCTACAACTTTCACTCAGCGCTCTCCTCAAATCAGTACAAGCACTTGCTCTTCTGCAGATGAAAAATGTAAGCCTTACAGCTCAATTGCTATTACTCCAAGCTACAAAGTCTAAAAAATGAAAATTTATTATTCTCATGCAGGAGAGTGCTCAAATATCTGAGTTGTTTTCGAGTATGTTTGGATTGGTTTTAAAATTTTACAGATTAATGACATGAGTGTCCTCTTTAGGAGGGAGGAGACATTGTAATTTATCCGTGATTGTCTCACAGCCAAAGAAATAATTAGTATTCAGTCTTTTATCAAGAACAGATAGCACTTCTGCACTCTTCTACCCCTGTTCTTTCCCCTTTCTCCTGGGAGGAAACAGATGATTTTGTAGCCTCATGGTGTCTTTCCAAGTCTCTTACCTCATTTCTAAACACATGTACTGCCACTTTCTCTGCATCTTCTTAGTGGCCATCCCATTTCTGTGGCAAGGTTTGCTTTCCCTCTTCGGTCCTTGTGTTCCAATGAACCCCTCTCCATTTTGCCAAGTCTTCCTCTTCAATTTTACCCTTGAAATCTTTGCCCCACAAACGCTTTATTTTAAAAAACAGAAAACAGTAAAACACACTGCTCATAATGTGTTCACAGTAAGGACTTGGATTGCCCCTTCTTATGAGTATAATTTCTGCTATGTGGTTATTTATAAATTAAATTATTATTTATAAATTATATATGATCTAAATTACTTTTCTTTTTTGTCTTAATGCTTTACAAAATCATCTTAAATACATAAAAGCCCTTAAGTACCTTAGGCTAATGCTACACATAGTTTTTAATGAAATAAAAATGTTTGCGTTGGTTTATTTCAGAAGTATGAAGCAAAGAGTGTAACACCTTTGCTAAACAGTGCAGTTTCTATCTTGTTATCTGGTTGAGTTGTACAGGTAATTAAGAGAGATGGTCAGACTCGTTCTATGAGTCATGTAGTGTTTCTCTTGACTTTCAGTGTTTGCTTGAAGTGGTTGTGCCAGTATGGTTATGTTCACCTGTCTGCACCACTGTGCTTCTTCTCGGGGCTGGATTTCAGCTGAGGTATAAAATAGTTCAGAAGAAACAGCATGTCTAAATTCCCTTTTGTTTATGCTTTTTGTTTTTACTTACTGGCAAAACAGTACTCAAAACTTCAAAGGAGTTTGGTTGCATTTTAACTATTATATTTTTAAATGTATCTGTGATGGTTCTATAAGAGTGCTGCTCTTTCGTTAATTTAAACTGAATGTTTATTTTGATAACAATATCACTAATGCCTTATGAATGCTGTAATAGACTCTACATAAATCCTAATTTAAATCAGTTTATAGTATATAAAATATATGCTGTATATTACTTTTTATCAGTTGATGCACAATGAATTACCGTGCTTGCCTTGATAAGGGCAATGTTGTCACTTAACAGGTGACTCCATGAGCTCAGGAGTCCTTGGCTATCACTAGAGAGTACCTGGATGGAAAAAAAGCTTGCCTGTAAATAACAAAGGGGTGAACTTTGTTTCTTTAGAGCTGGCTGTGAGCTGATTTCCTCCCAGCAAGGAGGGATGGCTGCCATAGCCCTCTGGGCCAGTTGCTGGCACTGCTCTATCCTCTGACCAGCAGCTCACCTTTTCAGGCTGAGAAATGGCAACGTCTCTGATTCTTTAGCTGGTTTCCTTGTTTACTTAGAAGATGTCCTCCATCCTGTCTACCTATATCCTATCTACATCATATATTTTATATATAAATTTATATATAAATTTTAGAGCCCATTAAACCATTGGTCATCACTTCTGTACATAGCTAAAACCTGACATGGTCTCCATATCTACATTCTTGCCACTTGAAACCACGAAAGAGGGTAATAGACCTTTTAAATGTTTTAAACCAAGAAAACATTACAAATAGTTCACTGATTTTACCTTAGTTTGTTTGAGAAAACTGGAACAACTCCATTATAATTTAATTTTTTTTTTTAGTTTTAAGTACACGCTACAAACTTGAAGTACAGATCATGACTTTTTTCTAAGGAAATTAAAAATCAGCACTGGAACAAGTTTCTCGTGCATAAATCTTTACAGGATTGAAGTCTAAAAATATATACAAATGATGACAGTGATGAATGCTTTTGAAATTGCAGACAAGTAATGAAACAACTGCAGGTCTGCATGATTAAAATTCATTGCTGATTGAAATTAATGATAGTTTTATTATCTCTAGTGAAAGCCTGCGGTTTATTTATTTAGACGATGATAAACTTTTGGATGTAAATGAGTAAATAGAAAATTCCATTTCCCAGGCTTTCATTGAATAGCTGCAGTCATTGAGTCAGAGAATTGTTGAAAGGAGGGCAAATAAAATTACTTATAAGACTTTAAATATTTGTATTTTCCAGGGTTGAAGTCAGGGACATGAGCCATAGTATTGCTATTCATTTTGGTGACTTTTGGATCACTTGTAGATATATTCTTCTCTTGGAATTTGTTTCCCTTGAACACATATTTAGGTTGTTCTGTTGTTAGTGTGCTAAAAATATTTACTATATCATTTACAGTCTTAATGATACTTTAAAATATTCTTCACACAATAAAATTGAGTGTAACACCTTGAACAAAAAGGAACATTCAGGGTGGTAATCAATGTGATTTGATTGGAAATGACTGAATCAGACAAATATATTTTGAGAGGAAAAGAATGTTTTGATAAATGGTATTTTCAACCTTCCATAAAACATACTAAACCACTTACCTTAAATATAAATATGGCATAGTTATAAATAAGAACCTGAAATGGCTTCAAGGGTGGCTGCAAATTGATAGAAAGTATTAAAAGGTTGGACTACCTACAAGGAGTGTCTTTGCCAGCTTCTTGCACCAGATTAAAATCCATTACTGATTAGCAGAAAGGCCATTTTAACCATAGCAATGGGTTTTAGGATCATGTTATATATAATGCAGAACATTTGTGAGTTAGTTGTAATATTTATAAGAAATTCTTAGTTATGAAAGAAATAGACCTGTTTAATGTTATAGGTTTTGGGGAAGAACTTATTTGGGAAAAAAAAATTAGTTACAGATGTTAACCAGTAAGATTCTCATGCATGTACTTCTTTATATGGCTTTCTTTTACAGATGACTTTTTAAAATGTGTGGTATTTCAGATGTATTCTGTGCCTGGAAATGAGGCTGGGGCACTTGGAATATCTCAATATTTTAGACTTTTCAGAGAAGAGAAAGAGTAAATTAAGATTACTTAATGAAGAAGTTGTTCTGACTATAATTGTCTTTCTCCTAGCATTTGATTGACACTTATTATTTTTCTGTCTTTCATGCACCTGTTTAGAGTGTGGTTATAAGGTCTGTGACAGATTGGCTTATCCCATTCACTTGCTTTTGGAATCTGTTTAGAGTTAGCAGATCTTGTATGAGCACAAGCAAAAATCTGATTAAGTCAGTACCTGTCCTACCTTTAGCATTGAGTTTAGTTCTTCATTAGTTTGTTAATCTTCACTTCTAATCAGTTTATTACAGAGACTATTATTTTAATGAATTGTCCTAGAAAAGAAACATTAGGATCATCTACTTGGAGAACTGTCTTCTTGGTCTGACTAAAAAGTGTAATTTTATGAGAAGATCTTCAAAACATGGTAGACAAAAGTCTGGAGACTGTAACCTCATGCAAAGCCCAGTGTCCTTGTGATACCAATTGCTAGGTTTGGCATCTGGCACTGATCAGATCCTTCTTCAGTCCTTCATGGATTTGGGTTTAGCTAGTATTTGTCTTTTGACACTGAGGGTGAGATGAGAAGGAGATTTCAAATGCTTTCCCATGGCAAAGCCTCCTGAGAACCGAAGAGGGAAGACAAAATTCTGTCCCTGATATTCATTTCCATCTCCCAGTGCATGACTTCTTCCCTCAAGCTTCAAGTTTTTGGTCATGGTTGCCCAGAATAACACTAGGTTTGAGGTCATATTTCTCCACAAATAATGGGATTTCCTGACTTTCTTAGTGTTTGGATTTATTTTCAGGCATTTGACTCAGCAGTGGTGTGGCATTGGTTTAAGTAGGGACAGTTTTGTTGCTGCCCACAAGATGCTGTAAAAGCCATAGCAAAGCTTAAAGATGTGTCTTAACTTCATAGAAAAAATGCTGGCAAACTATGTAGTGTAGCTGATGGTAATGTGCAGCTTTAATTATTATCATGCTTGTATTTACCAAAAAGGAAAGTAATGCAAATATTTTAAAACAATTACTTAAATTGTACTGGTGGTATCTGAGAGCTGAATCTACAAAATTTCACCAGAGTTTTTTGTTCTTAACTCATATAAATATTTCTAGAAAAGCTCTATCAAGCTGCTAGTAGCCCATGTTTTTATCAGCTGTCTACTTTTTATTATTGTGGGGACTCATAATTGCTGAGCATCTAAATTTGAGTTCATGTCTACAACTGCTTGGGAAAAGCAAGCTAAATGTTGCTGTGCTGTCTGAAAAGTTTGGTGCTCAGGGTTATCTCCTTTATGTGGGATCAGTCCTAAAGCATGGGATTTTTTTTTCAATGACTCTTATGTTGAAAGGTAGTGGCTTTAAAAGCCACTTTTCATTGGTATACTAGAATGCTTGCTCAGGAAGACTATAAGATGTGGAAGAGATGAGTCTGAATTTCTTGTGAATCCCAAAGGTTTACTGAAAGTAAGTCTAACACTTCTTGAGCAAGTGCTCCAATTGCAAAGGCCTTATTTAAGAGAGCTAGCTGTATGTTTTAGGTAGGAAAGTATAAAACCATTAAAAAAAAAGCTATGTTCTAGTTTACAAGCTCTCAAGTAAAGCTATGCTTTTTGTTCTTAATATAAATGGTATGAGCTTAGTCTTTTTGCTAATAGTGCCTCATGCAATATGTAATTCTGACCTGAATTTCAGTAAATGTGTAATTAGTAGGATCATTTTCCTAAAATTACCTGATACTAATTGCTGAATTCTGTCTGATAATTGAGTAAATTAATGGCATAATTTTAGGGTAGTTCTATCCATTAGTTCATCTAAATTTCACAGGTAGTTGTACCAAATTTTCTGAAGTTACAATTTTTCTGGCATGTTTGACAATCCAACAAATCGATTTCACTGTCATATACAATAACCTCATTGTTTTCAGTTATTTTAAAATTAGGAAGATTAGCTAGCTCTGTAGGACCTGCCCAGCTCTTCTGTGACACTCTTGTTTCTGGCTGGTGCTTTGTGACCTCTGCTTAGGTACTGGCATGGTTTGTTGGAGATAACAACTTAAATAAGGAATATTTTACTTCTCTACAGAGTGCTGGATGGGATAAATCCCCTTCTGTGGATGCTTTGTCTTTTGCAGAGGAATAGCAGCAGTGTTGCCATATTGATTCAGGAAGATTCTGAAGTAAGAGAGTACAAAATATGGGATCCAGTGGTGAGTTTAGAAAGAAATACACTTTTGAAGGTTAGAAAGACATTCTAGGCCCACAATAGCCAATTGTTGACTCAATTACATCCAGAATACTATTGTAAATTAATTAATCTTTTCTTCCTATGTCCACTTTACTCAGGAAGGTTGTGGATTTTCTTTTCCCTGACTAACTCTTAAAACTGGAGATTGTGTATGAAAGCTCTGAAATCCGTATTCTATATATAGGCTGATTAAAACCAGCAGCACAAAATTAATCACTTCCCACAATGCTGAAACAAGAGCTTCAAGAATTTGCACCTGCATTTGAAAGCATATAATAATTATCACTAACTTCTTTGTGAACTTCATTTGTTGAGCATCTGCAATAAAATGTACAAAGTCCTTTTGTAGACACAAAAGATTCTGCTTTAAAAAAAAAATTAAAAGAGTACATAATTTAGTAACAGAAAAGGAGAAAAAAGGCTAATTTCTGTTTATCTTACAGCTTGCTTTATGGAGGGAAAAAAACATGATCAGATTCATTTCAGACAAGACAGATTGCAGGATATTCAAACAAAACAGCTTAAGATTTATGTGTATGGTACATAATTAAACATATCAGGTTTGTTTGTGTTACAGCAGTACTTTATGCCATACCTGTTGCTTGGTGGTTCTTAAACGAGGTTTGCTGTGGAGAGGGACTTTCCATTTGTTTACTGTGTTAATTAATCATCGTGAAGCAAGAGTGATGATTTTGTACAGTTCCATTATCCATGCTGTGACGTAAAGCAACGCTGATCATATTACAGTTAACAAGCAAATTGTCAGTAAATAGTTTTGGAGTCTTGACTGGCTGAGTTTGGCTTTTTTTTTTTTTTTTTTTTTTTTTTTTTTTTTTTTTTTTTTTTTTTTTTTTTTTTTTTTAGTTCTTATTGATTCCCAGTTGCCTGTATGGGTTGGCTAACTCAATAGAACTATAACTGCTATGATACAAATGATCATTTGCTTTCAGCTTTTCCACTGTTGGGAAAGAGAATTTCTGAATAAAGTCTTGAAGGATACCTTTTCTCGTAGCTGCTGAGTAGTTTGTGGGGGGGAAAAAAAGGTACTTCAAATTAATTAGAGGTAAGATACAATAAAATGTTGTTAGTTTGGCTGATGGCAGAGGAATCTTCAGCTTCCTAAGAAGTACCTGACATATGAGATGAATGAAGAAAGAAAACACAATTTTCTGGTTGATCTGATGCAATGTCATTGTATCATCCTTCAAGTACAGCTGTTGAATTTCAGTCCTCAAGGTTTTCTATAATTTTGGCTAGATAGTATTCTTCCAGAAAAACTTCCATACCAAACTAAATTATAATCTCCTTTAAAATAATATTTTTTGGTTTTAAAAAGGATGCCACATTTGAAGTACATTCTCCTTCATAAAGTTGTCTACAATACAGTAGGAAATAATCCTAGCAGTATTGTCTTTTTGAAGACAGTGTTTAATTCATTAAAGGAGCTTTGTTCCTGACTGTTGTGGGTTAATCCCAGCAGGCACCCAGCCACTTCTTCATTCCCTCACAAGGACGGGGGAGAGATTTGGAAGGGTAAAAGTGAGAAAGCTTGTGGGTTGAGATAAAGGCAGCTCAATAAGTAAAGCAGAGAGTGCGTGGGCAAGTGAAGCAAAACAAGGAATCAGTTCCCCGCTTCCCGTGGTCGGGCAGGTGTTCAGCCATCCCCAGGAGAGCAGGGCTCCAGCACACATCACAAGGACTTGGGAAGACAAACAGCATCGCTGCCCACGTCCCTGTGTTCTCCCTCCTCCACTGGCTTTCTGTGCTGAGCACACTGCCATATGGCCTGGGACATCCCTGGGGTCAGGTGGGGTCACCTGAACCCTTCCAGGACCTTGTGCACCCCAGCCCACTCGCTGGTGGGGCAAGGGAGGAGCAGGAAGTGCCGTGGTGTTGTGTAAGTGCAGCTCAGCTGGAATGTCCCTGTGTTATCAACACTCTTCTGGTCACAAATCCAAAACACAGCCCCTTACTGGCTGCAGGAGGAAAACGAGCTCTGTCCCAGCCAGAACCACTGACCAGGAACACAGCACTGCAGAGAGCAAATTCCCAGAGATGATCTGTTCATATTTAAACTCCTAAACTGAATTAGTATCATCATCATTATCGTTATTACCTTAAGTTCAGTGGTTTGCATTGCCCTCAGTTGGGAACTGAAGCCTTTTTGTAAAACAAGAAACCTGAAAATTAGAATTTGAGTTTCTGGCTTCCTGCTTTCCTCTGTGCTTTAACAAAGTTGTTCTCTGTTCCAGAATCTGGATAAATTGAGTTTAAATAGACCTGGATACTTGAACAACAACCATAACCATGATGCCATTTTGTTTTAAAACAGGTGGCCATTTGTAGGTAAATTCTGAAATTAGCAGTGGTTTTGAAATTATACATAGGAAATAGGATGCTTCTTTTCTCCAAAATTTGTGTATTTTCTCTCCCTCATCTTCCAGCTTTCTCATGAAATTCTCAGAGGAGATTGTACAAATATCACGGAATCACTGTTGATCTTTAAGATCTCCAGTCCTTTCCACTTAGGTTATTACTGCTGGTTTTCTTTGAAAATGTGCTTCATACCACGCTTTCTTATTAAATCTGCCTTGGTCCACATCTAATGGCATCAATTTTCTTTTTTTTCCCCTAGTATTCTATAAAAAAAAAATGCTATGCTTATTTCACATACGTGCTGCTGCTCTGTGTCAAATAAATGAATTTGTGGGGTTAACATAAACAGATGACTGTCATTAAAACAAAATAAATTAGTGCTGACTCACACTAATTGGAGTTTCATGCAGAGGTGGTAATTCCGTATGTAAAAGAGCCAAGCTTCCCTAAAATCAGCCCTCTTCAATTTCCAGAGCTGAAAGCTTAGGGTTTGATTAATTATTTTGGAGGGGGTTTTTTAATTCTATTTCAGGGCTGGTTTTATGAATGCATTCTTCCAACCGAGACATAAAGCTTTATCGCTTTCTCGATCGCTCTAGTAAGTGTTGAGATCTGAGGGGAGCAGCTGGAGCAGCTGTGTTCCCCCTTGGATCTGGAAGCTGGAAAACTTTCATCTCTGTTGCTGTCTCAGCTGCCGGTCCCAGGCTGTGGCCTTCCCATAACTCAAACCAATTTCAAAGCAGTGTAAGTAACCTCATTGGAATGCTTTTGGAAAACCGCAGGAAGATTGGTTTGTGGCTTTTATTTTTTTTTTTTTTTCATATTATTAATTTTTAAGTGGTGTTGTCTGTTTGAAACAAGTGCTTCCATTTTAAGGTGATCTGTGCACAGTGCCTGTTGTGAACAGGAAGACCCATCCTGCAGCCAGGTTAGGAACGTTGGTGCTCTTATTTAAATGAGGAAGAAAGGGCAGTGATTCCAGCAGGGCAGATGGCATGTAAAGACTGAGCTTAAGAGGTTTGTTTAAATCTTTCTGATAGTTGCATATAAGGGTATGACCTTTGAGTCAGGTTGCACGAAGAATTGTATTTCAGACACAGTTTTGCTATAAAGTGAAGAAAACCTTCCTTAAAGACATACAAACATTTGGAAGTTGCATTGACAGGATGGGCAGAAAAGCGTTAACAAAAGTAAAGCAGTGGGAGGAGAGCTTTTGAGACCTCATGGCAAGACCATGTGCTTTACTTGCTTCTTCATGCTTCTGACCTCAGAGGGAACCTCAGACTTTTTAACCTTTCTTGACTGACTCCAGTGAAGTGTAAAATAGTAGAAGTACCAGACTTTTCAGGAAGGGACAAATTCCTGCTGCTGACCTTCATCAAAACAGAGAAAAGCATCTGTCTTTTCTTCTGAATCCTAAATCTGTGGTTGCCAAGCTGATGAAATACAGGAGAAAGCCTCTCCCTCCCCTGCAGTGTAGTGACAAAGTGGCTTAAACTCTTGCTAATAGGAATCTGTCAATGGGGTAGTGGCTGAGTGGTAACTAATCAGGATGCTAAGCCAGTAGCAAAAAATTACTGAAACTTATCAAACTTTAATAGGTCAAAAGAAATGATCACACAAAGTGCTGCCTTTCTGAACACATTGGCAAAGTAAACACTGGAAACCACAGAAACAGCATTTGTACTGATAGAGGAACCAGTGAGGGTTTAATTATGTAACTCTGAAGGTTATATTATTAAATGTTTTAGGATTTAATTTTATCTAATTATTTACAGCATTTTATCTGAAGATAGGATGAGTCTGTTTGAAAAGATCTGTATGAACTACCTCTGTCTTTTCAGTGTAGACAATCGACATTTCTGTCTCACAAAGGACAGTAAAAGCCACTCTGGCTTTGTTGAGCCCGTCTGTTTTCAAAATAAATTGTCTTCTAGCCTAGCCCTGAACTTTCCCCTGCCTGGCTCAGATGGTTGGGATGATCAGGGAGGCAGTGCCATAGCAAACATGAGCTGGGTACCAGGAGGTTTGCAGGGTGCACACCCCACATCCCCCGTGCAGGTTCGGCCGGCGCTGTGCCAGTCGCTGCTTCTCCTGTCACTGCAGCTGCATCCCGTTGTGGTGGCTTCCTTCAGATGCATGAAATGTCTCAGAGCACACAGCAAAAGCATGCTTGAGTGACAGGCTGTCACTGCCGACTTTCACTTCCTGGCTATTCACCCAATTAGTAGTCTCGTGGTGGATTTCAAATTAAGTGGTATTTTACAGTGCTAGTAATCGCCCTCTTAGGCCAGCAGGGAAAGGCATCATCCTCTTCATTTCTGGTGTCAGGGGAACTTCTGGAGTTTATGGATGATGATTTTGTCTCTCTCCCATTTATGACTGGTAACAGAATGATTTATCACTGATCATATCATATTTCCATTCAGCAAAGGACTAGTAAAGGAAAAGTGTATTTTGGGAACATAGAGAAATGTATGGATTGAAGCACAGGGTTTCATTACTATTCTTTGAACCTTCTAAATGATTTGACCTTTATCCATAAAGCGATGGCTGTGGTCAACAAAGGCTAGTATTGATTTACAGCCCAGCTAACCTGTCAATTCTAAGTTCAGCCTTTGACCTTTTGTTTTGTTGCTGGAAAAATTATGCCACGTGCTTGAGTCCTACTGCTTAATGTTTGGTTGGTGGGTTTTTTGTTTTGTTTTGGTTTGGGGTTTTTGTTGGTTTTTTTTTTTTTTTTAATGCAAAAGGCCAAAAGACTAATTCTAAATAAATCACCTACTTTAATAATCTAAGTGTCAGGAGAAAGCAAATTGTCCATAATTAAGTTCAGAAAACCTGACTGCCAAAAGAGTTTCTCGGAATTGAACAATGAGTTTTTTCAGGAGACAGTAAATGTGTGTTTTACAATGAGTAGCTGCCTTCTGTTACCACATGCACTTTTCTTCCTTCCTGCTTGTCTTTTATCTCACATCTGTACCAGGTGGGGGGAAAAAATAAAAGGTAGACAAGATCCTGATTGCTGCATTTTTCATGTTTTAAGCTTCCCCCTTTTTAATCTTGCTCACAAACAGAACACCACTGAGAGGATCTGTTTCCTTCCCATTTCTTCTTCACAGATAAAGTAATGTTTGCCCTCTTCTCTAGAGCAAGGTAGACCACTTCACAGCAGCTTTGACCTCCAGCACATGAAAGATGCATTTTTTTTTTTTTTTTGCCAGGATGTCAGCCTAGGGTGATAGTGTTTACATTGTGCAGTAATATGGCTTATAGAAGTTAAATGTGCTGACTGACCATTTAATTGTGCAGATGACTGCTTTGCTTTGCTTTTTGTCTATTTGGTTTGTTTGAAATTGTTTGTAAAAGGCTGTTAATGGAACTAATGGGAATGAATTACAGTCCTCTCCCTCCTCTCTCTCCTCTCTTCCCCCCCACAAAGGGGAAAAAAAAAAAGAGCAGTTTTATATATTGAATACATGTAGCATTATACATGTAGTAATCAGCAGCATCTCAAAGCTTAGTTTCTTCTAGTTTATGAGGTTTTTTTCTAACAGTCCAGCTTTAGGAGTGAAAAATACTTTGATTATAATGTAGACAAAATTTCCATCATTGCCATAATGTACAGCCAAATTTAACTTCTGTTTTGAAGGGAAGATTGTAATTGGATTTTAGAGAAGACAAAACTTTAACTGGCAGAGTTCTGACCTAGATCATAGTTTCTTCTTCTGAAACAATAGAAAACAGAACTATCCCATATTCCTGCCAGACACCACCCAGATTTTGCATGTACCTTAGCAGAAGTAAAAGGATTGACTGTGAGGAAAAGCTCACAAAGTTGCTTTTGTTCCACTGGCTTTTTTTACATATATTACATGAAGAAACCAGTGTTCTGTTGTTTCCTTTAAGCTGTATGGCAATTCTTGTTATAAAGCACAGGTACTCACCTAGTACCTTCAAGAATACTCAATGTATTGAAAATATTATTAATGCAATGTTCTGAAACCTGGGCACCCCTTTACTCCCACCTCAGATTGCCTGTCCATAGATTCATCAATGGGTGAATCCTTGCAGCTTCATTTTCACCTAGGACTCAGTCTAGGTCTGTAAGATAGTGGATTAGATATGCTTGCAGGAACACATAGCTGTATCAAAGAGTTTGTTAACACTAACCTTCTTTTAATTATCATTCCTTTTGAATTCCAAATTCAAATGGATGTTGGATCTTGTTTCCATGACTACAGTTGCAGGGCTCTGACATTGGTAAATTTGATGCCTGCTTATGTCAGCAATTCATGTACTAGAAATATGTAGATAGGTGTAAATGAATATAAGTTTGGAGCCTCCTTTATGCAAAGACTGGAACAGACTATCATGAAAACCCAGTGTGTAACTAGCAGGCACAGTGCTAGAAGACAATGTGAGGATATGTAGCTGTGTGCAGCATTAATATACTGAAGGAGTCATATCTAGCCTTGGCTGATTTGGTTAGGCAGGCAAACTCCCTCATCCTCCTCACCCCAGGGAAAACAGATGCCAATGCAGAGGAAGAGCTTTAATAATAGCAGTAGATTTGCCATCTGTCACCTTGCTGGACAAATAATCAAGGATTAAAGATTTAACGCCTGAGAGGGATTTTTTTTTTTTTTTTTTTTTTAAATTTCTGTTCTGGATTTTGTATGTAAATCCCCTTGAACACTGTAGTGGAGTTTATTGTACTTACATCTTCCTATGGAGACCAACATTCAAGAGAGTTCTGAAATCTCACCTTTAGTAAGCAGCTTTGGAACACGTGTGGTTACCAAGGAGTGCGTCATGGCAGAGATCTTGTTTGATTACTTTGCAACTAGATTTGGCCCCTCTTCATTATTTCCCTGGAAGGAAAAGAAGGAAATTGGCTGTTCATTACTATGGATTGCTGCAGACCACAAGATCTGAAAGCACTGAAATCAAGGGGTCTGTTACTCCCTGGAGTTAAGTGGAAAGGTACACCTACAAATACAAACCAAACACCTCTTCCTGCTCTAGTTTTGTATGACCTCCTTGTGTGGTAGATTTTAGAAGTTTCAACTTGCTGAGAGGTTAGACAATACAATTTGAATGTGGGTATTAAAGATGGTTCTTGATTTTAGGAGGGGCACTTGCTCTGCTATCATTTATTAACACTGGAAGGAGCAGTTGCTGTAGTTTAATTATTTCAATTGCTAAATAGAGAAGGAAAACGGGAGAAACTTGACTCAGTGTATTCTGTACGTCCAGAGTACAGACAATGTCAGGTAGTAGTAGATGAGCAAAGAAAAAACAACCAGGGAGAATACAAGCTAATAATGAAAGAAGTAAATGGTATGTGACGAAGTCAGCCCATCAGCAGCCCAGCAGTTTTTGAGTTCTGTGTAATACAAGCACTTTGTGACTAGGAGCATATTGTGGGAAGCATTACTTTTACAGGGCTGCTATTTAGAAATCACAAAGTTGTCTGTGGGGAAAAATGGAGTAGAGGGACTATTGATTAAGCAGGCGAAAGATGGGGGGTAAAATGTTAAGGGGCCTCAAAACTTATCATTGAGAATAACACTTGAGCTGTTGTCATAATAAAACTGCAAAAATGACACATGCAGCCTTCAATTTGAGTGACTAAACTCAAGGGGGGATAAAGAGGGAGAGTCTAGATTATCTGACTCCAACTGTGAAACAGGTTGTAGGACAGGTTTCAGTCTCAAAGACTGATGAGGTTGAAATTGTCATTTCATATCTCCAGTCTCAGTTAAGAAGTACAGTTGTTTTTCTGGGCCAGAGCCATGATGATATGCTATTGACATATGATGATGATGATACACCATCTGACAATGTTTTGCTAAATCAGGGTGAAAACCTCAGGATCAATTTTCCTATCATGTTCCATGTCTTTATAACGTGAAAACATCCAAGTAAGCTCTGTAACTTTCTCGCTTATTTTGGAGACATTTAGCATGGAGAAAATGTCGCAGAAGTGTAAGGAAGTGTGTGTGTGTAGAGCAGGGAGGGTGTCCTGATAACTGCAATAAAACACATTGGGTGGTAATTCTTACAGTTTTGACATTATGCTTTTCCTGAGAGAGACAGGCCTGGGAAATCCTTGCGTTTGCTGTGGGGGCCCTGGGGACAGCAGAGTTTCTTGTGTAGTCTCCTCCAGCCTTCTCGTGAGCCTGACCCTTCAGTCAATGACTGTTCTCACTCAGCCAGGAGCTCAGACTGTTCCCTGATACACACATGATAGAATGCATTTTCTTTTCTTTTTTTATTCATTTTCCACTTTGGCTCTGTCGTGGTTTGAAGGGAAGTGAGTTTTTTTGGAAGTAGTGGTCAAACCAATCAGTCCTTAGGTCTGAGTATTGGCACCTTTGTTGGCCACTAAGAGGTTGGACACGCCTCTGAGGACACGAGGGGTTAAAAGCCGGATTTCCCAGCAGGACTCTCTCTTTCCTGCTCTGCTTTCGGAGAGGGAGCGTCTTCTCCTCTCCCCTGCCCGGGCCTGGCTAGGCCGGGTGGGGGAGGGGAGCAAGGTGGGCCTGGCTGAGCAAGGTGGGCCTCGGGGTGGGGAACAGAGGGAGCTGGAGTGGAGCTGGTCCAGCTTCCATCTAGAATGGAGGGGTGGAGGGAGAACTTTGGAGGTGCCTTCTGTCCCCCTCCCTGTCCCATCCCGTTCCCCCCCCCTTCCCCCCCCCCCCGGTCCCGTCTCTCTCCTCCCCCCACAGAGAGAAGGTGCCGAGCTGGAGCTGCTTGTGAGAGCTGCAGTGCCTGCGATCGCCTGTGCCTGACCTTGGTGGTGGGAGATAAAAGCTTTTAACTCTTTCTAAGGCAGAAGAGAGTTATCCCTGGACGCTGTATTCTCATAGTTGGTGGTTTTAGAAGAGAGAGGACAGCCTGGGACCGAGAGGGTAATGTGAGATGGAAAGAAGCCCCTTCGATTGCCGGAATGAAGAGGAGTGGCTTATGAGGCTGGACTTTTCTTGCATAATGATAGCCATAGACGGACCCTGGACCCTCCTGACTATAAATAAGACTGTGTTTGGGTGGATGTTTTTGGCTCAAACCCAGAGACGTTCTGGCCTGCTTCTTGGAGCCCCCGGCCCCAGGGGTAAATGGGGTGGACCTGAGTCCCAAAATGAGAAGATGGCTGGTTTTTGGTACTTGGCCAAAACATCCTTAAAAAGAGCCCTGTTGCAGTGCAGGTCCATGGACGGCAGTGAGAGTGCTGGACATGGAAAGGAGGGTGTCACCCTGGCAGACCCCTCGAGGCAGTGCCATGGGTGACGTGGGAACACGGGATGGTGGACCTGTGTTTCCTGTGGGGGGGGGTCTGTGGTGCGAGAGAGACTCCTCTCGTCCTGGATGGAATGTGGATTGTCTGAATTTTAAAGGATGATGATTTGGATTAGGAACCCAGGGTTGTTGAGGGATTAAGCAAGTAGATGAAGGTAATGTGCTGGAGACAACTGAGTGAGCATGTATGGAATGGAATTGGGGGGAGGAGAAGCAGTGTTTTTGGGAGGTTTTCTCTTCTGCTTTTGGGTGGCTGGGTTTTTCTTTCCTTTTCTATTGTCCATTGTTATGTAGCATAATAAATTGTCTGTCTGTTTCAAGTATTAGGCCTGCTCTGCTCTGTTCTTGACCACATCTCACAGTCGTTCATTAGGTAAAATATACCCTCATGGGTGCATTGGCATTTTGTCTAATGTCAACCCATGACAGGCTCTGGAATACCAAAATATCTTCAGAGAGAGGCATTGAGTACTAAATGTGATGGGACCAAACCCACACTTTCTTCAAATCTAGGTGGTACTAATGGTGGAATCTAATACTTAAGCTGAAAATGATTGTCACATGCAGAATAAGGGTTTGCAAATAAGGTGGGAAGGAACTGCAAAAAGAGTTTTACTTTTCCAAACAGTGTGAAATATAAACTGTGCCCAATAGAGTCCTGATCATGTTACCTAATCAGTTCTTTGGCATTTCAGTGCTTTGGCAGTTCAGTGTCTCCAGTTCTTTGTGCAAAAAACTTTCTAATAAATGAAAGTGTTTTGACATAGTTGAAGCTTACTGCACTATTGAAATGAAAATTTACAGTACACACGCAATGTTCACTTCTGTTTCTGTGAAATTTATTCCCCCAAAAGTTGATATCCTCACAGAAGACATGATCCCTCTTGCTCTTATGACAAACAGACCCTTCCTTTGCTTTCTGTTTATTATTTACAAAGGGATTTACATCTTCTTAAAGTTGAGGGTAAATGAAGTGAACCAATATTTTCAGTTGTGCAGTTTCATCATGAGATGAATACATGATAATTACAATCTCAATTTGACTTAGATAAACAGAGTATAAAAACTAGCTATTGTATCTGTTGTTGTACTCTTGATTTTATCAAATAGCTTTGAGAATATTTAGTTCACAAGTATGTAGCTGATTGTAAATTTCTCAGCATATTTCTACTTCCCTTAGAAAAAGCCAGGATTCTATCTATTAATAATATATATAGATATATATCTTTAAAAACTGGGATTACAAGCCTCAGCTGAGATGCTTATTGAGAGGCCGAGTCCTCTGGAGCTAGTAGCCTTGTTTTGCCTAGAATTCTTTAATTTTTTTTTCCTTTTTTTTTTAATTACTAGCCTTAAATTTACTGTGTGCAGAAGAATTAAGGAGTGGGATTTTCAAACGACTCAGCAGTGGCCTCATCTGTACTCAGTGAAGTTAGTGATAAAATACTCAAAGCTGGATTTTATGGGATTAAGCCGATTTACACCATCTGTGAATCTGGCCCCCATTAACTTCAGTGGTAGCAGATTTAACCAACATTGAGAGCTTTTGAAAACCCCATCCTAATTTGGTAGTAAATACTCTGACTGTATAAACAGTAGAAGTCAAAGAGGAGTTAAAAATAACAAGGCATCAATTCAAGTTCTCCCTGTCATTTGTAATTATACCTTTTTTCCTTAGAGTTGTAACATATCATTTACCTGATGATGTGTAGGGGTTTTTTTAATTTTCTTGATATTCTTTAATCTTAAATAATGTACTTTTACTATATTCAGTCACTAACAATCTCAAATCAAGCAGGTTTACAAGCAGGTTCTCTGTGTGTAGTCAAGTAAATAGAGGATAGATATTTGGGGGTTGTGGTGTATGTTGGTGCAGCAAAGTTTCTTTCTGACAGAGCAAGTATAATGTTTGGATGTTTTATTTTTATTACAGCTATAGGTAGGATGACCAAACCACATAAAGCTATCTTGCTGTCTCTGTCTATACATGTATTTTTATATATCTGTTAGACATAGCTCAGGTATTTTTAGCTGTTGTCCATGGCTATTTGTCTTTATTGCTCTACTACAGCTGAATAAGAGAATGTATGTTACAGCAGGACTGAAATCTTCTGTATGGCATAAAAAATTGTGTGAGAGCAGTTTTGCCTTTTTGAATAATCCCAGTTGGTTTATCTGAGAACTAGGATAAACAGCTGAATGCTTAATTTTGTTGTAGTGCAGAAATATTTGCCAAATTGATAAGTAGTCAAGTACTGTAGTTAGTGCCTATTTCAGCCTTCATACTCAAATAATTTGGGTTTGGCATGGTGTAAAGTACATATTTTGGGTCGCTTCTTAACTTGTATATATTCTCTATTAAATTCAGCAGGGAGGGGTTTCCCACGTGTTTAGACCACTGTCACTACTAAATCTTTCTATTTGAGACAGACCAGAAGCAAAAAGGGCATTTCAACTTGATAATGCAATTCCATAATGCCGTATTCCCGTACCCAGGGTTGGAATTTATCTCCAGATATTGAGCACTGAGCAGTTAAAGCAGTCGCCAGCAGGATCATGAAAAGCTCCATGGTCACTGTCCTGCAGTTTGGATCCAGGTTGTTTGCTCCATAAGGAAGAAAGTGTCTTTCTGCAGACAGCCTTCCGAAGGCACACGGCATAAACAAAGGCTCCATCAACACTTCAATTCTCAAAGTGGTAATTGAGGTTTTAGCAACAAGACTCTGCTTGACTGTAACCAGAGTCAAATAACTAAAACTGTTTTCAGCTCTTTGAACACTTACTCATTAGGGGACTTGTTAAATGAGCCCTGTGTTTGCTCAAATGAGTAGCATGGATTTTTTGCACCTTGAGTAAATTCACTTCTTTTGGCTACTTGACTGTTTTCTGCCTGATTTTTAAATCCTGGTTTTCTTCTGCGAAGGCTTATCAGGCGTGGTAAAATTGAAAGTTCTTGAAGCAGGCTTTTTTCGGATGCTATATCACTAAGATATGAAGCCATTTTACCGCTTTAATCTAACTTCATTGTACTTTTTAATAATAGACATTTCCAAGTCATGGCTGTGGTAGAGAGAGTGCATATTTAAAAGTAATTTAAAAGTTAACTAAAATGTCACACAAGATCCTGATACAATTTTTTGCATGTAGATAGAAAAAAGGCAATCAGTGATACTGACATATTTTTGAACTGATAGTTTTTCATGGGATGTAAAGCAGTGGTTTAGTTGAACAGTTGAATGAAACTGTATCTGTGATCTTAAGAGGATATTAGTATTACAAGTATTGAACTGGACTGAAATAGTTTTTCCTATTCTTATTTTCTACTATTAATGTAAATTGCTTAATTATGGTTTAAATGAAATCTAGGTTAAGAAAAGGAAAACCCTTGAAATAGCATCTGCATGATGGGGCTCAGTACAGCAATGGTTCTATTGTATGGCCCTAAAATAATCTGTGTTCTCATGGAGAGAATAGAATTCTCCTTGTGGGCACAGTGCTGCAGCAATGAGATTCTTGCTTTCAAGATGTAAAGTGGGATCTCTCATGTTTTGTGCTGTGAGTTTGAAAGGATCATTTGATTCAGGGATAATTTATGGGTGTTTCCTACATAGGCTTTTGGAAAGACAGAGCCTGGCATGCTAAAAACCAACTAATACTTTTACTCAAATCTACTGTTTAATTATTTCCCAGTCCTTTTCTCATCAATGTAGTCATCTCTATGAGTTTAGTTGCTTTACATTTTGAATATAAGCAAGATTTCAGTCCACAGGCTTTTGTTATTAGGCTTTGGAAGAGATCTGAAATTGAACTTCATAGCAGAAAATGCCCTTTTGAGGCCCAGTAACTGATGCTGAACATGTCAAACTAGTAAGACAAAACCTTCTTTGGAAAATAACCCCAACAAAGATGCTGATTGGCCATCCTAATTTATTGCTTTTAATTCAGAGAAATGGAAAGCTGGGCTAGGTAGATGTGAACTGTTGTATGTATGATTGCATTGGAAGGGACTCATGGCTTCCTTGTTGTCCAATCCTTCTCTCATTTCATGTGCTCACTGGAACTTGGTACAGCACAATAACACAAAGTAGTTAATCCATTGAACTCCAAACGTTCTTGCTATTGGTTAGGTTTTTTTGAAATGCTAAAAATAGCTTATGTTTATTTAATTTTACCTTGCATTTGCTGCAGACTTTGTTACTCTGAGTGGAGCTGAGCTTCTTCTAGCAGCAGAGAAAGGGGTTGGGAAGAGAGGTGGCTCAGAGACATTTCTGCCTCTCCTGAGTGCTCTAAGAAAGCATCATGGAAAACTTTCCAACATCAGAGTTGCACACTGGAGTGCTCTGTCCTGGTATCCAGAGTTCTGCTGTTAAACCCCAAATCTACAGGCAGCCACAGGCAAAAATACTGTTTAAAGAGGAAAAACAAATTCTGGTGGTTGTTTATTGGTTCTTTCTCGCTGTGTGGGTAGGTGGACTTGTGACCCCACTTAAATGCTGTGTGTTGTGATGCCCAGGTGAGCCATGGGGCTGTTGTGATGGGTGTATGTACCTGCTGATTTCTGAGCCAGCCACTGCCTGAAAGCTCTAATTGCTCCCTTCTTGCTGCAAACACTGATTTAGAATTTTCTGGCAGTCCCTGCTTATTTTCACAGAAGTTGTAGCAGTGTAATTATCTTGGAGACAATGGCTTGATGTAAAATTTGGTTTGAAAGTGACTGTATTCCACAAAGTTATTAGAAGGAGACAGCGAGCAGACGGATTGGCAATCCATCCATAGAAATCCTTGCTGCTCTAGGAGCGCTGCTTCTGTTTGAAAGCATCACTCACACACCACCAAGTCTTTGAAATCTCATTGTGTCCTGCAGCTATAATAGGGAGGAACTGTGTAGGAACTTGTTCCTACAGACAGCATCCTGTAGGGTGGGAATATCCCCTGTAGCAATGGCAATATTTTAAGTCTTCATTACGGAAAGTTCTGCCTTGTGTGTGTTTTTGGAGAGCCTTTGCCATTGAGGAGTCTCAGAGTTTTGCATTAGGCACAATCACAGAGTGTGTTTCTCATAGCCCCTTACTGAAAGGATGATGTAGCAGTATCATGTATGACTTTTTATCATATATTAGCAATAAATAAGAAAAGGCCCAGTGAAAACATGTTTTGGATGCAAAGAGATCTCGCAGGGAAAGTTCTATACTTGGAAAAAAATCAGTTCTTCAGGTAGCTTTGACTCTAACCATTGACATTAATATTGTTCATTTAAGCATACTTGTCTAGACCTGTGTTTTTCCATCATCATATTACTGACATTTTGGGACTTTTTAATCACTCTCACACCCATACGTGCACATGCAAATCTGAAATGAAAAGATTTATTCTCTGCCATAATGACTTCTAGTATCTGTGAAGAAAGTCTTTGGAATTCTCATCCCTGTCAGGTCTGTTGCATTACGTATCTCTCTGCATAAAACTTGTTAAGCCTTTCAATATAGTGATTTTTCAAACTATTGTGAAACATCCGAAATTAGCATTCAACATCTGTTAACTTGCTGACATATCTTCAGGTTCATCCAAAATAAATAAAAAAAATGAGTAAAAATAATAATAATAAAAAAATCAGTCTCCTGTCTCCAGATGCTGTTATGACAGACAAAACTGAGTTTACTTGGAGTCATTGCAAAGCATTTTGGGATGCAGTTCATGGAAGTTGAGACTGACTCTATCAGTGACTTGTCTATGAAAAAAATATGGCTTGGGTAATTTTCTTTTTAGTTTGTGATTCAAAGTAAAGCTATGAAAACCACTTAAAGAAAATTTCACAGTAGCCACATTTTCTGCTTTACATAATTCCAAAGTTTAATTCATTCTATGGCAGCATTTTTGAATCATTCTTCTAATCCATACATCCAAAAAGAACTAGCCTCAAGGGGTCATTCTGATAGAAAGTTTGAACTTGATTTAAAATTTAACAAATCAAAAGCAGAGGTTTTGACACCCAAGGATGTCATCCAGAATAAGTTTGGCTGTACAGTAATTTTGCTCTTCACATGTATCACGCTAGCTGGATGAGGCATGCTTTGTAATAAGATGCAGGAGGTGTAAGATAACTTGTCTTCTACCCCTCCCATCAGGTCTGCTCCCAAATCTCAAAATGGATAACTGTGTCCAAGTAAAACTTCCCAGCAGTGTTTAACAAACTGAAATGCCCCTGATGTATTACCGAGTTGCAGGAATGGAATTTTTGCATAAACAAGGGCTTATCATGTCTCCCTTTCAGTCTTACCCATTCTTTAGAGCACCGTCACTTCTTTTTCTCTAAAGACACATCTAGACTTTTAAGTTATCCTTTTCTGCTCTCTTTTAAACTCCATATTTAACTGAAGTATTTTCTATAGTATGATGGCAAAGCTCAGTTTCCAGCTAGAACCCTGCCAGTCTAATTGATTAGAGTTTAAGGTGTTTCAGGAGACATCCAGAGTTTTTTGAATTTATGACAAAGTTGGATGAAACACGGGTTTATTTACTGAATTCTTGAGTTGAGAGAACAGTATGGAGGGGAGAGATAGAAAGGACTATTGCTTTTGCAAAGCTGATGGAAATTTCCTGGTTTTGTTGATTTACTTTCTACTATTATGAAATATTACTCTTCAAGCATTTTTTTTTTGGTCAGTAGGTTCCTAAATACACAGAAGCATATATAAATAATACGAATAATATCATAACTGGTAAGCATTGCCACCTGCTCAAGTCATAATTTGGGGAGAATTTATGATTAGTGGGCCATTTACACCTGGGTTCATAAACATCCATGTAGGAAAATGTCTCCAAAAACAGAGATTACTAAACTTTTTTGCCATTTTCTTCTTTATTTCCTCTATAGTCCGTGTCTAACATTGTTCTGTCTGTGAACTGGGCTCTGCAGGGCTGTCCCACAGCTCTTCTGCGTGTCATGTTCTCTGAAAAGGACATCTGCTGATATCCATGCCCATTTGAGGCAGCAGGGCAGTAAAGAGAACTTTTGTTCCTGAATTTTGTGAAACACAAATGACTCCTTGTTATGCCCAGGCTGATGCAGGTTTGAAGACCAGAAGAATAGTGGGAGTGAGACAGAATTTTCAGGGGGCTGAGTTTGCTCAGCAGAAGTTGTCATAAAAGTAAATTGTCATAAGAGTGGAATCTAGCTATAACTAAGCACATCCCATTGTCTGCTGTTGCTTTCTTTTTTTTTCCTTTCAAAAAAATAGTCAAACCAAAAACCTTTTGTCTTTTAATCAATCAGTTCTTTCTATTGCACCTGAATTCCTAATAAATACTAAAGCTTTCACAGCAGGGAATGTCTTTAATGCAATTTCAAGATATATCTATCACTGCTCTGTTCCACAATGTTTAATTTGACTGCCTGGGTAAATGGAAATATTGGAGATTAATACAGCATTAAAAATACAGTGAAATGTGCATTTCCCAGTCAGTTAAATACAGGCAACTTGGAATTCTTAAGTTGGTACAATTAATCAGTGAGACATACTACCTCTGTAATACTCAGCTCATGTAATTTCCCAGTAGGATTTTTATGTAAAAAAATTATTGCTTTATAATTTAACACTAAGTGCTCCCTGTAGAAAAATTAGAGTGCTGTCTTGTAACGTAAACAATATAGATTACTGGTGTATAGGGATAGTTCAGTCTTCTTTGTGTTTCTGCCATATTCATAGAACTGATTGTGAAGTACATGACACTGAATCACTCCTTTTAAAGTCAGTGGGCAGAATTTACCAAAGAGGAATAATGTTTTCTCAGGGAATTTTTATTTCTGTTCACTAGAACCTGTCCACACAAAGTCATTGCTGAAGATCTAATGATATGTTTTTCTTTGAGTTCTTCAGAAAGGCGAAATCCTAGAAATTATTTCCAAACTACCAAATTAAAGAACGTAGATTCTAGTGAGACGTATTTCCATTATCTGATGGTAGTTTTAAAAAAAAGTAAAGTAGCCTTTCATAAAGAAATAAAACATTAAACAACCTGTTCAACTGTTTTGTATTTAGCTATGGCAACAAAAACCATAACTCAAACTTTTGACATTCTCCTTATTACTGATTTTATTGTATTCTTTTCCATTCTCGTTAATCTGTTTGCACGCCCACTTTAGTAAATAGTCTACCTAGACACACTGTAAATAGAACTGCAAAGCGGATGAATGACCTCGTTTTTAATCCTCATTACAGTTTAATTTCTTTTATTGGAGATGATTTCTGACCTTGATTTTTTTTTTAAGCACATATTTTAAGCCTTCTGGCCTGGGAAATATTTAAAATATATTTTGCTTTATTAATTTATCATAGTGACAAGAAAAAGATATGTGTACCTTTAACCGTTTGGGTCAGTATAAAACTATGTTCCTGGAAATGAAATACTGTAATTAGAATTCCTCGGAGGCAATGTTTTCTTTTTAACTTGATGTTACAAGAGAAGAACTTCAAAGGCTTTGTGACTTCAGCTGATAGTAGAGCAACTCCCTAAGGCGATCTCAGTTAGACAGCTCAGGGATGGCCATTTAGTGGTAGATAAGGGACTCTGTGAAGTTAATGAGTAATTCTGCCATTTTAAAATGCATTGCATTTTTATTTATTGGTGAAAATTACAGTTTTGACATCTTAGTTAAAAGTTGAGTAGGAATAGGGAAATGGTGCTGGTAATGTAAGAATGATCAGAGGTGATAATATTGTAGCACTGGCAAGTAAGCATTTTAAAATAAAGTGCTTTTTCTTCCAAAGGCTCATAGAGGAGAGAAAAACTTATTAGATCAGCCCATCACCAGTGCAGTTACTTCCCAAAGGAGAGCAATTAAATTGGTGTTTAAATTACTTAAACATGGGTGCATCTTCCATGTCAGTGGAGCAGCTTTCCACAGGCTGGTGGCACATGGTGGGAGAGTTCCTGTGCCCTGCCTCAGGAGCAAGATGCCTGTGGCTCCTGGCAGGCTGGGAGGGGCTGCTGGTGCTGGGGACACTTTGGTGGGGCCAGCCAGGGCTGGGGACAGTGTTGGCACAGGAGCTGTTGACAAGACAGAGACTGCAGCCAGGCTTTTCCTGCTGGGATGTCCATGCAGGCTGGGCCAGCGTTTAGGGTTTAGTCAACCCGAAACCTTGTTCTTTCTCTTTATGATCCTTCTGTCTGGACAGCAGATTCCCTTTCTCTGTGCCCCACCAGTGGATATTTCAGAAGCTGATAGAGTACTAATCAGAGGCCAGAGATGGAAAGCAGCAGGGAAAAATAAACAAACAAATGCTGGATGGCTAGGATGGAAAGGAGGGCTTTTGGGCTGCAGGGCTCAGACAGAGGTGAGCTACAGGGGCTGGCGAGCAGCAGCATGGGCAGTTAACCTGGGAGAACAGGTTATCCTGGGCTGTTTGTTTCTGCAGTGCTGCTGATTGCATGGACAAGGTCTCCTGCCTTTCCCTGCGAGACTGGTGTTGTTTACCCTGGCTCCCCATCCTCCTGACAGCTGAATGGTGTCTGACACATGTCTGACAGCCTGGTGCCAGCCACAGCCAGGGGACAGGAGGGCAGGGCAGGGCAGGGTGTTGTACCCCGTGAGCACAGCACACAGAGCCCAGTCAGCCCAGCCAGGATCCCCTCCAGCCTCGCCGCCTCTGGGGGCTCCAGGAGCCACAGCCAGCCTTAATAATGGGTGGGAGCTCTGAGCTGCAGCCCAGAGTTCAAAGCTCAGCCCGTCTGTGGATGTGAATAAGGCCACTGGACATGTGCAGTCCAGCAAACCCTCTCCTTTCTGCCCTTGAGACCTTGAGAGTTCTCCTGGTAGTTCCATTTCCAGTTGTCTTAGAGAAGGAAAAGGTTGGGGTGTGTGCATACTTCTGCATAATGATTCCTCTTAAGTCTTTAAATACATCTGTATTTTTGCCCTCAACTTCTCATCAGTTTGTTGAGATGCTTTTGAGCCATTGTGTGGAATGTTCTCTCCACAGCACACTCAGCACTACATAGAGATAGATTATAGTCTCAGCACAATATAGAAGGAGTCTATAATCTTTGTATCTTGCATGCATTTATTAGAAATCCAGTTTAATTCTGTTTTCTGTTAATGGGAAAGAAAATGCATACCCTACAAGTAAGTATTTAAAGTGGTAATGCCATGGTCTTTAAAGTGGCAATATTGCTCTAAGCTGTTCCACAGGATGGTAGAGTACTTAACTGAGATGGTGTCTGAATGACACAATGACAAATCAGATAAGTAACATATATTTCTATTTTAAAAACACTGAAAATCAGTTTGTCTCATGAACTGGCATGTTTCCTAAAGCATAGGTACTACTACTACTGTTGCTACAATCAGAATAGCATTGTCATTAAAGAAAGGTAAAATGCCCAGTTCATTTAGGAGAGACTGCAGTTTGTGTGCCTGTATCCTTTCCCTCCTTCTGACCCCTGAGAACATGCATTGACTTCAAAATTCACAGAAATCAAATTAAGTGCTACTTAGTTTTTAGAGTGCCTTTCATCTCAGTGGAAAAGCAGACCAGAAATGGACCTCCTGAATAACACAGGCTTTAGAGTGTCACTCAGTAATTTTAACATCCAACCTGCAATTTGTGGTTGAGCTAGGGCATATCCTAAAGACAGACATCCAATCTTAATTAAAAGATTTAAAATGAGGGAGAATCTACTGCATTCCTGGACTGTGGAGTGTTCTCTATTTTCTGGACTGAATTTATCCAATTAGAACTTTCAGCAACTGGACTCTTTCTGTTTGCCAGATTATACTTTCTTTTTTAACTAGAAATATTCCTGTTCTCTGGTACTCAACTAGGAAATAGTTGTTCAGGGTTGACATGCTGCAAACATAATGATGATTATATTAAAAAAATTCAGTAAGTGCAGTAACTGCATCACTGTATTTCTTCATTTGTTAATATCTTGTGGTGCAAATTCAGTGTGCTTGCTTTATTTTTCTGTACATCATAAATATATGAAAAAAATCCTAATATCGATATTCACAAGAAAAAAGAAATATAAACATACAGATTAAGATTGATTTAAGTGGTTTATATTATAAGCATTATCTAGGAATAAAAAAGCTTTTCTTTTACAGGCTTTGTTGTGTGCTATTTCTTAATCTTATTTCTCCCTGAACTTTCATATGGTCTTATAAATCTGTTGTGACAATATTTCCTACTGAGTTTCAGGTAAAGGGCAGGTGATAAAAATGTAGGAAATGCAGTTTAGTTCAGTAAAAGGAATTAGATTTAATATATAACAACTTTGATATACAGCATGACAGGAATCTTTCAAGATGCAATGCCTATGCAAAATTTCATTAGCTAATCACTTCAGTACCTGAAAATTGTTCTTTATCAAGTATTATGTTCCTTCCACCTGCCTTAGAAGTAGTGATCAGATTTTTAAACTAATCTAGTCTATCTTTTATTTTAATATCTGATGAAATATTGCAGGGGTTTTCATGTCTGTGGCTGTTATTTTAGAAAGGAAAAAACATCCATTCTTTTAATTAAGATAAACTCGCAATAAAATCTCGTTAATGGCATTGCTCTGAGAAACACATCCACAGGCTGTCGTGGCAACAAGAGATGGAGATGGAGAAATATATCTCCTGGCACAAATTTCTAGAAGTAATCTTCTATTATCTTTAAAGAAAACAGTGAGTTTTAGCTTTGCTTCCTATGTTCATAGGAAAAGCGTCGTATTTTTTAAACACGCAATTAAAACCCCCTAGAAAATATTTAAAAATCTCCATTGTCATTGCTGACATTGTAGCATAATCTCTAAGGATTGCCATTTTAATGCTAATTCCAGAAGCAAACGGAGCCAGCTGACATGTGCAGTATCAAGAGGAGAAGGTCAGCGCAGCAGCTCGAGACTCAGGAAACAGCAGGAGACTGCATTACCACTCATTACATATATTACAGCAGGCCTTGGGGATTTCTGCATGGCCAGGACATTGTTATGCTCAATCCTGTGCAGGGTGCAGCAAGAGCAGTCCACGGGCTGCGTGATGGCGAAACAGGAGCAAGGAAAATGTTCATGGAAATTGTCCTTTCTTGGTTTAATTCTTTTTTTCTTAATTCATGCATGTTGAACCAAACCACACTGGCATATATTCAGTCTTTTGCTGTCCCCTGTGCCTCTGGCTGTGACTCAGCTTTTAATTTGATGACTGTCATTAGAGGAAGCGAGGGACACTCTGTGGTTTATGAATTCCCCCTGATGGTACACATATCTCCATGTACTCCTCTAAGTGTACAGGCAGCAAAGAGCTTCTCAAACTCTTTGGGATCCATCTGGCTGCATGCTCAGGCAAATGAAATTACTTAAAGTGGAAATTATTTTATATTGCATTGATTTTTCCGCCCCCACCTCCACCCCCCAGTTGTCATTAGCCACAATTGTTGTTTTCACCTGGGGATTCATCATCATTCAGATCTGTCTGCCGTGCACACGGGGTCTGGCTTTCATAATGTTTAAGACTGGAAAGGATCAATAAACCATTTAGTCTCATTGGAACCGTGCATGTCACATCTGTTAAATTTCACCCAGTGAAATTTCACCCATCTCTGCATGCCGAGACTGGCAACTTCATATAAATAAAATCATTTTTTTCCAGCAGCTGAAGACAGCAGAGAGTGGAGCGTTAGCAGATTCCGAGGTGTGTGCCAGGTGATTAGTTTGCTAGGAGCATCCCAGCAGGTGTGCCATCATGCATGCTGAAAGGGGAGATGATTTCTTTCCTCCTGTCAGTCAGACCTGTGGTATGCATCCCATCTGATTGTACTGAGGGGATCGCCGTGACTCCCCACGGGAAACCAGAGCACACAGGCAGCTCTCTAGGAGCAGGAATTCTTCACGACTTGGTGACCAATATGGAAAATCATAAGGGAGTTAAGGTTTTGCCTTTAATTCCTTCTTTCCACCTTGCAGAAATTAAAAGGAATAATGTGAAGAATTTTATCAATTAGAGCAGAATGTGTATGATCACTTTTACATAGATTTGCTGGGAATCATATGGGATTTCTTTAAAGTCCTAAGTCCAGCCTGGGAAAATAGATTCTTTCCTAAGACTTTAATGTGAAGACACCTCTCTGGTGTGAGCTCGGGGAGCCAAAACTGATGGGCTGCCTTCTACCACTGTGTAAAGGTATAGCCAGTTCTTCTCTTGCATTTGCAGTTTCTGTTTGTATACAACCAGTGATTGCTGCACTGTTTCACCTTTTTATTTTTCCCTTTTTTTTTGGTCACAGTTTTACATCAGGAACACATGCTGTGGCAGTGCTCTGCAAGCCCTGCTGCGCGGCGTGTTTGTCTTGATGTGGTTCTGGAAGCAGGGTAGATATTTGCTGGCTTAGAAGCTGCTCAGTGCTGCTGCTGCTGAAGGGAACGGGCTGTTCCTGCCTCGGCCACAGCCAGACGTTCCCTTTCTCCCTCTGCCTTGGCTCTTGCACTCTCAGGGTGAACCAAGTCCCCTGGTCTGACCAAATCTACCACGGGAAAAACTAAAGCCGCCCTTGTCTCTGTGAGAGTCACCGAGCTGATCCAGGTCCCCACGAGGAGCTCTGCAGCTGCCCCCCGGCCAGAAGGGGAGGAATTTGAGCCCTTTTACGGTGGTGGTGTGATGTCAGATCAGTCTCACTTGCTGGTGACCACATTGTCTCTCCCAGCAGTTCTGTGCCAAGGTTAGCCTGGCCCTGGCACGGAGCCACGCTGCTGTGGCTGGGCTTCTTCCCTGTCCAACAGGAGTTTATTTGGAGGGTTGCAGTCTATATTGTTTTAGTTGTGCTCTGTGAAGGCCTTCCAAGCTTTAGTTTTTATTCTCTTATTACAAGAGTTATATTTTAATCTCAAAGGCGTTATTATTTTATTTGTCAGTATAAAATAAATTTTGCTGAGTTGCAGTTGTTTAACCTGGTAGGTTATACTGTAGCAGTAGCCAAGTTGCTTTAAGTCTTTAATTATTTATGTACTTACTAAGCTCTCTGTCATCTGCATGCTTGCAATAGAGATTTTATGTTTAGATCATTGTTTCCAACAAAAGAAAAGCAAACCCCTCAACAATGAACCCAGCAAATCAAACCCACAACCAAACCAGTTGGAAATAGCAATGTACAAAGAACGGGTCGCTAGGGACCTTAAAGCACTCCATTTTATTCTTTGTGAGCTAAAAAGTCATAAAAAAGAAAACATACAATGCAAGTATTTAATAAAATCAAGTTCACCTATTAAGCTGGAAATGAAAATCTGACATATCAACACAACAGAGACCACTAACACCATCACAAAAATATAACAGATTGGTTGCTAGTCCTGCTGCTTGACATTATTGATATCTGTAGGCTCTAAATACTTATTCTTAGAACAATGAATACACTTTACTTGTTTATAGTTTCCAAGGTTTGAGTATTTGGGGTTTTACTGCTTAATAGTATTTTCCTGGCTTTTTTTTTTTTTTTTTTTCCCACTAGTGTATGTTTTTCCATATTTTAAATTACTTTTAGCTATACAGGTAGACACAAGTTAGAAATTAATCTGGAAAACTTAAAATTCTTTCTTCAGTACCATGTCTAAAGTTGGAATGACTACATTTTGTCTCAGTAGCTCCACTTTTTGTCCTAAGGACTATGATTTATTTCTTAAAAAAATCAAATCTTCTATTGCATGCATTGCATTTCACTTTTTCTGATTATCAATGTATATGAAAATTAAAACTCAGCATCTGCAAATATGAATTAATTGTTGGAAAAAACCCACCTTACTTTCACTCTTGCTGTAAACAGTAATGTTGACAAGGATAGTAGCAAATACTTTTTATCAGAGATAATTTAAAATTGAGTGCAGTTTCACTCTGAGCTACAGAAGAGCATAAGCTTGATTCTGAGCTCTACAGCATCAAGCAGGGTTGAAGTTGTCTCATTGTTTTGGTCATAAAAACCATAAGAAACAGGTCTACAGATAAAACCACTAGAATTGAGAAATTCTGTTGCTTCCTTTCAGGTGATGCAGTTACTAGAAAATTAAATTTAGTACCAGCAAATTCTTTAATATATTCCATCTGGCTGACTTTATCAGTGTAAATAGAAAATATGTTCCAGTTTTGTCCATTTCCTGCAAAATAATCTTACTGGCTTAAAGCCAATTCAGAACACTCAGAGTAGGTCTTTGACATGGGTCGAGTTTTATAGAGTGGATCTGGGATTCCTGGTACCAGAATCATGAGTAAGAGATGGTGGGAGGGAGTTTTGGGTTGCTAGCAGCATGCTCTGAGCAAAAGCAAGGAAGCAGAATGGGGTCATTTGCGTAGGCACGGCCTGATGCTTGAAAAAGGGATCAGTGATTGGTGTATCTGGCAAAAGTGGGTTTGCACATCTGAGGTGAGGCACTTGGAGGCTTATTATAGTATAAATCTTTGCTCCTATTCTCAGCCTGAGCAAATAGAGAGAGCTGCACTGATTTCTGTTAAGATGTGCATATGAAAATAAGGGGAGGTTGTAGCTTTCTGGATCAAGGTAAATAGGAAGCCTCTGCCTCTGTCCATACTTGTTAGACAATGTACAATTTTGACACTCTTAGTCACACACAGATCTCAATGTGTGATGCCAGGGAGCTAGAGAGACAAAACAGGTTCTTTTAAACAAATCTGCCTTGAAACTTGTCTTGGCTGAATATGCTGAAAACTCTGGGTGAAATTTTATTTGGGTTTGTATGATCAACAGAACATGGAACTTGACCCTGTGAAAAAATCTGTTCAATCTTACTCCAAATAGAGTGCTTAACATCACTTTTACAGCTAGTTTAGCTCCAGATTAGGAGAATACAAAATTTACAGTAAAAGGAATTAAAATAGCACAGTGGGTACTCTCCAGACTTGATCCTCTGTGAGTGCTAAGCAATTTTTCCATGGTCTCCAAAGCAGGAGTGTTGGAAGGCTCATCTGATGTTTGGTTGTCCTGATTTCCCTATTCATTAACAATTTGTGTGACTGTGGACTGGTTGGATCACATGTGCTTCAGATCTCTCTGTCTGTAGAAAACATACAAAACTATTTTCTTGGTCACAATATCATTTTGAAACCTCCAAGCACGTGACAAGATCAGAGCAATGGCCTTGTCCTATCACACACAGTGAGTTTTGCACCCCCTGGATGGATATTGTGAGAATCCTTCTTGGCTCTAACTGCAGTACTCAGACGTCAGCCTTCTGGGAAGCTCTAAGAACTGAATAGTCCTCCTAGCATGGCATTTCTCTTCCTTTCTGTTCACATTTGTTCACTGTGAGATGTGTATTTCCTTCCCATTTGTTCACCTGGAGATGAATCCAATTGCATGGTTTTATTAAGATTTACCAGGAAACTTTGGCACTTTCATTTCTAACAGGGGATTGTAAATGTGAGACTGCTTGAACATTGCAAGGAAAGGTGCTTGGTCTTTTCAAATATCCCTTTACTCTTTTAATAGGAAATGGGGAATCGTGGTATTTCCATTACAGCCATCTTTTATGATTCTGTACAAATTCTATACCTTTTAATAGCTGTCTTCAAGGTTATTGATTTATTTTTTCTTTCTCGTCCTTAGGATCAGATCTAAGTGCAATTACCTGGTATGTCACTTATTTTGCCTTAATTCTTTGACTCGTGAGAGTCATGTTTCTAATATGACACTGACCTCAGGAGTTCTTTCTAGTCCCAGACAGCTTCCAGAGTTCCATTTTTGTTCCCTTCATTTTAAATATATGAAAATATCTTTGGCATTGGAGAACGTGGGAAAGTGGAGCCATTCATTTTCGGTGTTCCAAAAATACAACAATATAAACAAATTACCTGGGCCAATACATGATCAATACATGAAAAGGAGCTATGATTATGCATTAGGATCATATACCTGATTTTACAACTCAGTGCTAAAGCAGCCAATTGCCATCATATGGCAAGAATTTGAAACCACTGAAAATCAGGTCTATTTGCACACCAGTGACTGAGGTGTAATTTGTGTACCCCCTTCAGAAACTGGTATGTAGTTAGTTCTCCATGGTGGGTTATCCTAAAATGTTTTCAGCTGTGTTCTTGCTCTGCCTGGTGATCCCTTTGGACAGGATGAGTATGGTAGATATTTATGTTGCTTCATGTGCTATAGTTTTAAATAGTATTGCTTATATCCTATGAAGTAATAGTCTGATATGAGCAGATTTCCAGGCTACCTGGTTAGATAAAACCCAGAAGAGTTTAGCTAATTTCCAAATGGTGTGTAGTCCTACCCATTTAAGACAAAATCTGTGGTTTTGTTTGCTAGTGGCTCTGTGAGGTGCTACACATTTTGAATACTGAAGAGCCATATTTATCATGATTTTCCTAATCTTCTGCTGGTATTGACACTGTTGAAGCAAATCTGTTCCTGCCACCTGTGTCCTTAGAAAGGCTTGGTATTGCAGAAGGAAGGATGTCTGAGCTGAATCCCCAGTTTTAAAGAAACAAGTATTTTCCATAGGTAAACCTTTTTTTCCCCTGTATCATTTCTGTGGTTGCTGTTAATGTAAATTATCCTTAGTTTTGAAAATCTAATTTATAGGGATTAATCAAAGGATAACACTTGAGGCCAGTTTACATGCAGAGAATCATACACAAATATACATAGCATTTCTAAATGCCTGTGTATCTTTCAGCATAACCTCTGTGTTTATAAACACATTGGAATCAGCACTGCTGTTCTTTATGTCCAATTTTGAGCTTAATGTATCTGTATTAATACCAAACATCTGGTTCTTCTGGAGCAGAGTCCCATAATGTACACAATCCAATGGAACAGGCAATGTCCCTGTTTTATGTTGAATTATCCTAAGATCCACTATTTAGGCTATTTTCAGTTTGTAGTATAGGCTTTTTAATTTCTCTTACATACTGATTGCTGCAATATTCAATTCATATGTGGAGTTTCTGGAGGTATATGATACTTCTTTGGAGTGTTTCATTCCTTGGGATCAAGATCAAGAGACATTCCTTAGCTGATCAAGGGAAGTTGTTCTTCCCAGTCAAGGATGCTCTTAGATGAGTTTGACAGTAAAAGCTGCCTCTTCAGCCTATACCAAAACCTGTCACAGGCTGGGGCCTTGCCCTTCTGCAGTATGTGAAAGGCAGCTATTTCTTCTCATCCAATGCTTTCCTGTTCTTTGCTTTCAGAGGGATTTGCCTGTGTGCTGTGGCTCCTGTGGTCACACTGAGGTTACAGTTTGCAGGATGTTGCCCACAGGACGAGCCACTCAAAAGCCACAGCTTGTGAAATAAGAAAATGCACGTACTTGTTTTTGTCCTCAGTGCATGAGTAAATGGTGTCCCCTTATCTGTCACATCTTCTACCAGTGAGCTCATTAGGATGGGAAGTATCAGGATCATGTCAGTTTTGTGATCATAATTTGAACACAGCTTCTTTGGACCTTCATCTACTCAGCTGTCACAAGTCTGACATAAACTTGTGGTCATAGACGGTTTGAACCAACTAACCAATGGATCTTTGATTTGGAAAGGAAAGAGAAAAACATACTCTCTTCCCTCTAATTAGTTAAACATCACTGTTTTTTGCTTTTCCAAGTAATACGGGTTAGGTTTGTGTTATAATTACTATAATTGTAATGGACTATATTCAAGTACAAAATCACCTGAGTCTTTTAGAAGTGCTTGACAACTTGATTATTGCAACTTTTAAAAGATGTTCTTTAATAAAAATCTATTACTTTTTTTTTCTTCCCTGTGTGTCTGTGTTTTTCAGACATCTTGTCAAGGCTTGCTGTTTGTTATGAGAGTAGACCCTTAATGTGGAATCACAGACATAACATTTGACCTGGAAAAAAAGTAGTTCTTACAAAGGGTTGAATCTTCACCATTGAAGAAATTGAAGTGAAAAGTAGCCTGATTAAAGACAGCAGTATTGAGTTTTTGCCATTAGACTAGAAAGGCTGAATTGTTACTAAAAGCCATGAAGAGGGGGACTGGAATTTGTGGTGAAAGGAAATTGAAAAGAAACAGAACATTTGGATTCATGTTTCATGAAATAATGTGTGTGACAGAATAGGAAGGCAGTCTGAGGGAAAATGGACATAATTTTTTCCTACAATTGGGAGAGGCCAGATAAATATGTCAGTGTTAACAAGTGAACTATTGTATACTTAGAAAAAAAGATTCAGAACAATTTGTAAATATTAATTTGCATTGGCCTTAGAAGAATGTTTTATAATGTACAAAAATGTACTTTTTCTCTGTAGCATCTTAATGAGTTCAGACTAATTACAAATCTTTGGTTTTCTTCAGTTTTATAGGACCAAGTCTTCATTCAGCTTCACTTATCTTAATTATGAAGCTATAAAATTAAGTATTTCCCAGTGTATTTTGTTACAGCCACATGAGAAATATGGAATTATGGTATGCTATGGTCTTAGGTTTTTCAGATAGGAAAGAAAATGAGGGGAAGAAAAAAGATGTTATTAGAATTGAGAGTGTTAACTAAAAAGACAGAAAACAAAATCAATAAGGACAGAATTGTAATTTTTTTTATTTTATGACAAAAGAACAAAGTAAATTCTTCAATGCTGATGTACGTGTAGTAATGGAGACTATGGGTTTCAAAAGTAAGAAGGAAAAATTCAAGCTTGAATAATTGAAGTAGGCTCTGGAAGTAAATAAAATAGTTGGTATATAAAATAATTTTGAACAAATGGACATAGGAAAACCTAGATTGAAAGAAAAAAATATGGTGATTCCTTTTTAGAAGAAAGCAAAAAATTGGAAAATGGTCACCCCACAGATATCCTGAAACTTACAGAAAGTAGCCAGATCCCACAACCAAGTGCTCACACTAGCAGAATCAGGATTTTGATTTTTTATTTCAGTAGAACAAATGCAAATTTGTCATCATTTCAGCCACTCTGTTATTGCCCCATGGTAACATCAATGTTTCATAATTATTTTGGTGGTAATTATCTGAACTGCTTCTGTTCCTTTGTTCAATAAATTGTTTTCAATCATTTATGAGAATGTATACTTCTGTTTATGGCTTTTATTAGCAGTGGGTTTCAGAGAATTTCTCAGGCGTGATGCTGACTTTAGGAACATTCACATCAGATCTCACATGGTGAAGTTCCCCATGCTTTAGGTGTCTAGAAATTAGATTTGTATAAAAGGAAGAGTTGAAAACGTATGTATTTGTACACTTGACTTACTTGTATAGAGGTTCTTTATCCTAAACCTTCCTCACAGGTGAAGGTCAAGTCTTTTTGACTTTCCTCTAGACCATAGGACATTATTATCTCTTCTCAGGTATTTATTTTCATCTCAGATTAAGGAAAATGCCTGTATTCAGATAAAAATAAGAAGCATTGTGTTGAGGAATTCTCTTAAAACAAAACGTGTAGGTATTGGAACAAGATTTCTCGTTTGCCTGGCAGTCAGCAGCGATTCCCATGGACAGAAGATAGCCTGGTTCTCCTCCCCAGATACAGACTCTGCAAAGCTTCCTGCCACAGAAGTATCTTTTCTGACTTCTGCTGTTCTCCCTGAGAAATCCTCTAGACAAGCACTGTAAAGAATAAACCACCAGCCTCACAGGTGATGTGGGGCAGCTGGAGAGCCTGCATGACATAACATTATTATATAATTTTGTGTGTTTGTATGTTAGGCACAAGGATAGGACACTTGCCCACAGACCTATTTTATTTTCAGATCCAAAGTCCTCTCCTGTGTGACACTTTGCTGCTAGGAGAGTGGGCATTTAAATGTTGCTGCAGAGGCAGACAAGGAGGAGAAACAGGCACAGAAAATGGAAGTAACAGCAGGGATGTATTGCAAAAGTTTAGTGTTATTATTATGCAAATCCCAGGGGTCAAGTGATAAGCAGCATCTCTCTGAGGGCACGATGGAGGCAATGCTACTCTTCATGAAGAAATTTGTAAATTCCCAAAAACCTTCCCAGTGCATCCTTGTCATCACTACAGAGGCAACATGCCTTTTCTCAGAAAGGGAGCAGAAAGGCTTATATACTTTTTAATGAACTTTGGGAGCCCCTTATAGAACATTAACAAATGTCTGATGGCTGCTGTGTTCGTATAAACAAGATTTCTTTTTTCTTGTTCTTGTGCTTTAGTCCATAAACTGTTGATATTTCCAGCCTCCAGCCAAATTAATGCTCAAGAGGATACATGTTTCTGCAGTCTCCAAAGTGCTGGATATCACCAGTTACATCCAGGAATTTCTCTTTTTAAAGCATGTTAAATTTGCTGGTAATGTTTCTTGAACAACTTTAAAGACAGCTGTTGCTGGGCAATTTTGGTTTTTTCATGCCAACATCTATTAATTTGATTACCTGTGCTTTAAAACCAACTGAAAATACATAGTTAACAACGTGAGTCTTGGCAACTCAGACTTTTCTCTCAGATTGAAGATATAGTCATAGGTAGGATTCACAATTTGAAGTAATTGAATTGTAGTAGAATTGTACATAGACTATGAATGGCCCTTAAAGAACTTGAAATGATAAAGTGAAAAGTATTTTAAAACCTTGGAAATTTTTCTTTTCCTTTCTTGCTTTTTATTCTAAGCCTTAAGAGAACAGAGTGCAAACTTACTTAAGAAGAATAGCAAAAACCATTTCTCAGATTGTCTATAAATATATCACTGCTATTGATTCAGCTTGCTAGACTGTACAGCTCATCAGATCAATTCTGCTCTATCTTTTCACTTAAAATACTCTCTGAGTTCAGTTTCAGACTGAAAAAATCTGGTTTTTTTTTTTTATGAGATGACTACCAAGAATTTTGATCACAGGAAAAAACATAGTTGAACTAAAGGTTCTGTTCAGGTGTTCTCATGTGGAAAGCTCTCTCGTGCTGGGCCAAGGACCTGCACAGTAGTAAGAATATGCAGGCAAGGAAAGACTTGTTGCTTTTCAGGCAATTTCATATCATCCAGTTCACTTGGATGTTACTGGTAAATCCTCTTTCATTAAATGCAAGATAACCTAAATTACATTAAGTTCACACTATAAGTTAAAATGAACCTCTTTTGTATGTTTTCAGGGAGTTGCATATTAAGTCAGCATTTACAGTGTTTTCATTTCTGTTTGTTTTTTTTTTTTTTTTTCTTTAGACTTTGGTTTTTTGGGTTTTGGTGGGTTTTTTTATTATTTTTTTTATTTTTAAAATTTTTTTTGTTCCTTGATTGTAAATGGAATGTTGTTTTGAAAGTCTAAATTCTGAGCATATTTATTAATATATCAGAAAAACAGATGTATAGGACCTGCAAAATGTATAATCCCAGACCCATGTATGTAGCAATTAAAGAATGCATTCACAGAAAAACAAAAGCCTGAATAAATGCACCTTTGTCCATTTTTTTTTTTCCTTCACTCCATACTTTAACCATCACATTCATACTTTTATTTAGAATACAAGTAAAGATGTGTTGTGGAGGGAGTTCATTCAGATGCCATTTTGTAGTGGCTGCGTGCAAACACAAAGTGTATTAGAATTTTATCTTGTGCTATAGTTCCTTATTCTGTATCTATCACAGATGCTAACAATCCAGACCTTCTGTGAATCGTGACAAAAAAAATATAGTTTGACAGGAAAATTTTAACAAATAGGGACTATCTTCTATAAATTTAGTTGTCAGCACATTGAAAAATTTCAACAAGCTAAGCAGGTGTTTTTGATTGTTGACTTTATGATTTATATTTTATTATTTTTGTTTCATCCTGATGTGCTTAGTCTATTTGTTTATTAAACCTAATAAATCTTGGCTTTCACTCATAATAAGATATCTACCATTTTTTTTTCTGTGCCAGTATCTTCATTATCTCTCACATCATCTTTCTTCTATCTTGAAGTTTGAAATGTTTCTTCCCATATCCTCTGCTAACCTTTACATTGGCCCCAACATTTAGCTTTGCATAGCCTACATTCCTCTGCTTTCCCCTCACAGAAGAGTGGTTCCCTTGCAGAATTCAGCATGTTACAGGTGATTGGAAGAGTAGAGGACATAACTGCAGATACTTCTCCTCGATGGAAATTCTTAGATTCACTTATTTAAGAAAAAGGTGGCATTTATTCTGATGGCAGTAAAGCTGTACTGTGTAATTTCATACTATTTCTGTAAGTGGAGGTTTACTCCGTGCCCAATGCCCTGGCTGTAGCCAAGACCAAGGAACCAAAATTAGGAAAACGTTGTTTGTATTTTATAGACATTCAAAGTCGATTTCTTTTGCTCTTCTTAGTGCCAGAAGAGACAGCTTCCTTGCTGTGCAGCAGCTTTCTGTATTCCTGCATTTCACCACCTTATTTTAAAATGATACTGTATACCAAATCCATGATTCCAGGAATGAAAGGGAAACAGAATCAGGCCTATGTGAGTTTTAAAAAGGAGAACAGAAGGAGAAGGAAGGGATTGGACACTGCCGTGAGTACAGCTGATTCTTTCTGGGAAGAGATTTTTGTGAGGGAAGCCTTGACTGCACTAAGTAAAACCAGTGTTGATTAGGCAGAAGTGAATGGTAGTTGACTGGGGGGTGGACAGACCGAAAAAATTGTCCCAAGCCAGTTTATAGCCTCAGCTACATCTGTTGCTGCTTTTTTACTGGAAATTTTCACATGAAACCTGGTTTGCAAGCTGGAATTTGGAATAACTTTTCTTTACATTGGACCCCGACGTTCCTGCAAAAAGCAATTAAAACCATATGTATCACTTTTTTGGATGCAGAGTTCCCTTTGTCCTACATAGACCTGGGAGCATTACGGGTAACATAAGAGGTGAATTATGAAAGTAGTTACAAAACAAAATAACTTTTCCAATGCATTTTACAGAAGAGTTTTTTCACCAGATACATTGCTTACATAGAATTCTTTCCTTGTTTGTTTGTTTGTTTTTCCCTAATGTCTTTAAGCAATTTTGAAATCTTGGTATCAAGCTTTTCCTTTGGCATTCCTGGGAGCATTTATTGCCCCTAATTGGTTTTAATGTTTTTTAAATGCCAGTCCCAAATTACACATTTGGTTATTTAACGCCAACTGAGAGATTAGGCAGATGCAAACTGATTTGTGTGGTGGCTACGAAACCCACACGAGTGGAAGCCAATCATATTGATCACTTCAGCCAATTATTCATGTACAACACGGGGTTATCCCATTTTATTCACTACCATGCAGTAAAGCAAGCTGCCAGCTAAGAGTTGTTACATGATGAAAGCCTCTGTGCTTACCACTGTGATATCGCTGCTGTGAAGGACAAGTCTTGTAACATATTTTAACAATCTTTTCAAGAATACAACTCAAAGTTACTGAGACAAGAAAAAAAAGTGCTGGCTCAATTAGGATTGGGTTGAGAAGCAGCAGTTCCCGGCCAGCTAAAATGTTTTAGATTAACTTTTGGATTCAGCAATATATTTTGAAATGAAAACTGTTGACAAGGCTGCAAGTATTCTGAAGGGCTGTGGTGCAAGGGGCTTGATCAGGAATGGGAATTCTGTTTGCTTCCGAGGTTCCTGTTGGCTTTGAGACTCGTACGTCTCAATACCTCCAAAACTAAAACCAGCCCATGTAGCCAGATGAAGTGTCAGGGACTTACTTAGCAATATATGGGTTTCATTTCATTCCAGTGCAGAGGCAAAGCGAGGCCCTTGCTGAACAGAGTTGCAGAGGAGTTCAATCAGGATGCAGATGCAAATGCTTTTGGTTGTAGACTTCACTAGAAGTGAAACACTGCCTGCAGTCATGGGGATTAATTCCTTTGTCCATTGTCATTCGGGCTCCCTCTTCTCTCCCGCTGCAGGATTTGTCATTTTATAAATCATTCTGTGCCGCTAAGATCTCCTTTTCAGCTCATTTGAGATGCAGTGTTAGGAAGGAGTACCCTCCTCCGAAAGGTCAAGCTTGTTGTTTATTGTCAGGTTATTGAAAAGGTTTTTCTGTTTTCTCCTCCTTTAACTTCTAATACCATCCTTCTTTTCCATGCCACCAAACAGCTTTGTTTCTCTCTGAAATGACCAGCAAGAGTATTATTAAAATTTATGTGGCTTAACCTCTACTCTGTAAAAATGGCCAGCAAAGCCAATATTTTGAGGCCCTCTCTGCATTCTCCATCATGGTTTAAAATAGTGTTTTAGTAATGCTTGCAAAAGCATGTGAAGGAGAGGGAGTGGAATCACAAGATCAGAATTTAAAAATAGCATCTCTGGAAAAGTTGATATTGAGAATTGTTTAAAATTGGTTTAGCCATTATTTTTATTCAGGGCTACAAATACCTCTGAGGAGAAGAGAAAAAAAAAGCTTAGGATTCTCTTTTTGGCTTTGGATTCTCTATTTTCTTGATGCTTTTGTGAATGTGGAATATATTAGGTCTACATTATCCATCATTTCTCGATTATGAAATCTCAGTTCATTAAGTCTTATCTGCAGCCTTTGAATAGAATGCAGCCTTCCTTTTTTTTTAAGTAGCAGGGCAGGTTACTCCTTATCACTCTTAGACCTTGCAGATGTTTCCCTTGTAGCCATGTATAAAATGGCTGATATGGCATGAATATCCACGTGACAAATAACCTTCAAGTGCCAGAATCCTATGTTGGATTCCACTTCAACTCCTAATCTCATACACATCTTCTTGTGACACGTCAATTCAGGGCAACAGAAAAGATTGACTAATCAAAAAAAAAAAAAGAATTCTATTCAGGAAAAAGTATTTTAATAAGGAAGACATTAAACAGGATTGATTGGATGTGAACTTTGCATTGTAATGCACAAGAAAAGGAAAAAGCTGTGTAAGGAACTGTAAAGTAAGACTTGTTTCCATCTTCATGGTGGTAGTTTTATCTTCAGTATTTGAAAGCATAAAATAACACATTGAACTGATAACATGTGCCAGTGACACCTGTGCTCCACATTAAGATAGATGGGCTCCTTGCATCCTTGAAATTTGGTGCACGATGGTCCTTGTTATCTCAGGGCTTCAGCAGTGGCTTTGTGACTATTGCTGAATTCCACAGTGAATGGATATTTGATGGTACAGGAAAATGATAGGTTGTGTGGGGTTTGTTCTAAATTAAATGGAAGAGCTGCCTTTAAGAGGTCTTTAGGATCTTTAAAAAAGGTTGTTCTGTAACAGCAGCAAGCAAAATATTTTATATAAATATTTCTGGATTTCTAAGTCAGGTGTTTGTCAATACAACAATAAATTTTCTTTTCTGACTCCTATAAAGTTAATTTTCCCTCTAGTTTCTGTATCCTACTAACAGCATTGGTTTCATAGAAAAACTCCTGGCTTCCTTCAATTCACTAAGGTTGAGCAGATGCAAATCAGAATAAAATCAGGTTTAAACTATGGATACAAAGATTGATTTCAGTATTCCATGGCCACTTTGACTTTTGGGGTTAAAAAACCAGAGAAATGTGCATGTGCAGGTGAGTAGTTTTTTCAGTAGATGGAATCTAAAGCAACCTCCCATCTTTCGAGTATGCAGGGCCGTATTTTCTTATCAGACTGCAATCATCTTCTCAGCTGTTGGCTTTGCCATGTAAGTAGGCACCTACATCTAAAAACTTGCTGGAAGGGTAAAGAAACTCTATCTGTATTGGAACACTACTTGTGAGAGAAGGAACAAGCCTTGAAGGAATTGTGAACTCCAGACAAAAAGGCAGCAGAGCTGCTGCTGACCTCTACAACTCATTTTTAAACTTGGCCTGGGGTGAGATGCTAAGCAGAATATTGCTTATTACAGTAAGAGGAAGATGAAGGCAGCTGCTGTGCTGAGACTTGTGCTGCACCACAGACTGACTCATTGCTGGAAAGGAACTGAGAAAAAAAAAAAGTAAAAAAAACGTGCCAGAATCAGCCCAGCAACCACGCAAAAGGCGGGAGGTGTGAGAATGCTTAGGAGTGTAAAAGTCTGGGAACTCGATCCAAGAATCAGAGGAAAGAAATTGAGAGGACTGCAGAAGCTAGGCTAGCCCAGAAATGTCTGAGCTGCCCATACAAAAAGGCATCAGGTCTCACAAGTAATTGGGGAGGCTTCCAGGAGGGAAAAAACACCTTTGCTAGAACTAAAGAGAGGGGTTTTTAATTACTTGTTAAAATACTGTTATTAGTATTATTATTTTTTTTTTTTCCTTCTAATGAACTAAGCAGCCAAGCTCTGGTAAGCTGTTTCAGAGTGTGCCAGTCTTGAGGCAGATGTTAAAAAAAAAACCAGTTATATTTGCTTTACTTTAAGGATTCACTTAAGGAAACAGCACTTTTTCATTATTTTAGATTTTGTTTTACTTTTGCTTTTGCAAACCAGAAAAAATGTGCAGTCATTACTCCCTCTTCTTTAGGTTGGGGCTGGACTAACATTTTGATGACAAAAAAAAAGGTGTGAGTTTTGCTGCAGAGAAATGCATAGTAGGACAATATTTAATAGTTTCTGTAGGCATGAGAATACAGAATGAAACCAGGCAAAACAGCTGGGGGCAGGCTTTTTCCTCATCTTCCAAATAAACTGAGGGAAGTATTGCTAAACTTTTCAGTGGGATAAATAACTGTCTTGCAAGGTCAAAGTGGTGCTGCTGGCATTGTGATCTGGCTTTGTGTTCTCCAGTACAGGCAGCTGTGTATCCTTTTGTGAGCTGCAGTGCAGGTGGCATTTCATTGCTCTGACAGCAGCCTCAAGCTGAAACCCACACCCTGGTTCCAAGCATCCAGAACACATCTGGGAGGACAAAAATCACCAGATAATATTAAGATGTTTCAAGGTGTGGTTGGGATGTCTTTCTAGGAAATGGGTTTGATGACTGTCAGGTCATGTTAATCTTTCTCTTATCTTACAATATAGTAGACACAAAGAAGTATATTCTTCTAGCAAAGTAAAAAAAGTAAGCATGTGTTTACAAAATTAGAATTTGAATTGAAAAAAAGGCAAGAAGATGTCATTAGAACACCATTCTAATCCCAAACACTGAAGAAGATTGGGTACTAGTAATCTTTCTCAGCCAGGAGTACTGATAACATCTCTCAAACATGGACATTGCTGACCATCTTCTCAGATCGACCCCCTTCCACGATTGCTGGCTTTCTAATAATATTCCCAATACCTCAGATAAACACTGGCAGCAAACAAACCTTCAGAATTATTCTCCTGGTGTCTCTGCAAATTTGGTGGCCTCATTAACCATGAGTTGTGTTTTGCTGAAAATGCAATTAAAATGTAGGACATCCTAGATGGAGTTAATTCTGATGTTTACGTTTTGTATCTTCATTTTCTGACTTGAACTTACCTTTCCCTACCCTCCTTAAATAAGGGGAAGAGCAAGTGCTCACCTTGGAGGTGACATGCACTTTACCAGGCAAAGCTCTCACTGCATTGCTATCTCTATTGAAGTACTTTAAATCTCACATGGTGTTAAGAAGTGTTTACTGGTCAAATTCTTAATTATAATAATTAATTAATTGATAATAATCCAGCTGAGCCCCCAGCATTTGTCAGATGTGACGTCAGATGTGACAGAATGGGAAAAAGGTGTAAAACTGAGAGTGGTGTTTCAGGCAGGGGCACATGCAGGCACTTACAGGGTTGCACTCAGTTTAAGAATCTGGAAGAATCTGTAAAAACACTCTCTGTTCTACCAAATAAAAAATGAGCCAGCAAAAGTACATGGCACTTTTTTCTTTTTTTTAAAGAGCAAAGCAGTGTTTGGAAACTTCAGAGTGAGCTGAATGTATTTCAGTTTAGATAACTGATCCTGTTTAACTAGGGCTGGTAATCACCATGGTTGTACTGAACCTCGTATTTGTTTTCTGATATTGAGAAGTTGTGGTGCTGCAGGGTATCTGTGCTTCACTGTAAATCCTAATAATGGTCTTTATTTTCAGGTCGTAGGCTAAGGAGATGTGATTGTCAGGGCACTCAACAGTGGGTGCATTTCTCTCTTCATCTAACTTTTACTCAGATCTGTGTTGCTGAGGTGACTTTTGAGTCTCACTTTATACAAAAAGGAGATTTGGGAAAGCAGCCCATAACTGAGGTAGCTGTTAAAATTCTGACTGGTTTTTGGGTTTTTTTAAATTTTTTTATTATTATTTTAATTTTTTTTTGAATTGTTATTATTTCTAGATCCTGTTGGGAGAGGGGGGTATTGTATTCATCAAGAGATCAGCCACTGAGCTAAAAGTAACAGCCCAAACCCTCTCACCTCCTATGAAACTGGTCAGTACACTGCATAACTGAGCCCTTAGTAGTAAAGTATTACAAAATGTAGTCGCAATCTTTGGCCTTTTACTGCATTTTTCATAGATTAAGATAACCATTTTTACCTCTGGAAGTGGTAGAAATCTGGCAAGTGCTACAGTTGTTAGCTGAAATACTCAAACTATGGAATTTCAGTGCAGGAAGCTTTCCTTGAGGAACACTTGAAAAGGAAATGCAGCTCCTGTGATGTACTGGGACCCAATATTGTATAAACCATGTATAAACTAATACTTGGCACAGGTTCTTCAGCATGAGATGTCGTGAGGGGGATGGTTGTTTAGAGCCTTGCTTTGGTTCCTTCTTGAGCTTTCTAAGCAGATGAGAGAACTGAGGAGTATAAAAGGTGGGTGTGCTGTGGACTTGCCAGGATTAAATGTCTCTCCCATAGTGGAAGAAGAGACGGTAGGGCTGGATTCTGCTGCCCCTCAGGATCCCTCCGAGTTTTCTGTTTCTTTGTTACCAGGATGACACATGCCCCAGTATAATTTCCAGATGGCTTTTGAAGTTGGATGTAACAAAGTATTTGCTAAATGGCTCTCAGAAGAGAGCCCAGACTGTGTTCCATTGTCAGGAGCAGTCAAAAGCTCATCTCCCTAGTTAAAACCATAGGGCTCTTTTGTGGGGATGCTTGTTTCCAAATGTCTCCGGGTTCCAATTCATTTGGTTGCAAGGATTTTCTTACGTATTTTGTCAGTGATAGATTTCGGAATAGCTCAAATATATTCCTTGCATGAAATATATATGAAAACATTATTTATATAAGTGCAGTCAGAGAACGAGGAGTATGAGCACACCCAGATAAATCAGAGCAATATACTCAGAGAAAGAAATCCTGACTGTAGGTCTAAGAGTCAAAGTAAAGTTTCTGTTGACTTCAGTTGGGAAGAATTCGACCCAGAGAAAATACGAAACATGCCTTACATGAACTGATGTCAAGATGTATGTCCTCTGCCCCACAGAAAGAGGATATTTAAAATATTTATGTAAATATTTCAAAGGCTTGCCAGTTGAGCTTTGTTGAAGGAACCTGCATGTGTGTTGACCTTCTGTTTGTTTGTTTCGCCGAAAACTCCTGCAGCTGCTTTTCATAAGTGTGTTCACATCTGCTGTTGCTAAAGCGTAGTGAGCCTGGTTTCCGAAGGAAATGAGTTTGATGTGATTACACTCTGTGTGCCTGGGTGTGCGTGCACACGTGCAGCCACATCAGTGTGAGCCTTTCCCACAACGGCAGGGTTTTAACCCCACCAAACCTGAACACAGGGTTTCTGAGATAGTCCATTCCTACAAATTTCCTGAAATGCAGGCACCTAGGAAAGACAGCTGGAGAACGAGAGACTTTGGAGGAATTAGCGTGTGTGAATTCAGCCCTTGTGAGGCTCCAGGGAGCAGAGACCTTGGAAATGTCCTAACTAATGGAAAACTACCTTGTTAGGTGCTGGAGTAACTGGTTGTGAGAGAGAAATCTGCAAGGAATCTGATGTCATTAATTTCACTGCTCACAAAATTGTGTTTTCTAATGAATTCTCATTTTATTTAAACAAAAAAAACCCTTCACACAAAAAAATGGTCATTTTTTTTAATAGTAATAACCATAGTCTCTGTTTTAGGAGAGGAAATTTTAGATTTAAGAGAGGAAGAAAGCATGAAGAGTTAGTGCTAGTTTTTATTGGCAAAAGCTTTGGATATTATTGGGTATGAAAGCCATAAATTACTTCTGCAGTTTGTCCTACAGAAAGGAGAATAAAACCATTAGGTTACATCTTTTCTCTCACATGAATTTTCTATCTACCACAAAACTTGCATGGAAGAAAAATCTAGCTGCAGAAAACTCCCTTGAATTATTTCTCAGTTGTGTTGGTGGTGTTTCTCATCTTTTCCCTCCTGTGGGACACATCCACCTGTGTGATACTAGAAAATAAAGGAAAACTAGAAGCAATAGACTGTAGAAATCTTTAAAAGTTGTCTAATCTATCTGTGATTGATGTATACAAAGAGATATGTATTATTCTGGGTGCATATCTATATCTATGTACATGGCTATAGTGAGAAAGTGAATAACAGAGCAGGAGAAGGATCTTTCTTATTGGAAAGCTCACTAAATGCTAAAAAGCCTTTCTTTCCAGCCCTGACAGGCTGTGATATATTATACTTTAAACCTGTGACTGTTCTGGGACTGAATCTTGCTTGTCCTGTACCTCAGGGAAGTGTAATTTGGGAGAGCATGCATGGGAGTGTTTTAGGGAGAGAGAGGTAAGTGGGAAATCCACAGTAAAGAGAAAGAAAGGAAACATTTCCTGGTGAAGGTGGAAAGTTTTGTGGGGTTTTGTTTGTTTGTTTGTTTGGTGGGGTTTTGTTTTGTTTTGTTTTGTTTTGTTTTTTAATATTATTTTTTAAAAAGTAATTGGAGGTGTTCAAATGTTCAAAAGGCAGGAATGTTAGAAATAGCCTTAGGGAAAATGTATTAATGGGAACACAAGTACAGGATATGTGAGTGGTCAACAGGACATGATGAATTAAACTTTATGTACAGTTACAGGCTTAATTAGAAGTTTTTTAGATTTATTACAGGAATTTGCAGTGTAATTGCCTTCAAAGTAATAAAAAATAAAAGCAGAGGTGATGCCTTATTAAGGCTTACCTTTTCTAGGATATTACTGGTTTTACCAAGTAAAAACCCTAATTTCTTTTGTGATCAAATTTCAAGAAGTGACCCCACCCCAAAAAGAGTGTGTTTTTCTCTCAATAATACATATAATGTGGAGAGAAAGAGAGAGAGTTTCTATGTGTGCACACAAAAGTTTCTGAGGGGAGGATTTCACACATGTACTGTGATGTAGAAATATCCTTTTTTTTTTTTTTTTTTGTAGAAAAAGCCACAGGGAAAAGCCACTTTAAAGCATGCCATAGATTAGCTGGAATGCTTCATGATGGAAGCTCAAAATAACTGCAAAGTATCGTTTGAAAGTAATTCAAGTAATGGTAAAGAAAGAATATTAGCAGCCCTGCATCTCTCGTTTATCTCAGCATCAGCAAATGGACACTTCATTTGATATCTTGACATCTCTTTGTTTTTATACATTTGGCTGGTATATATCAAGGAAGACACAATGCAGTTTCTTTGAACTGTGCTGCCGAACATCTGTAAAAGTTTATTTGGCACATGGTAGCAATTTTGAGCTGTGTGTATGGCAAAGATGTGCGTATGTCTCTGCACAGAAGTTAAACTGGTGAATCTGCCACATTTGTTTAAAACGTTTCATTTATCCAACATCTTTTTGAATTATATATCAAGTCAAAAATGTAATATTTAAAAGGGTTTTTTGTGTTTAAGTGTACCTTTGAACAGACTGCTCAACAATGACCTTCATTAGCTCTAGGATTTTGGATGAGAAATATATATGCATGTATAATTTACATATGCATGTATTTCATTTGCCACAGACACTGAGAATCAATTTACTCTTATAAGTGTGATCTGCAACCAAACCATTTCTGGTATAAGTGAGAATGCTTGGATTGCTAGCACAGAATGGAGGACTGTGTAAATCTCAGTTTTCCTCTGAAATTAAACTTTGTGACTTTTTGTTTTTAATGTAGCTTAATCATGATGCTTTTTTCTCCCAGGATCATAGGGTAGATGCTTTTAATGAAAATAAGCGGATACTTTTCTAAAATATATTTCCTATTCTGTCACTGGAATAAAAGCTTTTGCTCATGACAGATGTTTTGCCCCTGTCACTGCTTCAGGGGACTTCACATAGAATCCACAGACCCTGAGAAGATTCAAGGGACTCTTTGTATGGCAGTCTGTAAATTCAGGACCTTATTCGCCTCATATTTATTTTTATTTATTTATTTAAAACACAAACAGTAGTAAATCTGTATTTCTGCAGTACTAGATGTTACCATCCTATAGGCACTATAGTTTGTAGACTGCCTCTTTTTTTAGTCCCCTGAGAAGCCACTGGAGATAACCTGAGAGTGGAAAGGAGCCTGTGAGAGCAGCTGATGAGAGGGGAGGTGCAGGTGCCCATGGGCAAGGTCAGACAGGGAGCACTGGCAGAGAGCAGGGATGAAACTCAGGCCTTTCATTCAGTGTTTGCCATAAATCAAAGCCATAGAATGGTTTGGGTTGGAAGGGACTTTAAAGATAAGAATTTGACTTAGGTTGAATCTTCCGTTCTGAATTTTATGCCATAAAGTTCTTTTGACTTGTTGATGAAACCATTAGCAGAACAATTTACTCTCTTGTTTAAAGCACTCTTTAAAGCACTAAAATGCTCGAGGGTTGCAGAAAGGTCCTTGTATCTCAGTGGCAGATCCATGAATGAAGGAATGAATGCAGAGTGTACTGTTCTATGTTCCTGGGATGTTTACAGAAATAGCTATATTTTGCTCTAATCTGATATGCATATTCATATTCACGTTAGAAAATCTGCAAGGACTTTGCTGGAAGCTTAGATTACTGAAAACTGTGCCTTTTCAATTCCATTGCAGAATCATCAGAAAATGCTGTGCTTAAACTGGGTGTAAAATGCAACCCTTCTTTATACTTCATCCCTGTGAAGTGCAGCTCCTTGATGTCAGCATTCTGAGAGTCCAGTATTTGCATTAGGAAACACTTCATATCTGCTAGTGGGAATAATTAAAATGGATTCCTGTGGTGTGAATAGATGCCATAGCTTTTATTGTGCCCCATTTTCCACGTGTAATTGAGCAGCTTTGTAGTAAGAGAACAAAGGTTAGCTGTATGCAAGTTTATCTGGATACTAGGTTTCAATTAGAGGAAAACCCAATTCCTTCTACTTTTTCCAGGTTCTCTGAAGCTTGTACGTAAAGGGCATGCTAATTACCTTCTCCAATACTTCACCAGCGTTGAGGGGCTTTTTATTTTTACCCAGTTTTTCGGTCTTGGATCCTAATCTGGGAAACAGAGAGGTAACAAAAAGCATAGTTAGAAAGAACCAGGACCATCTCACAATGTATTTAAAAAAAAATCATGGCAGGTGATACTTGCTTATTTTTATGAGTATTCAAGCAAATGCATGGCTCAGCAAAGGAGCTGTGTCCTTAGCACAGAGAGGCTTAGCACATGCACTTTTACTTTAAAGGAGGTACTGTTTCTATTATTGTTTTATCATCATAATACTAGGCTGTGAATCTTTTTGATGTCTCTAAAATAGCCTTTGAGGAGTTCCAGCTTCCTGTGTGGTGATATGGTCAGTAGAATAATGTGGTCCCAGCAGTGTTGTATTCCAAATCATCTGCCTCTAATACCTGTCATTGCCAAACAGAGGGTATGGGTTTGGGGGGTTTGGGAGTGTTTTGCTATGGTTTTTTTCTGGTTGGTTGGTTTGTTGGTTTGGTGGTTTTGGGGTCATTTTTTTTTGGCTTTTTTTTTTTAGACAAATGCCATTGGAGCTGGCAACTTACACAAATGAAATATAAGACTCAACCTTTAAATATTGTTTTGGAAGAGTTTGTCTTGTTTTCATTCTGATTTCACACCTAAAAAGTTTTACAGGAGGCCTGATTTATCTGGCAGAGCAGCACTTCTCTATAACACATTCTATGAATTGTCTTTATTTTAAAGGCAACTAAGCTATGGAGAAAATTATGGGGTGAGAGTGGCTGTAAAATTTACCAAAACCAAATTAAAGCAAATGTAATCACACATGGAACTGTAAATCAAGTCACAACTTCAGAGCGTTGTCCCTCTGCCTTGTTGTTCTTTGTGAGCTTCATGAACTTTAAATGAGTGAAAGCAGCAAAACTTCCAACTGAAAGTACTTTATGCTTGTTAGGTTCGGACTATTTTTCCTATTTTCATTTCATGAGAGTGACAGTGTTGGTGACATTCATAAAACCTTGTTTGGTAGAGGCAATTAGATATGATAACACCTTGAACCTTTTAGTGATATTTAGTTTGTTTTTACTGTGAATGCTCAGGGAGGCAGAGTTTTTCTTTAGGCTCTCTGGGCATAGGTTTTGAGAGACATTGCTGCTTCTGTTCTGTTTGGACACCGAGGCACAGAGATGTGACGTGAGCTGTTCAGGGTGCCAGGAAAAGCAGAGTCCAACCAGCTGGATGCTCAGACCACAATCCAGCCCCCCTTGGAGCAGAGCCCTCTGCCAGCCCAGAGCTGCTGCACTGGACACCAGTTTGGAGCATCTCAGGCCCTGAGGGATTTGCACTCTAATCCTTTGTGTGACAACAGTTGAATCTCAGGCTGGCGACCATGGCGGTGATGAGTGTGTTGTAAGTGTTTGGATAGATAAAAACAAAATGAACTGTTAGAGTGGCTTCATTTTTTTTAACTTGTAAAAAAAAAAAAAAAATCTCAGCAGGGCAAGATATTACCAGTGCTAAGAACAGCTCTGAAAGGATGTCAAGATAGTGCTGCTATCAACATGAGCGTTTGTGGTGATCCTTCAGAAAAAAAATAAGCTGAGAGACAATTTTTCTTCGTTCTGTCCCAGGGGACTTACTGACTAGTGATGACTTGTCTGGCTCAGCTTTGTGTATTCCAATTCACTTTCTTAGCCAAGATCAGTCAACACTCATTAGAAGTAAACTTCAGCACTTAGTTCAGATTCAGTAAATAGCTTTATTAGTTTAGGTGAAATACTCTTAAGTCGTCAGCCTTACCCAGATGACACAGTAATCTGGGTGTAACAAGGAGAGAAACTATTCATAAATCCTTCTGTTATATTAGTGTCACTGAAATGGAGTTGAGTTTTATAAATTACTGGTTTGGCTCTCTTTCTGTGGAGATCTTGCTGCTACAAACCCAAGTTTCACTCATTTTATCTAGGTGTAAACTTAATTTTAGTTCAGAAAATTATTTGATCACTCAGTCATAACTGCCTGATGCAAAATTAGGTGTAGACCAGAGCTGGAATTTTTAAAAGTCCAATCTTTTAAATAAGAATATGTGCTAGAATAAGTAAAATTAACTACTTGATACAATATAGGAATCATCTGTTAGTGGTGGTAAAACACTTTAGCACAAAAGTTTATTGGTTTTGTTAGAAACATTGCACTCCCTACACATAAGAATGCATTTGTCCTTAGACTACAAGTTTGTTTAAAGAAACAGTTTTTATCCACTTTTTTAACAACAAAATCATAACAGGCTAACCTGTTCCACCAAAAGAAACAAACCCAACAGTTGTAAAAGAAAAGTTGTCTTTGTTGTGGAGGTGGTTTTATACAATGCTTTGAAATTAGGTACCATCTATGAGTGTACCCAAATAAAAAATCGTAGATAATTATTCAATGCAGTAAACAAGGAATTACATTTCATCTTCAATTTTGAATTTGCTTTATCAGCATAAGTTTGGTGATGGGCATTACTTTAGCAGTTCTTCTTTTCTTCTCCACACCTTTCTTTAAATAAAAGTCCTACATTCCAGTGTCTTGCAACCAGTCAGTTTGCAGCAGAGTTACAGAATCACAGCCACAACCACAGGAGCAGCCATGATTTACCTGAAAAATGCTCTCAGGTAAATTACCTGTGAATGAGGCTTTTAAAATTATTTTTATAAAATCAACAGCAAACCACCAGGAAAAAAAATTCCCACAATATGCATGCAAGCAGATTTTCTTAGAATCAGATGCTTGTATTGGTCCTTGAGTGGTTGTTACTACCCCAAGACCTCATCTGGAGTCAGAAGGACACACAGCCACTGTCGGGATCTTGGGGGGTGCCAGGATCTCCTGATTTTTTAGGACTGCTGACAAACAAATAGTGAGGATGTGCCTATTTATTTGTATATGTATATATAAATATGTGATTTCTAAGCATGTGGAACTGTTGATTCTTTGGGGATTTTGTCTATGAGAAAGGGACGGGAGGCAATAAAATGATTTCTTCAGCTCGTGGTTGGAACTGAATAGTAGGTGCAGATTCTGAGGTCATTTAAAATCTTTATCTTGTTACTGAAAATTATTATTTAGGCAACTTGAAAACACAGAAATTTGTGGGGCATACTGCTTGTGTGTAGTACATCTCTGTGAATATTTTGAGCTGCAGTCCTCTTTCTTCCTGTCATCTCTTGTAGTTGTTCCTGAACTTCAACAATCTGACTGGAATTCAGGTTAACATGATTACTTAAAACTTTAAAGTCCAGAAGTAATTAGACTACACCTAATGTCAACAGGCCTTCAAGGAGCTTGTTAAAGAATGTAAATTTAATTTGAGCACGCACAAAATGGTCGCCTAGACCCAGGTATGGCATCAGCCTCATTATCCAATAAAAGTCAGTGATGTGAAGTCCTCACATATTTTGCCCCAGGATCTGACAGACATTTTCTGTGCAGGATTTGATAGTATGAGAGCAAATGTAAAGATAAGGTTCCAATTATGGAACTTCTTATTCAAATCTGCATCTTTTACTAACCTCATGCTCCCATTAGAACAGGTGAGTGGAAATAATCAGATCCATATCAAAATAAATGCTTTTCGTGTTATGAACAGGCCATAGAAAAATCTCAGTTGTACAGTTTCAGTATGATTTAAATCTATTTAATGGTTGGTTTGCCAGCTTTTACTTCAGAATTTCATGTGGGTATAGAAATACAGTGGAAGTATCTTGTTAATATTTTGTCAGGTTAACATACTGATAATGTGGTCAAGGAAGATGTGTCAAACATGGGACACTAAGAACAGAAAGCTATGAATAAGTCAAATTTCTTAACATATGTGAGTAGACTTGTGGCAGTATGAAGAGGATGGGAGGATTTTCATTAACATAAACCCATTTTAGTTTCTGAAGGGCTCAGTGATCTAAATCCTCTCAGTATTTATCTGTGTTTCGGTATTTACGTCGAGATCTAGGTCACGCTCTACATCTAATTGAGGTTTTCATACAGCCGTCATGTTCCTCATGCTTTGTGACCTTTGGCTGTGTGGGAAGCCATGTGGTTTTTTTCAGCCAGGAGCCTGGGACTAGAGAAAGTAAAGGCAGGTTTGCACAGCACAGTCAATCAGCGTGGTTCTGCTCCAGATCTGTACATGCTGACATGTACAGATTTGTCACTTCAGGTGCTGGGTGATGTGGTGTCACAGATTTCAGAGCTGGACAACAATCCCACATGATCCCTTTCTAACACCGCTGATTTTTTGCAATCTTTTAGACAAAACCATGAAACATCAGTAAATTAATCTCTTTTGGTACAGATAATTATATAATTCTCGATTAAACTTCACTTTTCTTGGAAGAACCAAAATTTTAGTCCATTCCTTGTGTCATGGAGCATTGTGTGAATACTGGTGAACTCTGAAGTCTGCACATCCAGCTGTTTCTGTGAACATGGCATCAAAAATGTGATAGTTTTATTGTAAGCTACAAGTACTACTTAGTAAATTAAATGCTAACATGTTTGGTAAGGGAAAGAATTTTGACAGTATCTCTGTAAAGCAAGATGATTTTCAACACCAATATTTAAAGCAACTTGAAGACTAAATCTGCTGCAAACTAAATTACTCTGGTAGGATGCCTGACTTTTTGTGGAGAACACAACTCACAAATAAGCATAGGATGGAGCTGCCAATTTTATTGCTTACATAAACCAAATGCTTAGTGTTTGAGACATTGTTCAGGAAGACAGCATTAAAAGTTTCTCCATGAATCACAAAAAGAAATAAACTTAACTGCTGACCTCTCGGTCATGAGAGGTAACCTGTATGTGCCACCAACATATATATTGTGGGAGTCAGTGCTAATATTCTTTCCTTCTCAGTGTTGTGTGGGAGGCAGTTTAAGTATTATTATTATGACAGCCTTGAAATGTTGTTGAAATTACTGAAATTTTTGAAGTTACTCAGTGGTCCAAGCCAGGGTGAGACAAAGAGAAATATGCTGTTCAGAGACAAAGAGAAATATGCTTAGCTTATCCAGACACAAGTGGATAAAATCCTGCACCACAAACTGGGTTTTGGATTGGGGAAGAGGGAAAGATAACCCAAATTACTTTCTTTCATTATGAGGCAGTGAATAAGTTGCTCTCTACATTGTTTTTCTCTCTTCCTTTCTCTTGCAGGAGTTATTTGAAAGAGGATGATAGATCCTGTAATCACCAACTATGTCTGTGGGTGTTAGGCTTTTACATAGAAATGAAATGAGTTTTCTGACTCTCTGTCACTTGCTTTTTTGAGAGATGGTCAGCATCTCTGGAACCTGCCCTGTGTCAGAGTGATCAGGATCATTGACAGAATGGTTTAGAGACAAATGTAGCCCAAAAGTTGCTGGATTTTTGTCTCAGTTGCCCATAATGCTGAACTGCAAAACGAGGGTGAGCCCAGCCTGTAATTTTGGCTATGTGCTCAGTAGAGTAAACAAATGGGAATTAACCCTCCTCCCAGCAGGTAACACTAGGAAGTGCTCAAAAATAGTATATTTACACTTTCCATCTGTAACTCTCAGTAATTGCTTATTTGTTACTGTTAGAACACTTGTCAGATGTTTTCAATTACTTTGTTCCAGCTGAGGGTAAATAAAACACATTCTTGAGGCTGATAGGAAGAACAGTTCCATCCCTGTTCCTGGTTAGAGATTATACAGGATATGCATACATAACAGTGTATATAATATTGCAAAATAATGTTGCTTACGTGAAGGAATTCTGTGGAGTTTTGGCTGCAAACAGGTGCTCTGCTAAGCTCTCCACCACCATTGCTTGGTTCCATGTCTCGGGTTTTGCTTTGGTTTTTTGTTTTGTTTTGGGGTTTTTTTTGTTTTGTTTTGTTTTTTGTGGGTGTTGTTGTTGTTGTTGGTTGGGTGTCCCTGTAATGTAGAACAATCTCCATCACTCTGCATTGCCATAATTGAAGACTGGTGCTGATAGAAGCCAGTGCAAAGCAATTGCTAGGCCTTGTTTGTTTGCTTGCTTTGTCTTTGAGGATAAGCAGGGCAGTTCTGGAAATAACCAAAATGTTAAAAATCCTCGACTCAGACAGCAGTGTTACTTAATGATGGGTGTTGAGTACAATTTAAAGTAGTTAATGGTAAGGAGAAAAAAAAAAAAAAGAAAAATCCCACAATTTGGTAGAATCTCACTGAACAAGCATCTCATGGAGAACAGCTCGCAAAGGCGTGGAGATGAGGAGTACCTGTGGGGAGAGAAGAACAACACACGAGGAGGGCAAGGGGCTGTGAGATCTGGAAAACAGATTTCATGAGCTGTCCCTTCTGTGAGCGTGGCTCTGCAGCAGTGCCTGGTGAACACAGAGGACATCACTCAGTGACCTCCCTTCATCCCTCTGAAGTGCAATTGCTGGTTTCAGCCACGGGGATCAGTAAATGCAGCAGTAACAAGGGGTGCACACAGATTTTTTTTTAATTATTCTGTCTGTGCTAAGATTGCTTGTCTTTTGTCCATGCACACAAGTGAAAAGGCCTGGCTCCAGTGTAACTATCTTGCTTTGAAATCCCCTTCAAGGACTTCAGTTTAAGAAGTGTCCCAGTGTGCATTCTTACAGGTTGCAAGCACTGAACATTTGTTTTTCACGTGTTGATGCTTTCTTATTATTTTCTGTTCCTTAAAACCAAATCTTTCCCTGTACCATCAAAAGAACAATGCTGTCTTTGGTTAGAAAAATCTGTTGAAAATTCCTGTTATATTTGTTTATGTGTGTGTAAATGTGTATAAACCAGTGAATTTTAAGTAGTATTCATTATGAAACAGGAATTCCTTGTTTTCTTTCACTTTGTTTGGTCAACTGATAAAGAACATCTGTACCATCATCCTCACTGCAATTTTCCACCCTGGCAATTACTCACATGAGGAAAGATCATGTGCTGTTTCAGAGAGCAGGATATAATTGTGCGGGGTTTCTGTTGATCTGGGTAATTTAGTGGAAAAACTCTGATTAGACTGATCTTGCCAAAAGGTAGTAAGGGGCACATTAGATGGCTTACCTGTAATTTAGATTTCTTTTAAGCTAGGTACAAATTGATGATTTTGTGTACATAAAAAGACATCAGAAGAAGATGTATTATTTATAGGTGCTGCTTCCTGATGGCAGCTAAAACTTTTTAAATGCATAATGCATTTGCATTAAGGAAAATATGTCCAATATTGCTTAAATGTCAAATATATTTAAATATTTAAAAATTAGTTGAATTTTTGCTTCATTTAGCAATATATTTTAGAAATGCATTCAGCATTGTGAGTTGTTTTGAAAATGCATTATCCAGTTAGGAACTAAATAAAATATTTATCTGACATGCTGACATAACAATGCAAAATCATTGTAGTGTAATTCTTTTTATGGAGGTCTTAAAGTGAGGTCAAATTTCCATTCATTTCTAGCCACCATACAAGGTTACTAGAAGGTCACCTCTTCGGAATAAATAGAGCAATATTTACAGTAGAAGACAATGAAAGCTGCTCAGCTGAATCTTTAAGTGCTTATTCTTTGTGCAACTGCAAAGAATTACAGCAATTGTTGAATCATATTATTTTGCACATTGCAAGCTGGAGTAAGGAGTCTAATCCAAGTATTATTACAATCAGTGTGAGTAATATTGCTTGGTAGGGCCTGATCCATCCTGTTAGGTGTTTCTGCCTTTTGTTTTCCAAGAGCTTTGTGAAAAATGTGTCTGAATCATCAGCAGCAAATCCTGTTTGTAAATCTGGAGATGCTCCTGCCATCAAAAGCTCAGAATCCACTCTCACGAGTCTTGTAGTTTGCTGGGATGTGACATTCAGCTGTTACCAACTTGGGGGAATGGCCCCATCCTGACTTTGGTGAAGCTTTTAAGTGCAAGGATATGAAGCCTCTGAAAAGGGTTGGAAGCTTAGCCAGGTGCAGAAATGAAGCACAGGTTCAGTCAGGAGTAATAACTGCACAGCCAAAGAAGTACAAAAGGAGGACACTGCACACGGGCCTCTTCTGCCTCTTTGCTGGTGCCCTCCTGCAGGGGATTTAAACAAAGCTGATGTCTGGGGGCTCTCCATTTGTCCCTTGGAATTTGCACCTCCCCACAAATCCTCTTTTCAGGCAAATATTTCCCCCAAAAGGTGAAGGTGGATACCAGGAAGGGCTCGAGTGGACACCACTGTTTGCTCACCCTCAGGTTGCCCTGTCCTTCTTTCCATCAGCCTTCCTGTGTGCTGAATGCTGGCTGTGCTCAGAAATTATCTTAACTAGGAGTGTTATTTTGAATGAGAACTTTTCTTATTTTTGGACCATGTGTCTTTCCCCAGTACATTATATAGTCAGTCATGTTGTACTACAGAACCTCTGATTACAGGAAGATTTTAGTATTTTACTGTTCCTTCTGTGGTCTCTATTGCAATAAAGGACTACAAGTCACAAGGCAGTGGTGCACCATTGCTACTTATTTAAATTCATATTTGAAAACTCCACTGACATCACCCAATTCATAATTTAATTTAGGAAGCATGTCTGTTGTTGACCCTGGCTTTGTGTTGGGTTTTTTTATTTTCTTTCTTCTCCAGCACTGCTGTCTGTGGTTATTAAAATGCTTAGGGACCTGATTTTCCAAGGTGCTCCTCAGCCAGAGCTTCAATAGTTCACTGATTAATAGTTCTGAAAATGAGGCTTCCTTGTGTGCATTCTGTTGAGCACTGACCTCCTATAAAAATACAGTGATGTCTTCCCCAGTCAGTCTTGCAGAACTGCCCACAAAGTGGATTTTGCTGAATTAGTGAACTCTTCAAAATCCTGTATGATTTCTATAATCTAAAAATGCATTGAGGTCTTGGTGAGTAATTTTATTCCTGCTGTTGTAGAGAAGAGTGGTCAAGCTTTTGTTTTCCCACTTTCGAGGAAAGCTTTTATTTTATGTTTTCTGATTGTGGCACCACTGTTTCCACTGCACTCTTTCTAATGACATTTAGGTCTTTTCCCTGACTGCCGTAATTTAATTTATTGCTGGTATGTATACATGCATGAATAGTTCAGATTTCATTTCCTAGATAGTAATTTGCACTTCTGGCATTTAATTTCATTTGCTGTTGGGCTGTATGTTTTATAGTTTCTGACTGGCTTTTCCCTCAACAAAACGCCGCCAGCATGAAATAATTGGTATGGGAAAAGGTGCACACATGGATTATGTATAAAGGGACTTAATTGATTAGCTTTGCAAAAGATCTTAGCTTGGTGTACATTTACCCCAGTTTAGTCAATGATACCAAATTTTTAAGGATGGCCCAGCACATCACAAAAATGCCTTCTCTTATCTTATGGGGGTGGATGCTCAGTTTTCCTGGGTACAAACCCACTAGGCTGCACTTTGTAACTCTTGAAATATGGGGCAAAATCTCAAAGTTTTCATGAATTTTGCCTTTATATGGTGTTTGTGTTTGTTTGTTTGTTTGTTTGTTTGTTGGGGTTTTTTTGTTGTTGTTGGTTTGGTTTTGGGTGGTTTGTTTTTGGTTTTTTTGTTTGTTTTTTTTAATACTAAAAGTGTTTTATCTTGTCCTTTGCCTTATTACGAGACAGTAAAATGCCAAATTAAACTAGAGCTGCTATAGGGTTGCATAACGGTATTGCTTTAAGTTTTCAATATACTCTTTTTTTATTTGTATTTGATCCTATAATAATCAAAATTCACTTTGGATTCTATGAAAAACTTAGATGACAACCTAATATAAGATAGTGGTAGTTTGTCCATAATAAAGTAGAGGAAATTAAAAAGTGTCTTGTGTGGCTCATAAAAATTATCAGGTCACTTCTAAAAAAATTACTTCATATATTACCTAAAGGAGAAGTTCTGCTGAACGTTTCTGCAGAAGCTTTTTAAATCAAAGAAATATTTCTTCAGTTTAGATTTGTCAAACGATTCACACAGTACTGTATTTTTTTTCCCCTTTGTGCTTTGGCCCAACACTTGAGAAGAGAATTATGAATGTAAATGAATACAAATCAATAGGAACACTGTTTTATGATTTCACTGGGAATTTCTGTACAATTTGAGAGCAACTTGCTACAAGTTGAGCAGACGATTAAGGTTAACCTTGATCTTTAGCCAGCTAGGTTGGCTTGCATTCTATCAGCAAGGGAATTAAATTTACTCGGACACATTTTAATTGGCATTTATGCAACGTGTACTCACAGATGCTGAATTCATTGAGAAATACTGAGTGCCATCTGTTTAACTCTATTTCCTCTCTATTAAAGTATAATAAAATAAGGCCAGGTCCTTCTGGCTTGCTAATATATTTATCTTTCAGAATACAATATTTTAATTACCACGTCAATAATGTGTTATTCTGTGCTAGATATGAATTTCTGTGTATAATTAGAAGTAACCTTATTTTCTGTGCTCTTTTTCATAGCGGTTTCCTCTGAAACATTCATATTTGACATCAAATATTTTTTAAAATACTGGATGATCGTTTCAGTGCCTGCTGAATGTAGGTGCTACTAATACACTCACATGGAAAAATAATTGAAGTAACCAAGTAACATCCAGCTCATTTCTGAAGAATTTGGCTGCCTTTAAAAACATGACTGATTATTATTGACTGACCATGTTGCATAAAGTAAACATGTATAAATGCTAGATGCATTTTATTTAGTGATAAACAACACATACACACGTTAATACTCCACATTTTTTGGGGAATGTGAAAAACTAAAGGTGTTTTGATAGAGTATGTGAACATTGTGGAAATACATATATGTGTGTGTATAAAAAGTACTCATGTACTATTTTCCAACCTCACATGGTGAATATAACAACAAAAACAAATATTGTATGATGTTTTTCATAAATGGACAAAGCTGTTTTCAATCCCTGGTACCTCATGTGGGGCTGGATCCTCTTACTGCATTCGAGGCTGTGGTGAATTTGGGCTCAACTGCTTCGTTCTGACTCAGGGGGTCCCTTGGTGTAAAATCACAGGTGACACAAAGCAGTGCTGAATGCAGAGCATGGAACTACACCCCTCCCCTCTTTGGTGAGGAAGTAATAAAAGCAGCAGCTCCTGGTCTGTAAAAAAATGATTGTTAGTGTTAGTTAAGGTTGTTCATTTTTTTTTTCTGTTGTGTTTTGCTTTTGGTGGGCTTTTGGCTTGGTTTGGCCTTTTACCTGAACACGCACTTTTACCTGTTTCAAGGCCTTTTCCCTGCTTTTGGCATTTAGAGGGAGAACTGACGGATCTCTCTCTGACTGAAAAAAATTTTAAGCATATCTAAACTTAGAATTGCTGCAGAAACACTGGGATATGCTTAAGCACTTTTCTAACTTAAGTTTCAATATTTCTGTTTTATTTTTGCATTAATGGAACTCATAGAATATACGAATTTTCATGATGAGGCGTAGAAGGTTACTGTTCAAATTAAAAATTATATTTGTCTCTAAATTAGTTACCTTCCCTTGCATTCTAATAGTAGAAGCTGTTTAATGCAGTAAGAGTTTTCCAAACTTTTTTAGGTCATACTTCTACTTGTGTACATGTCACTCTTTTTAAACACTGTTGTTTCCTGCATGAGAAATGTTTTTTGGGTTTTTTTTAATGATGAAATCTTCATCTTAGTTCCTCTGTTGGATTTTCATGTTTTTCTACTTTACCTTAAATCAGCTTTTGAATTAATTTAGATCTGTGTTATAGGAAAATGTAAAACTCGCAGAGGGTGAGGAGATTAGAACATAAAATAGAGAGTACAGCAAGTTAATAAGATGAAAGAACTATGGCAACATCTAACCATGAAATCACATACCCTCTCTCTTTCTCTTTTGTTTTTTTTTCACTATATCTTCTCTCCTCCCAAGGCTTTCTTTGCAGGTTAAGCTGGCTGATATTTGAATGTAATTTTTCAGATTATACAGATAATTTGTGACATTTTCCTGTTGTACTTGTGCAAGATCCTTGCCTTTGGTAGTGTGTTTGTGGTGCTTTTTTATGTAAAGCCTGTTACAACAGTGCCTCAGCTTTCATCATTTCTCTATGGTGGGTTATATTGAAATAATAGTAATTCCCTTGCATACTACACAATTAGCCTTGCTAGATGATAGTGGATCCACAGATTCAGTTTCAAAGGAAGGGTTAAGACACCCTAAGTATCTTTTTCCTTTGAAGTGTGCTGTGGAGACTTCATCTGGGGATGAAAGGGTGCTGACTTCTAGGCCAGTGGGGGCTTAAAGGAAGAATGCTCATCTCAAATAAGGGCAAATGAGATTGTTTCCCTCTCTCTGCCAACAATGCCCTATAAAACAATGATGCTTCAAAGAGATGAAGAGTTAATCAGATAGATGTTGATGGATGTAGCAGGTTCACTGTCCAATCAGACTGTAGGGAAAGAAAAAAAACACCCCAACAATCCCTTCTGGAAAAGAAATAATAATATAAAGTATACATGCATGTAATAGGATTTTCTTGATATTTATTTCTTGTTACCAGCAGTGCAAAGCTAAGACTATTCCCACTTGAAAAGTATCTTTTTAATTATCCATCTGTTTCTCCCTTACCTTTCATTATTCTGTCTGAATTGGTGGTTCTGTGTGCTTCAAATGGTATGTAGATTAATTTCAGTTCTGGAGGTCTTAAATTATTTATACTGTTTGGGAATAATGTGCATTCCCATTGTTTACAGCTCTGGTGTTTCTGATTATGTAGCATCAGTCTTGTTTTGCTGCGAGTGTCCTCTGTTGATTAACTCTCTAGATAGTTTGATAATGGCCCATATCCAAATGATGTATATACAAATCCCAATTGTTTCCATGAACCTTGGCAGAGTTTATTGAGGTATTTGTTACTGGTTTTTTAGAGGAATATGTATGGAGTTACCCCCTTCCTCTTTAAATTGTTTTCCTCTGAGAGATTAGATAATGTTGTCTGTTATACAGTTTTACATGTTAAAATAGCAAAGGCTACCCAGGCATTATGTGTACAGATATAGTGATAAGAGAAGTTTGACACAGTAATGGGAATAAATCCTAGTGACACTTCTTTCTTCTGATAGCCAATGTAACTTTTATAAACTCTTTATAACTCTCTTTATTTCCCCTGCTTACTGTTACACTCCTAGAAGTTTCAATTTTAGACCAGATCCATCATTTCAGTGGATTTGTGGTTATATAAAACTATTTTTGTGGCTTTAGGAAGAACACAACAGATATTCTTCTTCCCCCCAAAAAACTCAAAAACTCCAAATAGGTTTTAACAGGTATCACTAGTGCACAAATACTGTGGGTTTGGTACTACATAATACTCTAAGTATTTCAGTCCTGAGACAAGTTTCCCATTGCTGTAAAGCCAACAAGAAATATTGCAAAGACCAAGTGCTTGTATGCACCTTACGGTTTGCATAAACACTAGGAGTGTCTACTATTTAAAAGCTTTTTCTGCCTGAGGTAACTGTAGTGCCTCAGTCTGAAAGTTCAGGAAAACTTTTGAGTAATCATTTCTTGTGGCATTCTACTGAAAGGTGCCAGTCAATTGCATTCACAAAGCAGCAAAGCACTTGTTTTTGGCAAAGACAGTATCTCTTTTCTGCTTTAGATTCTCATATATAAATGAACCTGGTGGCTTTGAAGGTTCTTATTTGCTGGTTTGTGTAAGGCTTACATTGCCTGTTTGGTCCTCTTGCTCCTGGTGTTTATGTAATCGCTACGCAAAATCTAAGCAATAAACACACTGTAATGTGAACTTAGAAACTTACCTGACATTTCTGAGACTGCTACAGTGGATATTATTAAGGAAATTTTATGATGTCATGTGCTGTAAGTTCTACTGTATGTTCTCTATGTGTGCAGGAAGAAGTTTCAAAATAGTGCAACCCAAAAGAGGTATATTTATAGAAAGAAACATTTTTCCTGAAGAGAAATGTCCACACTGTGCACGTTTCAGGCAGGCACCAGTTGGGTCTGTTGGAACCTGGTGTTCATCTTTGGGTCTAGTTTTATCTATCACCCACTCGAGTTTTCATTTACTAGAAAGTCCTGTAACAACAAAGATATTGTCACATTGTATGTCAGAAAAACAAGTGTAAGGATTTTGGCAATCCAGATACTTTTGGGGGATTGCTTCTCTGCCTCCCCCTCCTCATTAAATCAATTGTTTCTGAGAGAATTATTAGAATGTGCCAGTAGTTTCACCTTGCAAGTTCAATGGCTTCTAAATACCCTGTTTGCTAAAACTAATAACAGTGAATTTACTTTTTTTAAACTGTCCTGAAAAGATATGGCATTCATATTTTGTCATCTACTGATAGTCTAGATCAAATCTCATAATGTTTTCAAGCTTACTTTTTGTGCCTAAACATACAGAAAAGAACCAGGTCACTGAACTGACTTGAAAATTGATTCAGAGTTCAGGGAGAAATGAAAGGATCCTGGTCTCACACAGTACTACATTTGCTTTTTCTCTCTATAACAAATTCTGAATGAAAATCTAGGAAATTACCCTGGAGGGGCTGCTCAGCACGGGTAGGAGTTGAATTAACAGAGTTGGTAGGGTGTTGGGAGGGTACCATACACTCCACAGTTCAGGTCTGTAAGGGCAAGGGGAATTTAGAGCAGGTACCTCTGCTAAGGGTACCCTTCCCCATGTGGAATCAAGGAAGAGTGTGGACTTGTAGAGTTTTGTCCAGACTTAAGTTTCATCGTTTGTAGGCAGAAACACCAAAAGTAAGGGCAAAAAAGATAACTGTCAAATTGTTAAAATTTCATGTTACTGCTGTAGTTTCCTGGGAAGTTTTTGGGGAGTTGGATCGTACTGCAGTTTCTCCCAGGCTGTGAAAGAAAGGGAAATGCATTATTTCCCCATAAGTACTTGCCACATTGATGCTTTTTGCCTTCCATTTCCACTGTGTTGGTTTGCTTAGCCTTGGATGCATTTGTAAGTTCCCATTTCAAACAGTCTAAGCTCACCTGGCAGTGATCCACTTTCCCTTTGCCTTAGTGGTGAGTGCTGATGTGTTGTCCTGCATCCACAAAACCCCTGCCAGCCCAGTGTGCCTCAGAGCATCCCAAACTGGACACTGGTGGATGCCAGCATCTCTTTTGTAGCTGTTATTAAAGATGCTATCTTTAGCTGCAACACTGAAGTTATGCCACTTAATGTTCCCTGTGTATTAAAGTGTTAATGAAAGCATGGGGTAGGAACAAGGAATGCGACCTGCTATGAAAGGAAGCATTTAATCAAAATTAAGATCTTCAGTAATGAAATCTGCCCGGCTTTATGCGCGTCTGTGTTCGCGCTGAGCGTCGCCCTCCGTTTCCTTTTGTTAACTCCGAATCGGGCTTCTGGCTGCTGCCTTGCCACATGGGGGGATCCACAACTCTCTGCACTCCTTCCTGCCAGCAGTACAGCAGACTCTGCTAACAGGCAGTGTTTCTCTGGTTTTTCCTCAGTAGCACTTACTGCACATTAAATACTAACATATTGATCAGTTGGCACTTTGCCTTCGAATATCTCGTAGGGGCTGAAGCCAGCATGAGAGTCCAAATGCAGAAGTACTTTTCTGTATGATTTTATTGTCCTTTGCCATTTATGATAGCGCATAAATCTCCAAGAGCTGCAATTCACAGTTCCAGCTTGCTGAATTTGGTGTGTCTGTTTGCTTTCAAAACCATTTTTCATTGTTTTAGCTATTAACTTTGCTACTTTCTGAAATGCTCTTCGTAGAATTTTACAATATTCGAAGCCTTCAGATGGTTTCCTAAATTATGAGATGTCACTGTAAATCATAAAGACGTCTGTCTTGAGATTTCTCAAATTCTGAACAATAAAATAATTGAGTGTGTGATATTTTGCCGTGCCTTTGTGTAGTGGGAAAGCAGAATGATTCATTTCTTAGAATATGCCTGAAATAGAACAAATGTTTGCCTGTACCATTTGGGATCTAACTGAGAGCAGTTAATTGAATTAGATGAAGACTATATTTCTCTGTGACCACTGTGTAAGGCTGTCTGCCATTTTCCCCTGAGGTGATGCCCTGCATTGTTTCCTAAAACCAGCAAAAGTAATTTGGAAAGTATATGATATTTGGCATAAATGTAATTTTGAAATGGTGCATCCATTTCTACCGTGGCAATCTCTTGTCAAATTACATCTTGAATGTTTTAGGATGTAAAAAAACAAGACAGCACTATCACAAGGATGATGCATTCACACACTGGGGAACGCAGGGTATAACTGATGAAACATCTACCCTCTAACTGAGGTGTGTCCTGCTGTATAGCAGTCTGGAGAGCTAAACAAAGACACTGGAGCTCTGTGCTCTGTGGAATCTGCCAAGACAATAAAATGTTATACAATCAGAGAACAATAGAACAGCATAAAAGTGTATGTAATAGTTCAGCAACATCTCTGAGCTCTGTGGCCTTGCTGTAGCGTGTGGTGCCAACAAATGCTGCTCTTAGCTCTGCTGTTATTTGGAATGAGCCACTCAGCCATATGAAGTGCCTGCATCTTGCCCCCTCTGACTGATGTTTCAGGCTTGACCTCATGTGTAATGGGGGAATATAATTTTCCGGAATATTAGAAGCGACTTAGCTGTTTGAGTGTGATAATGATACTGTATATTCTCTGGTATTAAAATGTCATTTTTTTTTCAACCACTTTAAGAGCATAATGGGGGTTTTTTTCATGGAAATAGGGTCCTTTCAAAAAATGTTGATGGTAGTGGTGCAGTTATAACACCCTAGAATTTGCATGCTAAGCAGAAGGACAGGGCTAAAATTGTTGTGTGGAGGCAGCACCTTTAGCAGAACACTAACACAGGGCATCTGCAGATTTAGAACTACTGCAGAAAATTTCTTATCAAGGGCATGGAAATCTTCATTTCTTTGCACATGTCTCCTCTGATAAGTTCTTTACCCCTTCAGAGTGAAAGGATGGTTATAAGCAAACATACAAGTATGGTCAACATTTAAGTCTTTCCTGTCCTACAGGAAAAGTGCTGCCAGCTCCACTGGCAGGACTCTGGAGCAGTTGCTTCTCTTTTACCAGCACAGATTACAATTAACAAGGTTCCTTCAGATTTGGCGTGCTGAGGGAGCTTCCATCTTAGGAGCTACGGGAAGAGAAGTTTGTCACAACACAAGCCAGCATAGCTTGCTATTTGAGAAAAATGCCTTTTAAATCAATTGCAATCGAGCTTCATTTGCCACCCTAACTCTAATCTTTCATTGAAAACTGGCTAAATGTTTGCTTCTGTCTTTGCTACCTGTATTCCTGTATCCTGGGTTAGATGGCAGAGGTGTTTCTGGGTTGGTTCTTGTATTCTTCCTTGAAAAAGAACTCTTCTGCTTGTGAAATAATTTTGGTGAGTAGTTAAGGAAAACACTGGAGTTCTGGTGAAGTGTCTTCTCACCTTTTCTCTTTCCTTGTTTGGTCCTTATATCTCTTCTTCGATTTCAATTCTCTTTATGATGTAATTTGATGGTCAAGACATGCAGCTTCTTAATCTGATTCTTTTTCTCCTTTACAATCTGATGTGAAGGAAGGCCAGTGCAACCAGCAGCTCCTTGCAAACTAAACATCAGAATCTTTGATTGGAGTGTAGAGAGAAAAATCTTTATTTACAGAATGCAGACAAATCCCTGGATATAAAGATGTATACCCATCTTTGTCTTATGAAAAGTGGTTTGTGATGTCTAAAGGATATTTTTTGGCTGAGCTGTGTCTAAAACCCTGTGGTTTGTGTCTCTAAGTTTGGAAATAATGGTGTGTTAGTCATGCTGAAAATATTGTCTGTAATCCAGCATGGTTCAAGTAACCCCGAAACAAAATGTAAAATGTACTACTGCTACTACTACTACCAGAAAATACCTCAAAATATTTAATATTTATGACAAGTGAAAGAAAATAATCTCTGAAGTCTGTAGAAATTAATCTCTTCTTCCAGGAGGTAAATTCTTAGTTACAGTGAGTAGATGCCTTGTCCTGGAGCGTAATATGTGGAAGACATTGAGAGGGATTGCTCTTCCTACACAGTCAGTCAAATTAATAATTAGGTTCCTTCTCCTTATCTATTTTCAGTTTTCAATCAACCTCGGGATACTCTCTGAGCTGCGTGCCTGAGGCATCCCAGATCCTTCAGGATTTAATTAGGTTTCCCAGCGCTGCAGCATGCTCTCTGAGGCCTGTCAGTTACCCTTTCTCACAGGAGTTAAAATTGCTCTTTATATGATTTATCAGATTTGGTCATTTAATTGATTCTCAATTCATCATCTAATCCGTTTACAATTTCCTTTCCACACATGGAGATGCTGTTATAGGCTGACAGCTATGTTACCCAGTAAGATTCCAGGCAGTACTTAAAGCCCAAATCTTAAGTGAGTGAAATAAATTCAGACATTCTGAGTGCTTTCCATAATTTTTTGCAATGGTTTTCAGTAACTTTCAGCCAATGGTTTTTACATTTTACAGAAGTTCTGTTGGTTTTTTTAGGTTTTTTGGGTTTTTTTTTTTTTGGATCCTGCTTCTTAAGCATGCATTTCTATTAACAATTGTGAGTTTCTTAATGATGGTAAAAAATGACGAGGAATATATTTATTTTAAACTCTTTCTATGCAGTCATAAGTGTAATGCCAAATGCCTAAATATGTGATTGCTTTTGCAGTGTAACATATTGCTTGATTCAAGCATATGACATGTATTTGCCATCAGCACCTTTTAAATATGTGATCCAGTTGGTGCAGCAGTCCTTGATTTCCTCCTACTGCAATGAACTAGAAGCAGGCTGGTCTTTTATTTGCTGACATGTATTGCTGAGTGTCTTAGGGAATGACACTTTTCCAGAAATGGTAATTATGAACCTTCAGCAGATACAAAGATCCTAATTTGATGTTGCTGTATTGAATCATCAAACGGTTTAGGGTGGAAAAGACCTTTGAGCTCACTGAATCCAAGTTAACTTGGCACTGACAAGTTCGCCACTAAACCATGTCCCCAGTGCCACATGTGCACGTCTTTTAGACCCCTCCAGTCATGGTGACTCCACCACTGCCCTGAGCAGCATCTTCCAATGCCTGAATGTTGGAGTCCAGGGGGATCCCTCTGACAGCCCTGGAGAGTCAGGGGGCTGTACAGGGGGGTCTGGGATCTGTACAAGGGGGTCAGCCAGCCTCCCACAGAGCCCAGAAGGACTCTGATTCTGGCTTCTATCCATGGAAGTGAATGCTCACATGAAGGAAGAATCACAGATCCCAAGAATTTAGAAGTAGATAGTAGTTTGTCATAGAGTATAAATATAGAGATTAGGATTCATAGTATACGGGGCTGAGAGGACAAGATGGAGGAATTGGGGAGTGGCCCCTAGTTTCCTTGTTCTCATCCCCCATCTTTTGCTGATTTGGACTTTAGAGATTGGTTTAGAATAGAACTGACATGTTAGCGTAGCAAGTTAGTATTGGTAGTGTTCTGTAAACAATAAATACGTCTTGGACTGTGGTTGGGTCGGGGGTACGGTACATAAGGTACGGGCTCTCTGATCCGCCCCAGTCCAGGGCAGCCCAGCGCCAGTCCAACGGCGTGTCTTGCTTTGCTGGGGACGCCTTGCAAAGCCGAACAAGAACTGTTAGATAATATGAAATAAACAACCTTGATAACCTGAGCTGCTGGACTCACAGTGTCGTCTCTGCCTTCGGTGTGAAACACTCAGGGCAAAGAGAAGACAGAAAACGTTATTATCTTGGGGAACAGCAACCCCAGGGAAATACCCAGGGAACAGCAACCCTGGGGGAAGATTTCACCACCTCGGGGAACGGCCGCCCCGAGGGGAATCTCGGGGAACATCAACCCAGAGACCTGAACACCCTTTCAGTGAAGAATCTCTTTCCTGATACCCAGCCTATACCTCCCCTGGTGCAACTTGAGGCCATTTCCTCTTGTCCTGTCACTTGTCACCTGGGAGAGGAGCCCAGTCCCTACCAGGCTAACCTCTCCTTTCAGGGAGTTTTAGATTGCAATAAGCTCTTCCCTGAGCCTCCTTTTCTCCAGACTAAACACCCCCAGCTCCCTCAGCTGCTCCTCACCAGCCGTGTGCTCCAGACCCTTCCCCAGCTCCATGCCCTTCTCTGGACACATTCCAGCCCCTCAGTGTCCTTCCTGCAGCCAGGGGCTCAAGCCTGGACACAGGATTCAAGGTGTATCCTCATCATTGCCATGTACAAGGGGACAGTCACTCCCCTGGTCCTGCTGGTCACTCTATTCCAGGTGCCACTGGCCTTCTTGGCCACCTGAGCACAGCCTGGCTCACGTTCAGCCTCTGTCAGCCCCGGGGCCTTTTTCCATGGGCAGAGAAAAAGCAATCAACCCAAACCATACTTTTTTAGAGAGAATCCGTTTTAAAACACCTCCAAGTTCATAGTATGGTGACAGTACATTTTGTTAACATTTTACAAGTGTGGTCTAATTTCACTGCTGCTGTTTTATACGTCTGTCACTTATATTTAACTCGGTTGTCTTGGTTCTGTTTGTCAGTGCTAAAACAAAGCCGTGTTTCTTTGTTGCTTTGACTGTCTGTGCTCTCTGCCGGTGTCATCAGCGAGGTGGCACTAATAACTTTAGTACTGAATTACATGGGCTGGTAACACGAACTAAATGCTGCTTTCTGCCACCTTTAATGTGTTAACGTTCCTACAGCACAATGTGGTGTGAGATTCAGTAAAATCTTCAGCAGATCTGCGTGTTTGACAGGCAGTTTCCCATTGCTGGAAATTCTGCTGGGTAGTAGGAATGCAAGTTTTCTAAACTAAAGCATTCTGTATATACACCATTCACTCTTTAATTAATTCTTTGAGTGATTTTTTTTTATTCATTCCAGTTAAATGCTATTCTTCAGAACTCGTAACTCTTCCAAATTTAAATTACTGTTAAAGTTTCTATATGCCTCTTACAATGTCTACCAAAATCTTAGAAGTGGTGTCATTTGAAATTTAAAAATAAATCATTGGCAATATAAGACGCAGTTCTTAAACTGTTTCAATGTCTGAAAAAAGAAGGTCTTTTGAAATCTTTTCTCACATTCATTAACCCTTCAGTTTCTTCCATAGTGACATAATGGAGGAAGTATTCATGAACCACCTGTTTAAACTAAATTAGTTGATCTCAATGGTAATAAAGTAGAAAAAACACAGTTGTTTTACTGAGGAGTTTTAACAGTTGTTTCCTTTCACTAAAGGAGATCTTGAAATAGAAATGTGGATAATGTGGTGACCTCAACACAGAGATGGACTTTGATAGATCTGAATTAACTTATGTAGACTTGGGTAAAGGTCTGAAGTAACTCATACAAATACATGTGACTACTAAGCAAAAAGCCATTTGATTTTAAAGTGCTTTTGTTTCTTCAGTCTTTGAGGTGGTAAGGTTTGCTGATGGGCAGAGTTTAAAGCCGAGCAGGACAGCACCATATGAAGAGATGATGCTGAATGTGTTGTCATAAATGTACAGCCGAGGGTTGAAAATAGATCTCTGGTGTGATGGTGCCAAGTGGTGGCCATTGCTGTAGAATGAGCAATGAGCAGCCCCCGCTGTCTGGAAACCTGTTTGCTGAGATTCTCAGCCCGTGCAGTCAGAGGGGCTCGTGTCCAGTGCTCCTGTAGCTTGTGACGCTCAGAGAAGGCTGAGGGAATATTGGAGATGTGGATGCTGGACTGACTGGCAGCTGCTTTCCTGTAGGATGCTCTCGGTCTGACTGAGCAAGGGGTAGCAGGAGGTCGGAGTCCTGCAAGGTAGGAAATGTGAGGGAGCTGGAACTGATGGAAGTGAGGAGCCCTGGGCATGCTGGCTGTGCCTTCCAGCCTCTTGGAGCCTTGTAGAAGCGCAGACATCTTTTGAAGCATTCCATATGGCACTGCTGGACTCGGTCACTGCATGGAATTACTGCCTGCGTTACGTGAGTGGTCTGGTTGGATGATCACAATAGTAATTTCTGACTATTTATAGCCCTTCTCCTTCTGTTCCATTTTAATGACTATTTGTTTTAGTTAACACCAATGTTGACCTGGTTTTAACACCTTCAGAAAGGAAAAGAAAGCATTTTTTCGGGGAATAAGTTTTTCCTTTAACTTTTTATGACTGCATGGAGACTTTTAGGGAGGTCTCTTCAAAAAGAATATTTCTCATTTGTAAATGATCAAGCTTTTGGTCAAACCAGGTAGCAGTTTAATGAGGTCTAAAATATAATATGGTAACACATGGGTTGACTTAAACATGATAATGCATACCTTTGTTTGGTTTTTTTTCTTAATTAGGTGCTCTAACACTTTCCTGTTAGTGGCATGCATGTATTAAATTTATATCCTGACATCTGTATAAATTTCATGCCAGCAAAGTCTTTAAACAAGGTACCATAATTCTGGCTGATGCTTAAGTTAGTTATAATTAAAATTAAGCACCTGGTTTGAAACAGTGTTCCAACTGACAACCATCTTATATTTGAATGCCAAAAATGTCTGGTGTGTCTCAGTAAATTTGAATTACAAGTTCAGTAGTTAGTGGGGAAAAGGGATCATTGCTGATCCTAAATTACAGGAAGAGTTCTGCTTTTGAATAACAGCTCAATCCTGACTAAGCAATAATTAGTTTCTCTTTGATTACAGTTTCATGGGATTAGAATATTTATATAACCTCCTGAATCTTATTTTTGTTTTCCTTATCTTACAGGCTTTTAAAGCAAGCTCTCAGTTTTGTTGTTTAGTTCATCATACTTTATTAGTCAAATGAAGTATTAGGTGGAAACTTAGTGTGTAAATACTGCTCTTTTGTTGGGGAGGAAAAGAGAAACACGGAAATACTTTTTATATATTTAAAGGAATGAAAATAATAGAATTGACGGATATTAAAGAAGATTTAAAATCTGTTGCAACTTTTAACAAAATCAGCCAAAAGGCAGGGCAGTGGGCCACTAAGGTTGTATTTAGCTTGTTTGATGTCAGGAGGGTTTTGTTTGCTCTTGAAAACTTGCTCATTAACTGATGTCTAGTTGTTTTTCAAAGAAACATTATGATAATTTCTTCTGTTTATTTCACTTTCTTTTTCCACCACTTTTGAGGCACATGCTACTATTCAAAGAAATTTGAATTATCTTCATGCTGAAAGAGTGGAGTTTGTTGGGATGTCTTCTGTTAAATAATTGTGCCACACTTTGCCTCACCAGTCTCTCTTTATGAAGCAGACTTGCAAAATACTGTGTTTTGTGTGGGATGGTGCAAGAGTGTTAATGGGAAGCAAGTCTGAATGATGCCTTTTTATACGAATTAAAATGGATTAAAATTGCCTTGGTCTGATTCAGAAACTTGTAGCACAAGTATCATCATTTCCCTCCTCCTCTGTTCACTGGGTGACCGTGGCTGTAAGATCTTGGTTGATAAGGGATCCCAGATATATTTTGGTGCACTGCTTTGAACTGATCTAGCATGAAGTATCTGGACTAGAACAGACCTGTAATCAAAATTTTCAGGAAATTCTCTGATTTCCAGATCTTAAATGATACCACCTGTTAAGGCATGATATCCACAATGTCTGATGGCAATTAGTGTGTTCCTTACAAATTTGTTCTTTTTCAAGTATTGACTAGAACTTTCTGGTTGCTTTATCTTGCATTTTATATATCCCTTTCAAATCACAGTTATTTAAAGATAAACTGCAAAGAAATGTTTCTGAATTATCTACAGTTAATACAGGCAAAAAAAATCCTGCCTATCTTCCTCCCATTTGACCCAGTAGTGTCTCCCTACTCTTTTTCATAGTAGGCAACAAAGAACTTTAAAAGAAAGCACTGAAAGTGCTGCATTTTGCAAAGCACTGTTTTGGTGCCATCTCTGCTTATCAATAAAAATTAATGTTCCTTATCAATAAAAATTTATCCTCAAGTGGTTGCCAGTCTCCTCCTTCCCTGAGAAAGAGTCTCTGGGGAAAGTAAAACTCTTTAGTAGTTGTGTGAGCAGTTGACTTTTGAGTGGAGCTACAGAAGTTGCTTTTGGACCTGAATAGTTCAGCACGTTCACACAGCAAGATCATAGAGTTGTCCCAGCTGTGATGTGATGATGGTTACAGTCATCCTTCATTGGATTTCAGAAAATACTAGGTAAAATGCTAAAAAACCTTAACCAAGGCCTGGCAGAAATGGGGAGGAGAGTGTTACATCTATGAAGGTTCTTTTAAAAATGGAAAAAAAATCAAATGCCCTCTTAATTTTTATTTTTTTTTTAATTCCAGCTGCATATGTATAGAAAGAGGTGAAATTTCCCTGTTTGGTGACAAGAAGCATTTGCTGTAGTGGATTGCAAAGTATACTTCTAATATAACTTAAAGGAAATGTTTTCTCAATATACAGTGAGCTTTGACTATGACAAATAGCAAAGAAAAAGGGTTTTTTTCAGTAAGGGGTGAAAATTTTATATTTATAACTTTGTGCAAGATTGCCAGGGCCTGAGGCAAACAAAACAGAGCATGTATCTACTTTACAGCTGCAAAAATAATTACGATTGCTATCTGTGGAGTAATCTCTAATGGATTACATTTTGTTAGCATTTCATTAAGTGATTTTAGAGCCAAAATAATTCATAGTAAATGAGAAAAAAAAATACTTGTTTTGAAGTATCTGTGGCGTGGACCTTTGATGTCCTCCTAGGCATTCTATTAAGAACTGGTTGGTTTGTGAAAGGCCTTGTTCTGCAGGCAAGGTGCTATGCTTGTCAAGCTATTATAAGACTAAGGAGTGTAGAAATTGCAGAAGTAATTTGGTTTTATTATGTAAGTGCTGGACTTCTTTGTTGCTGCAAAGGTGCTAAAGCCATCTGAGGTGCTATCTGATAGTCCTTTCTCTTACATTTATGAGGTCTTTGAGACTTGAAAAGCACTTATGCTTTATTAAGATCGCTTGATTTAATTTTTTTTTTAAACTTCAGGCTGCTTTTTTTAATGTGTCTCTTAAATTTGTCCAAGTGATGCAATCTTCAGCAGTAATAAGAGGCTTCTTACTCATGGCCAAAACACTCCTTTTTTGTGTTGCAGTTGAACACTGGCATAGCAAATCAACCCTTCTGCACTTTCATGTGCTGTTGGCACTGGGAACTGCATCTGTGGGAGGGAGGGGTTGGTAACTTAGGGCAACTTCTGTGTCGTCTTCTTTAATGTTCTTTAATTTGAAGAAGTGGGGAAAAAAATAATACTATCAGTGGCTTCAAGCCAGATTAACTCTCTAAAGTATTAAACAGAAAAAATTCTTGGACTTCAGTAGAAGCAGTGTCCAGCTGTTTGTACTACGTGATTTATAGCGATCCATGCGTCTGGCTTGAGGGTTCAAGAAATTGTCTTTGGCTGTTAACACCAAATCCAGTATAAGTGGAACAAGGATGTGTGATGTTTTCAGTGTATGTGAGTAGTGTTGTAACACTTCCATAACCAAAAATTAATTTGAAGTGCAATTTTGGTGCATTAATACATAAGGGAATATAGTAAGGAAGATGTAAGAGAATGTGTGTTGAAAGTTTTGTTGAAAGCAGAAAGAAATTTAAAGGATTGATCTCTTGGCTTACCTTTCTGAATAACTAAAAATGACATCGTTCCCCTTTTTAAAAACATGATGTTAGAGCTGAAAATATTTTCAATTTTTCCCAAGTTCATAGAAGGAAGATATCCAGGAGTCTTGCCTTCAGGGAGAGAAATACTTTGGTCTTAGGTGGAGCATGCTTTCTCAGGCTTTTGTACACTGAGAAATAGGTACATGTTTTATTTGTTGTGATGGGTTTTAGGGTTTTTTTGGTTTGGTTTTTTTGTTTTGTTTGTTTTGTTTGTTTGTTGTTGGTTTTTGTTTGTTTGCTTTTGTTTTTTTAAAAAATAAGTTCTGAATACTACATCTGTTGAAGAGAGCTAGTCTATCCAAGAGGACATGGTCATTCAAAAGCATCTCATTTTTGTTGTAGACTTATTGACCTCCAGGGACTCCTTCCAATCTAAATTATTCTATACTATCTTCTTTAAGTCCTATAGTTCTGTTCTCTTAGTTTGTATTGTTAATATGATAGAGACATTTTATCCTTGACTAGCCTCTTTCAGAGCATTAGTATAACTTGTTTTTCCAGGGCATCCAGAAATTTCAGTAACTGGACTGAAATATTAGAAATGTGAGTGCTTCAGTGTAAAAGGGGATCAGTAAATTCAAATGTTTGGTGACATCTGTACTATATTTAAGTCTTTTTGATGCACAGAAATTCTTTGTTGTTTCTGGAATTTCTGTCCTTTATCTAGAATAGTGGCAAAATATTCTTTATTTGTTGTTTTTGATTCCCGCCTGCATTTCTGTATCAATGTGGAACTTTCCCAGTTGTGTATTACGTTATGATAAAAGCAGATGTGAGGAAGGTGTACATACCTCTGTCCCAACGCAGGTGACCCATTTGCCCCCAGATCATTTTAGAAGGCCTTACCAGCATGAAAGACCTTACAGACAGGGCTGCCTTGGTGGTAGCACTGCACCTGCCAATCTGAAAGGACAACCACATTCATTAACAGCTGACAGTAAATCTCACCTCCCCTTGAAGCAGCATTAACAGCCAAGCCCCTGTTCAGTAGTGAATGTCCAGGCATCTGGGGTCCTCGGCTTGGAAGATAAATATATATATATCTATATAGAGAGAGATATATTTTGTGCTGCAGCTTCTTGGCATTATTTACTGTTGACACAAGATTGTTGTAGGTAGCAAGAGTGGCATCCAGCTCTGTAAAAATCCTGAGAATCCTCTGGGCATAGTGTGCTTTTCCATCACCCTGTCCTTTGTTCAGTGTTGATGGAGGAACGGCAGCGGAGAGGACTAAAATGTTATGTTTGTTATCATTTGAGTTATTTATTTTTAGATTAAACCTAATGCCACTTACTTGCCAAGGCTTTGGAATGCCATTATTCTGCTAAACCGTGTCCCTGTGTAGTGGTCTGTCGAGCACAGGATGATGTCTGTCCTTCCCCAGAAAGAAAAATAATCACACAGCTATTGATAAAATCCATAGTGGATGACTGGAGGAAACCAGAGTTTCCTAGGCCTGGGCTTGGCCACTTGATGAGAAAGGACAAATTCTAGTAATGAAGCCACAATGAAAATGTTTCTTTGTGTGCAAAGGTGGTAAAATTGACTTCTAAATAAGGATGTGGTCATGGTTTAGGCTAAGGAACAACAACCACCAGCGATCAGGAAAGATTTTTAATATTTTTCTTTAAAAAGACACATTTGAATATTTTTCTTTAAAAAGACACAAGCCACATTGCAAAGATGAGTTTGGCTAAGGCTGGACGAATGTTTAGTGATTTGTAATGTCATCAAAGCACTGAGTCATTTAGTTCATGAATTTTTGCCCATAATTCAGGGATGGGTACAATCTGTATGGCCAGTGGCCAACCTTTAGCCGTAAACCTCTGAGTTCCTGGCAGGCTGACCTGGTGTCTCAGGAAAAAAGGGACAGGAAACAACCCCTGCAGAGCTTCCCCCAAGTCACATTCTACCTGAGCAGAAAGTACTGTGCCAGCTTCAACTGTGACAGGAATCATAGAATGCTTTGTGTTGGGAGGGACCTTAAAGATCATCTTGTTCCAGCTCCCTGCCATGGGCAGGGACATCTTCCACAGACCAGGTTGCTCAGAGCCCATCCAGCCTGGCCCTGGACACTTCCAGGGATGGAGCAGCCACAGCCCCTCCAGCCAGTCTGTGCCAGGGCCTTGCCACCTGCACAGTAAAGAATTTCTTCCTAATATTTAATCTAAACCTGCCCTCTTTCAATTCAAAGCCATTACCTCTAGTTCTCTCCCAACATGCTCTTGTAGAAAATCCCTCTCCAGCTCTGTTGATTACCTGATCTGTTTGTTAATGTAAAATACAGTGACAACAGCACAATTAAAGGCCGATACAAAACACTTTGCTGCACTGTTAGTATATTATTGAGTAATTTTTTGCTTCGTTGCCTTTATTCTTTCAGTTCTACGGGATGACTTCAGACAAAATCCGTCAGATGTCATGGTGGCTGTGGGGGAACCTGCAGTGATGGAATGCCAGCCCCCGAGAGGTCACCCAGAGCCCACTATATCATGGAAGAAAGATGGGACCCCTCTAGATGACAAAGATGAGAGAATTACAGTAAGTGTAAAAAGTTTTTCCAAACCACACAATGCTCAGCTACTCCAAAATTTCTTGTCTCTTGAGCATGTGGGCATCTCTGGCTGTGCTGTCCTTTCTGGGATGTGTCCTTTCCTTGCCTCACAGGCAAGGGCTGGTTTGCATTTAGCTTGGAATGTAACCTGTCATCTTCCTAGTGCTTCATTGCAGGGTATGCATTTGTTTGTTAAAGAGGCCAATGCAAAACCCATGTTCTTCTCTTCCTCGGAAGAATTAGAAGCTTGTGGAAATGAAATTCATTATACTCATCACCGTCCTATAATTTTCTTACCTTTTATCCACCTACAAATTTCTGCAGCCTGTAATATCTGCCTTTGGTTGGAAAGAGAAACTACAAGTAGTGTCAGTGAGATCTTTTGTAATTCTGTTGAAAATAACACACGCAGGAAAGTTGTGTGTTGTATGAGAAAGGATAAAAAGGGTTTGGGGACACAGACACATTTCTTTAGAGAGATAATGGTTTATCCCACTATCTTAAATAAATCTGATTTTTCATTAGAAATGTTGTCATACTCATCTGTAGCTTGCTGAATGCACGACTATTCAAGAGCATGGCTAAAGCAGCTTCTCAAATCATAAAACTATCCTTTTGAAACAGTAAGCTGCTGAACCTAAACATCTTGCAGAAATGGCACTGAAAAATGGAGTTCAAAAATCATTTATTTGCTTCCAACATGGTGGTAGGAGAAACATCTTTCCACATGGGAGAAACTGTATCATCTGAAAGCCCATACTGTCCTGTTGGTACTGCAAAGATTTCTAGTTTAAAGCGGGATTAGAGGCACATACCATTTACATTCCTCAATCACATACTGAAAGAAGGGAAATGTTTAATGGAAGTACTCTTAGATACCAGCAACCTAAGTATAAAATTACCATTCTGGTTTGAGATTGAAATTGCCTGTTATTCCATTTATTTTTTACAAACAAGACAAAGCCCAGGCATTCTGCAGTTGTGGCGTATGCATACATTTAAATTTTTAAGTACCCTACCCAACCTACACTGATTGCTGGCTATTAACTCTATTCCTCCAATCATACTTGCTAAGAACTTGCAATTTCCTTTTCAAATCTCCTTCCAACCATGACAAGTCAATTGACCTGAGATAAAGAGAAGATTCCAGTGCTACCTATGCTTTTTCTCCAGGAAGTGCTTTCTAAACTTGTATTTTTTATTGCTGTAGTTTATTCTCTCGAAGGATTTTCAGGTGTTGCCTATTAAGTACTTTTCTTTTGTTACACATGAAAACTGTTCCAGCTGCCAGAACAAAGACATACCCAGAACAAGAGTAGCTATCTCTGACTGGCAGTGTCACCTGCAGTTATTAAAGCTTTTCTTAGGATGAAATAAAGCCCCTCCGTTTGGTTTTATTTTCTGGTGTTTGTATCAAATGCTCACCCACACAGTATTTTTTTCACCATCTCACCTGGCAGAGTTGCTGTGCATTATCAATGTCACCTCCCAAAAGCAAACAAACAAAGTGAGTTTTGATGTAGGTGTAGATACACACTTGTCTCAGGTACCCAAATCAGGTTTTGTTTCCAAGGTGTATCAACAGAGCTGCCACAGCCCAGCTCAGCCCTGTCCATCCATGTCACATGTGCCTGGCATTGTCCTCAGCAGCACTTTTGATACCATGGGTGCTTCCTCACACAGGCCAGAGAGCCTGAAGCAACATTGTCATGTGGATTTGCATCCTCTCACAGCTGCAGCAGGATCTTGCCAGGTGGATAAATGTGCATTCAGAGGTACCACATTGCAGCTTTGCAGCCATCTGTATGGCCTTGCTGGTGGCTGGGAGGGGAGGGGGGATTGGGACCTGCAGTGGACTACTTGATCAAGGGCAGGTGGGAATGAAATGCTGATTGTGAAAGCTGACTTAGAATAATTCCATTTCTGTTAATTTATCTCCTTAAAGACACTTCTATTTCAGTTTGGCAACAGAAATGAAAAAAAAAATCTAGAAGAGTACAAAAGCTGAAATAGGGATGAAATTGATGGGGTTTAAGTGACAGGTTTCTTTTTTTTTTCTTTTTAATTAAGTGTCTATATTTAAAATGAGCACCTACCTTTATGTGGTGGCAAAATTTTGATTGACTCAGTGGCAGTAAATTTCCATAATACAAGTGTGACTTTCCTCTTTTTAAGCCATGAAATTAGCAGATCAGGAAATGTCAAACTATGTCTTGGTGTTCAATGCATATGTAATACCAGTGGGCATTTAAAAATGAAGATCTTCAGTGGCTCTACGTCTAAAGCATTTCCAGTTTTCATCTTTACAGGTTTGTTGATCTTTGACTCATTACAATTTTAAGAGTTCTGTAAGTGTCAAAGGCTGTGTGAAGCATTTCTTTACATTTTCTTTCCATTCTGACAAGAGATGTAAATAAACATTAAGACTGTACTTTTTCTGGATAAGGCATGATGCTTGACACCTTTTTTGATTCATATCTCTACTTGCTGCAAGAAGATGGTATCTCCATGAAGCAACTTCATTTTTAATATATGGAAGCATTTTTTCTCCTCTGCAATGCCAGTGTCATCTGTGAGTCAGAAAAACTGGACTTTTCGGAGTGAGTACTAAGAGTGCCAGAGAGACAGAACTGAAAGCTCCGTTCCTGACTGAGAGTTTGACGCAAAAGATGTAGATAAATAGCAGATAAATAAGATCCAAGTTAAGGCATGACTTCCTCAGGAATGCAATGAAAAGAAAATATTATTTTGTCCTAAGTAGAGTTTAGGAAATCAATGTGTTCATGTAGGTGAGATAATAAAAATCAGTATTTTCATATTTTTGGTCCATAAATGTGCTTTGAAGAGGAAAAAAATGTATATGTCTTTCAGGTTTCAGGTCAGGGGAATGGAACAAATAGGAAATGAAAGTTGCGGGTGAGGCCAGAGCTGTCTGTGAAGGGGTTTATAGAAGCAGACATTTTATTTGAGCACAGCTCTCCCGGTAGTGCCCAGTTTTAGACACTTGGTGCAGGCTCTGCAATGCACAAATGTCTGTTGGGTGAACCTGATGAAGAATTGTCAGCAAAATATTTCTTCTCTCTACTCTTGCATGTGTTGTCTAGAAAAAGTTTTCTCAGTGCCTTTGGGCTCAACATGATTTTCCTCCTGTGTGTTCTGTACACCATGGTATGAAAGCAAATGCTTGGTGTGGCTCATCCCTCCCCAAATATTACAAATGAAGCTGGACCAGTCTTGCCTGAGAAGCAAACACTTACCTTTAGCTTAATTTATTGACTTGGAAAACAGTTATGAGGAGAGAGCAGAACTAGTATGATTCCATGCTCGTCTAGTTGATTTTTCTCCTGGGATTACTGTGGAATCAGGAATCCCTCCTGCTATATACATAGTTGAGAAGGAGTGCCTCAGCTCAGCATGGTAAATAGCTCTAATTTCTCACTGCAAACAGCGGAAAGCACAAATGTATTTTTCCAGTTTCTGTGTGATCCATCTGCACTAGGACAGGCCGTGTGACACTCCTCTTGGAGCTGAGACTTGGTGGAGAAAGAAGCTGCAAGGTGTTGTCTGTGAGAGTAAGAGAAGGGAGCGCACCAGGGTGGGGAAGTTCCTGGTTCTGTTTCCAGCCCTTCTTGGTGTTTACCCATTTGGCACTGGTGAAGTTCATACCCGCCCACTGCTTGGAGCAAGGATCTAGGCCAGGGCTCCAGGCTTCCAGGTATCCTTCCCAGGATGCCTGCCCCATCAGTCTAGCCATCTCTTTTGCATGGCAGCACAGCGTCATTAGGACACAGCCACGTGTGTCACCTTGGTGCCAAAAGCTGTGAGTTTGCATTCCCTCGGGCTGGGGAGGAAGTGCAATCAGTGCAGTTTCTGCTGACTGCTGTAATCAGTGGGTTTGGCCTTTCCAAATGTATTCTGTCTGGATGCAGTTGGCAGAGTGTCAGTGGCTGCGAGTGCCATTAGCAGTGACTTGCTCAGGCACTCACAGTACTCACAGTGAATATTGGTTGCTTGTAAGCCTGTTGATTCAGTGTGCCTCCATTCACTTCTCAGTACTCCAGAAACATCCCACTGCTTTTCAAATGGTGTTCGCCTTGCCCTCCTAACACACACCCCACCATGACATTTTCACCTAATTCCCCAGCCATTTCCTCCATCTCATCACATATGCTCACATCCACCCAGCCTGTCTGTCTCTGTCACCCGATTAGTGACATCTGCTTGTGAGGAGGTAACAATTTGGAAGCTCAGATAAGCAAACCCTCCTGCAGCATGCTGTGAAGCCAAGGCGTTCATCCCTGGGCTTTGCTGTTGCTGGGAATGGCTGGTGAGCTGTGATTGGTGATGCCTGTGTCAGGTTTGCTCAGAGCCTCCCTCGAGGAGCTGCGTTGCTGCTCTGTCTTCTTTGTGCATCCCAAATGCGACTGTCTCTCTGTAAGATGCTGACATCAGTAATCTAACCAAGATGGTGGGGCCTTTGAGCATATCTTTAGGCAAAACCTGGCAATAATTACAAACTCTCAGGAGCACAGAGCATTCAAAGAGGATTTTGTGGCTCTCCCATCTAGGCAGGGCAACCTCCATGTGCTTTTGGATCTATCAATTTGTCTTATGTTTTAGCAGCAGGGCCTGCATAATTGATGAAGCCTCAGTGAAACCAGGATGCAGTCAGAGTGCCTGTAATTATCAGTGCGTTCTCAGTGGGAGAAAGTGGACATATCTTGCATAAACTCCAGACCAAGCTGATGTTTGAGCCAGGTTGGGAGGTCAGGATTTCACAGCTGAGTCTGTTTCCTGCCCCATGACCACTAGTAGCCTTTGCTTCAGAAAGCTTCCTAATCGTTCACGTCAAGTCATGGTATAGGTGGTAGAAGGAAAAAGCTATGCATGCTGAACATGAAATTTTAATAGGTAAAATCTTTTACATATACATGAAAAAGGATGCTGGTACCTAAGAAAGAAATCCTTTGTAATTGAATACAAAAAGCAAAGCCTTTCCATTGAAACTTCCACACAGCACTGTGATTGCAATTTCCCTCTCTTTCGTATTAACTCTTATCTCTCATTTATCCTGAATCATCCTCATTTGATTTTTAAAAGAAAAAGCTTGAGAAGCCATTTATCTTTCCTTGTTCAAGTTTCTTAGGTTTAAAGATCAAAGTTACAAGATGAATTATGCATACAGGTTTTCATTCCTTTTTTGTGTGGCTGTCTTGTGACATCAACAGTTTTGAATGACTTACACTCTTATTTTAGATGAGCTGCAACTTAAATTTCAATTCCCATCTCCTTTCCTGGCCCTTAAATACTACATCACAAATGCACAGCATTTATTGGATCTTACACAATGCTATTTTTACATGAGTGAATGATGAAAATGTTTTTCAAAATGTGAAAACAAAGCTTTCTGATCTTCTGTTGTGACAGGAAAACTTCCTTTAACAGTAGCATCCACAGGAAGATGTTTCATGTGATTTCCCCAATTTTTTTGTTAATGAATTGTCACAGAGAGCTACATTCATTTTTCTTGGTGGAGACCAGTCATAGCCTCATTGTGCTTTGGCAAATGTAAAACTACATAGGTGGATCCCAACGTGGCCTTGGTCATAAGAAAAAAGAAAAAGGAAGTGGAAGAAATTGCTACGACTGTCAGTTAACAAGGAAAAGAGAAAGTTGTTAGTATTGGAGGGAACAGTGGAAAGAGCAGAAATTAATTCCCTCTTTAGGAAAGGGTCGTTCTTTCTAAAGTTAAATTGCAGGGAAAATTGCAATGGGGTAGGGAATCAAGAGAAATGAAAAAAAAAAAAAAAAAACCTGATTGAATTTGTTGGGGTGTTTTGTGTGGAGTAACAGTCTTGACCCATTACTACAGCAATGCTCCTGACAGAAACCATACTGTTGCAGTGCCACTCCAAATGAATTCAGGATGTTTATCCTTATTTCTTTCTTCTCCATTTCTCTTCGGTTTTCCTCCTGGGCTCCTCTCTTTTTCATTGATTTATTGATCGTTAATCTCTTAACACCTTTGTTTCCCCAAATTCTGTATTTTAGAGACACGGCAAAAGAATGCACACTCCTGTAGGAGCTGTAATTCTAATGGTAATATTGCCTCTGCTGTGGAGAGCTGCATGAGAGATCATGGCCTGGGTGCACAGCACACAAAGCAGTGGGGGTGAGGGGAAGGCAGGGAGCAAGGACTTACAGTTCAGGGTTTTATTTCATTTTAATTGTTTTTCTTTTTTGGGGCAGATTAAAGGGCAAGCAGCAAATTCCTATAGGCCCCAAGAGGGTTAGAAAGAGAAGTGTATTTTTTCTTCTGATTCCCAATATGTGCTGCCTCCCAGCAATTTCCTTTCTTCCAAGTCCTTTTTCTTGCTCCCTGGGAGCATTGGCTTCCCTCTCTACCTCTCTTTTTATTTCATCTGCTGATCCCTACAATGGTGGCTTCCTCAAGGATCAAGAGTAGTTTTTTGTTAATGATTTATATTCTGGTCTTAATATTGTTTTCCCAGGTGACACAGCTGAAGCTGCTGTGAGTTAATTTGGCACCCCAGGAGGGAAAAAAAAAAAATGAAAAACAATTTGTTACCACACAGCTGTCCCAGAGTATAGTGAGAATTCCTCTAAATCCTGATGTTTCTTCTCCTTGTTTTTTTTCCAAATGTTACACCATTGTTCTATGTTCACACTTAAAACTCTGTTTCAGGGTCCCTGTTGCTCCTGCTGAAATCTCTTTGCTCTGCAGATTCCACAAATCTTTCAAAATGTGTCTTCTGGATCACCTCTCCCTCCTTTTCCGTGCCAAGTGCTTGTGCTGTCTCCTGCCTTAGCATGAGGACACCTTTCCCATTTTTCCCCTCAATTCTGTCTGCATGCCTGCCTCTCTTCCCCTGCCGTGTCTAAACCACTCAGGTTTCCACATCTGCACAACTACTCTCCGTTAAAACAAAAGGCTCTCCGGGTATCTTCTGCTACGCTGCTGCTTCTCATGTAATTTGTTTTTAAATTATCATAGGCATACCCAAGCTCTTTTCAGTGGTCCATTAGTCTTAGATTATCATTTATCTCATTGTTTCGTGTGTTGTGTGTTGGAGTTTGGCTGAGCCATAAAAAACATTACCTTCTGCAGAACACCACGCTCACCTTGGAAGGTTGAAAAAAATCTGATGAACAGCCTGAGCTACGTGAAGTGGAGAAATATCACATGGACTTTTATTTTTGTATCCATTTCCCTCTTTCACTTCTTCCATCCTGCTTGGACTCTGACCATCCTCACTTCATTTTTCAGAAATTTTCGGCCCTTTGAAACAAAACTTCTCATCTCTAACACATCCACGAGCAGTTTCCAGCCCTGATCACAGCTGCCAAGAGCGAGGGCTCGAATTCTGCACGCTGGTGTGGATTGGAAATCGTCACCTATGACAAGATTCCCCCCTGAGATGCAGCCTGCGTTTCAGGTTTGCCCTTTGAAGGGCGTGGCTGTGCAGATGCTGTCAGGCAGGTGTGAGCTCTGGGCTGGCTGTGGATGGCCCAGCACTCATCTGGCAGGGGCTCATGAGGCTCCCAGCCCAGGCTCACGAGCCCTGCTGCGAGACAGGCTGGGGCGCGCGGCGCCGCGCGGGGCTGACACGGCCACACAGCACCCTGGCACTGCGGGAAACAGGAGCTTGGTGTCTCTGTCCGTGTGCCAAACCAAGGCAAACGGCCTGAAAATGCCCATGTGGATGTTGCAGAATCACAGAATCACTGGGTTGGAAGAAACCTTTAAGATCATCAAGTCCAGCCCAGCCCTAACACCTCAACTAAACCACAGCACCGAGTGCCACATCCAGTCTTTTTACAAACACACCCAGGGATGGTGACTGCACCACCTCCCCGGGCAGACAATTCCAGTACTTTATCACTCCTAACGTCCAACCTGTATTTCCCTTGACGCAGCTTAAGACTGTGTCCTCTCTTTCTGGAAGTTGCTGCCTGGAGAAAGAGACCAATGCCCACCTGACTACAGCCACCTTTCAGGGAGTTGTAGAGAGTGATAAGGTCACTCTTGAGTCTCTTTTTCTCCAGGCTAAACAACCCCAGCTCCCTCAGTGGTTCCTCACAGGGCTTGTGTTCCAAGCCTTGTTGCCCTCCCCTGGATGCGTCAGCTGTCCCAAATACTTCTTTAAGGTGCGTTCTCCATTTGCTGTAAGAAAACGGCGAGGAAAAAGCCAACTAGTCTCAAGTGTTTGGGTTGTGCTCGATGCCCAGCATTGTTCTAATTGGTTTAAATGGCTCATTATTAACCCTGAATCTTCTGTGCTGGATAGGGTAAACCATGTATGGGTTGACACTTGATGATGTCTTCCCAGCAGACATCTCCGAAGGGTTGTGCTGGTCTCTGGAATTAAGGGATAGTCACAATGCAGGGCAAAAGGTGGCCCAGTGTCAAACATCTGTGAGCTGAGGAGAACACCAGGGTCTGTAGGTTGTACTGGCTCACAGCAGCCAGATTTTGCATTTAGGACCAAACTGACCTCCTGTGTTCCCAAGGGCATGCATGGAAGCACTGTCTCCCACTGTGTGAGTTTATCAGATTTATAGACTGTGTTCACACTAACCAAAAGTACTGGAATTAAAACTCAACGTAATTCAGTGTTAGATTAAAAGGTTCCCTATGGTCATTCATTCATCTGCTGGCATCATAAATCAAATTATTGCTAATCATATTTGACCCTAGATTGTAAGAGTATCTGTTCCTTCTGTTTTTTCTCACAACTTTCAAGAATGTTCTTTTGCATCAGTGATGTCCTTTGCTCCTGCTGTTTTTGTCTTCTCACCACTTAAAAAAGTTCAGCATTAGACATGCATAACTTTGGTTTCTCAGTATTGTTTCACCCAGCAGTAGTGAAAAGTACTTCTTTAATGTGAAATAAGGGTGTATTTTTCTATGGTCAGCTTTATTTTAGACCGATTTCTACTTTCCATTGTGAAAGTAAAGCAAAGAAGAATGGGCCTCTTTTGCAGATACTCAGTGGACTTAGAGGCATTTGGAAATTTCTCATTGAGTCGAAATTCTCTACGGATTTCTTTTGTCCCTAGTCGTGAACTGATGACCTAGATAGTAAAAGAAAATCAATGCCTGCAGCAAATAGAGTATGTGTTAGATATCTGAGTTTTGGGACGTTTACAGGCCTAGATATTAGACTATCAGGATTTTCTTGTTAAAATGGCTTATTGAGAGTTTTGAACCTCTGGGACCATGTAAAATTATAGAAATGGTGTCTGGGAATCTTCTCCCTAAAAAATAATAAAAAGCCAGGTGGTTGTTATCTCAGACTAGGTTACTTGAGCTATCCAGGGTGTGTAGGACTTTATGATTTGGATGGTTAGGAGCAAAGGTGATTTATTATGCTGAGAAAGTAAATTCTTTGTTTTGTTTGGCTGACAGACACGTTGTTGGGGGTTTTTTGGATAAATAAGAGAAATGAAAAAAGGATGTGGGAGGGAAATTATTTCTTCATTCATTTTATTCTGCTAATGAAAAAGAAACATTTTTGTTTGGTTAGTTTTTCTAAGCAGTCAGGAAAGGAGTCTTTGCTTATATTACAGACAATAAAAATGAAGACTGGGCTTAGAAAGCTAATTCTTCCCTTCCCCTCCCTTCATCAGCTGCAGGGAAATCTTACATGTAGAGCGTGGACATTCTCCTCTAAAGTAAAAAATCCATTTCTGGAAACAGTGTTTTCCCCAGCCCTTTAGTGACTGCTTAGTGCCTTCCCTCATTCCTCCTCAGGAGCAAAAACAATGAGTGGCAAAGCAATATTGAAAAAAATTAGGCTTTTATGAGTCTGGCACACATTAGGACTCACAGTGGGCAACCTGTGTACAGGCAGAAAGAATGTTCAGAGTAGATTCCATTGGAGATGGGTCTCAGGATCCCTGCAGACCAAATGTGCAAAACAGCACTACAAATTTTCTGCCTTCCAAGGTTCTTTCACGCAGCCTCCTGGACCTGTCAGCCTTTATTTTTACTGTATTTAGGTTTATTTTATTCTCTTATACAGAGATATTTCCATTTGCAAAGCATGAAAAACCTTTTAATAAACAGATATCCTGCAGAAATCAATGTACTATTTGTGGTAAGTCTGTACAGCGAAGTGAAGGAACCCAGCTCCTCACTGTGTTTGCTCTTTTGCAAACACTGAAATCATCTCCGTTTTGGGGGATGGGAGTGAGAAAAAAAAAAGGTACATTTTTGTTCTTGAAAGTCTCTTGTGAACCTTATAAATTTGATTGTACTTGGCATTTTTGATATTCCTACTTGCTTGCACACCACAGCAGCCACATGTTGTCACTTAAAATCTAAATATCGGATAACTGCTAACTGAGACTTTATTGTGTATCATGCTTATTTTAGGAATTACTTTTGTAAAGTAAAAATGACACTAACTCTAAAAGCATGTTTAATAAAACCTCAACAATCTTTGTGCTGAGTTTGCACATATTATGTTCTCACAATCAAAAGAAAAATGTAGAATAAAAATAGTAGAGAAGAACGGTGCCCGTTTTTGGAGCCTTGAACAGCTGTAAATGATTAGAGCTTCTTGTTTGGATTGCTTTGATTTTTTGGTCTACTTTTTGAAAGTTCTGTCAACTTCACTTTTGCTTATTTCACTTTGTTTGGATAGTTTTGCCTTACTGAGTTTCCTGTGATGCTTCTGGTTATATGAAAAGTCTAGTCCAAATCACAGCACTTCAAAAATAATAATTTTTAGTTCTTGGGTTTCCTCAACCCAACAGAGTACTTCTCTCTCTCCAGGTAATAATATACTCCCAATTACTTACTGCCAAGTTCAGATATTCACCACGTGCAGTAGTGTGGGATTCACACACGCATTGCAGGGTGTTATTCCAGACTCCTGTGTAATATTATGCAGAGCCAAGTCTGCCTGCTTGAGGTTGTCCTCCTTAAAAGGGAAAAGGAAAAAAAAACCAAAATCAAAAAACCTCTTCTTTTTTCCTTTATCTAGCTGTAGGATAATTCTTGCTAATACTCATGCTGCACTGAGCAATTAATTGATTTTTTTTTTCCTTCTGAAAAATCATTATCTCACCAGAATCTATTTGGCATATGGTCACATGAAGATTGTTCCTTTGTTTAACGTGGAAGTGTGGGTGGTTAGTTACACTTGGATCTATTTACACTCATCTTGTTTTTTCTAACTCAGCAGCTTTGCTTTTGCCTCTCTCTGCTGCTGTTGTCAGTTGTCTGCTTGCCTCTGCTCGGCCTCCCGGCTCTGGCTGCACAGGGGAGAATAAATTACACAGAGACAAGAGGGTGAGAGAAGTGAGTGAGTTTGAGAGTAAATAAACCCCACAAATTTATCAGGGAAAATAATGCTGTTAAAAAACAAAGTAAAGCGTGAGAAAGTGAAAAGCTTTCCTGGTGTATATCTCAAAATATTTCTACTGACACATGGAATATACTGAATTTTGAAACTAGCCGTAGAGATATATATGCTTAAGTAATTTGCCCTCCCTCGCAAAATAAAAAATTTGGTTCCTTGAACCAAAGGATGATGAAAAGGATGATGAATCAAGATGACTTTAAATTTTGGGGGGTTTTGTGTCATTGTTTTCTGAAGTGTTTATGCCATTCAGAATATCAAGTTTTTGAAAGTGAAAGGTGTTGTCCTGATGGCTCAGAGTTCCCTCCAGCACGCCTCACATTTCAAACTCTGCACATCTTGCCCTCCCCATTCATATGAAATAACTTGTCTCTTAGGACTTCTTTGAACTGTGGTGTTCAGTTTGAGCATTTCTCTTGGAGCAGAACCTAATGAAAATCAAGAAGGAGAAAAGAAATTGTTTGTTCAGGGTAAAGTGTTACCACAGAAGCTGCAGGTACCTGACTGAAGCAATTTCATGGTGCATTATAGGTATCCCAGAAATGAGTGTTTGTGCTCTCTGGCAGACCTGCACACTGGATAGAATCACAGAAGATCTGTTTTTTCCATGAGACTAAACAGTCATTGCAACACAATTTCTACAAGTGTGCTGCAGAACGTTTTCCTACAGAGAAAATTACTGTGCAGTAAACAAAAGGTTGCCTTGGGGCAGAGAGTCTGCAAGCTAAGCAGAGCAGATTGCTGTGCTGCTGCAATCTTCCTGTGTGATTCTGGGCAAGCCTTGGAGTTGTTCAGTTCTTCTCATTCAGCATTTCATGAGTTGTGGACCTGAATTCATTCATACATACTTGCAACAAAGCTGTGTTGTTCCACCTTGCAAAGTGCAAAGTGTTATTGCATCCTAAATCATAAATAGGCTCTTATTTTTTGTAGACGAAACAGTAGAATCATATCCTCCTTTCATATTCAAGCAATGCTCCACTCCAGGTGTTTGTGGTTGTATAATACCTGCAGGATTTACCCCAGCTACAAATACTTAGAGATTTCCTGTGATTATAAAGAAAACATCTCTGTCATTCAAGCTGTATGCTGAAGTGTTCGAGTGGTTTTGAGATTATTGTCACTTGTATTCAAGGATCTCAGGGGTTTGTCATAATTTAGGAATGTCTACAGAGTAGGTACTTTGCATGATTACAACTCTTGGGAAATCTGCATGGTTAGCATGTTTCACTAACAAATGCTTTGCACACATCCTGAATTCAGGGTGGAATTCTGGCATTACTGAAATCAGTGTGAGTTTTACCATTGTCTTTCCTGAGACTGATACTTTCCAGGAAAGTATATAGTATAATTTAGGGCAAGAGAGAAGCCTCTGTTTGAAGTGCTGAATGAGTTGACATTCTTCACTTTTTTGTTGCTAATGTTGTTACTGCTTCACTTGTTTTTATTGGCTGATTTGTCGTTAAGGTACTTTACTTGAGGTTTTCCAGCTGGAGTTTTGTGGACATACTGCATATTGATTCCTAATTTTTGTTCTAATGAGACTTTCTGCTAAGAAGACTCTCATGTTTTGCCTGTATCTTTTGCACTGTCATTTTTAAATAGTAGACATTATGCAACTGGTGGTGAAAAATGTTACTCTGCTTTTGTCATCAATAATCCAAGGCTTTGGTGTTGTAAGAGGTCATCTGTTGTATCTCTTATTCTTAAAGTTAATAAAGGTAGGTAGTTGTAATGGCTTTTTCAGCAGGAGGAGAAACCTTAACTCCAGCAATCTGAACCTTTTAAGTAGGACATGGGGAAATAACTTCTAAAGCACACAAAATTTAGAGTAGCATAAATTAAACTGGAAGCATGTTCTGATAATTATTTTCAATTCAAAGAGAAATATGATCTTTAAAAATATTATCTTTTACTATCTCATGTGTAGTGAACTGTGTTCTTCCTCCTTTAACCATCTCAACAAACACCATTTTTTCTACTGCTGTGAAAAGCATATTCAAGAAAAACGTAGTTCTTCATCTTTCTAACATGAGCATTTCTCAGACTGCAGTGTCAGTTTTACTGTGCTGCCCTGAAAATGAGCCTCAAATTCACCTTGAAAGATCCCCCCAGGGATGCTAGCTGAACCTCTGACCCTTCTCTTCTGACTGTCACCAAGGTTAACACATCATTACAGCTTGTGATGTTAGGGATACCTGTGCTTTTGGAGCCTTTATCAGCCTACACTGTTTCACACAACTTAAACAGAAGTCTCAGTCCCTCGTTGCTTTTTCATAGAAATATGTCATGCTGATTTTTGAGAGTGAATTGTTTCTTCCTAATTTTGTGTTAAATTAGACATGAAATTTTAAAACTTCCAGCTTTATCTCTGCTTTTCCTTAATTATTAAAACAGCGACCATATGACTGCAAACAAAAATAAAAAGATGAAAAAGCATTTTCTGTTTAAATTTGAAAGTGGGCACATTCATACCTGCTGCACAGTGCAAAAAAGTGTGTGGTGAGAGACAAAATGTCAGCTTTAAGTATTGGTTCTGTGGGATAAGTTCTGGTTACTGACAGGTTAAGGACCCTTTATTTATTTTGAATTTTCTTACCAAGGTATCATGTTGGATAATAAGCGAATTATAATTAAAATCGATTTGTTTTGTTAATCCAGAAAATGGTATCTACAAATACTCATCTGTAGCACTGATAACTAGCCCAGAGAACTGTTTCATAAGAGAAGCCTGTTGACACGAATTTTCCAAGTTGTATTACAATATTGTTTTAATATATTGTACATTAACAGTTGGATTCGCTGATCTTGAAGATCTTTTCCAACTTTAACAATACTATGGTTCTAAATGTGCTCTTAGCAGACTTCATTCTTTTTTTCCCCAAGACTGTCCTCTGATAAAACACATAGGTCATTTGATGGGCCAGACCTACTTCTGGGTGCTGTTAATGGCCATCAATTTTGTGTTTATGGAATAATGAAACCCAGAGAGCTAAAATCGATTAATGACCTCTCTGAACATTGTTGCAAAGAACTTCCACAAATTCTCATTGGAGAACTGATACTACTAGTGTTGACGAGTTTTGTAAGGTAAAGATGATGCATTTATTCAGGTGGTGTGGAGAATGTGAAGGGGTTTTTTGTTTCTGCTTGTGGAGGAGAATACTTTGTACCCCAAGCAGCCCATGTTGCACTAGTTTTTACCTTTGTGTTCTTTGCTTCATGCCTGCTACAAAATGCAGTCTTTAAAATAAGTCTACAGACATTACACCTAGGTACCAATCTGCAGCATTCAAGTGATGTACAAATCTCTGTCCACGTTCAGCTGGGACAGTTGAGATGATACTGGGACAGGGCTGTATCCCTTTCTGTGCTCTCCAGTAACCCTTTGAACCCAGTCTTTTAGGTAGCAAGCCTTAAATTACTCCTTTCAGTTAGATGTCTGTCATTCTCCTTCTCCTAGACTTGTCTGAAAACTTTTAATACTAATAACAATTGTGCTAACTCCAGTTAGGTGTGATCCAATGGTTTTTCCCTTTGGGAATGTTTGAAGAGTAGTTGACAGTTCCATGAAAGAGGGTTCTGAATAGCAAAGTATTGTTCATTTAACCACATGATTGTTCAGAAAAAGAAACACTTGAAGCCACTCTAATATCTATGTGCCCACCTCACTATTTTAGCATCTAAAATTCCTTTCCAATGGAATCCTGTATGTATACCTTCTTTCTTCCAAGTCCACATTTAATGAGTTTCTGGTTTTTTGCTCCCCACAGAGGTGTGCATCTCATTAAATCCCTCTTCTCACTATGAAATTAATTTGCAAAATAAGGCAAGATTCAAATCTAACACATTATTAAAGGCAACTCTAAATACAGCAAATATTTTAATATTTTAATATTCCATGCACAGAATGGCCTGCATATCAGATTGTTCTTGGCATGCATGTTTGAAAGTGCCAGTAATAATATCTGTAATACAGCATTTATGCTTTAGGCCTGCCAGGTCTTGAACAAAATTTTCAATCTAGTAGGACTGTCCACAATTCCTTTTTTCAAAAACTTAAGAATATTTAATCATTCTTCTGAAATATAGTAAAAATATTCATGTTATATTCTACCAAACATTCCTTGCAAAACCTTAGGTCTGGAAAAACATGCAATATTTCATTGCAATCCACTGAAAGTGAATCTCATCAAATGACAAAACTATTTAAGATTTTATGGTACTTTGATCAAACGTGTAATAACACATGGAACTATTGGAAAGGAGAAGAGAATCATCAGAACATGTTTTTTCACTCTTTATCAAACATTCTCTGCAATTATTGCCTTTCAGATCATGATTGACTTCCACTTTCTATAAAACTTTGCTTTCTTTTGTCTTCCAAAATCAACGATATGGCTGTCTTAGAAAAAGTCTGGTTGAAACACATGAAGGATAGTCACTAATAGTACAATGCAAAATACAATGCACACTTGATGATTTCTTAGATTTGCTGAATATTTCTTTTTATATTTACCATACATGGGAATTCTTTGATCTTTCCTCCTTAATTCTGAATGCTTATTCATTATTTGAAAACCATATTGTGAGTCTTCCATTAAAAATTATTTTGCAAGGGTAGCAAATATCAATTATTTAGCTTTTCTGGATAAATAACTGCAAATAGTGAATCTGTGTCCTCTGAAGATAAACAAGGGTGATCTTTACTGTCCACAAATTTCTGTAAGCTTATACCTTGGTGCAGACATTAGGGTACTGATGTGGCTTACAGTAATTTGTTTATGCATTGCAGTTGGGGTTGACACTGTTAATGTTTGTGTTAGAAAAGGAGACAAGAACATTAGGCAAGCTTATTGATAAGGCCTCTTGTTTGCATGGATGTTATCAAGACAGTCTCTTAAATACTTACCTGTCTTCCTTGCCTGTTCATATGGATCAACTTTCCAGCAGCCATAGACTCTTAAATTTTGCCATCTGCTTTTGAAAAATTCAGCCAGAGTGTGACATAGATGAGTATTAAAATGCAAAAATATAACTTTTTTCTTTTTTTCCTTTTTTATCTGTTTGTCCTGCTAAGTAGCTGGCAAAGAAGCAGTAATGTCTTTAAAATTTAAGTGTTTACTTGGGACTCAGTACTTGTATTTGTATGTTTTGGAAGCACAGTGTGGGCTTTTTCTGTGGTTTTGGGAAGAAAGTATACTGTAGGAGTGTATATGCAGTTTTTAACCTTTTGTCACTGTCATAAAAAGGTAATTTGTACTAAGTGAACTGAAATCTGATCAAGTCACACTTTTAGTTTTCTGTAAAGATTACTTCTTATTCATTATGTTCTTTTTACACTGCTCATACAGAAGACGTCAAAGCTTCTCATTTGTGACAGGATAGCACTAATTCTAAAAAAGGCATGCACACAGGCACAAGATAAAACAGGAGAATAAAGTGCAGAGTAATTTCAATTTCTCTGCCATTTTTACAAGCCTGTTCCAATAACAGCAAACATCAGCAAACAGGAGACTGATTTCCATACAGAACCTGGCCAGCTAGTTTGCTTTGTAAATACAAATGCCAGAAGTTGAGCAGCTAGCATTTTCAGTGTCCAGAACAGTTTCTCCCTCCCTTGCAGCCACACTCCTCGCTCAGCCTCTTCCATGGGTGCAGTTCACAACAACCTTTTAACAACAGCAAGGGCTGTGCCAGAAGTTGAAACCCACTGTGGCATCTGGGAGGAATAGCAAGGAGCTGCTGCAAGGGAAGCAATTATCCCAGCAGGGCTCCAGAGCCCACCACAGGCCAGGCAAGAGGCTCTGCTCTCGTGGAGCTCTCTGCCTTGCCAAGGGTTGCACTCAGCAATGAGGGTCTGCTGCTCCAAAGGCTGAGAGGGAAGAGCCCGAGCAGAGGGCAGCGGGGGGAATCGGGGGATTTGCTCTTTGCCTCTCTGTGCATACATTCTCCTCCTTATTCCCTGCAAATTTAAATTCTAGCATCTTCCAAGCAGAGGCCTTTCTGTAGCTGTAATGTCTAGCCCAGGGGTTTTTCAGCAGTCCTTCAGTAATAATGAAAGTGACACTCGAGATTTGCTTGTGGTTGCCTACCACTGGAGGTTTTTTTCGTCAGTCCTGTAACACAAGACTTGTGTGCAGACCACAAAAAATACAAGGAAATCTGTGATTTATGATTTGCATGTGCTGCAGTCATGAGAGCTGTGGTGAACGGTGATGGAAGAGTGAAATGTGGCAGATTAATATATGACTTTTGTGTTTAACTGTTCATGAAAAATCAGCATTCCAGTGCGTATGCTCCTCTTTTTGATAGTGCTCCACAAACGATGGGAGAGGTTTAAAGTTTTCACAACTTTGTGTGTCCAGCATTTACTGTAAAAGAGTTCCACTAACCTTAGGCTCACTCAGAGATAAAAGGAACAGGAACATAACATGAATTTATATCCTTCTTCTGAAGTGTGGTCTCTTTTCCATGGCATGTCACTTTGGTCAAAAGACAGGGAATCAGTAGGGTTTTAGTTATGTTAGAAAACATTTTATATTTTTTTCAAGGTTAGTTTTGCAAAATACATGTTTGTTTGTAGTGCTTAGCTGGCAGGGCCAAAACTTCTTTGGGAGTTAATTTGATTATAAATTTTTTATGGAAAATGTTTTGAATGAGAAGTCAACTCTCTCTCAAAATTTAAAACTGTCAAAATACAAACTTGGAAATGCATGAAAGAATCCACTGCATTTTAGTCACCTGTGACTAATTTTATTTGCTTAGCTTGGTTCTCAGTTCGTGTTCTCTGCCATAAAGAGCTCAGGTTTACCCCCAGAGGAACTGAGAAAATCCTTCTTCCCTTGGGAAGCTGCCGTGCCAGCTCCAGGGAGGAAAGCTTTCACAGGCAATTTAGTGCAGGAAGTGCAGCGGTCACGGGAAGGATCCGGGAGCCTGAGATTTGCATCCCTCGAGTGAGGAGCCAGCAGTGGGCAGCCAGGCTCAGAGGGGATGTGCCTTCCCTTCGAGACAAGTGGGAGTCTGAGCCAAAACTGCTGCATCTCACAAGGTCACGGAGTGACTGAAAGTAATGACCTGCGGCACAGACCAGCCAGGAGAAAAATGCGAATAATTCATTTCTGTTCCCTCCTCTCAGACTGTGAGGATTTTGTCATTACTTCACAATTGTAAGTCTAGGAGATTCTTGGTTTTCCATGTTGAAGGCCTTTCATTTTCTTGTGGGACTTCATGGTAGAAGAGGACCCACAAACTTCCACTTCAGGTCTCTTGAGAACTCAAGTCCTGTCAGAACAGCTCCCTTTAGAAGACCCTACATAAGAACCTTGAAAAACCCCATATTTTAGCACGATGGCTGTGAGAAATCTGCACTCTGAGAAATGTCTTTCATCAGATTACAAGTCTGGATGAAGTTTTACCTACCCATCCTTCTGAAGCTTGAAATTGAACATTAAGACTCTGCTGTTGAAGACTCATGCTCTGCACAGCTGCTCTTTTCTGAGAGGAAAGTAGGAAATTTTCTACTGATGAAATACACCCCACGATATACAGTTGTCTCAAGCCCATGTTGTCATTCTGCCAACATCAGCTCCAGACTTAGAAAAGTAAGACGATATTATCAATGCCTGCAATGACAGTCAGGAATTGAAATCCCCTTGGAATCAGCAGGGTCTGGGCCCCTTTGGAAAGCCGTGGAGGTTGTACTCTGCTCCCTCCAGCCCTGGTGCTGTCTGCGGGGTTTAGAGTCAGGTCTGGTGGTGTAGGGGGGCCTTTGGCTTCATCCTTGGTGACTTTAACCACAGCCCCTCAGAGTGACCTTGGTCTTTCTTTTACAGTGGGAAACAGGCTGCTAAATTCCTCTGGAGATTTGGGTTATGTAGTTTCTTTTATGGTTACCTGGTAGGGTGTTTTTATATGTTTTAAAATTTGTGGTTTGTTAGTATTATTTTTCTTTATTAAGTTTGTGATTCTTTAGGTAACGTAATTAAAAACCGAGAGATTTTGTGTGGAAAATTAACCCTGGCTGCTCTGAGATTTTATCCTTGGAGGTGTGTAAATAACACAGTAGTGGTGATGCTTAAAAGAAAATTCATGTGTAACTGATACTTCAAATCATCTGACTTGCTTAAGGGAAGACAAATGAAGACATACCAGACATCGAGTTCAGTTCAAGTTCACTTTTACTTCTGATTTCAATCACTGATTGTAGTGAAAGCTACATGTGCACCAGTGAATACAGGGGAGATTTATGCATGGGGTTAAATTTACAGTTTTACAGAAATTTCACAGTTGTCATTGTAAACACATCATTCCCATGCAGGGCCTTCTTGGGATATACAGAAAGATTGATAGGTCCAGATATAATTTTAGTGACCCATAGAATGTACCTAAGTGTTGTCCATTAGCTGAGTTCAGTATGATTTCTGTACTTGTACTTAATGAATAACAATGTGAAAAACAGTTTATGAAGCATTTGCTTCTTCTTTTTTACTTTTTTTTTGGTGATCTTTGTAGAACAGATTTAAGATCATGAAGGTAGTTGTAACATACTTTTGTTGTAAGATTTTAATCTTGATTTATAATAAGAAAGGAAGTATTGCATAGAGAGTGTTTTGTACTGTAGCTGTGAAAGCATTTCAGAGAAGTATTTTACTGGTTCAAATACTGCAATATAAACATAGCTGTCTGTTCAGAAATTAGTTCTGTCTAATGTGAGCCAATACGGATTATTGTGAATTAAATCTTCCTTTGTGATTAACAAAAGCCAAATGTTTATTGAAAGATAATTTGGAATTGTTACAGTTTTAAACTTCTGAAAATCACATGTGCTGAGGCATGGATTATTTTTTTCTGAATTTGATTAATGAAATTCTGCATATATCTTGGCTGTTTCTACAGTCTTGTTGGGTGAAGCATCAAACACAGTAATTCTGATATTTGGTGTCTTGTGATAATGCCAAGGGCTGAATAACCCTCAGCTGCCTCTGAAATTCACCAAGCAATTCAGGACACTCAGATAACTCTTAAGCCTTTGTAGATATCCACCTTCTTGTAGTTACAGCCATTAATAATGAGGCCAGAAAAGTGGGAAAAGGAGTCTTATGGACGGACTTGAATCTCATTCTGCCTCTGATGTATCAGATTGGCAGGGGTGCCAGAAGCAGCAGCCTGAATCTATTGTCATTTTATCTGTCTTAAATACCTTCTTTTTACATAAAGCCACCTTCCTATGCATTTTGCACCTTCCTTTAGGCTGCCTTCAGGCCTGTCTGTATGGCAAAGCTGTTTTGTTGCTCTGTAGGTAGGGGGGAACAATTGACTTGCACTTTGTCGTGACAGATTTACAGCACAGGAAGACCACTTGAAAGAATGTTTCAGACTACTTTCAAATAGAATTTTATGTGTGTTTGATCTGGAGGAGGCAGCATGTACCTTCCTGGGGTCCCAGAGAATGGAACAGAAAGCAGGACAGTCTCGTCTGTCTCAACTTTGAAGTTAAACAAGAACAAACTTTAATCATTGTTGAAGACCTGCTCCAAACACATTTTGAAGTCTAGTGTCTGATATTTAAGCATCCTGTAATAGGTAGGGAAGAATATGTGGGATTCACAAGGCCTGGAACGAGATACAGATTTTTAAATAAGAATTAAGATAGATAGTCATCTGTACTCTTTTTTGTTCAAACTGCAAAGCTGCCTTCTATTGCTGACATTCCATGCCTTACAGTCTCTGTGGCAATGGTGAGTTGTGATACGGATATTTTGGGATGCTGGACCAGACAGAGGGGAATGAACAAACTCTGTGTTTCTTAACTAAGAAATAAAAGCTCCATTTTACTTGGATATACCATTGGTGACAGTATTAATTACAATTGCCTGGACTTGTGCTCTGACTGTTATATTGTTATTCATTATTAGATGGTACACTTTTAAAGCAAAGGCAGTGTCTGACAGGTTAATATTACGTGCCCACCACTTTTAATTTAGAAAATGAAAGAAAATGGGTTGTTGTATATGCTGTACTGTAGAAGACTGAAATATATGAAATTTGGGATATCACATAGGTAGAAACCCTGGCTATACAAACAAAAGTCAGTATTTCATTCTGCAGTCTAAATTTGATTTTCCTATGAATTAGTTTGCTTTAGAATTATTTTGCAACAGAGCAGATACTATTTATTAAATAAACTAGGAACTGAAAGAAAATTAAGAAAAATGTCACTCACATTTATATTTGGACTCCCCAAGCATTTCTCTTATGGCTTCATTCTGTCTCATATTTCATACCACATTTCTGTGAAAAGTAAATGAATCACCCACATATATAAAAATATTTCATAACACAGACAGATGGGTATGGATTTATACGTACAGAAATTTACACACATATACACAACGCACATAGGTATATAAAATATGATCTCAAAATAAGAATATATGTGTGTACAGCTACATTGAATTCTTGGTGGCATGTTGTAGAACCCTTGGGTAAGTTTTTATGGATTTGATTTATTGGCTGACTGAGTTGATTCATTATTTGTATATGATTTTTGCTGCTGGGTGGCCATAATTTGCAATTCTGGCCCTAGTTAACTCTGTGGGTGCCTAGAGTTTTCTGTATGAACATCTCCAGCTATTGTTTAAAGAAATAAATGAAGTGGACTTGCTTGAATGAGCAATTTACTGGTGAGGAGCAAAACATGGTCAGGCAGGCAGGTCACAGAAAATAGCTTGCAAAAAGAAGTCACCATACCATCATATATTTTCTTAGCATACATACAGTAATCCATACATCTTACAGGTATCTGAAGATCATCTGTGAAATGCTGATGACAATCTTTTTTTTTCTTATTAGAATTCAATGCTATTCTTGTATTATCCTACTTGCAAATCCCTGATAGATTTGCTGGTGGGCACAGAACAAAATCCTGAAGAGGCATGAAAAGTCAAAAAAGTGCCTCAGCTTCATTTTGGTAAAAATGAAATATGACACTGACTTTCCAAATTAGTCTTTAAGCTTTGGCACTTAGCAAAGCCATTATTTTCCCACGACACAACCATATCTGCTGGAGTAGTGGAATAAAAATGGTTTTTGTATCCTGTTTACTAGGAAGAAAGGACTTCTGGTATTCAGCATGATCACAACTCTTCAGGAGGTTTGGGATGTAATGGTACACTCACTGCCTGTCACTTTTGCAAACCATTATATCATTTGCTGCTATAAAGTCCAGCTGGTGTATTTAGGGGCAAGGGCAAAACTATGAGAAGAGCCAGAGCACTCAAATTAAAATGCCTTCATTAACTGTTAGATATACGCAGACTGTGAATAGTTTAATTTGAAGATTTCATGTACTGTCTCCAAAGGTGATTTAACTGTTTACAGCTCTAAATACTGGATATGAACTTAGTAAGAAAAATTCAGCAGTGATTCTTTATGTGTCCCTACCAAATTTCACATGCGTGTCCTCCACTGTGTGCTTTTTTACTTAAAGCCATTGGTCTGTGGTCCATAGGTATTTCTGGGGTTGCCTATTGAGGAGAAACACAAATTTTTCATAGCTGCAGTTTTCATTTGCAATCTCATATTAAACTGAAGGGATTGTCCAGTCTTACTGAGATGGTGGATACCTAATTGTTTAAAATGCATTGAAGAATTTTGGTAGTTGCCCACCAGGGGAAGTTCACTTCCTTCTAGCCATCTGTGACTGCTCCAGTTACAGACATGTGTAATTCCACATTCAGTGGTGGCACATTTTATTGTAGCTGTGTAATTTATCACAATTCCATGTGGAATAACTGTCATTGCAGCTGAAGTTCTAAACCCTTCTCATGTTTTAAGAGAACCAACCAACCAAACAAAAGAAACTCCTTTGCACGTGCATTCAGAATTCCATGTTGTAAGCACAGCCTCCTTCAGCATGCATGTCACATCTTAGGAAGTCTGCTTCCAGATCCAAGAGGGAATGTTTCCTCTGCGTCTCCTTCTTTGTCTAAATCCCAAATAACTTGCAAGAAAAGCAGCTTTCAGTGACTTTTTAGTTTTTCATATGTTTCTGCTTTAATGCTTCTCTCCATCTATGCTTTGAAGAGACTCTTGTAGGATTCCTACGAGAAATTCCTAGGATTGTTCCTGGTTAAGGTTACATTTGTGCAAAATATGCAGTTGTGTCATATTGTGGTGGATTTGAATGGGATTTTCTTCAGTGATAAAATAACAGAGGAGCACAAATGCTGCTGAATGTCACTAGGATTTAGACTCTGAAGACATGCATGAAGATCACTGATTTCAGTTTACATGGGTTCGAAATCATCAGATGAGCTGGCAAATTCTTGTGATGTATAAATACATTTCTTTGTTTTATCCAGTGTGATATTTGTATACATGAAAAATATATATTTCCGCATATGTATCTGGATATACAAATACCCCAAAATGCAGGTGAAAATAATTCAAAAGTTGGGATTTTTTTAATCCTTTGCATTCATTATTTGGAAAAATAGTTGCTTTCTGTGATTAAGGGAGATGTAAAACAGGAATATAGATGGACTTCTAGTTATATTTTACATTATCTTCCCTTGCTTACCAGTTCAGGCAGTCAGCAATCTAAAAATGCATCTAGATTCTTGAAAAATGTGTGTTTGCTGATCACCTTTATTTTCTCATTCCTCATGCTTCAAATCTCCACTGAAATTTCAGCATTACCTGCTTTGTGAATGATAAAGGACATATCTCTTGTGCTCTCAAGCAATGAGTGCCAAAGGCAACAGAATGAAATTTGTATGCGACACTCTCTACGCTCCACGTGTGCATCCATTTATCTCAATAACTGACTGTCATCTTTGTGCCTGTACATCCTACAATGACAATCAGAGCCCAACGCTGCTCAGGATGTCAAATTTCCAGGGATGGATTTCTAGCTGCAGGCAACTCGAGCTAAATACCTCATATTGAGAACACTCTCCTCCTTGTCGCTGACCACATTAGAGGCTTTCATGTAGCTTCATATGTGGCTTTTATTTATTGTCTACTTCCACCCATGCCTTGAACTGCAGTGGTTTTGCAGAAGTGATTGGGCTCGTAAGCATATGTGCACTTCAAAATGTATTTTCTGTAATTAAGGAACTTCGTTTGTATATCACAGTAAAAATGGTACATTTGCAGCTGCCCACACAAATTTTTCTGCATTTTGGTGAACTTTGAAACTTGTTCAACCGTTTGGTCAATAAAATGGGGGATAAATCCTTTTAAAGAAAGATCAGATATTTTCATATGCATTTAATGTACATTTTTATATAACATAATAAGATTTGGAATCACAAAGGTAAGTGTGTTTTCTAATTTGGGGGTTGTTGGAATTCCATTATCTCCCAAAAGCTGAAGTCAGAATTAAAAGGAGGATGTTATTCATTTTCCAGTAAGAATATAATTTCTTCCGCTCAGCTGCTTATCAGCCTTGAAACTTACTTATTTAAAGGTGAAGAACTAAAGAATAAGGAATTTCCTTCACTTCCTTAAGGAATGAAAACCAAAACAAACAAAAACCTCATGAATAATAATGAGCACGACCAGCAGCAGGATAGCGTGCACATATTTCTTGTCAAGAAAAAGTAATTGCAGCACTTGATGTGAAAATGAGATTTATGTCTCGTGCTAATTTTTACTCTCCACCTGATTGTATCAGTACATGGGAAGGAATTGTAATTCCTCTGGCTAACAAGCATTAAACAGACTGGTGAGGAGACAGCATTACATTACACAGAATGAAGAAAAAACTAACAGGAGTCCAAATCTCAGAGATTTTAAAATCCTGATGTAAAACTAAAAAACAAGCTTTTTGCATAAGAGAAGGAAATTAGGCTAATAGTAATTTTTTCCACTTTTCAATGTGATATGGAAAACCACAGATGACTTGTTCTATTATCTGTAACAAAATATTTTTCAAGCTATTATTATTAAATTGATAATTCATATTAAAGTATTTCTGTTATCCTTGATTTGTTCTAGATCAGAGGAGGAAAGCTTATGATCACATACACAAGAAAGAATGATGCTGGCAAGTACGTTTGTGTTGGAACAAATATGGTTGGAGAACGTGAAAGTGAAGTTGCAGAGCTCACTGTTTTAGGTAAGAACTCCTTTTAGACTCTATTGATGAAAATGTCCATCTTTTGCTTTTCCTAGCAAGCCTTTCTCTAAAGATTATTATCATCCCTTTCCTTTTCAGTGTTGAAAATGTTTTTCTCATTGTTGTAATCTAGCAAATAGAAGGAAGGTAATGGCTCTGCAGCTCACCTGAGACAATTTTTCCTGTTATAAGATGCTTTTGTATTTAATTCTCAAAGTGAAAATAATTCCAGTGTCTATGACTGGATCAGTATTTTGAAATAACAGCAAAACAAAAATTCAGACTTTTAAGAAGCAGAAGCTCAATTTTTCCATCTTACTAGAGAGACTCAGAATTACTCTAAATTTCTCTTTGGAATAATTATACTTTCATTTATAGGAGCATATGCTGTGTGTTGTAAAGCTACAACAGATCTGCTTTTCAAGTGATCCTATTGTTAGTCCCTCTGAGCATCAAAAATTACATTTTCATTTAAGATAGCTGAGCCTAGCTGAAAATTGCATGTTTTGTTGCCACATCAGAAGGGAAGCTCTAAGTGCAGTCTCAGTATTCCTTCAGCATAGCAGAACTCAGGTGGTTTTCCTTCAGAATATGTCCCATTTTACTTTAAAGTAGAAGAGGCTTGAGACAGCTTGATTGTTTCTGCAAAAAATAGGTGTTTCACCTTTATAGGATGAGACCATCTAAGCCCTGGTTCACAGCTCGATGGTTTCCATCACAATGCTGCTGCAGTACTAGTAGTTTGTTGGTGTGGGACTTTTTTTGTTAAATTCATGTTTAAGAGCTGTCTTGTCTGTCTTTGGCACTTTTATCTTTCTTCCCTACATTGTTGAGCTAGGACTCAGGCAACCTGAAGACCTGTTCAGAGTTTTGTGTGAAGCAGGGGTTTCCTTAATGAAACAAAGTTTTATGCCATCTTAAAATTGTTCAGACTGAATATCCAGGAAGAAAGTGGTGTGTAACCCTTTAGAAGCTGAGGAAAGCTCTGTGATTCCCCTGTACTGTTTTGTTTTGGTTTTGTATAAACACTTTTGAAGCACTAGGGGAGGAAGTTTATCGTCACGTAGACTTTCAGAACTTTTCAAGCAAAATCTAAACTTGAAAGTCATAATTACATGAGTAAAGTCCTGGCACCAGGCTCCTATTGAACTGTACCATTTAATAGCTCATCACTAGTCTCCTGCCAGCCAGGGAATGATGGGCTGGACTGTTTGGTAACTTAGGCAGAGAAAATTCTCCTCTTGCTAAACACAGAGGAGTGCATTGCAGGCAGAGCTCTGTCTGGCTTTTTCTTCATCTCTTGTTGCTTTCAGACATATTTCAGATTTTCAGCCTGGTGAAACCAGCGAGATTTTGTTTTCAAATGGGGCAGTAAAGCTTTGAATGTCTTACCAGCCTGTGTCTAGAAATCTTTAATACACCTTATTCTTTCAACTCAGACTTGGATATGAGTGAAAAAGCACCAGAAATATGCTAACTTCATGTATTTAACTTTTTCTACATTAATCTTCCATTTATGAGGTTTGGTTATTTAGAAGTTGAACTTTTGCTTCTAGGTCTCTGGTTTAGATCAGAGGGAGGATTGCATGCCAGAAAATGTAATATTAGAAAGTTTCAAAGTGATCCTTGCTAAGCTTTCCTTGTATGTACCAAATAATCATGTGACAAAGACAGATTCTTAAATCTGTGCTGATTTCCCTTATCCACGTCTGCATTTGAATAAGGGTGTTATAAATGGGCAGACAAAAACTTGTGGAAGTACATTACTCTTCCTTTAAGAAACTGATCTGGAGAACAATGTGCCTCTTGTGGATTTTGCTGTTGGGCAGCAGTCCTGGACTTACCAGATCAGTCCTTTTTCTCCTGCATAGTTAAGTTAAATATTCTTCCCCAAACTACTCTGACTCTGAGCTTTTATCTGGATATTCTTTTCTTACATTCAGGTTTTGTTTTTTCGGCACCTACAAGAAAGGGGCCAGTGTAGGGGTTTGTCTATATTTGTATCTTTTTAATTCACAGCTAGATTTATGTCTGTAGATGTCTGGTTTGTTTCTCATTTCTTGTATATGAACTCAAGCTAGAACTGACAGCTTAAAAATCAACTTGCTATTTCATTTAACATCATTTCCTACCATTGCCAGAAAAGTTAAGTTTTCTGCAACACGAGTGTCCAGCTGGTCTGGACAGCCTCGAGACTAAAGGAAGCTTTTTTTAATAAGGTTTTGTTCACGTTTGCTTTTTGAACCATTAGGGTTTTGTAATATTCATTCTGTCTGTCTGCAAAGCCACAGTAATATTTAGAACTACTTTTTTCAAGCACAAATGTGAGACACGAAGAGCATGGGAGCATAAAGAGTCTCTTTATCCTTCTGTCTGGTCGATTTGTACTCCTGTGAGAAATTTGTGGTGTATTTTTGGGCATTCACACTTCCTGATGGTGCCGATGTCTTCAGACTCTTGCAGTTCCAGGGGGATGATATTTATATCTTTAGTTCGTACAAGTCAAAACATGCAACTGCCTTCTCAACTCCCTCAGAGCTTTCACAGGTTTATAGACAAAAAGTTCATCTGCCTTAGGCAAAGGAATCTGCCAAACACTCTCCTGTTAAACCTTCTCATTTCTTTTATGGACATGCTGTTGTCATCTGGTGCTGCTCTTCTAGATGGGTCATTCCTGGAATATTCCAGAAATTGTTTAAAACCGCTTTTATCTTTGCAAGTATGAAAGTATGAATAGCCCAGCAACCTACAGCTTTGAATCCTGTTATAGGTAGAAAAGTGTATCAATACCTTTCCTGAAATTCGCAGGGTTTACCAAAATAAACCTGTACTGAGATCACCTTTTATTCCAGAAAGTCTGAGCACAGGAGTGCAGCAATTAATCTGACTCTGGTGAGCCAGGACTTGGGTCATCCATGTCCTGCAATTTAAGTCAGAGATAGCAATAGTTTTGATGAACAAAAACTACAGAGAGTACATTCTGGGATTATTTTGGATTATTTTTATTATTATTATTATTACTTCATGTGTGCTGGTGAAAGAAAATGTTGCCTTTCAAATGCAGCATTGGGAATTACTGCGTGGGATGCTTGCTGCTGCTGACACTGTGAGCCCCCCCACAGAAATCCTGTGCAATCTGGACACAGAAGTGCTGGATTAATCCTCGTTTTCCTTTCCCTTTAGAGAGACCATCTTTTGTGAAGAGGCCGAGCAATTTGGCGGTGACTGTGGATGACAGTGCAGAGTTTAAGTGTGAGGCAAGAGGTGACCCAGTCCCTACAGTGAGGTGGAGGAAAGATGACGGGGAGCTACCAAAAGCAAGGTGCAGTACTTGGAGTTACCCTTTCTATGACATCTGGTCTGGTATATGATGGGGCCATTCAGTGACTGACAGCTAGCATTTCTTTGTCTTGAATTCAAAAGGCCTGGCTTGAGACAATAAAACATTTCTAATTATCATTGTGCTCTAGTTGAATTTACAGTTTGGGTTGAAACTTAAGAACAGCCTGTTTTCAGGTTTTTGTTGTGACAACTCATGGCAAATATAAAATAACCAAGTTCAGCCAGCAATAACAGATACGGATTAATTCTTCACCTGAAGAGTCTTTTGTGATAACTAAAAGTTTTGGAGAATATATAACAAGTAGTAAAAGAGATTACAATGTCAAGAAGTGTATATTGGACTACTAAAATGTAGTCTGGTTATGTAGAAAGCTGCCTTGATTATACACGTTTTCGTTACTAGGTTTCCAGTGAACTTATTTTTTTGTCATTGCTGTAATTCAGGCCAAAAAGTAAAACATCTTATTAAAAATAAATATATCCTGTGATAGATAGATATAGAGATAGATTAAATACTTATTTACTTAGTTTGCAGTCCTAATTATCAGTTTAAGAAACTTTCAGGGGAGTGGACCGAAAGAAAAAACCCTTTAACAGTTGGCTTTGGCCAAGTGATAATGTCATAGCTTTAATAAAAACTATCATTTTTAGGAGAAAAATCTACTTACCATAAATAGAAACACATTGAGTACATTACACAAAAAAGGGAGAAAGGTGATGAAATGAAAGAAGTCGTTTTGTTCTTTAAGGAAAAGAGAATAAAAAAAGAATGAATTGTGATTTATCTTGACTTTCAAGCAATTCTGATCTTCTTGGGAACAATATTTTCTTTTCAACCGTATTATAAAAATCTGTCATTCAGATGGAGAATAATAAATATTATTATATTTACTTATTAAAAGAATTCTAACAATTAAGATGTTCTGCATCTGTGTGCAAATAATATCAGAATAAGTTTTTCAAATACTTGGATATGTTTTGGTTTTAAAACTTTATTTTACACTGTCAATTTAAAAGTATCTATACTTTTTTCCATTATGGAAAATACAGAAATAAGAATATTTGAGAGCAAATCCCCCATGTTTTTACCCTTTACAGAAGTTGTACAAAGTTCAGTTGTTCCTATTCATTGTTAACTGCTATGTATATTTAAAGATACGAAATCCGTGATGATCATACCTTGAAAATCAGGAAAGTTACAGCAGGAGACATGGGATCATACACTTGTGTTGCAGAAAATATGGTTGGAAAAGCAGAGGCGTCAGCGACTTTAACAGTTCAAGGTAAGAATGAATTTTTTGCAAAGAGGAAAGTTGAATAAAATTGTACTAGAGTAAAGTTGGTTTTGTTGTTTGTACTACAACTCTAGAGATGAAAATATGCGAAAATACAAATTGGGATTGAGTTGTATTGTGAGGAAATGGAAACACTTCATGTGTAAGAGTTTTTTTAAGCAGTCTTTACAATACTGGGATGGGGAACTGAGTGTGTTTTGAATTTCAGTTCTTGAAGTTCAGAATCAAGTCACTTGCAATCTTTGTATCTGAAACACAGAAAGTCAGTGTTACAAGCTGCATTGTTTTAATTCAAAAGGAAAGAGTTGTAAGTTCAAGTATCTGCCAAGTTTTTCCAATTAAGTATAGTGGAGAAGCAGGGAATGATAAATCTGTTTGTGTATCTTTTAATACACTAACCCAGACCACTGGAATTCCTGTTGCTTTTTCATTTTAGAAGCGTATCGTAGCACTACTGTTTCTTTGTAAGATAAAAATTCAGTGGAACTCGGTGAACTAATGTGTATAAAAATCCTTCACTGCCTTTATATACACAATCCAGATGTTCACTATTCAGATAATCCCTCTCTTCCTTCCCTGGCTAGCAGACAGGCAATGATGTCATCCTGATGCTTTTTTCTGGCCACTGATGGGTCCTTCTGTCCTCTTCTCTGTTCAGCAGGAATTAGTCATTACGGAGTTCTGGGGAAGTATGGGCTTAAAAGTATTTTATTTGGTAACAGACCTCTAGTTTGACACATTTACTGTAACAGGAAAGGTCTTGTCCTTAACCTGCTCCTCTTTTTCCACCAGAAACATTTGGTGTCCCTCTGTTAGGAAAGTATTGAATTCTTTTGTTGAAGCTCTCATAAAACCAAGAATTTTGAGATGTTCTGTTTTATTCGTCACCATGATGATTATGCATCAAAACTCATACCTTATGTTTGTAAAATAACCAGCTCTCAGGCTCAGTGTTGTAGAATAAAGGATAAACTTGTGAGCAGTAAGAACAGTTTATTCAAAGGGAAAAGACTGAATTATTTCTTAAATGGTGATTTGCTCTGAAGATCACGTCCTAAATCAACTGTTAATCCTATAAAATGTTACTATTAAGAAAATCTGCTTTAATGACTGGTTTCCTACATTTCTGGAAAGTAACTCTTGGTAGCCCTAATCTTTCACAGTCCTATTCAAAATAATAAACAAAAACATACTTGAAATCTCATTTAGCTTAGTGGTGATAATAGATATAAAATTACTTAAGTATGTAAATGCTAGAAATCGAGTGAGATGTTTTTGATAATAAACTGGTATTTTTAAGGAACAAGATCATAGCCTAAGTCCTGATTCATCAAGATCCTAATTTTTAAAGTGCTTGTATTACACAGTAGCTATTTACATTGTGGCAGCTTTGCTCTGAGGATATTATTGTGGGATAATTTGTTTCCCAGTGAGAATGGATTACCTCCTGAGCCATTTGTCTGCACTAATGTCTTTGTAGGAGGGATTGATGTGAGAAATTGTAATGTGTAGGGACAATTTGTACTTGGTAATGAAATAAATTATGACCAAAATCCATTTATTAGTGTATCCAAGAGACCGAGTTTTATGGGAGGGAAAAAAATACTCCTCTAGAAAATGCATTTCCATTGAGATTTTTTCACATTTTTCCTCCTTATTCTGCCTTCTCCTCTCTTTCCCTCCTTTCCTCTCCTCTTTCCTTGTTAAAACACTTTTTTTTTGTTTTGTTTTCTCTAAAGAGCCAGCTTTTTGACTGTGTAGAAAAGTAGACTGATCTTGTTTCAGTACTAAAAGAAGATTGCTCTGACTGTAGACACACAGCTCTTTGAATTTTTTGGTTGGTTTGTTGGTTTTTTGTGATTTTATAGGTTTTTTTCTAGGTGATTCAAGGAATGCAACTGACAACTCTTTCCTGTACTTTTGATTATTGTCACATGATCTTTTGAGTTTAGTAAATATGTGTTCTGCTGTGCCAAGCTGAGTTATTTTTGTTGCCTATTTGTAAACAGAGGGCTGCATTGCCAATCACAGCCTCAGACATTACAGCTGCAGGCATGTCAAATTCAGCAAAGGGCAAGGAAGGGGTTTGGCGTGGCTTTGAGTGGGTCAGGGTTATTTGTGGAGCTCTGGTTTGGGTTTTTTCCCTTTCAGTATCTCAGCAACAGGCTGTGGTATTTCTGTGCCACAGAAGGAATATGAGAGCTGTCAGTGGTGGCCCAAGACGCGTGTCCCTGTCAGGAAAGGGACAGTCCCCGTCTGTCAAGTGTCTGCTCAGTGGGGCTGTGGCAGGGAGTGAAACGTGGCAGAGCAGGCAGGGCTGCAGGCAGTGCTCTGCAGGGCCCCGGGGTTGGCAGCACTGAGGAAAGGATTTATCTTCTTCCCCACTCATCATTTGCACTCCACTGTGGCTGACCCGAGCGTGGCGGGTTATCTGGGGCACTGAAAGGTGGAGCGTGCAGCGCCACGGCCATTGAGATACGCAGCTGTCAGGGAGTGTGGATGGGACGTGCTGAACAGCGCTCCTGGGAGCTCTCCTGGATCCCTCAGGACCCTTTCCTCCTGCTCAGCTCTGCCCCTGCTCCGTGGAGCAGACCCTGCATGATGCAAGCCCTGCAGGGCTCCCTGCTTTGGGAATGCCTCGGAGCTGGGAGCCAGCCCAGGCCATGGCCCCGGACTAGGAGCTGCCAGCTCAGACACTTCAGCTCTGCCTCCCTCTCTGTGTAAGAACTGCAGAAAACAAAGAGAGGAGTCTCAGTTCCATTTTTCTGTTCTTCGTGCTCGTGGCACTGGCTCACAGATGATGGTTATTGGAATCTCTGTTTTCCTCTGTGCAGGCTCCTGACTTTGGGGATCATAAGTGTTTCCTGCATACAGATGTTGTACTCTCACTGTGACTTCAGCCATATTTATAAACCAAATTTGGAGTTCTGTATTGACGTAGTGAAGTTTGAACTCTTCCTTTAGTGTTTTACTCCTGCAGCTTAGAAGCGTTTCCATCCCTAAAACTGTCAAGTTATCTTACTGTCTCCTTGGAAAATTAAATAGTTAAGGAAATGTAATCCTGATGTTGTTTCCATACACCTAAAACTGGAGAGTTCAGCCCTCTGTTTTCATTTTGCAGCAATGTGTACTGCATCTGTAAGGCATCCAGAGACATTGCTAAATACATGTGGAAGCATTTCATTCAGGAGATGATTAATTATTAAATAAATACCTCAGTCAATACATAATGCCAGGAAGCAGCCCAGATTACAAATACATTCTATTTTGCCAACACATTATATTTCACCAAGTAGCTGATGTCCTTCAGAAAAGGAAAAAAGGGCCAAAAAATGGCATCACTGGAACCAGTGGACTTCCCTCTTATTCTAGCACTAAGCAAGCTGGATATATTTATTGTATTTATGTTGTATTGTATTTGATATAAATGCAAGATGCATTTCATATTTTGTGTAGGTTTTTGTTATGTGATTTGCTTAGTTTTATGCCTCAAAGCAGGACTGTAGGAAATAAAATATTATCTATTTCATTACTACATATATCATTGAAAAAACATTCCTAAGACACATGAAATTACCAAAAATACACACTTCAGAACCTAAGTTTTGAAAGAGAATTAATTTTAATGCAAATATAAGTAGGGCATCTTCAAGAATCTGCAAATTCCACATTTAACCATGAAAATGCTCTCCAGCAAATCTAAGAACCAAAGGTTTTACATATTCTCGCCTACTTCCATTTGCTTTGCTCCCATTTGCGGTACTTAATTTGGCTTTTTTGACATCTGATTTTGTAACAAGTTTATAATTTCTTGTGAAATGAGCTGTTTTGAAGCACACAAATGTAAGTTGTGGCTCCAGTGGCAGCCCTGCTCTGCGAGCTGGAACCCTCGGAGCAGTGACAGTGGAGATGAGACTGAGCAGGAGCAACAGCTCAGGTGACTCAGGTGACTTCAGGACTTCACAGGAGTGACACCAGCACTGGCTGTAGGTGGCTGTGGTCAGTCAGCAGCACATTTGTAGTGAACAGGGATCTTTGAGTTCTTTTTGCTCTCCCTGCTCAAGCAGTGGCTCTGGAGGAGTGTGCAATGCTTGGTACAGGGCCCTGCCTAACCTACACCTAAACCTGCTGCAGCAGTGACTGAACTGTCAAATGTAAATTTTGCCATTCAAAGGCACTAAAGACATTCGGTGTTATCTGTTTGGCAGGAAGAAAGAAGAATTCCTATGGAAATTGTACCTGCCAGTTCATATTTTACAGTGGCAGTCTCTGATACCAAGCCTTCTTAGATTATGATGTCTTTAATTTTAGGGTTAACAGAGCTTGTCTGCAAGGTAGGGAGAGAGTGGAACTTTAGATAAGTGACTCCTGGCTGTGATTTTGCTGTACGAGTCTACTGACAAGGAATTTTTATCTGAAAAGGTGGCACATGCTTCAGGTCTGGAATTTCCTCCTCCTTCCACCTCCTCTGTGCAAAGTAGCTTCAAGGCACACAGTAAAAGACATTTATTTGATAAGGCTTCTGGGAAGGGCTGAGCATACCACCCGGAATATAAAGGAACAGGATTTACTCTTTCATCTGTCTGATACCATGTAAATGTTTCCACTGTGTCAGGCTGCTGGTACACATAATAACTTGGCTGTAAATGCAGCTGCATTAAGCATTAAAGGAACAAAGACAAAATTCACAATTTTATGGGATTACAGAAATACTGTTGAGGTGTACAGCAATTATTATGCATTGTAGTGAACCTTTCACAGTCTCAGGGGTGAATTTAACCACTGGAATTTTAAAACTAGGATTTGAATTTAAGTCTCAACTTGTCTTCATGTTCTATTTTTAAATCAGTATTTCTTCCTTTCAAAGAACTGATTTGATGCCATATTCTGCCTTCAGTCCCTTGAAAAAGGAAGGAAGAATAATGATTGGCCAATGAACTTCAGGATTTTTTTAATTAGTAAACTTTTGGCAGGATGAATGAAGGAGACTATCTCCTGTGATTTCTGTAGCTTAAAGAGCCCATTTCCCCCTTAATGACTGCAGTAAACTCTGATAGCATGCCAGATTTCTATCAAGGATCTGAGGAGTTTGACTGCCACCAATTTCTGGTGAAAGAATAGAAATCTTAAAAGTTAATCAGCAGGAAATGAGAAAACTGTCTAAAGAAGAGATTAGAGCCCTCAAGGTTCTTGTCTTACTGATGCAAGTGATGAACACTAAGATTCCTGAAGCGTTTCTAAAATATGGATAAAAGAAGGAATCTGTAAGTATTTTAATAAATAACTGCTTCCATGGTTTTTAAGTGCTAAATGGATGTTGGCTTGTTTGGGTTTGATTTGGTTTTTTACACAGAATCTCACAACAGTGACAATATTTTACAGAAAATAACACGTAAAAACTTTCAAGATTCCATCCTCTAGTTTGGTACTTTGAAACAAGGGCTTGAGACAGATGTTTTTAAGCGTGTAGAGCAGGCATCCAAATAATTTGGAGAAATGTTACTACAGAAATAAGTTGAAGCTAAAGGCTTTTAGCTGCTGGAAAAGGTTTATTTACTGCATAGTTCTCAAAAACTCTGCATTTTAATCAATCATTGCAGAGAATTGAAGCAAGTAGATTAGTGTAGCACACTTCAGCATTCAATTAAAAAAAAAAAAAAAAGTAGCAAAGAAAATCTGAAGGCTCTTTTCTAGTGCCTGAAATTTCCTAAATCCCATTGCTGTGGAAAAAGCAATTGTTTTTGTATCAGGTTTCACTGCTGCAGACTTGCTGTGACTGCTGTTCTAAAGATAACATTTCAATAATTCTTTCTTTGGAATAGACAAAGTAGAATTTTACTACAAGTTGTTGAGTTTGAAGATTGTTGAGCTTATGAATAAAATTAGATTGCAAGGAATAATAATTTTAATTGGTCGTTCAGCACACTGGTTCTACTATACGTTCATTCTGAAATAAACATCAGCTTTATTGAATTATGCCAAACACTTTTAAAAAGTTAATACACACTTTATTTTTGCCTAGTTCATAGCCTGTGAGTAATAGTGATTGCAGTACAGTCCTTTACTTTTGTTAGTTTACTTGCATCAGTAATCTCTGAATTGGTCTTAAGACAAAGAATTTAAAAATGCTGAATGACAGTGCATTCAAACATTATTTTGGTAAGCTGTTTTGAGTGCCATTTGTTACTATGAGTTGTGTTTTGTTTGCACACTAAAATGCTTTGTTGCTAGGTGCTGAATAACACTCCAGAACTGGTAATAAAGAATTTTGCTGTCTTTATATGTGGACTTGATTGCTTTGTAGGCTCAGTATCAGAATCTTCCAGTGTAAGAAAAAAAATTCCTTGTTCAGGCTGAACTGTTATATAGAAATTATCATTTTCTGCAGGAGGTATTTGTGTGCTCCTCTTGTCCCTATGATCACACACTAATTCCCAGTTTGGGATGACTGGTTTTTTTTAAGCCTCTTAAGTATGAAATAGGATGACAGGACAGAGAAATAAAAACAAAGCTGTCTGATGGACCAGGTTTCTTGTTTTGTTCTCATAAATGCTCCATGTTGTCTGAACAGATCACTGAAGGGGATTCTGTTCTCTTTTTGTCTTCCTCTGGCCTGTGAGAGCTCTCTCTTTTGACATAGTTAAGGTCACACATTGGATCTCAGAACAGAGAAGGAGTCACCTGAGAGTTCTGGTTTTGTCCAGTTTCCACCAGAAGGTCTGATGGCCCTTTCAGACTACCAGCAACTTTTGATAGCATTGTTGTCTTTTGACAGAGTATGCAAATCAGGCTAAGTGTCCCTAAATTCTTTATTTTTGCAGATCACCCTTATTTCCTAAAGCATCTCGTTCCCATTTCTGCCTCCATGACAGTAAAAATTCTTGGATGGATGGTCTGGCTTGCATAGAATTCTTACACGTTGTATTTTTTGCTACCTATAATTAAATTTTGTTAATATGTCACAGTTAGCTTCCTGTTAACATTATTGAAAAGTAACTTGGGGTGCTAGTGTAGACTTGGGTTGTCTCTGTGTGGGGGGTATGGCATCTCCTTGAGAAGAAATCCAGGTTTCTTTTGAAATAATACCTTTAGCTGAGAGTATTCCTCTTTTTAATGATCACTAGTTAGTGCACTGCAGAGATTTATTGTCCTTCCATTTTTAGTGTGTGTTGGTATCCGTTGATCCCGGGCCTTGGCCACTTTTCACAAATAGCTTTAACTTGTTATAAGAAGGTTGCTATGGATTTCAAGTTCTCCTTTCCAAGAAGTACTCTTTGCTATCATAAACAGCTGAGGAAAAAAATCCCACTCAGTTTCTGTTCAGGTCTACTATCTTCAACTATAAGTCAAAAATGTAGTAGGAAACTCCTAAGAATTCTTTGAATAGTATCTATCTATCATAATCTTTCTGAACTTCTGCACAGTTTACTTAAAATTCATCTTTTTTCACTCTTTTAAAAGGCTTTAGTATAAATATTTGTAGCCACGACTACTTAGATTGCACCAGTGCCTAAAATTACCTCAGTTCATTTAAAACACGGGGGAAGACAGCTCTTCTCTGGAGAGAGGAGCCTGGGAAAGAGGACTTGATAGTGTAGCACATTACTGTAATTTTTAAATAGATGGAGTTAGACTCGTCATAAGAGTGCTCTCTAAATGATGTTTGGTTTATAATGTGGTTTAGGAGGATCCAGAGCAAGGAAGGGAGAAGGTAGTCTAGGAGAGGAACTTCTGGAAAATCTTAAATACTCCTCTCTCCCTCTCTGTATTCTACCCTCCATATTTCAGATTTCTCTTTGTCACCTCAAGGCAGTGACTAAAGGATCCATACACATTTTAAACTGTGTACCACATGTATTAACCTGAGAAGTGCTACCTTTAAAGCTGCATTGTAAAGCCTTTTTCCACATTTTTGGTTTTTTGTCATAGAAATCCTCATTGAATCCTTCCTGCAGGAGGACAGATTGTGATCTGTCTCAACTTTTTGCTAGTATCAGTTGCAATGCAAAAAGTCTCATATGAGTACATTCACACTCTGTTGATTTCCCAAAATTTTTTGCAGTGTTTTCCTCACAAATATAGACAAACATGCACACTTGTGTAGCCCTTCCATCTTGGTTTTTTAAAGGGAAAATTCATTACCTTCTGAAAATTAGACTTTAAAATAATATAGTTACATGACTGAGACACAGCTAAAACAGAGCCAGATTTTACTGTCCAGCCTCTTGAATCAGGTTTGAGGAAGGAAGCACCTCTGAGCTTAAACTAAATCTCAGAATGGCCAGAAATCCATAAGGAGGCAATGCCATTTGATTGTGGTGTTTATCAGCAGAGGGTGGAGTTTAAACCACCAGAGAAAGAAGCCTTGAGATATTTTAATGCCAATAGGGGAAATAACAAGCTCTTGAAACAAATTGCTTGTTGCTCCCACTGCAAAGCTGGGAGAAGGCACATCCCTGCATGATCGGGGCAGTGTCAGGATGATGTGATCACCAGGTTTCCAGATGCAGCTGCCTTGAGGCTTCTGGGGGAAGTGCACAGTGACAAGTGCAGGTGGCAGCCCCTCAGTACCCTGAGAGTGGCACTTTTTGTGCAGGGCAGAAACTGCAGGCAGTCTATGTCTGTGTTACTGCCCCAGCGCATGTCCTGGATTAACCCTAGCTCACAACTAAGCACACACAGCCCCTCAGTGCCTCTCCATCAAGAGGGATGAGGAGAAGAATCAGAAGAAAAATAGCAAGCAAACAAACAAAACTCAGAAATTTGTGGGTTGAGATAAGAACACTTTAATAATTGAAACAAAGTAAAATACGCTAATAATACTAATGATGACAAAACCGGTAATAGTAATGAAGAGAGAGAATAAAATAAAACAAAATAAAATAAAATAAAATAAAATATAAAATCCAAGTACAATTGCTCACCACCTGCTGAAGGACGACCCTGAACAGTGATCAGCAGCTCCCACCCAGTTATCACCAGTTTAAATACTGGGCATCATGTTCCACAGCATACAACATCCCTTTGGCCAGTTCAGGTCAGCTGTCCCAGCCATGCTCCCTCCCAGCTCCTTGTGTCCCTCCTCACTTGGCACAGCATGAGAAGTCCTTGACTTGGGATAAGCACTGCTCAGCAACAACCAAAACATCAGTGTGTTATCGACATTATTGTCATACTGAATCCAAAACTCAGCACTACACCGGCTAATGAGAAGAAAAATTAACTTTATCCCAGCCAAAACCAGGGCAACCTGACTGGTTTCCAGTTTTCGGACAGAAAAGGGAATGTGAATCAATTGTAAACAAAAATAAATAAATAGAAAATTTTTAAAAAACCTACAAAACTCATTGTTTGACAGTTTGTTGAGGAAAGCAGCACCTAATTGGTACTGAGGTTTTCCCCATGTTAACTTTTCTGTCTGTGAACCTGAAACATTTTTATGGATTTTACCGATTCTAAAGGTGGTCTTCATATCAGAACTATTCTTCCAACTAGTAAATCACCTGTTTATGTCTTAATTTCATTCTTCACATTACAATTATAGAAAATGATGAATCTCTTTTTTTTTTTTTCCCAATCGGATTTTTATCTTCTTGAGTTTGGTAAATTTGAAGTTACTGTAATCGTTTGTTCCTTTTAACTTAAGAAGTGCTTATCTGACAAATCAGCAGCAATCTAAACCAGAATTTTTCCCCTCATCATAAGTACAATAAACCACGATCGCTCCCTTGCTGGGGCTTTGGAGTCACAAGTCATCACTTTTGATTTGAGACATCAAAAATACCGTGTAAACATTTTACCCCAGCCCTGTGGCTGCGGCGTGCTTGGCGCCAGACTGTGAGACCTTTCCTTGGTCGTTTGTGCTGCACTGTGTCAAACGTGGTGCTCAGGGACCACAAACTGTGAAAGCATTCACGGTGAGTCAGGGTGGCCCAGGCTGGTCTCACATGAATGTGAGCCTCAGCAGAAAATCTGGGAAAATGTGAGTTGTGTGTATATGTATTTAGAGCTCAAGAAGTGACAGCTGAAAATAGAGAGTCCAGGGAGGATGAAAAGTGATATACCCCAGTTCTTTTGTACTGTACCTGGTGTTATTTTCCTGTATTTTTTCAAAGGCTGAGGCAGCTGAATGGCAGCATTTATATTTTATTCAGGACAAGAGATTCAGGCTTTTGTTTATTTCTCTGTAGAAAGTGATACTTCCCACAAATGACTGCAGAGAGATGTGCATATCAAGGATATTGAGAGTTTCAGATTGCTTTGATAAGAACAAATAGCTTACAAATCACCAGATAGGAAATGGAACATGGCACATTGTCTTAAACTATCTCCGTTAATAATAGTTTTTGCAAAACACCAACATAAATATCTGGTAGTCGTGTTGCAGGGAAGTATTCAATGATCCTCATTCAGATATTTGAACATTAAAAGTATTTCATAGATTTCGGAGTTTAGCAGGATTAGAAATTAAAAACATTTTCGAAAAGAAGGTGTTGGCAGCTTTTTGCAGAGGTTTTGTTTGGAATTGTTCAGGATTTCTCGTTCATTTGTTTTTTAAGCCATGAAAAGTCAGTGTTTGACCAGTTGTTAAACATTATCAGACTCTTACATTCCTCTTCATGTGACTGTAGTACCCAAATTTTCTGTACCCACGTATTTCAGATGGAGGTCATAAGCTGTGGGTTTCTCACCCATTTATTTCATATGAAGATGACAAACAGCTGAGTTTGTGACAGATAACACAGTCTCTGAGCAATCTCTGTGCTATCTCTGTGGCTAGCTCTGCAGTTTCTCCCCTCTCACTGTCTAGTCTGTACCCTGCCAATCCCAATGGAAATTCCAGCTTCTCACTCCACTGTCTACTCCAGCACATCTGCTCATACTGCTGTCCCATCTCCTACCACCTCATTTCTACAGGCACATGCAGTCTCCGATATATTTCACTCGAACTGGGATTAATGTGTCGCAAAATTCCTTGAAAGGAATCCAAATTTCATTGTGCTGCCATTTTCTAGCTTAGTCATAGTGCCCAAGTGTTTATACAGAAGCTAAAGTTTGGATATGAGCTTGATTGTTGCGTGTAACTATTGGCCTGAAAATTGGGATTGTTTAATTTCTCTAGTGCAGAGTTATATTTTCTTGCTTCTTTTCTAATAACCTCTATTAGTGTCCCGCAGTCCTGAAAGACGGGAAGATTTTTTTAAAATAATAAAAAGTGAAACACACTGAGCTTCAATCAAAAGTATTCAACTTGTGTCAGTTAAATAACAGGGTATCTTCCAAACACCTGGAAGATATTTGTAAATAGTAATAGTGAGAACAATAATTATGAGTATTAAACATGATGAACAAAATACTCTTTAGTAGTTAAGTATCACCTTGGATCTCAAGATCTCAAAAGGACCTTATTACTATATGCCAATGAAAATTTCTATCATTTTACTCCTTTTGAGATAGATAATTGCTACCAAACCATCAAGAATGGGGTACTTGAAGCTTCTAATGGCCGACTAAGAAATGGACACAACACTGTAATATTTTATTCTAATTATGAGGAAACCAGTCGGTTCTAGAGAAACACTGGATCAACATCTGCATTCACCTCTGTGAGGAGAGCTACAGAATGTGTCTTTTTGGGATGTAGGCATTGTTACACAGCATGTTGAGGTCTCATATGAGAGCCCAGGGTGAGACAGACCCAGGCTCATCCCGGCGGTGCATGGAGGGAGCACAAGAAACAATGGATTTAAATTGAATCAAGGTAGATTGAGGCTGGATATCAGAAGGCATTTCCTCACTGGCAGAACAGCCAAGCAGTAGAGTGGGCTGCCAGAGTGTGCATTTGTTATTCCCTGAAATTTTTCAGGCCCTGACTGGATCAATCCCTGACTGACCCTGTAGCTGACCCTCTTGAGCGGGAGGTTGGAATGGAGACCTCCAAGGTTGCTTCCAACCTGATTATCATGTGAACCTACAAAACTACATCTGTCAAATGTAATAGTTGCTCCATTAACATCTGGCAACTGTACTAGGCTGTAGTTTAAGACCTAAAACAGTAAATTCCTACTCCTGTGAGTGGATTTAATGATACCAATAGTCCCAGTGAGGTTGATAGGATTGCTGGAAAGAATAAGGCATTAAAAGATCACGTCACTAGACTGGAAACCACTTTTCTTTTGGTTTTTGTTCAGTGATTGGACACATCTTCCCTGAAAAGCCTTGCATGTCAAGGAAATTATATGAAAGGCAAAAGTATTATTCCTTTGGTAGTTGCGGTTTTACGTGCTAACTTCCTGTCTTTACTAACGGGTTATTCCACCTAATTGCCATGTGAAAAGCCACGATTAACACAAGGAAAATTAATTTACTTTTTAATTGAAAGTGGTTTCAAATAAAATGTGCTGTAATTAGAGGAAAAACTATTTGCTTCTCAGTTTTAGTAACCTTAGATATCCTGCAAACAGCCTGCAAATCAGACTAAGAATGTGGTCTTTGTTGTAGATGTTGCTATTATTGTTGTTCTTTTAAACCACATGATATCTCTCTGACAGAATTGTTCAAATTTTTCTATGAAATTCCACCCTTTGCCCTTTCCACAGATTTGCAACCAATGTGATGCCCTGTTTCTAAAGGGATTTATTTTCATGTATCAGTATCCCCTATGTTTTCACAGGTGGGCAAAAAAATGGATTTGCTTGGCAGGGCTATTTTTGACCTACAGTAAAAAAATGTCTCAAAAAAAGAAAAGAGGAAATTCAGCACTTAGAAGTTAATTTAATTTGTAGAAATATAATTGAGCACCCAAGTAAGTTTTCTATCTGTTAGGCATTTTCCAGTGAGTTTACAGTAGAGGACTTGAGGAGCTTTGCATTGCTGCTGAGAAAGCTGAACTTTCCTCTTCTTGGCACTACTCAACAAATGAAAAAAGAATAACTTAAGAGTTGCATTCCATTAAGTCTCTTATCAGGCTGTTTCATGTACAGTGAGTTGTGTTCTGTGGAGAATAATTTCTAATTCCAGAGCACATCCGACTGTAATTGCAAGTTTAGTAAAGATCTTTTCAGTTCAAAAGCAATGGTTACTGGGAAAAATAGAGTTACACATGAACAGGAGTACCTGGGAGCTGGATCCTGGGGAAGAGCAGAGTTCTCTCAGGAATTCCTGTGTAACATTTCTTGACCACTCCTCTTAGGAATTGTAGACTTACAGATAATCCGAGCACAGTAATTCACACTGATTTTCTTTTTGAGAAATACCATTTAAAGAGGACTAGTGCCCATCCAGAATAATTCTTTAAAACTCAAATCTTTGGAAAATGGTAATTTAAACTTCTTCTCTTTGAGATTATTTCCTTAAAAAAAAAAGTCTCTTAAAACACTGTAATCTGGTTGATCTAGGTTTGGCATATGCAGTTGCAGCTTCTTGTCTTCAACATGTTCCAAATTCCGATATTCTATCTGATTCTCTTTCTGCTTCATTTTCGTAATACACCTGGAGTCCTCCAGTACTTATTGGAACAGGAAGCCAGGATTCCTCATGCCTAATGAATGTTGGCAAAGTGGGTATTACTGGTTTCCTGCACGTGTGTATCAGAGGGTGGTGAATTGAGCGTGCTTAGCTGCTCGATATAAAAATGTGCCCGTGCTCAACAAGAGCTGGTTTACTCTCAAGATAAAGTGATAAGACCAAAGTGTAGCATGCATTTTAAAAATTATGTGTTTTTGGACTTTTACTGTAATTATCACCAACTAACCTTTTTTAATTAACTTTTTTCTCTTTTTTTGGTCAGTATCTGTGTATATTTTCAAAATACATTGCTTCTGGCTTTTAATTTTCAGTCTGTTCTTTCCGTCACTGATACAAGGTTGGAATGCTTTCTAACATGCCTTTCTTTTATAAGCAAAGTCACCTTGCAGGATCTGAGCCACTTCAAAGTTTATGGAAATTTTGAACTACGGTTGAAGGATCATTTAATGTTTGATAATTTACCACTGATCATTTTCATTGAAAAATGTAGTATTTTGCAATAAATGTTTGGTTTTGAATATTTTAATGAAATTCAGGTTTGGATGACAAAGAAAAGGGTTAAGAATCTTTTCAAACTAGTTTCTAATTGTGGTTTACTTGGCATTTGCAGTTTAATAGGGAGCCTTATGACCTTGACACAGCAATCCTATACTAAAGAGATTTGTGTGTGGCCTAAATGCCTTAGCATGTTATTAAATTTTTAATAAACTTTCTTCTTAAATAGATATTAGCTTCAGAAAAATTTATTCCATTTGTAAATGTTAGGATGCTTTAGAAAGGCTGTAGGTGTTACTGTTCCATTTCAGCAATGTTGCAGATTGATCTTCACTGGAGATTTTAAGTTAATTTTACCATGGAAAGATCTTGATATTGATGAATAATGATAATGTGGAAAAAAAAAATTTTTCAATGTGCACATCAGTTCATAAGAAAGGCTTGGAGTAGAACCCAGACTGCCTAGCCAGTATTTCAGTCTGTAACTCATTTTCCTCTATCACCTACTTTCAGTATTTGATATAGACTGCTGCTTAAAAATCAAAATATAAAAATGTTGTTGAACATTATAAACTCATTTTCATAAATCAGAATATGTGTTTGTTTTCTAAGGTCCTTACCAAGGATCCATTCTTTAACTTTTTTTTTTTTAGATTTTGCTTTATTCTTTGCTTTGTTTCATGTCTGTTCAATTTTATTTATTCCATGTTTTCTTTTTGTTTTGTTTTTGTTTTTAGTTGTGTCTGGTAAGTTGAAATTTTCTTGGCCATCTTCTAGTCATCGTATCACTGTGACGGGAACTTCTCCTTCCCTTCCCATCCATCCCCTTCCATGTCCTCCAACCACTCAGCTCCCATCTTTCACTTGTTATTGGCAAGACACATCGAACAGAATAAATTCTGCATGAAGTATGGGTAACTTAATGCCAAAGAGAAAGGTAATGGGTTGCAAATTTTCTGTCTGTTTTTATATGATGTAGCGAGTCAAATCCTAGTGTCTCCTTTCTTCGGTGACTACATGGGTTGAACTTCAAAGCGTGATGAAAAAATAATGTTTGGTTAAAATTTCTCTAGGACAAAAGTTGTGTTTTTCTCATGGGGATTTATTATTTTGGCATCTTTTACAGTCTCATTGTTACATACCACATGTATGTGACCCAAGGTGTGAAATCAAACTGATATTAAAAAAGGACAATGAAGAAATCTTGCAGTACAATTAACATAGAATGGAATTTAATAATAGTTTCACTTAACCCTGTTTAATTCTTCTAACATTGAAGCTAATAAGATTTTTATTATTTATCTTAATGGCAATAGATTTAGAATAATAGACGTGGGCAATATGCATATATTTTCAGAGTAGTAGCCATATAAAATATGTATTTAGAACAATATCTAGAGAAAGATGTACCTATTTATATTTTATAAATTCTCCAATGGCTGCCTGTAAGACTAAATTCCCCCTTCCTTTTTGTGTTAAATAGTCCCTGAATGGTCATCTTGAGGTACTATAATCACAACCATCCAGCAATTTCTCCAGTGGTCAGAACCATTTTATTTTCTTTATAGTTGTACCTGTCCTCAAAATCTGGAACCTCATAAATCCTCTGCACTAGCGCAGGGTTTAGAAACCCTCAGTTCCATATGGTGTGGCATTGTGTCACAGGCTAGTACAGAAGCAGCCAAGCCCTAAATTTAACTGTATGCTAAATTTATTCTTGTTACTAGAATCTAGCAGCATAACAGAGGTGCCTCACCCTCATCTCCATTTTCCCACTTTCTCCATGTTTCCCCTCCATTTCCCCTCACCACCCCATGGCAAACCCCCAGCCGGTTCTCCCTCCCTCCAAATGAAACCTGCTGTCATGAAAGTCCTCCCACATCTTCTTCCATGGTGCTGGCTGAACGTTTCACAGCTAAATGTTTTGAAATCTGCTAATTACAGTAGATCAGTCTTGGCTTTGAGTCGTTTCTTATCTAAGGAAGTGCTAGGAAAGGTAGCATTTGCATCCAGATATAGACAATAGTGTTATGCTCCAAAAATTCCTCTCAAAGCAGGCGGGGTGTAGGAAGAATATATTCTGATATGAGCTCACCAGGGAGCAGACACAAGGCATGGGGAACAGAGAACTGCAAGAAGTGGCCCACAGGAACACTGAAAGCAATTGTTGTGTTTTTCTTTTTTTAAAAAATATTTAAGCGTTACTGAATTTATTCTAGATAAAGTCACTACTACTTGATGATTAGAAAACACATCTTTGCATTACATATTTTACAATGTTTTTAAAGGATAATCTTGTAAAAACATCAATGTTCACAAGGGAAAAAACAGAAACAAATATCAAAATAATTTGATTTCTTAAAATCAGATACAAAACAGCTCCTTTATTCTCAGTCCAAAGAAGAGGGAGAGCATAATTAGTTTCAGGCAGATGATCAGAAAGAATTGGAAATTAATAAATAAATGGTCTTTGATTTAATACACGTTTTTCAGGAAGCAAGAATTAACATCCTATAGAACATGCTAGATTTTTTTTCTGTGCTAGCATCACCAAGATATCTGATGCCACCTCTGCTGGTTTTTTGTTGTTTTTTTTTAATGTGACTGACATGATTTTTTGACATTCTACTTGCTACTGGATGAAGGGGTTGTTGAAGTCAGTATAAATCAAACAATGCTGGCAGTATTTATAATGTTAGACTGAGCAGATGTTTCAAATTTGCCTTCATTTGCATATATATTTTGTTTGAACATGCTCTTGCATATGTAAATGAGGAAGACATTTAGCTCTGCTGTTCCTTTAAATTCATTCCTTCTCAGTGTGTTTGAACTGGAGATTTTAAGTGGTTATAATTTGAATAGAATTTCTTGGGCTTTTGACTTTAAGATTTTTTGAGATCCTGACTACATCAAAAGTGTCTTATATAAGCACTTATGGGCTTTTTCTCTCGTCAGCTTTCCTAAGTCAGAGATGATGAGTTTTGTGTGTGTAAGCCTAAATTCAGAGTTACTCAGCAGTGTGTCTTGCAGCCCTTAACAAAGTGTGACCTCTGGGCCAGTTGTCCCTCAAAGACTTCTCCACTCTGGCTTGCAGCCCTGTTCCTCCTTTAAAAACCAAATTGTAGCACATTTGTTTGTTTTGGTGACTGTTGCTCTGCAAGTTGTCTCATCAAGCTGGTGGGACTTAGTTCCTTGTCCACTGGGTCAGCACTAAAAGCACATGTTGCACAGTCAGAGTTTTAATTGGGATGTCCAGACACAAAATAGATGATTTGAGTGATGCTGAAGCTGTGGCTGTTAGAGACCAATGTGTCTCTGTGCTGCCTCTCCATATTAAAGAAAGTTAACTGTTCTGCTTTATACCATTAGAAGTCAGCACGCAAACTGATGGCAGTGTGATTCATATATTTATTTGTGATTTATTTTTGGTGTTTTCCTTTCAGAGCCTCCACAGTTTGTTGTGAAGCCTCGAGACCAGGTAGCTGCACTGGGGAGAACAGTGACTTTCCAGTGTGAAGCAACTGGAAACCCTCAGCCAGCCATCTTCTGGCGGAGAGAAGGGAGTCAGGTGAAACAACCTTTCTGTCCTCCTTCCTGGCAGTTCCTTCAAGAAATGATTTCACAGGAGAGAAGAGTATTCTAGTTATTGTTTTAAAGATGTGGGAAACAGCTTTAGAGATTGGAGATGCTGGGTGCTCACTCTTTACTTCTAAGGCATTTGCATTCTAAGTGATGTCAGTCTTACTAGAACAGATCTGTGTTTTGCTGTTTCCTGTTTTCTCCATGAATGTAAAAAAAAAATCAACTGGAAACATTCCATGTTTCACTACTCTGATAACCTATTTCACCTAACAGAGAGAACTTCTAAGAAATGGAGAGATGACTTATGATGAAGTTAGGTTGAACCCCCAAACACTCCCAGATTTTCAGAAAGTTTGGGTTTATGGTGCAGCTATTAGTTCGCCATGTATTTTTGAGTTTCTGGCAGATGAAACTGTTTGCTACATTGATCTGCATGGGTAGGACTCTAGTTCTGGGCTGAGGAGAACTACTTTCCCCCTCCATCAGTTGACTGACAGACCATACCTGAATAGGTCACTTTTTTCTCCCAAGTTCCTTATTTGAATGGGAGGGAAAATTATTTCATCTTCTTTGTAAAGGATCTTGAAAGCCAGTGGGTGAAACACAATATAGCAGAGCAAGAGAAGTGCAGTTTTCTTTCAGAGTCATCCTTTGAAGGAGGGATGTGACACAAAGTATTCTTTATTGGAAGGAAAGAAGGAATATGGGACTCTGGTTTTCCTGTGAATGAAGGAATGAATGGTGCAAGAGTATATGACAGCGTTCTTTGTGTTACACAACAATAGGGCAGAGAAATTGAGAACACTTGGAGATGGGCTTCTTTACTCCATTTGCAACATTTCTGTCTGAATAACTAAGTACAACTAGATTGCTGACCAAATTTAGATTATAATCTTCAGTGGTATATACATATAGCAGTATACTGCACTTTTATTTTATGTGTTTATTTATTTATTTAGCCACATGTTGTCTAGTACACTTTTGTCTCATTTTTGACTCTGCTGAGTGGTGACCACTTGTGATGATTGAGAGAAATGAAAGAGGAGGTCAACAAATAAGGTTTGCTAGTACTGGAGAATATTGTGTCCCATTCCTTTTGACAATTTTTGGAAATGCAAAATGTAGTTAGCCAAGAAAAAGAGATAAATATACTCTCTGTAATCCTAAAGTATTCTTATTTACAAGTTGTTCAGCCAGAGGTAGAAATTCAACCCCCAACTGATTTTTGGTAAATAAGATGTATTTCATACCCAAACTATCTAAATAGTCATAGGATTTAATCCAGTATTATAAGACTTTTCATGAAACACAAACACTCTATTTTCTATATACACACATTTTCTATATACACACATACTCTGGACCTACTGTGCATCTCTTTTTTAAAAACTGCTCCATTCACAGGAAGGCAAATGTTAAAATACAGATAACTAAACCACCATCTGCATTTAAATGAAAGCAAACGAATGCCCTGGAGCAAGTTCTAAAAAAGAACATTAAAGCAAATTATTGAGGTTCACCACAGTTGCTTGCACCATTGCAGCATCTGTACATTTCACATCTTCACTAGACTCTGTTACACTTGGTGCAAAGTCCAGTATTGATCCTGGAGAGTGTTGGAGCAATCCCAAAAGCCTTACACAATTCTATGTGCATATCTGCCCCTATTTTATCATTAACAAAAATCCTTCAGAAGCTGTTCACATTGTGGTATAGACGTGCTTAAAAAAAGAAGAGCAGAATGTTTTCTGTGTAATATGAAAAGATTAATTTGTTTAGCTGTATTAAAGTTATGCTTATTGATGTTTGAATTTATTTGACCAATTTTCCCCCTCACTTTCTTTCCTGTACATCTTTTAGAATCTGCTGTTCTCATACCAGCCCCCTCAGTCATCCAGCCGATTTTCAGTTTCCCAGACAGGAGACCTCACCATCACCAATGTCCAGAGATCTGATGTTGGATACTACATCTGCCAGACTTTAAATGTTGCAGGAAGTATCATAACAAAAGCCTACTTGGAAGTTACAGATGGTAATGATAGAGTCATTTTATCATTTCCAAGTTTTTTCTTTTTATTTGAAGACAGCAGTGCGGTGATGTGACACTACTTTGAAATCTGTTTTGCATAAATGTGGATTGCATGTTTCTTTGAACATAAAATTCCTGTTTTGGCCGTCTCTGTCAGAGGCTTACAATTCTGAATGATGTGTAACTCTGTATTTCCATTTTGTGTTTGGTAAGTATATTCAGTGTATGGATTTTTGTCAGATCTGTTAATTTTTTTCTGACTCTTTTTTAGCTTCCCCCACTGGATTTAATTTACTTTTAGATTTCTTGCTGCTTAGTTCTTTATCCCTTTTATTCTGTGGCCATTTGCTTAGCACTTCCATTTACCGTTTTTTTTTCTCTGTTTCTTAATATTGTGTTTCAGCAAGGAAAAATAATATCAATCTGTATGGAGGTCAGCAGAATAACATAGAAATTATACATCCCTTTTTAGGAGTAGTTAGGGAAAAATACAAGATGAAAAAGCTACAGGGAGCATGACTACAAGTAGTAATGCATGCTGGTGTGAGGCCAGTTTGCCAATTATCAGAAATACTTCTTACTTTTAACAGCAGAGATACATGGGGAAAATACTAATCTTAGCATTTACAGGGGAAGAGGATAAGAGAGAGAATTTGAGCAGAGGGAAGCTGTTGTCTGAGAAGAGTTTCTATAAAATAGCCCTTTGCCCTATAGAAAACATAGAAATAATAAAGTACTGGAAACATGCAGTGAATCTATAGGATAAAATTGTTTCTTTATTTCCCCCTCTCCCTGGATTGATATAGGAGGAATAGGACTACATCCCTTCTGGTTCCTCACAAATTGTAAGCCACATTTCCTAATCCTCTTTTTTTTCCATTTTTTTCACTGGGGAGAAGACCATGGCAGGGTGAGAAATAAATTTACAACAGTTTTCTGCTAGTGACCTATGCCATCTGAACTTGGAAATAATCAGTTTAAATGCATTTTCTTTACTATATTCTCTGGATTGATCTGATGGGTCGATTTTTTCTATAATGGCTTGGAACAGTTTTTGATACTTTTTTAAAAGAGGAGGCAGAATATGCTGAATATTTGTAAAGGTGTTTGAATACCTTTATGAATGATTTTCCTAAGGGCAGGAGGAGTTGCCATCACCTTCAGTAGCCTTAAATCAGCCATGAATTTCAGTGTCATTAGATTTCTCCTATGAAGCACAGATCAGTCAACTCCTTACCCTTGCCAACTGCGAAGTTCTTTACAAACTTGTCAAAGTTAAATGCAAATTATAAGTGGGCTTATTTTGTCTGTTTCTGCAGAGAAAGGCTATAATGGCCTTAAAGTGTGTAGCAACACGTTGGGACAAGAACCAAAGGATAAATAATTCAGTTGAAAACAGAGTGTCATTTGAACATGCAAATGAAATTATGGGAGTTGGAATTTAGCCAAAAAAAACCCCAGTGCTAACATCCTGTCTGTTGTTATGAAAAGTAATTTAGAAATATCTGATGTTCACAGATTATCAGAACTTCAGGTTTATATTTCAGCTACCAAACCAGTTTTTAAGTTACATGAGCCCCATGCCACTGCTGAACAGATTTATAACATTTTAAATTATGGCTATTTTCCGATCATCAATCCATGTCATCTTGGATGGTGCAGGTGAAATAGATCCCTGAAACACAGCAAGATAACTTGTACCTCTTTTCTGGATAATGGAAGACTATCCATTCTTTTTTCTGTGAATACTGATACTGGTTTATATTCTTCTGTTCAGTATAATTAAATAACCCTTCAATAGCACTTAATATCCGTTGTGTGAAAGATGCATTAAATTTGACATAGACAATGGGATCGTGGGATTTGTGTCTGTGAAGTCATCATGAAAGTCAGAAACTACTGGAAAAATATTTCATAGAAGAAATCTTTCCAAAATGGTTCTATCCATTTGTGTTTGCTTTACCCTACTGCTGGGCATCTCACGATTAGGACACAGCACCAAGACGAGCTGGTGGCACATAGAAAATGGTTATTTAAGCAGTAGGTATTTGTGAGGTTATCCCTTGCTTTCCTACCTCCTTTTCCTCTGTCTTTCAATGCTGGAAGTATGAGCTGTGTTACACAGGCCTGGCAGTGGTGAAAGATGGAAAAGGTGAAATCTGTGCCTTGCCAAAGAATCTGGGAAGTCCTTTCTTTTTCCATTATCACTTCATAAAGACATTGGACTTGGAGAATGCCTGGAGGATAGCAGTGTGTAATATGCAATACTTTCTCTGTTCTGGAAATCCTGCGTTGTGTACCATTTCAAACATCCCTGGCTGTGCATCGTTACAATGCGCCCTGCCCTGAATAATGCATGCCTCCAACTTTAATTACTTCTTTAATTATTTTTAGTTTGTTTCAAAGCCTCAAGCAACTGCTGTGGCTGAGATGATTAGCAAATTGCTTCCAGTTGCAGAAATGTCTTTCCTGTTGTTTCTCCTGGCAGTGATTGCAGACCGGCCTCCCCCTGTCATCCGGCAGGGTCCTGTGAACCAGACTGTAGCTGTGGATGGTACTTTAGTGTTGAACTGTGTGGCCACAGGCACTTTAATGCCCACGATCCTCTGGAAGAAAGATGGGATCCTCATTTCCACCCAAGACTCTCGCATCAAGCAGCTGGAGACAGGAGCACTGCAAATCAGATATGCCAAGGTAGCCTGAACTGGCAAATGGCTTTTCTTGTTTTGTTTCCTTTTGTGCTTTCACCCCCAGGCATTTTTTGATGCAGTAAACCCTGTGTTTAGAATTAATTAAAGGTTGCATAAATGTACTAAAATATTTGATACTTCATGTTTTCAGATAGTACATTTTTTATGCTTAACACCTGCCTAGGGCACATTATTTCAGATTTCATAATGAAAAAGTCTGTAAAGAGGTATTAATTAAGGGAATTATTTGGTACTTAAAACATGAAGGGGAATCTCTTTCAGTGAGACAAATCATTACATTATTTGGGCTTTAACACTAATAGATTAAAAATTATCTAGTTAATTCAAATATTTATAAAGAAAACTTTTGTTTAGCATATTCAGTAATAGAGCCATGTCCACAGCTTTTTAAAAAGAGTTTTTAGTGTTTAAGCATGCTCACTCATCAGTGTAACATAGCTTAAATTGGTTAACCACCTGTCAAATACCTGGCTTCCTCAGGGAGTTATAGTACCTGGCCAGTATTGCTGCTGGTCATGCATTGCACACTTGAAAATGTTCTAAAATGTGAAGTTTTAGCATACTGGATATTCTCTGCTATCTTTTCTGTGGTTTGACATGGAGTATTTTTTTTTTTTAGGTTAGGCTGAATACATCACTTTACCATATTCCCTAGAGCTGCCCTGCTGCCAATTACAAGTTAGACTGGCTTAGAGCTTGAATCTCTGATTTTTGATGGCTTCCGTTCAGTTCTCATTCAGATCCTCAGCTGAGGCTGGGATCTGAGGAGGATAGCATTTCTTTTGGGGGAAAAAAAAGAAACACTTTTGAAATGTGATTAAGTCGCATATGGACAAATAATCCAGCATTCAGAACTGGATGAGGATAGCATATGGAGATTCTGTTTTGGGTCTGCTGTAGAGTGAAATTTATACTAACACAGGGAGCCCCATATGCACCCTGTGCAATATTTAAGCTTTGCTTTAAGGATGACATGTTCTCCAGTGCTCCAGTCCTGATAAATCCCTGGGCATCATTTATGTATAAGGTTGACAGTTGCATGGGGTCTTGTCATCTGAGTTCTTTCTCAGTTTATTTGTTGGTGCCTCTGCCGAGTAAGGAGTAAATGCCACAGGAAATGGCCTTCAGTTTGCTCATTACAGAACAGTTAACATTAAATTAGAACCTGCAGCATTTCTGATCCTTTTGTGACCGCTCAGAAATGAATACCCATTTTTGTTCCATCAAAATCGTAACTTCTAATGGAAGGAGTTTCTGGTGCAAAGTTTTTGCAGGCTGATACGTTTATCCATATCCATGGGGGAACGCAGAGAGCTGTAATCACTTTTCTAGCCCCCTGAGTGCCCAGTTGTCTCAAACATTTGTTCTCTCTTCCCCATCCAGCTGGGCGACACGGGCCGGTACACCTGCATCGCCTCGACCCCGAGCGGCGAAGCGGCGTGGAGCGCCTTCATAGAGGTCCAAGGTAAACCCACTAGGGCTCCTCTGTGTGGAGAAAATGCAGGAAGGAAAAGCAGAAACTGAAACCCACAAGTTATCTGGCTCTGTCATAAATTGTCAGCGCAGATGTGAGCAGCATTTAGCTTACAGCTGCTTCCCTGTCGTACTCAGCATTTCTCTCTCCTTTTGTCAGAGTTTGGAGTCCCAGTGCAGCCACCAAGACCCACTGACCCAAACTTGATTCCTAGTGCTCCGTCAAAGCCTGAGGTTACAGATGTCAGCAGAAATACAGTAACATTGTCATGGCAACCTAATTTGAATTCAGGTGCAACACCAACCTCTTACATAATTGAGGCCTTCAGGTACGTCAGTCTCGTGTGATCCTGCTGTCTCTACGTTTACATGTAATTTGCTGCTAAAGAGCCATGTGCTAACCTGCTGTTGTGTGTTTTATCCTTAGCCATGCATCAGGGAGCAGCTGGCAAACTGTAGCTGAAAATGTGAAAACTGAGAGTTTTGCAGTTAAAGGGCTAAAACCTAATGCAATTTATCTCTTCCTTGTGAGAGCAGCTAATGCATATGGGCTGAGCGACCCAAGCCAAATATCTGATCCAGTGAAAACTCAAGGTAAGTTTTACATACTGAGCATTTTGGGTGTCCACAGTAGCTGTCACAAATTGACTAAGCAATACCAGATGCAGGAATTCTGGTAGCTTTGGACAGTCTACCTATCCTGGCTATAATATATACCACAGTAAAACACAGTGCTTAAACTTGCATTTCTCTGTAACACAGACTCTGACAGCATGTTGCATTGCCTAAGGGAACCCTAGTATCTCTTATCCAAAGGTAGTTACAGCTTGCAGAATAGCTCTTGCTAGCAATCAAAGTAATCCCTGTTTTTTTTGAGTTCCCACACAAATCCTCAAATTCCATGGAAATGTTATTACTATGTCCAGTGAATCAAATAAGGCTTAAGACTGAGACAGGGAGAGAAACAGCATGTAATCTAAGTTGATTTCTGCTGCAATAGGAAAGGGAAAAGTTGAAAATTTGAAGGAATTTGGCATCATGAACCAGTAAAGAGGTTTTGGCAGTAAGTTACAAGTGTTTCCATAGTACAACTGTTGGAAGTAAAATAGGGTAGAAAGCAGTGCCTACAGATAGCCAAGTGGAAGAAAAGTCTGGGTAGAAGTAAATGAAGGAGTCATCCACTGACTCCAGCTGTGCCTGAAGTCCAGCTATGGACTGAGTCCATCTATGTAAAATTAAAACTATCTTTGTGTTCACTGTAGCCAATAAAGGACACTTAGAATGATGTACAGGGAATAATGCATTGCAGCTCTGAAGCCTGCATTTTTCCAGTAGAAAAGCTTAGCTTCTTAAGAAGGGGAAAGCTAGACACACTCTTTTTCAAAAAAAGAGTGATAGGGATCGTATCTTTTTGTTTGTTTGTTTTTCTGATCTTCCTGCTTACTGCAGAAACTGACCCACTGGTTTATTAAGAGTGTCTGTGTTGTATGTTTGTTTCTTTGTTTGCCTAAGTAAGTACATGTTAGTTTTTGAAAGGAAGTTCTCTAAAGGAAACAAAGCGTTTTTCTTCGGTGACTTCTCATGTTTTCTGTCGTGGGTCTGAAAGCAAGTGTTTCTCATCTCCCCTGGGTAGTAACCAGTTTCACATTGCTGTCTTTTGGTATTATGCATTTCTCCTGATGGGTGGCAATTTCGGTGTATATGTATGGACAGCAGAGTCACAGCCCCATGGAAAATCAGGATTGCACAGGTTCCCAGATCTGTTACCAAGGAGAGATTTAATAACATTTTAGTGATTCCTGATTTCTGGGACTAGAGCTGCACCAGCCTGTTTTTCATGTAGTGTGGTTTTATTTCTGGAGATGAGAAGAGGTACTGTGTCTGTCCAAACTAACTCACTACTGACCTAATTCTGAAAAACAGCAAATGTTCTGTTCACCCAGGTGAATGGTTTATAGTGACATGGAAAAGCTTCACTGTTCTCTGGGCACCTAGTAGAGATGAAAACCCAAGAGCCACGCAATACCTCAGTGAAAATAACAACTAACACATAAAATTTTCTCAAATTTTAAGAAATTTAATCAAGTGTGAAGTCCTTTAGAGCACTTCTGCTCCTCTTCCAACATAATTTCATTTTTATTTAAGTTGTGGTCTAGATAAGCAAGTTCAAAAATTTCCAGTTGGTTTTTGTCTAGAGGGTGGTTTAGTCTAGTCCTAATTGCTTGTTCTGTCTACAAACCAAGATGAAGGTACCTTCAGTGCCTTCATCCCTTCAGCACTACCTTCATCTTTGCACTTTACAAACATTAACAACCACATTCTTGGGTGATTTCACTGACAGTCCCTGTCCTGGAAGCTTGGAGCTGAAACAAGAGAGCACACACATCATTTTATAGCACAGATGTGCAAATGGCTGAGCCTGTGAATAGTTTGATCCATATTGTGGATGACTCATCTCTTTTGACTAGCAAAGCTAGAACTAATTATTCCACTGGCTTTCCTGTTACATTCTGAGCAGGGTGATATTTAGGCAATGCTCCCAAATAGAAGCTTTTATCTTCAATGCTTTCAAACTTTGGGAGGAGGGAAATACTGTGATAATGGACTGTTTGCAGTACATACTACATGTGGATACAGCAGTGACTCAGTGGAGGATTTCTTTTTGGTTTTGTTCTTTTGTTATTACCGATGCTGCTTGCTAAGAATCCAGATTTGTCACTCACTGACTACACATTAACCTCAGCAGTAATCGCTGCAAGTACTTTTCATGAATTTCCAGTCATAGCATTTTAGCCATAGTCAGCATGGTATTTGTTTAAAATGAGGTGATCAAGGAGTGAGATGTGAACCTAGAACAGAAACTGTTCCTCTGTTTTCAGAGCACATGTTTTAGATACCCTCTTAGTGATTACCCTGTAAATTTTACACGTCTGACAGTCATTCCGTTTCAGTTAAATGTGCTTTCCAAGGGCTCAGTATGCAAAAAATATGTGTTTTCATCATACTATTGCGTGTTTTGAGAGGAATTTGTCCCTTCATGCATATGAATAATCCTTCCAGCTATAGGAGAGACCAAATGTCAGATGATCCAGACAGCCCTCAGCTGGGCTCTGCCTTCTGTTTACAGAAGCCTCTTGCCCTTGGACAAGCTGCAGCCAAATGACTAATTTATCTTTTCTCTGGTTGTTAACATTATTTTGTGGTAACACCAAGTTTGTCATGAATTTATATAAAGATACAGCCTCTGCTTTTGCTGTTCTTTATAGGTCTCCTGTTCTCTTGGATCTGGCAGTGGGAAATAGAATGTTTTCTCCTCCCATCAGGAAAGAATAAAGAGATGCTGCTGTAGCCATTTACCAAAGCCATCCTTGAGTGTGGTGTGTCATTCTGTGCAGCATTACCCTCACATTTCTGTCAAAGGAAGTGCAGTGTCTTGAGTTTGTACTACCTAAACTTTGGTGATATGCTCCAGAAAATGCTTCATGTAGTTTTTTCTAACATGATTGGGAAGTAGTTAGGATCAACTTCATTACTGATAGCATCATATACTTTCTGACATACTCATTTGTATTTACATGTACTTATTTCAACAATCGTGTGTACTTGTGAGAATGGAATCTTAAATTATTGCAGATGTTCCACCAACAAGTCAAGGTGTGGATCACAAGCAGGTCCAGAGGGAGCTGGGTGACGTGGTGCTCCATCTGCACAACCCTACAATCCTTTCCTCCTCCTCCATCGAAGTTCACTGGACTGTGAGTACCAATCTGTGCCCTGCTGGTGTCACATGTGCTGCTGAGGTGTCCTGCTGCCACTGCAGTGGGGTCACACTTTAGGAAGCTGAGTGGTTGGTATGCTTCCAAATGTTCTTCTCTGGGAAGAGTGCTACTTGTGCTCTGCTTTTCTACTTCATTAAATTTTACCCATTTTCTCCATCTTTGTCTCCACAGAGAGTGCTGTTTACAATAGGGTGAGGGTTTCAGAGTCCCACTCTGGGCAGCTAAAGGATTGATCAAAGCCCTCCTAAGCCATATCAGCTGAAACCTTTGCACTGCTTTCAGCAGGACATGTATCAGTCCCTCAATGAGATAACATGGGCAACTCCCTGTCTGTCAGTCACCTGTCACAAATCAAATAGCCTCATCTGAAACTCTCCTGTGGTGTGCTGAGTGCACATGGTGTGGGAGAAGAGGTAAAAAAGGCAATGTCATATGGATGTTGCTCTGGCACCAGGAAATTGGCCACATGGAGGACATAGCAGAGGAACTGAGAGAGGGAGGAATGTGACTCAAAGATCAGCTTTAAAATGGAATGCAGAATTAGGAAAAAGTTGGGGATATAATTATACCATGTACAGAAATAAGGACTCCATGAGGAGTGAGCTTTGAGGTCTTTGTAGGAGATCCATCTGAACATTCCAATATATTGTCAGGGATAGTGTGGGACAGCACGGGCTGTATCTCCTGCCATGCCATAGCAGAATATTTTGAACAGGAACAAAAGGCATTTTGACTTTGTAGAAGAGCCATAGCCCAAAGGAGTCCTGATGAGTGCCTAGGGCTCCTCAAAGGTGCAATAATATCTGCTGTGTTGCACTGTAATTGCACTCTCACCTGCACTACAGCCACCTGCAGCAAGCAATCTCCTGTTTTAACTAATACATTTAAACATCTTTCAGGTTCCTAGCAAGTTTTGTTTGACCTTTACTTACAGAACAACCTTTTCCAGACAGGCAGCTTTTGTCAGTCTCTTGGGTGGCCTGTGGCTTCTCTGCAATTTCAAAAAATAAGCATTACCTCAGTTTCAGCTAACACATGCATTCTTTATGTGATTATTAAAAATGAAATGTGGTGCTCTTCGGAGTAAAATTGCAAGCACATAGTTTTATTATATCACTGTATGAGATTTTTGAAAACAGGAAAATCTGATGCACTTTAAAATTTTTATTGTGGTTGTTACTAGACTTCCTTATTCATCAGAAATTGAAACCAGCAGTTAAAAAGATAGTGAATGCTCCACAACAGATCAGTTGTATAAGGCAACTTTCTGTTTCAGCTACAGCCAAACATATTGGATCTGCCCTTGATTACACTCAGATCTCTTTCTGCATACACTTGGTAAAAAATTGCCTTAGTTTGAAAAGCACTCAGGATCATTGAGCATCAGCTTGATTTGCTTTTCCAAGTCTCATACATGTTACCACACTGAGTTTTATGTTCCCTCTTGGAGCCTGGCCCTTTCCTTCTAGCAGAGAGCCTCCCACTGAGTGGGTGGACATGGGCAAGTCTTTGGAGAGATCTGCCCTCTGACAGAGCCCAGCCACAGCAATGGAGGCAGTGCCAGCTGGCCACCCTCTCCATTTGCCTTCTCCAAAAAGAAGCAGGCAGGGAGCAGTGCTCATTTCATGGGTTTTGGGAAGTTTCCACACCTCGGGAGAGTTGACAGGCTCTCTCTTTGATCTCCATGTTCATCCCCTTGAGGCATGGCACTGTGAATCTCCCTTTCCCCATGTGCCCAGCCCTGCTCTGCAGATTCAGGTGGGCAGCAGTCTGACCTGTGCCAAGCTCTTTTCCTCCATGGAGGCAAAGACTGCATTCATGGAGCCTGGGGCATATTGGAGAACTTCGTTATCCCCCTTTAATGCCTTCCTAAATCCAGGGAAACCAGCACAGCTCTACCAGCATCAAAGAGATTAATGCACTTGTGAAGCAGGCCTGTAATTTGCTGTAATGCAAGCTTTATCTGCTTTGGCAGTGATGTTTATTTTGAATAACATGAGGGATAGTCCGGGGGCGGTGCACGGTGTCATGGGCATCACCCCTGGTTCCTGCCTGTTCATGGATCTGTTCCGTGTTCTGCTGTCTTGCCAGGTGGACCAGCAATCCCAGTATATCCAAGGATATAAAATCCTGTACCGCCCCACACCAGCATCTTACGGAGAATCAGAGTGGTTAATCTTTGAAGTGAGGACTCCAACCAAAAACAGTGTGATCATTCCGGAGCTGAAGAAAGGCGTCAACTACGAAATCAAGGCCCGCCCTTTCTTTAATGAGTTTCAGGGAGCAGACAGTGAAGTGAAATTTGCAAAGACCCTGGAAGAAGGCAAGTAGGAGCTCGGCTGTCTTCGTCTTTCCTTTTTGAAGTAGCAGCCTGGCCAGCTTTCCTCTGATATGTTCATTATTTGATCTCGTTTGAAGTGCATGCTGTTTGAGAGCAGCAATCTGTGGCAGAGGAGACTGATCATTATGTGAATTGTTTGGTGACACAGAAGTAAATATTCTGAGCCAGGCATGAGAGACAGAGAGAGAGGGATGTGCAAAAATCCCCTGCAACACACAATGGGAAATGCACTTTTTTATCTTCCCTGCAGTGTGTGCACTCCTCCCTGCTGAGTTCATGGGCTGGACACAAGTGACTACTGTCAGATTCAAGCACTTGCTAATCACTATCTTGAGCAGATAGCAGACACCACAGAAATCATCAAAGCAGTGTAGCTGGGGGAATGGAAACCATGGTTTTTAGAAGGCTTTTATATGTGGATCAATCAGGGAGACAAAATGCAAGGATGAATGAGGGCAACAGAGTGAGCTAAATTATGTATTTCCATCTCATACATTTGCTAAAAAGACAAGGTTCATAAAGCTTTTCCTTTTGTTGCTGCACAGGCACGATAAGTATGCAAGGTGGCCAGTGCCTCTGAATAGGGATTTTGGTGCTTCTGCTAGGATGTGCAGCCTTTCCCTTTCTATCTTCCTCCTCCATTAGGAATGCTGTGTAGCTCCAGTTTATTGATGCATGTGTTTCAAAAGGTGTGCATAGTTGCATTCATCCTAAGCATCAGCTAAGCATCCACTTCTTAGAAGGATTCTTTCAAATTCAAAACATAAATTATTATTGTAAATATTTTAATACTAACACATTCTGCCCAGATTTTGGTAAGTGTTGTATACTTAGTATTTTTCACACACTAGAGGAACTGAGATTTAGATTGGGGACCGTATAGGATTTATTTTTCAAAACAGTTGATCCTGGGTGAGATGATTTGAGACCAGTGAGGAACTCAGTGCCCAGAACTGTGACATGCAGGTAATGGATATGTGAGAGCACAATTTGGAGTGTTACTTTTCCTGGCCTGTACAGCAGAACTCAAAGCCTGGTTGTTGGGTTATACATTTTCCTTCTGTATCATTTTATCTTGTGGGCACAAACTGCCCTCAGTGAAGGGTGGGGCATAAAAGATTGCGTTTGTAGAGCCCAGAAACCATCTTGCAGTTTAGAAAGCTCTCTTGTGCAGTGGGTGTGGGTGTGGCAGACGTAACCATTGAATCCTTCTCTCCCAACAAACAGCTCCCAGCGCCCCGCCTCAGAGTGTGTCAGTGACTAAGAACGACGGGAACGGGACAGCCATCGTGGTCACCTGGCAGCCACCCCCCGAGGACAACCAGAACGGGATGGTGCAGGAGTACAAGGTATGCTGGCATGGCTTGGTCCCCTGGCACGGGCAGCCTGGCCAGGTAGCGAGGGAAGGGCTGTTCGTGGGTGCTTGGCTCCATCTTCTGGTTACTCACAGAAAACAGGAGAGAAAGTCACTGCTGTGCATCCAATCTGTGTTTAGTGATTGTGCCAAGGTGGTGGAAGGCAATTAAAACAGCCTCCATAAATCAAAGCAAAGGGTCAACACTTAATTAAAACAGCTCCTGCCTTGCCTTCATTATGACTTGGGCAGTGCACACAGAAGGGGAGAGGGAATCATACCTGTTTGAGAACTGCTTTGTGGCTCTTAAGACACTGGCCAAGGTAGTAAATATAAACAGGCTTAATGAGTTGAAAAGCTCAGGGATAATAATTAACAGTGTTAAGATCTGAGTAAATTATGCATAGCTGGGTAGTTAAAACAAATGGAAAACTTTCAAGGAAAGAATGTGCTTCTATGATAATAAATCTATTAGTGCATAGAAATTTTTTCTTTTCTTCCAAATACAGTTCTCATTATGCTATTTAATTTTTAACAAATTGAAAGTGCATTAAAAATATTTATTGTTTGTTATTCATTTATGAACACAGACTGAATTTGCAGTTTTATTTTTTTGGTGATAATTTACATAGCAAAGAAAATATTTTTTTTTTCCTAAGCAAGCTAGAGATGTTTTAAATGTAGATATCAAGCAAGTTTTGTAGCTGTGGAAGGGCAGGAACTTTAGTTATAGCCCTCTGCAAATGCACATTATTGAGAAAATCTTAAACATATATTCCCAGCCATCAAAACTCATTCTGACTTTTTTCCCTCTCACTAAAAAATGGGAAAGGGAAGAAATTTCTAAGCTTCATGGTCAATTTGCAATAATAAAACCCTTTTCAGAACCTGGTCAACTGGCAAAAAAAAAAAAAAGTCCGTTTATGGCCTAGTTTCAGATATAGAATATAATGTAATTGGAAAAAATACCTGTGAAGTTATTTCATTTAAAGACAGACCTTGAGGTGGAGAGATGAAATTATTTCCAACAAGAAACTCCATCAGAGGAATGTTAAGGTTGAGATGACACAACGATAAAAGTCAGGAAATTCACATTTCTGAGTGGTGTTATCCCTAGCCCACCTCCCAGGATTTTGAGGTGACAGGCTACTAGGTGCTGGAGCAAACACACTGTAGTGCTCATGTAGCAGTAGATGGCACACTGGCACATTTTCCATCTGTATTTGTTGCACTGATGCCTTTATTTTCCTTTGTGCTTTTCATCATGGACAGAAAACAGACATAAAAAATCTGTGAAAATACATATGCCATTCCTACTTAAGTTGCTATATGTAATTACTGGTTTTGTCAAAAAAACTAAAGAAAAGCAGAACTGCTGATTTTAGATTAAGAACTAATAACAAGAAAAAATCCAAATAGAAGTCTTGTGAAATTTTCTCTTTTTTCTTCCCCTTTTGTTTTTCTATCTTCTGTTTTCTCTCAGGAAATAAAAAAAAGGTATGCATATGTGGGGCAGTTCATTATTTTCTCAGCATCTCAGATCAAAGGCAAGAGTGTACCTACTTTAAAGGATAAAATAAATGGGAAAAAGAATACTGTCTTAATTGAAGAATTGTCAGTAGCACACACAAAACCCCAGAAATTCAAATTCACAGCATAAGTAATTTTATCCTTCCGTAACACAAAGTTAGAAATTCTCTTCTTATAGTAATTCTCTCTTCACTTATGTTTGTGTTATAATGTGAATTCATTCTTCTTTTATAACACTCTAAAAGTTCATTTTCACTTGCCTATTTGTACAGTCAAATGTAGAATGGCAAGTACTGAACAACTTGATGTTTGACCTGACATTCTTGTTTCATGCACTTCTCCATGTGCTTAAGCACCTAAGAAGAAAAACTTTTTTTTCAATTAGCAGTTCATGATTACAAGTACATAATAAATGGGTTTCATTGTTTGCACATGCACCATTTTACAAGACAACAGTAATAATTTCTATGAAAATGCCCTAAGTCAAAATGTAGGTTTAAGTGTTTTGTTCCTCACTGTATTCTTATTTATGTAAGAGCATTTTTGTGACCATCCTTTAGGATTCAAGAGCAATATTAGTAATAGTTTTACTCCTAGCACTGGTTGAAACAGTCTCTGTGTAGTATCAGAATACAAAAAGTAGATTCTCTTCATGGGCTCCGACCTGCTCTGCAGCAGCACTTGTGTATATCCTGTGCTGGGATTCTATTTCAAAGGAACTTAAAATGCATTTCACATCCTCACAGTGTCCCACTAGCCTTGTTTCAGTCCATGGCATCCAGAGAAGGAAAAAGGGTCTTTACAATGTCCTGAAGGTGAGATAAAATTTCCAGTGTCCGGGCAGAAAGGGCTGTGCAGAGGGGGCTGTAGCAATTGTTCTGCAAGTGGAAATCTATCCCCCTCACCTGGCAATCTCCACAGCAGCAGGACTGCTCGAGGGATTTAAAGCAGCTATCTGCGTACTAAATCTTTTAGGAGCTCCATATGTTGAAAGCAAAATCTTCCCTCCCGAGTACAATTGGCCCAGGTTCTGATATGCTCAGCCAAGTTTGCTTCTTTACAGATAAAGTATTGAATTTAGCTAATTTAACTTTCTGGATAAGTGTTCTTTGTAGAGCAGTACATTTGTGAAAAGGGCACAAAAAGGAAATAGGCAGAGCTTCATGATTTTTTTTAGCAGATGTAGATTAGCTGCCACTTCACCTTGAATAGCAGTTGGGAGTTCAACCATCCTCCTAAAACCATTTGCTACATCAGTGGCTCAGGCCTAAAGAGATAAAGGTGTCTCATCATATTGTTTCTCCCAGCCATTTAATGTCACTGATGAATATATGAAGTTGTGATTTGAAGTCACTAGACCTGTATCTTGGTCTCAACCAAAAAATGAGATCTGATGTCACACTGTGGTCTCAATTAGAAGACAGCATATCACTCAATATTTGCCCCTTGCTGCCATCTGAAAAAGAAGAAAAAACAAAATCTTTTGGATTCCAGCATTACATCAGTTCTTTTAAGATGTCATGTGATGAAAGACTCGCTTGTGTACTTGACTGACACATAATTCCTGAAGAGGAGAATTGCAAATTCATTTAACTGAATGCTCTTACTTGGTTGTTTATATGAGCAGTTCTTGGCTGTGGGGCTTCCTTCACTTCTTCTGTGCTTGTAGTTTCATCAGCACGTGTTGAACTCTGAATGAATTGTGATAAACTCATCAAATAATGGTAGTAGTTGGAGCAGCTCTTGGAACAAGAAGTATCTTTTCAGTATTCATAGAGGGCCTAGGACAGCAATCCATGACGGCGGATATTAGGACGGTGACAAAACGTGAATTTCTGCATCCAGAAGAAAAGCACGTGTCACCTTCCCTTCCTCTTACCCCTCAGTGCTGGATTTTGAGTATTTACATTTGCTTCCCTGCAGGTTTGGTGCCTTGGCAATGAGAGCAGATACCACATCAACAAGACAGTGGATGGCACCACCTTCTCCGTGGTCATCCCCTCGCTGGTCCCCGGCATCCGCTACAGCGTGGAGGTGGCTGCCAGCACTGGGGCAGGGCCTGGAGTGAAAAGCGATCCCCAGTTTATCCAGTTAGGTAAGCTCCCTGGTAATGCTGCCTGCTCCTTTGGGTGATGTCTGTTTGTTTGCTCTCACCTTTTATGGCACCAGGAATGCTCTCAGGACGAGTGAAATAGATAGTGTTACTTGATCCCTGGAGTAGCAGGATTTGGCATTTCTGGTTTTAAACTTGCCTCAGAACTGCATTCTAAAGGTGGGATTAAAACAGCACAGGAGATTTTGGGGTTTTTTAATCTCCCAGTTCAGCAGCGCTTTTTAGTAGTTGACTTTTCAAAGTGAATTTTCACTCTCAAGACTGGTGTAATAAAACTTTCAGGGGAGTATGAATCACTAGGTGTTGATCCACTTTAGGGGTGTAATTTATCTTGACCAAGTTGTATCATTACTGAAGCAAAGAAACAAGCATCCTAAAATTAGGCACAATAAATACCAACTATGTGTGAAAGCTAGTAAATAACCTGAGCACAGGAAAGAAGATGTACACAAATGATTTACTATGATTTGACTTTCTAATCTCATTTACACCAGACGTGGCTGTCGTAAATGTCGACCAGGGACATTGCTCCTGGATGTTTCTGGGAAAAATGCATCTTTGCTGTTGGTTAGCTGAAGATTATTTAAAGTAGCTTTAAGTATAGTCATATGATGCTTTATGGTATGCCTGGAGCAACATACCTTATCATTACAGTATATAATTATGAAAGCAAGCTCAGCATGTTGCTTTGGACTTTATGTCCTGTCTGTCTCTGTATCATTAGTAGATCTACCTTCTTATTTCACTTGTTATATTTAAAAATCTATAATTAGGAGCATGTGGAAACAAGACAGAGCAACTAATATGGAAAATTACTTGTACATTTCCTAGGGTATTAAAAAGAAGGCCATCTTTATCTTACTTAAATTAAACAGGTATATGATTCCCAATTACATTGATGGAGATTTTACAATAAAATTGCACACAGCTTGTATGATATTCCATTAACATGGAATTCTTACAGGAAAACCCTGTGGATATTTGTTGGATTGTTCCTCCCTACAGCCAGCTACCATTCACAGTTCTCTACAGGCAGCCAAAATCAAGCTCATTCTATATGGCTTAGGTTTTGAAAATTCTGCATTAGTGAGGTTTATGAGGATAACCTCAAACATTCAAAGCCAAAGGTTCCATAACCACTTCTTTTTTTCTCTTTTGTCTGATGATAAGAAAATTGTAAATGAAGGTGAATTTTACAATGGAACTTAATCACTTTGAGGTTTTGTTAAGTGAAAAAAGAAACAAATGAAACTGTCGGGGTAAGATTTTTGCCCACTTCTGGGTTCCTGGCCTTTATTGGCACCATGTTAGAAAACAAGAAGTGATCCCACACACCTTGAAAGGTGTTCAGATGTGCAAGTCTGGTAGAACACACGTATTTCCTCATGGTTGGAGTTTGCTTTCACTGCTTGCCTCTAATTAAATGGCATGGCCAAATCTAGGTGCACTGTAGTAAATCCCATAATTTGGTTGTTACATGGCAAAGATGTGGAGACAGGAGTCTTGTGGAGATCCATGCCACAAAAACCAGAACGATGAAATATCTAGATGGTGCTAAACCCTGTCAGCAATGGCAGGAGGCTGTTGAAAATTAGTGCTTAAATTTAAGAGGTAGCACTCTTTGGTAGCACAGATCAGTCTAAATCATCCAGGTAGAAGAAGGGCTGCAGATTATCCAGCTCTGCCCTGTGATGCAAGTTCTCCTCCAGCCCCCTCAAGGAACTGGATTCCTAGTTCTTAGAAGTGCTCCCAGCGTGGGGGTGGAGCAGAGTTTTCTGGGCAGCTTTCTGAAGAAAGAAATTAATTTGTTGATGTCATCAGTTGGCATTTTTCACCAGCAATAAATTACATTGTTACAAAGAGAGGGAAGGGAGGCCAGGGAGGGGGAGGAAGGAGGACTAAGGATGCTCCTTGTAGAAAGTTTTAAACAGTCCTGACACGCTCTATGTGTGCGCTCTAAGAACTGTGTGACAGCTTCAAGCTACTGCATTTCTCACACTGCTCCCAGCTAGTCTTTCAGGAAATCTTTCCCTGATACCTGAATTAATTCTATCCTTCATCTAGAAAAAAAAAAAAATAGGAATTCCATATGCGAAAACGGAATATACTGTGTGATTCTGAGGTTCACTTTTTAAATGAGAGCTCTTCATTAAAATCCAACGTTTGTCTCCTTATGATGCGTTTTCACACAAAAATATGAGACTGGGCTGTGCCTGGCTCCAGGGCTCCTCTTGGAGCCTGTGTTGCCATGTGGGATGCTCCAGGTTTGTGACCTGGCAGAGTCTCAGCCGGGTGTGTGACAGGAAGGAGCCTCACCTTTCGGGGCTGCCTTCCAGAAGGGGAGGGCAGGGCAGGAGGCTCTGGGTTCCCCGGGAGCTGAGGCGTGCAGTGGCAGTGCCACACGTCAGCCGAGCTGTGATAAATGACCTTGTGTGCACTTAACCTGCTGCGGGGACAGGGACAAATCGTCATCTCCAAGCTCCCTCATTTTCCACTTCTCTCTGGCATGAAGCAGCTCGCTGAGCTGTGGTGCCCCAGACTTCCTGCACCACCAGGGACAAGCCAGTGAAATAACTCGTTTGTTATTCATAAAATCATGAGATCAGGTGAAAAATTAGGTGTCTCCTTAAAACACCCTGCGCGAAGCTTCTCAATTTGCCTCTTGGCTTTTGAATGACCTTTTAAAGCTTTCTGTGCAATTCCAAAGACTGAAAAATAAATGTTTGTTTATTTGTTTTCAAATAATAGATATTTTACATAAAGACTGCAAAAGCTTTAGTGTTTAGGAAAAGAAATTTATGAGACCTAGCCACAACTTGCTATATTATGCTTATAATGTGCTGGGGAGAAACAAAATCACAGGATTTCAACAGAACTTTTTTTTTTTCCTTGTCACAACATGTAACTTAAAGACATTGTTTACAAAAATGCTCTGTACAGAAAGATGAGAATTGGCAATTTCTTCCAGGTCTCTGGCCTAGCTTTTGTGGAGTGATGGGATACTGCCTGTGGTAGCTTGGCAGTATTACCTATGCTTGTTGACAGATAATTAGTGACATGTTGTGATGTATTTTGTTTCTGCTACCAGCTCTGAGAAGCCCCACAACTGCAGTTAATGTTACTCTTAAACACCTGACTTGTGTGACTATATGGTGTGCAGTTATTTATTAAGAGATGTCTTCACAATTACTGTAAATGTTGGGTATATTATTCAACCAGTGGATGTCTCAAGTGTACAAAACACAAGTCTCAGTGAATCTTTATTATTCTAATTGCCTCATTTAGGAGATGTGATTTGTGAACTAGCTGGCATGCCTTCAGGATATTATTCTGTCAGCCCCTAAGGTACTTTGAGTGTCATATGTAAGGGATTTTTTGTTGATATTTTTGTTTGTGGCCTGCAAACAACTTAAGAAAGTAATGTTTATTTTTACCCCTCACAGTCAACCCTTTCAAATAAGTTTGATGCTGTCACCTCAAGCTGTATAAGATTGAAGTGCACAATTGATACTTTATCAGTCTGGGAAATGTACATATAGAAAGGAGACAAAATAGCATATTCTTACCTTGGTAGTATTTCACCAAATAATCTTCATATTGCATCATGCACATATATTTGAGAAAACACTCAATATGCTACAGATTTCAGGTGTTTTTCAAGTTTTTAATTGCCAGAAATATCAATGTCAACACCATTTAGATACTCCTACCCACTGTTTGTACATTTTGTATACTGAATGGGACGTGCCTATGGAGAAATACCGTTCCATGGGTTGTACAAGGCAAATTAACTTCCTTGCACATCTGTGAACCTGGAATTTCCTGTCTTTTTTGAATCTTTGGCATTCCAATCTTAAATGTATACTAATCTTTTATTTATCATTTAGCAACTTAAATGCTAGCTTTACATTATTATTATTTGTATTAATATTTAAAATTAGAGGATTAGAGGTTCCAGTTCTTGTCTATGTAAATTCTAATTAGTTTCCATTGAAGTTTGAAACTCGGAGCTTCAAGACATTCAAATCTAGTAGCTTGTGAGCAAAAGCCAGAGCAACACTATCTGTGATTAAAAGGAAAGCTCTTATCTCGGGGTAGAAGAAGGGAGGAGTCACTGTGATAACATGCTGGTTCCTGGGAGCTGTGGGGTCAGCCTGCTCCAACATCTCTGAGCCATTTCCAAGCACATTAAATGCTGTGGCTGCTGCTCTGGCAGCAGGATGCACTTTGCCACAGAATGTTTATGTTCATTTATTGTTTTGGCACATCTCACTGGAAGGGTGCAAGCAGGAGCAGGAATGTTCATTATGAACACTTTATATATCAGTCAAAGTTTTCCTGGGATGAAGAAAAAGTAGACTTTTTTAATTTTTTTTTTTTTTTTTTTAGTTCAACAGTTATTTCCAAGACTGATCATTCAGGATCTCACAGGGCTATGAGGGAGAGGGAAGCTGCCCATCTCAAAGAAAGGCTTCCAAGATAATGTTCCTGGAAGTTTTTAGTGATGCGGAGGTCACTACATTTCATTCTTTCTATATTTAGCTTACTTTCTATTTTTGAATTATAAGAGGAGTAGGATATAGTCAAATGTGACCTCTTGAAAGCCCCTCCATCTCCTCTTCTCCTGTGCTGTTTATCTGACTGTATGTGAACATAGATGCATTTTTCTCTTTCCCATGTGCATAGATCTATACCAGCTTATGTAATGGCTCTAACAGTCCACCCATATTCAATGTGCCAGAAGCCTAATTTCTTAAAAGAAAGCTTCTTATTATGCTGTTCTTACACATGCAATGGCAAGTAAAATAATAGCATGAAATTAATGTTCATTAAAAATTAGGATAATAAGCAGTCAAAGATTCTTCAGGATTTTATATATTCAGACCCATGTTGACTGATCAATGCAAACTGTTTGTGTATAGAAGTACTGTCTTTTTTGTATGACTGAATTGTTGACATGTTTAGAAAACATCCTTGTTTGGGTTTTGAGTTTGTGATTATTTTTTCTCCTGGATTTATTGTTTTAAAATATATATTTTAAGGATGAGACAAAAAATATTTGTCACTCTTATTTATTCAGGACCAGAGGCTCTGCATAAATGTATTATTCTATTCCATTAAGTCGTATAAGGGACTGTAGCTGTTTAAAGACACAGAAATTACTCATTTGGAAAAGGAGACTGACGATGCAAGTTTTCATATCTTAATATGGCCTCAGCTGCAGAGAGACAAAAGATGAGATGACAGCTTTAATTCATTGGTCACAGTATACTTTATACATTTAAGCCCATCTGGCCACTTGTGTGGAACTTCACTTGGCTGTCTCCATAAAATCTGAAGCAACCCATCTTAACCTTGCACAAATAGGCGTGAAATCCATAAACCCAGCAGACACAAAGAGTGTATTAGTAAGAAAAGAATGAGTCTGCCTGGTGAACTTTCAGGCTAGGCAGTGCACTTAGGATTACAGAAGATAAAGAGAGCTAGAATATGAAATAAAATTTCCAATAAGGTAGCAGTCAATGGCAGGGATGATTTCTCGGCAAAATAGATATTTGGCTTCAAGGTCACAAAAACTGGAATCTGGAATCCTTCACTGGAAGAAGCGGTTATTAATTCAACCTTTTCCATTCAAAAAGTATTATTTCCAGAGTAAATAATTTGTTGTGATTCCATCTCTTGTTTGTATTGCAGTTTCTTATATTTTATATAGCCTTATATGCATATATATAGCATAATGCAGGATGTCATCATAAAAAAAAGTTCTGTTCACTGCTTAGTTCATAGGGAAAAGATTCTGGTTTTAAGCAAATAGGTTTTCATTTCCTATAGAGTTTTCATATTAATAGAATTAATAATAGCACCTTTCTTCTTAAAACACTAATCTCTCATTCTGAATTTGATGTCACTACCAATAGTATAAAGCAACTGTCTCTGGGATTTATACAGGAGTAAAAGTGGGTATTTCAAAGACCAAGCTGTGGAATGTGTAAAGCAATATCTGCTCAGAGTAAAGGCTTTGAATTCTTGCCCTCTCCCTGTGCAGTAATGAAATTTCCAGTGAGCACTCACTGTGGTGGTAAAACATCAGGAAGGCAGTATTTTGACTTTGAGTTGCTTCACTTCAGTCAGAAAGCTTGGTCACTAACTGAGTCCTCCTACTGCTGTTCCTAGAAGGTTCCTGTAAAAGTTCAGTACAGAAAGAGCAGAAAAGACCAATTCTTAAAGGTGCTGTCTCTATTAAAAAAATAAATTAACAATCTGTGGGAAAAGTACATGTTCTTTATTTTGATGTGGGTTATTTAAGGCTAAGCTGGTTTTGAGAAGCACTGCTTGTTCATTACTAATGAGGCTCTTTGGCTGTTTTTATCAATTCATAAATAATTTTTTACTTATCCTTTAGCTTTTTCATCTGTATTTAAGGGGCCAGTATTGATTATTTTGTAGTTTTACTTTTTTACATCCTTCTAAATATTCAGTCTTTTTTAAATTGAGGTCAAAGGGAGAGACTGAGAAGACTGCAAGCAGTACAGAGACTGTGTAATACAAGATTTAAGTAATCTGTCAAGAACTGCTAGGTTAAAATATCTCCCTCAATACCAACCTCATGTGAATGTAGTTTTAATTGGTAACTGCAATTGTCAGTTTTTAGAGTGGATGTTTGGGGAGCTGACTTAGACCCATTCACATTGTTACTCATGTTTCATACTAGAGCTTTTTTTCACTAGGTGGTTTTTTTGCTGATTTTCTAAATCATTTTCCGAAGCTGATGCTGCTTTTTTAAAATGAAAGAAAAATAAAAAATAGCAGTCCAGAGGTTTTTAATTTAGGATTAAAACTCTGGAAAGGTTCCTGCCTTTCTATTTGTATACCTGGTATCCTGATTTTAACAGCTTTTGTAAGCAAACAAAAGCCAGTGATATTGGAGGTACCTGTCTGGTACAAAAAACAAACCACTTCTGTCTAGACCTGTAAAAGTGAGATTTTGAAGAGCAGTCTTAAGGATTTTGCCTTGAGAAACTGGACTGCAATTATGTCAGCTCTTTTCGTGCTGCCTTTTACAGCTGTTCATTCAAATTAATTGGCTGTTACGGATGTCTCTGTTTCAGATTCTCATGGAAACCCCGTGTCTTCAGAAGATCAAGTCAGTTTAGCCCAGCAGATTTCTGATGTAGTAAAGCAGCCTGCCTTTATTGCTGGGATTGGTGCAGCCTGTTGGATTATCCTCATGGTCTTCAGCATCTGGTTGTATCGCCACAGGAAGAAGAGGAATGGACTCACGAGTACTTACGCTGGTATCAGAAAAGGTGCCCCGTTATCTATTTCAGTGTGCTGGCTGCTGAATGCCTGTTTGCTGCCTGTTTATTTTGTCATCAGTCTCTTGTTCTTCTCAGGCTGGAATGAGGAATTTGCAGCTTCCTTCAGTACTTTCATGAGGTGGGGGTCAGGAGCCAGTGCAGAGAGCAGCGATATTTACATGACATGCTAAGTCTGGCTTTAGAGCATAGGTCTTGAGCTGAATACCAGGAGTAGCTTTTTATAAAGATACTCCTACAAATGAGAAGTGTAAAGATGGGTTTAAGGCCACGAGCTTCCAATATGCCCTTGCTCTCTGACACTATCATCTGAAGAGGAGCCATCTGAAGTGGATGGTGTCCCCCCTTCAGAGCTTTGCCTGCTGCTGGGAGTGCTAACAGTGGTGTACAGCAGTAACACTTTGGGTGTGGGTACTGGAATTTCTCCTGTTCTGGGGAAGTGTGGCTGTTTGCAGAAGCACAAGGGTCAGTCTGCTTTCCAGGACTCTTTTCATAAATGCTGTTGTGGAACCCTTGGCTGGAGCTGAGTTCTGGGGCTATCCCGTCCTGCATCTGTGTTCAGTCAAAAAGCAGCAGTGGGGCTAACTTAAAGCACTCCTCACTTTCATGTTATTTCATGTCATTGATACTTCCTATATATCACATTCTCAGTGGTCAAGCAGTGCTTTGCAGTATACTCTCTGACAACCAAACTAGAATCACTGCCTGGAAGATCTTCTGGAATAAAAACTGGACTCCTCCAGATGAAATAATTTCCAGGTTAAGCCTGGAAATTAATGCTGAATTCAATGAGCTACAGTTCATTACATCTCAAAGCAGTACCTCATACTCTACTCACTCTACAAGTACCACATTTGTAGAGTGAGAACCATAAGTTCTGGAATGAATCAGAAAATGGGAGATCCTGTTTTTGAAGAACTAGAGGGATTATATTTGACAGGTAGCAATCAGAAGATAGGCCTAGGTTTAAAAGGGGAACACATCTTTGTGTATGGAAGAGTCATCACAGATTACTTTCTTTAGTCCTCAAGAATGAATGTGTTATGGGTAAGCCAGGCAAACCAAACACAAACGGCTTTAAACAGCAGCAATACTTTGCTGTGTAAAAGAAGCAGTGCTAAAAATAGCAAATGAGTGAGTGGAAATATGGAAATACCTCCGGAGTGTTGCAGAGATGAGATGTCCTCCGTGCCATTGAAGTGCCAGGGCTCACTGTGCACTCCAGGCACAGGGGTTGTAGTGGAGTTGCAGCCAAGGAAACTGGGAAGGACTTGCACCCTTGACTGTGCTCTGCTGGGATTTCTTAGGCAGGACAGCCCACGGAGTGCTGCACTGGCCTGCGCTGTTTTGCTTTACTAATAGCATGCTGCCACACTGCCTTTCTACAGCTCTATCACACTAACATCACTGTGCTTTCACCAGGACCTGTGATTAAGCAAAAAGCATACAATTTGTCCTTAAAAGTGATTACTTCAGTGACATCAGCTATTGTTCAAAACAGCTGTGTTTTTCAGTATCTGAAAAAGTATCTTTTGTGTAACTTGGTGGGAGTTTAAATGAAAGTGTACAGAAAAGTAGGGTATGTATCTCTGGTATCAAGTGTTCTTCAAAGAATAAAACCTGTCTTTAGTGAAATATGAATTGCAAAGTAGTTTGCCACTCTGCAGTTCATCAAGTCATCACTGCAAGCCCAAACTTTCTTCAGTCTTGCGTTTATTTATTTTTATATTTAGCTCCAGGCCTGTCATCTGTTAAAATACTTCACTACTCCCACACATACATACTGTACTAGCAGTCTTACACACTCGGAAGAGTTTATTAATAGAAGCTCTAAGAATTAAGTCATTCTTTCATGTGGTAGCAATAAGATTTCTTTCAGTTGAACCTCCTCAGTTCCTTAAGAAACTAAACTAGGTTTAGTACTTAGCTCACAGAAGAGCAACGAGACAGTAGCTTAAGATTATTTTTCATGTCCCTGTGACTGCAAATTAATTTTGAGATTCTTGATTCTCTTTGGAATAGCTCAGGTTTAAATGCCTGTTCTATTTTAATGAAAGCTTGTTACTATGGTTCTATATTTTGACTGTAACTAAATTAAACTTGACTATGTGAAAAGGCCTAGCTCAAAGCAAATACAATGGTATTCCCAAGATAAAGAGCTTTGCTGCAAATGCAGCCTGAAATGGGCAAATGCTCCATTTTTGCTTTGCTTAGTGTCATATCCCTGGAAAAAAATTGGCTTAGTAAAAAGGGGACAAACCTACAGCATAGGTTGTCCCTGAAATTCTGCAGAGGCTGGAAGCTAACATCTATTCTCTCCATTGGATTCTTAACTTTAAAATGTTAACAACAATACACACTGCACTCCCCACAAACTTTAGAGTTCTTTAAAAAATTATATTAAGAAGTTGTTTTCTTAGCCAGAACCTTGTCTTTCTGTGCTGGCTTTGCTGGTTACCTTGTGTCTCCAGGCTGTTTTAGTGAATATTTGATTGTTTCTCTCTGCTGTCATTAGATCAGAAAGGGCAATGCTAGCCTTGCTCTGCCATCAGTGAGAGGAAAACGATGCTGTCTTGTCAACAGGAGGGGGAGCATGTGCTAACAGGAAGAGCAGATGCTGTGCTCTGTATTTGGATTAGAGCCCCTATTGATCCAGAGAGGATTTATAGTAGCTGTGAGAGAGAAGATTGTCAAGCAGTGTCGTTGTTCTGTTGTTAACCTTTCCCTCTTAAAGCCAAGGGTTGCAAGGCAGAAGGGTGTTATATCTAGGGAGATTTTTTTTTTGTGATTATTTTAGAAAGAGAATAATAACTCTGTTTAACAGTCTCATCTCTGAAAACAAAAATTAATTGCTGCAGTAGATTTTAGTGCCTTTATTACAGTGAGAGTTGGTGCCATTCTTGATTCAGAGGCAGTAAAACAGCAGTTCTCTTTGTTCCTTTTTATGATTATTATTTCCTACTGAATACTTAAGTGTGCCTATTAGTTCAGTGTAATGAGCATTTACTTAGTGAACTGCAGATAAGATTCAATAGGACCTTGATAAGGCTTTGTTAAGGAATTTGTCATTCTGCATTCTAGAATGATTAACAGTGTGAGGGTTTTGTTTGTGCTAGGATTTCTAGAAAAAAACCTTAAAATACCAAACTGAGAGGGATTTGAAAGGCTGAACCACAGTCCTATCCCCTCAGGAGCACAATAGAATATCAAGCTTTTTGCTTCTTTTTTTTTTGCTTTTTTTTGCCTTTTTTTCCCAGAACAGTACCTGTAGAGACAATCTTCTTTCTGTATTGCAATTTTAGTTTTATTTTTATATCAATGTGACTGAACTAGTGGGTTAGTTATATATATATATATTTGTTTTATGTTCAGCTGTCTGCTAGATTTATACTAATGTGGTATGTTACCCTTTCTCTCTTCAGCTTAATAACCAGTTTGTATTTTGTTTTGATTTTTCAGTCCCGTCTTTTACCTTCACACCAACAGGTATATATTTGCACTTTTCCCCCCTTCTTTGTTACTTAAGCATGTGTTTGTGGTACTATTTCTCCTTCTCTGACATAACCAGCCAGCCCAGCTGTTCTGACGGGGCTGTTCATTTGAAACAATGTCATTAATGACAGGTATCATTATTTGTTCTCTGAGCAGTGTGCATTTGCTTTGTGGCTGACAGTGTTTTCTGTTTGTGTGTACCATCTCACAGCACACCATTCCACACCAGCATGCCACTTTGTAGCATGATGCTGCCGGTTTGTACAACCTGGGCTCTCTTCCTGCATATTCCAAGGGAGTAGTGTGGCCTCCCACAAGTAGTGATGCAAAAGGTGCTTCTGATAGAGGAGGAATGACTTAGCAGAGCCCAGATGCTGATTTGGAAGAGATTCAGTGAGATTATAGTTGGTGAAATATTTGTTCCTTTTCCTTCCTCTGGATCTGTGTTAATCCAGTGACCTCGGAGTTGTCTGCTTTGGAGGATACAGAAAATCAGAGTGTTACAGCAGTTAGATTTCTTTAAGGCTTGCTGCCTTAAATGGTATTTGCTGTGAAATTTTAAAATAATCTTCCCATTCAGCTTAAAAAGAGGTGCATTTCAAATTCAGTGTGAGTTTAAAATCACCTTCTGTTTGGTTTTGTGTAGAAATGTGAGAAATGTGACATAATCCAAACCATAGCTCACCAAAGCCCATGAGAGCTTTTCCATCCTGTAGAGCTGACCTTCAGTGGGTCCCACAGTCTGGCAGCTCATCCTCTGCAGTAGATGAAATCCAACACATTCTGTACCCATCACTATTCTGCTTTTCTTTTAGCTACAGCCCGAGTGGACAGACAGGTTGTTTCTTCCTCCTCTGTTCTAAACCCTCTGTTTTCACAAGAGACCTATGAGACTTGTAGGACGTGTATATCCAGGCAGGGTAAAACCCACCCACTCCCTCCTGTGCACAGGCAGTTTCCCAGGGAATATTAGCTCCTGATCAGCCCTGTGCTCTGTGGCCTCTGTGCAGCAGCTGAGTTCCATCCTGAAGGCAGAGGAAGCCTGCACTCATCCTCACTGGGCAGTGCTGGGTTAGCGTCTCACCCACGTGCTTCAGTCACACTGCAGAGTGCCTGCTCTCAGAAATCTGCCTGTGATGTTCTCTGGAGTTGCTTCCTGTTCAGCAGGAGCCAGAGTGGCCCTCAATGTTTCTGCAGGCCTTTGAGTGCCTCAGTGGAGAATAGCTCAAACTCTTCATTATTTTTGCTGTTACTTGAATTGCCTAAACAGAGGGCTTCTATTATAATTGCCCTTGTAGCATGCCCCTGAAATTCTGCAGAGGTTGGAAGCTGACATCTAGTCTCTCCATTGGATTCTTAACATTAAAAGAAAATATCAGGGTTTCTTAAGATATGTCAGAGCTGGAAAATAAATAGCCCTGAGATTTTTAAAGAAGAGATTGGGAAAAACATAAAGTGTGTAAGACACTTCAAAGAAAAAAAATCCTTGTTTTTCAATCCAGAATCTCAGTCATGCTTTGACTTTCAATGGAACCAGACTCCCCTCTGTAGCATTACCTGCAGTAAAAGACTTACCTGTAGGAATGCATCCTACATTTTAATCCTGTTATTGTAATCACTGCCAGCATTTATCTCTCTCTTGCAGACTCCCGGTTTGGAGTTCTTCTAAAGAGCAGAATTTGGCTGCTTGTTTTCAGCACATTCCTAGCTGGAAAGTATAGAATCCATCAGCATCTGCAGGGAGGCAGTCTCCTTAACCCTTTGTCAAACCCAATGCAAACCTGCAAGATTTATAGCACTGTTTCTTCTTGGATGTTTGCATCCTAAAACCTAACTTCTGAAACATCTTTCTTCCTCTGAAGGATATGCAGTCCACACCAACAAACAAATGCATGTGGACATCCACTTTGTTAATGGAGAATACTTCTGAAATGCTAGAAGAACTCTTCCTTTTAATTTAGAAAGTGTTCTTTCTGCCAGACTGCTTTTTAACCAAGATTTATGTATTTGAATTTTTAGATTATTTAGTATAATTTATAAATCTGGTTTATAAAATGTTATAAAACTTGGAGCTTCTGAAGGGGATTTCTAGAGTGTGCTTGTTTCCTAGAGCGTATTGCAGTAACATTCAGAAAGTGCATTTGTTTTTGCAGTAGCTTCAGCTGTAATGAGCCATTATTTACATTGGAAGTAAGGTCTGTTATAGAATCATGATACCTCTTTAATCTTGCCAAAATAATAAGGTAGAGCAAAGCTTTAACATCCAGCCATTCATGAAATAAATATATGACCTAAATTCTTCCACAGAGTAACTCCACTGAAGTCAGCAGAGTTATGTTAAGAATAAGTTCAACCTGATGTATGTCTTCCTGCTTTCTTAAACGATACGTGTGTGTGTGTGTGTGTTCAGAACAGAACTGAAATATAAAACCCTCTTGGGGCTAGGACTAGCAGCTATCAAGCAACACAAGTAGGATGTCTAAACTTGGATTGGAAGCAGTAGCTAGCAGAATGAGACACAGAATTAATGTATAAACAATGCACAATTATTGTCTTAGCTAAAATGAAACAAAGGTGAAATAAATGCTGTTATTGAAGGAGTCGTGTATGATTTTTAAATTTTTTCCTTCTTTTTTATCTTCAACTATTTCAGTAACATATCAGAGAGGAGGAGAAGCCGTAAGCAGTGGAGGCAGGTAATGATGTGCTTTATTCTTATAGGTATAAATTGTGTGCAAATAAATTTAAGGATTATGGAAGTTCAATTGTCCTTGTAAGTGATGGTGGGATAATCACTTGCAGAGCTATGTTTTAGTTCATTATGTTAATGTATATATTTTGGCCATATATTTCCTGTTTAGAAGGAGTGTGTATGGTTTGAATTTTTAGGTTGACATCCAAAACATTATCTGAAATATTTTCAGCTTTGTTAACCCGTAAAAACTGCATCTCAAGAAATGGGCAGCAGAGGGAGTGCTTTAACTTCAAAACAAAGACCTTGCCTACCACCTGATTAAGGGAGTAAAAGTAATTAAGTCATGGCCTTTATGAAGATTAAGAAATATAACTGCTTCACAAATACTACAAAGAAAGAAAATATTTCTTGCAAAAAATTGTTGAAGACATAAACAGCTTAAAAGGTGACATTCTAAGAAAAAATGTTTCTGTGAATGCAAAACAGTTAAAGCACTGCTTAAAATAGATGAGGCACTGAAGGAGAGGGAAGCAGGTTATAAATTTACAACTACCCATTCTGAGAACCAGGTCCATTCCAGATTGAGGATTTAACAAAGGCATGTTCACTGGGTTTATGTTATTACATAATGAATGGCTATGGAGAACACTATAATTTACATTTCCTCTGTAGGGTTGAAGTTTTCTTCAGGAAGAAAAAGAATAGTTTTAGCAAAAAGGCAGGTCCAAGCAGTGGTGCTTTAGTAGCACACCATTTTTTTTCAAATTCAAATATTTGGCATGATGCTGAAATAAGGCTAAAATATCAAAGACCAGCTGGGCAACAAAGTCCTGTAACAATTCCTGTTCACAAGTGGCATCTTGTGATTCCTAATTTGCAAGACCATGCAAAAATTTGGTAATTGTTAAGATTAGGCATAAAACGGAGCATTCCCAGTCTACCTGAGTGCTGTGCAGAGGTAAGGCTATTCAGCTCCTGCTGCAGCTGGACCTGGCATATTATGAGGAGTTGCAAATATCTCTGCCCAGCACTGTGCTGCAGTGTTCTCATGACCATAAGAGCATGAAAGGAAGCCTCTAGAACAGTTACCATGTGATTTTTGAATGGAAAAATCTGTAAATCACCGGGTTGCTTCCCTTACTCCAGGATAGTGGGAAAATAGGAGAGAGATGAGTCCTCTATTTCCTGAGAGTTGATCAAAAATATCCTCAGCTAATATCCTTTGTGTTCTTTGTGCCACTGTGCTTTCTCACTGTTCCCTTAGCACAGGCTAGATGAAGCACTCTCACACAGAGAGAGGGCAGAAATGAACCCACAAGTGTCCACATTGTGCACAGTAATTTTGGTGCTTCTAGAGAATCAGCTTCACTTTTACTGTCCTAGTGTTCAGCAGCAATGCCAGACTCTAACAATGTAATTGGTTCAAGGTGCAAACATCTGTGCTGGCTTTGTTCATTTGCATATATAGCATCGACAGCGTGTGTGATGTAACTTATTTTGTAGAATATAAAACATAGTTCTGCAACATAAAAAAGAAAAAAAGTTATTTTTGATATTCAAACCTAAGGTTTTCACCTCCTTATTTTATATTTATTTGCAGTGTTTTGGAAAGGTTTGGCATTTTTGCCAAGTGCAGTTATGTGAGCATGTTAAAGCATCTTTCAGATTTCAAAATGTCACAATGATGTATTTCAATGTAATCCCCATTTGTGTGATGCTGAAAAAATACCCATTTCTGTGGCAATCCCTTTTCTAGACAGGATTTGAGTAGTGGTAATTGTGCTGGATTGACTCCAGCTAGCACCCACACAGCCACTTGGCTCTCTGTCCACCCCTGCCTCAGACCCCATCCAGTAATTCAGGGAGTCAAGGAATTTGCTGCCAAGGTTAAAGATCTTTAGAAATTATGATCTTCAAGTCATCACCAGTCTGTGGAGCTGTAATGAAGCATCTCTTGCCTACAGTTCCACCTAAATGGCTCCAATTAGTAGAATTCTCATCTGCTTATATACATCACACCATATTTCTTACATGACAGCAGGTGTGAATGCAGAGTAAATTTTGGAAACAAAGGATCTTTAATTCTCTGTGCAAAAATCCAGTACACAGATCTTGAGAGTGCTGAAACATTCTGGGGTGCTTTGTCTCCTCTAAATGTCTTGAGGCGTAGGTTCACTGTAAGAGCAGAGTGTAAGGAGAAAAGCAGGGAATTTCAAATCAGCCGGCATGCTCACGGGCCTACACAGCTGTATATTTATTTCAGATTTTTTTTTAAAAAATATTTCTTTACTGAATGCATATTGGCTGGTTTGTAAGCCTGACAGCAAGTCAAGCCTCATCACCCCCTATGTTACATTGTCAGATGACATATGCAGCACAGAAATATATATATACACATATATGTATAGATCTTTTAAATGTCAGTCTAAGTCTATGACTTAAGCCTGCAGCACTGACAGACTCTATCCCCCACAAATAACTGCATGCAGCTTGTATTTTCAACTTGCAGTTTAAGAGGATTAGCATATTTTATTTTTGAAGATCATCACATCTAATATTATGGAAAATAGTTTCTGCACTGTTTCAAATGGAAAGTTGCCTGTTAAATCCCAAGAGCAGGGGACTGTGTTCATATATGTGTATGTGACAGTAGCTAAAATCATCTATTTTTTAAAAGCACCTTAGTTATCAAAGGCAATTTTAAATTGTGTGGGACTGTAACGTGCTATTGCATTGTTAGAGTGGAGGCTGAAGAGCCACCAAAGTATTCTACAGAATATTCTCATCAGAGAGCCTTTCACAAAGGCTCACTACAAGAATCCAGCAACTCGAAAAACAAGGAATGCTGTTTCTTTCTGCTGATGACAGGAGTACCCTTTATCCCAAATGCAGCCAGGATGCAGCATTCATGTTGGATATTTTTCAGGTGGTCAGAATTCCCAAGTACCTCAGGTTCTCTTAGGAGCTGAGTGGCTTTCTCATGGACAGGTGTGTTACTCACTCAGCATGGTTAGTGAGATCCAAGGGCTCCCAAACCACAGAGGTCGTACTGCCTGATGGTGAGGAGAACTTGTTCCATAAATGACCAAGAATTTGGGAATATTCACATTTAAATTTGGCTCTCGCTTATGCATACCCATCCCTCTTCCATGTGTGAATTTTTTGTTTATTTGACTTGCCAATTTCCTCTTTTTTACCTTGCTTTCTTTAAGAAAGGGTGAAGTGGTAGAAAAATCAAAGAGCAACCTCCTAACAGGAAAAAAAAAAAGAAAAAGAAAAAAGAAAACCAAATTGGCAGGTAAATGTTGCACATCAGCATAAAGCGTAGTCCAGCAAAATGAACTGATGCTGCCCTTGACTGCTCACTCCTGAGTGATTTAGCCAGGAACAGGTTAGACAGGAGACTTGAAAATGCTAAATAATTGAATCAAGTGTGCTTTTCAGGGCTCAAGCCTTTTGTTACATAGTATTATTTTGTAATATCTCAGCATTTGGGACGAGTGTCACTGCGATGTGAAAACGCTTTTGTTTCGTTTTTGAAATGACCAAGCTTTGTTTTTAAAGGCCTGGACTCCTAAACATCAGTGAACCAGCCACTCAGCCATGGTTAGCAGATACCTGGCCTAACACAGGGAACAATCACAATGACTGCTCCATCAACTGCTGCACCTCTGGCAATGGCAACAGTGATAGCAACCTTACAACGTACAGTCGACCAGGTTAGATAATGTTTCTACCTTGCTAAGGAACCTTCTTTACAGAGTGTGTGCTTCTAATACCTGAGAGAGCGTGCAGGTTTGTTTGGGATTTTATTTTCAATGCTTTTAGGCTTAATGTAGTGTCTTCTCTGTGTCCTGCTTATGCTTTTAGTCCCTTTTTTGGATCCTTTCTTGGATTTCTTTCTGGATCCTATCCTCTTTGGATAGTTGTAGCAGGCTTAAGGAGCCCCTGCAAAGTTCAATGCTGCCAAAACTCACACTGAACTAATAAATTTAGGCTTCTGAACAAAGCAGATAAGGTCATTTTTGGGTTGTACATCCTTGTTGCTTGAATGGAGGAGAAATACCAAAACAATGCTAAAGTGGTTTTCCTTCTGGTTTGGATGTCATGGGAAGCAAGAAATTAAGCATTGCTACAGTGCTTGCAGCAAAGCCAGTCTGTTTTGGCACACTCAGAACTTCACTTTGAGTGCCTTTCTGAGCAAGATTGGATAGCTGCTGTTCTGTTTGGGGTGTGTGAATAAAGAAGTTAACTTCACACACTGAAAGGAATTACAAAATGTTAGGTTAAGTGGTAATTCCTGGATGCTTGAGCAGAACTCAGAGAGCTCTGGAAGAAAACCTCATGAGTTCTATGGAACACACTTGAGGAAGTACATCTCAGAGTGGTAATTGTTCCACATTTTGTTTTATACAGACCTTAGTTTACTTTTGGTTTAACTTCGAGTCACTGGTGAGGAATGAAATAAGTCTTTTCCACTTCCACAAGTATCTCTACTGGTTTTTGCTGGTTTTGGCTAATAGCATGTCCCAGCAATCCAGAGGGGGAGTATGTGAAGTTGCTCAAGTGCCGAGCAGCATTACCTCCTGTAATTAATGTGAAACCAGCTCAAATGGCTGGTAATTCATGAGTGGTGGTAATGGCAATTCATCTCCTGCAGTAATGCTGCCTGACAGCGACCAGTGCCAGCTGCTTCAGAGCAAGGTGAGAGATTTTGGCCTTAGAGACTTGTCTGTCACTCTGGCTGAGGATAGCACATCCACCAGTACTTGAATAAAAAATGTTTGTGATTCAGGGATAGTTTACTGTGTCGGGGGAGACATAGCAAGTTCTGGCAACTAACAAATTCAGAAAAGGAAGAGAAGGCACATTTGTGATGGCTGCAACCTATTATAACGTCTTGTATTGAACTGCAGTGGATTCTCCCTCATTTTAGCTCTCATATTAAGCTTGGTTCTGTCGCAAAGTGTTTCCCTCCTGTCAAGGAGAACTCTGGAACTTGTGGGTCAGACAGTGTGCTCAGAGGGGTCTCATCTTTCCTGGAAACTCTGCCAAATATTCTTAATTCTGTCATCGTGGGCTGGTTTATGCTCTGAAGCAGCAGCGATGGATATCCCCTCAGTAGCTGTGAATATGCAAAGTGGCTGCATTTTTGATTGCTTTTAAGTACAGCACTGTCTTCCAAGTCTACAGAACGGGAAACTGTTGTTCCAAAAGTAGATGCCATTAAAAAAATCTTACTAGATAAATCTTCTGTTACATAGGTAAACCATTTTTAAGTGCTTGTTATGAGGAATTCTAATGTGTCTATGTAAAAAATGTACCTACTGCATATGCTGTATTGATTACATTGCCTTACACACAAATCAGATGTAGCTGCAAATGAAAGGAGGTAAAAATGTATGTTATAAGTAACTCTGCAAGGATATCTTAGCAAAGCCTGAGTTATCAGGAGTGAAGAAAATGGTGTATATATAATTGCCCAGTATAATACAGTAGACTTGGAAAGGAGAAAAGGCTAGTATGGTTTCAGTAGGTGAGAGAAATGAAAGCATTTAAACTCTAGAAATCAAGAAGTTGAAGACTGTGAAGCAATAAATAACAGAGGCAGTAAATAACACCTCACATAAGAGGGAAAAATATATCAAACAGTAAAACCTTCAAAAAACCCCACAGGCTGGGGGGCATGAAATGTGCAGTGATAAGTTCTATGTGGCATGTTTTGATACTGTTCCTTAGTCACTGAAAATGTGAATTGGTGGTTAATAATAAGTAAAAATAATTGGCATTATTTTATTTCACTTTCTCAGGTAATATATCTTGAAAAATATGTATGTGTTAGGGAATGTTTTTGAAATTGAAAATCTTCTATGTTTGCTAGTCATTGCATTTAGAGTAATGGTAAAATTTTGAATTCTGTGTGTAGTTTGACTTGGCATCCTCTCTAGTAAATTCATTGTGGACACAGGTAATAGACTTCAGGTTTTGAATCAAATTCATTAGCATAAATACCACTTCTTTTAAAAGAGGAAAACTATATTCCTGGTGAGTGTTATGTAATTATTGATGCATTAATCAACTGGAAAATGAGAATTTTTGCTTAAAGATCATTGAATGCTAGTTCCATTAAGCCTTCTAACTGCTGACCCACAGACTACTTTACTTCATTCAGTATTCTCCCAGTGGACTGGATGTGGAGGGGAGAAAATATGTGGGCTTCCTGTCAGGCAGTGGCAAGGGAGCGTGACAATGCAGGGACCCTGTTCCATGCAGTAGTGGCCAGAGCATCAGCACATGTCCCTTTACTGTCTGCAATAAGTGGTGGTCTCAGGATGCAGTCAATGTCAGAAGAATGAATTCATGCTGTCTGTATGATCTATCTTTAGCATACAGGACAATGTATTACTGTGCTAGTACGTATTTAAATATCCAAAGCAACTGAAACCCGGGAAAAAATTCCAGATTGCTTTTCTGCCTTCTTTGTTCCAAGTTAAAACATAAGATTGTACAAGCAAACAATGATCAAATAAAGACTTGCTACTGGGTACCCAGTTACCTTTTACATTGTACTGTTTTTCTTTAATTCTCTTATATGTAATCATTTTTAAGTCTGTTTTATGAAAACCTGTTTTATGTCTATTTCTTATCATAAATCCAAGAGTATCTAGATACTGTTAAGGTGACATGAGATGACAGTCTCATTTAGTTACTCCCAGTATTAAGTTGTGGTTGAATTTTCCTTGCAATGCAAATGATTTTAATCACAATTAATAACGGAATATATATTCTGCTGTGAGAATAATGTCTAAACACGTGAATGTTTATATGGCCACTATGGAAAAGCCCAGCAAGGTAAGTCATTGTAGATATAATTCAGCGGGTCTGAATTTACGGTGACTCAGAACAGTGAACCCTACTTTTGGAGCAGTAGTGTACAAGATAAAGAATATTCTGTAAATTGTATAGTTAGTGGCAGTATCTCTGCCTCTGTGTGTCTGCTGCATGGATTCAAGCCATGTAGGTGTGCAGTAAGGAAATGTTAGAGGGGGTTTCGTGGAAAGTCTGGTGTGAGCGAACAGAATGACCTTTTCTCTTTTCTCTCCTCTGTGGTTAGCCGATTGTATAGCAAATTACAACAATCAGCTGGACAACAAGCAGACAAACCTGATGTTGCCTGAGTCAACTGTGTATGGGGACGTGGACCTCAGCAACAAAATCAATGAGATGAAAACCTTCAATAGTCCAAATCTAAAGGACGGAAGATTTGTCAGCCAGCCTGGGCAGCCCACTCCTTATGCCACCACTCAGCTCATCCAGTCCAGTATCAGCAATAATGTTAACAGTGGCAGCGGGGACACGAATGAGAAACACTGGAAACCCTCTGTTCAGCAAAAGCAAGAGGTTCCACCCATACAGTACAACATTATGGAGCAAAACAAATTAAACAAAGGTGAAGAGCTTTTAGCTTGTTTCTCCTCTTTAGGCAGCAGAGGAGTTTTGACCTTCTGGTTCTGGGAGTCTAAAGCTTTCAGGTTCAGCAATTACAGACTTCTGTGGTGGTTTTAGACTTCTGCCTCTTTAGATTCAGAAATACACCATTGGCAGTGTCAGAAAGTTAATTAGCACCATGATAAGCTTTCTGATATGGAATTTATTGTAAAAAAATAACAAGCTGTATTTTTAGAAAGGAGTTAAATAAAATACATTTCCTATGGATATGAGATTAATTTAAATTTAATAGTAGTTAAGGGATTGGTTAGGACAGAGGCCAGATATTTTATTCATGAGCCAGATGCATGGCAGTCACATTATACTCTACCTTAAATTTTAAATAGGTCAACCCACTCTTCCCAGTCATGGATGGAGACTCATTAAATCTACATGTTCTTGTAAAAGAATGAAATTTTGCATATCAAACTCTGTAAAATTGTATTGTGTTGTACACTGGGGACACAAATGGAGTGATCCAATTCATCTTAGACTTGTTCCTAGCAAGCCTTCAATTCTCATATTGAGAGGCAATGCTACCACACACAATTTTGGAAACTAAATTCCTGTGTTACCCTGACTGAAGTCTGTGGATCCAGAAGCTAAAAATAAATTGATTTCAGTGTTAACGGGAAACATCAGAATGTGCTTTAAAGGCCTTGAAGGCATGTTTCTTTAATATACTGTGTGGGAGCTGGAAGAAATAGGTATGTGATTTCTTCTTTCTAGTCCTCCAGGCTACCATGCAACCTCTTTTAATAACCTGATTTGCAAAACAGTATCCCTAGGAGCTGGACCCACTCTAACTTGGAACTTTTTGCATGGATTGTTGTAACTGGAGGGATCACATAGCGATAAGCGATCCAGTAAAAAGAAACATTTTATTACGGGAATGTTGATTTCTCCACCGGACCCATCTACTCACAGAGGAGTTCAAAGGGCAATATAGAATGTCACACCTTCCCCTGACATAAACATGCCAAAGGAAAATTCAAGGGGTTTGGCTCCTTACTAGAGGGTGAAAGCTGTATTTTTTGTAATTGTTCTCTTTCACGAACTGTGTATTACGTACCTCTTTGGGAATTAAAACATGTTTGGTTTTTATGTGCTGGAAGATACTGCATCTTTCAAACTGTGTATATTACAGCTGCATAATCTCTAGCATATTGTAGTGTGGAAAGGCCCCCTTAAAGCATTGTCTGCTGACAGTCATATATACATATTTCAGAGTGCTGATTTACTGTTTATCCTCTGTGTAAACATACGCGGTATGCAGGGCTTCAGCGTGGTCTGTGGAATGCAACTAGGCTGAGAAACTATTGCAGAATACACTCTGGTGTGGAATTTATCATTTTGCTCTTTTCCCCATGCTTACATTATCGCAAACATTTCTGCAGCAGATGGGGACTGAATTCTTAGTTTTGTTTATTTTTGTTTTGATTTGCTATCTTATGAGTCAATATTCTGATCTTGGTTTTCTCATTTCGTAAGTCAAAGCCACCTTGCTGCTGATTATACCTATAGCTTCTGTGATGAGAAGGAAATATTTTGATGAGTTACATGCTGTGCTTCATTGTCACTACTTTATGTCCAGTGGTTCTGTTTATGACACAGTTTTATTTGCTGTATGAAGAGTAACCTACCTCCTTTCTGTTCTCTGTAAATTGTAATTGTTTTTTAGCACAAGAGTACTGTTGTGCCAGATGAGTATTTTACTTCTGATGAAGTTTCTTGCAAATCTGGTTGCCAGATCTAGATTTAAAAGTAATAAGTGTATACCAAGTGCTTTGGAGAGCAAAGTTATGGTAACAGCTATTAGCAAAAAAGGCCTGTAGAACCTGCATGATCCAGTGTAAATAAAAATATTCTTGGAGCCAGCAGACCTGGAACAAAGACTTCTGTTGTAAAGCAAATTCAATTGGAGCTGCATTGTTGCTCCAGCTGATCATTCAGCCCTTGTCATGCAGAGCTGACTCCTGTGTGGGTGTGTCACCTTTGAAACACCAGAAGTAACTACCACAGTCCATTGGTTGCCCTGCATGCATAAATTAGGCAGAGACTATGGAAAATCAATCAGGGTGACAGTATTTGTATGTGAAATGCTCACACAGGTGATAGATAGATAGATAGATAGATAGATAGATAGATAGATAGATAGATAGATAGATAGATAGATAGATAGATAGATAGCTTCACTGAGACTTGGTCATTGCAGAGGCTTTGTGAAAACCCTGTACATAGAACTCCATTTTACTGCATTTTAGCTGTGCAGATACTAAGTTCCCATGATTTCCCCTAAGCCAACAATAAGAGGCAAGATAAAAATAAAACATGATTGCAGGATGATTTTTCTTCCACCGAATGAATTTATTTCTAGTTCTCTAATTTCAGGAGATCTTACTCTGTGTTATAAAGCAAGTATATAAGAGTAGACGTGTTCCTGAAGGGCAGCATTAACCATACCATTAAACTTGCAGATTACCGAGTAAATGACAACATTGCTCCAACTATTCCCTACAACCAGTCTTATGACCAGAATACAGGTGGATCCTACAACAGCTCAGACAGAGGCAGTAGCACATCTGGTGAGTACCTGCAGTGTTTTCCAGGCTTTAGGCTTTGTGGTGTTTGGATGCTGTAGTCGTGGTTAGCAATATTTACTGGGCTTAGAGGAGTGGTGGGGAGAAACCCATGAACAGTAGATGTTGAACAGCACAAAAACTGTCCCAGTAGGTGCCTAGATTTCTGTTGCATCCTCATGATTGCTTAGTGTCATCTAGATGTCAGTTAAGTAACTGATTTTCCAAAATTGTGAAAGTCATGACCTCAAATAGGGGTTGGATTTCCTAATGCTAATGACATACTCGGTAATGTTATGTTTTCCAGATGGGCAAGTCACAGCAATTTCTTTCCAACTGTCACAAAAAAAAAAAAAATTTATGTGTTGTTTCTGGTACTTTAGTTACTTTTTTTCACATCTCCTGGGTCTACTTACCCAATTCATGAACGGGCTCAAGAGTCCACAGCAGTTGAGTGATACCCAACAGAGCTGCTTTAAAAAGTTTTTCATTTTGTAGATTAAACCCATGTATTTCATTGAGTAAAAAAGCATTTGGGCATACTTAAAATATTTACAGGTTTCAGTCATTGTATGTCAAAATTATTTTTGTCAAAATCATTTAGATATAAATGGTAGATAATCAAATTTTGTTTCTCATTGGCATCTCCTGTACAAACAATCTAAAAATCCTTTGTAAAACTCTTGAAACAAAACAGCTTTTTGTATTGACTAGAGAACTGAAATTGCACTCTCTACTTTGGGACCACAGAATATGTTTTAACTCAAAAGTTATGTTTTATCATTGTGGTATAACCTGTTCACTTCCAGATTTGATTTCTGGTAGAGGTGTATGAGCTAAACCAGAAACTACTCATAGGCTTGGTTTGGGGCTTTACTGTGAATGTGGTAGTCAGGCTGTGTTTATTTACATCAAACCAATTCCAGGGTTAGCTGTGACTCACAGTCATGAGTGCCCTGAACTTTACATCTACAATCAAGATGCTGACTTTTCCCATTCTGTTCTGCTGTTGCCTTTGATAGTCCAGTTGCTTTAATCCCAACCTGGCCAAGGCACAGCAGAGACATAAATGTGTTGATGAGCCCTGCTGTGCCTCTGGATGATCTGAATTCTCAGTGGTTGGGATGAGATTAGCACAGCTCCCAATTCTCCCAGCTGCTCAGCAGTGTCATTCTGGGAGACAGCCTTTTGCCCATTCCCAGGTCGAAAAGATCAGGATGTGGTGCTGAGCCTGTGCTCAATGATTTTAAGACTTGAAATTCAGCATGAAACATCTCAGGGGTATGAACCATGCAAATTAAAAATGAGAGGGTGGTGTTCTGCATGCCAATACCCATTAGAGTTATGAATAACTCTAACAATTTATAGTCCTGTGCCAAGGACTCCAGCAGGAATGAAGGAAGGTGACCAAAGTAATAAATTAATTGTGTTGAACCATGTATATATCATGGTGCTTAGGATACAGAGTGCAGGTCGCCTTGGGATAGTTAGTGTCTGGTTTGACATGCTGAGACACCACAAAAACAACTGTACATAGCTAAAACAGGTGTATCTGGCAGCCAGTGTGGGACAATAATAATCAGAACTACTGTCAGTAAGAGTGGGAAATCTGAGACAGCAGAAGTGAAAAAAAACAACCTTCCCAAATCTCACTGCGGTATATTTAATCATGTATATGGTGCTTTACTGCGATGATATAAAATCCTGCCTCAGTTTAGGAGAGAAATGTGAAGGATTCTAAAACATGCTCACAACCACAGTGACTTTATCTACATAAAAGGAATTTATCTATAATAAAGGTGTAACAATAACAAAGAAAGATGTATATATATCAAGGAACAATGGTTGAGCAAGTTCTCCTCATAGCCATGTCCAAACTTAAAATTTTAGACCACCTGAATAATTGGTCTTATTCCAAGTTATTTGAACTGTTAAACCTGCATTGCTTTATTACGAGCTGTAATTTTCCAGTAATAGTAGTTGAAAACATTTGCGAAATACTTCATCGATCTTTATTTTTTTTTTCTGTTATTTTAGTTCTTCCAGCAATTATTTTCAACTGCACCTGCCATTTAGACTAAAAGTAGTAATTTTATTGTGCCTAAAATGTTTCAGTGGACAAGTACAAATTACCTATATTGAGTGACTTAATGCAACAGTAGAACTTTAATAGATCATATCTGTATCATATTGTATTTTAGGTTCTGGCAATTAAATAGGATAAAGGCACTTCAGAAAATATGTCTACAGCTCATTTGTTTTAGATGATAATCTTTAATGTAATTAACAGAAGTAGGAAGCTCGCTCTTAATGACATTGCTTGTAAAATTCATTTATGGTTTTATCGCATTTTGACTGTTTATTTAAAAAATTAAAGTTTTGACTCCCATGTGTTTTTCCCCATGCTATGTAAATTTTCTGGTTAAATTCAACCTCTTAAAATGTAGCTCAATTCTACAAAGAAGCTACAAGCCCAAACTAGTGTAAAAAGGAGAAATGCCAATTTGCTCCAAACTGAACAGAACAGTAAATTCTCAAAGAATGCAGGAGCATCTGGGAAGGGTTGTGTTGGTTTTCATGGCTAGTGCTGAGGAGAGACTTCAAAGCATTACCAATATGTGCTGCTCTTTATTCCCAGGGAGTCAAGGGCACAAGAAGGGAGCTCGGACCCCAAAGGCTCCCAAGCAAGCTGGCATGAACTGGGCAGATCTCCTCCCACCCCCTCCAGCACATCCACCTCCCCACAGCAACAGCGAAGATTACAGCCTTTCAGTGGATGAGAGGTAAGAAAGAGGAAGATGTTGTCCACCTCCCACTCGAATCACTAGTTAATTGAAGTGTGATTTGCCCTACGAGCTGGCAGTGAGACCTTCCCCAGCACTGTTGTGGTGCTGCTCGTGGAGCTGTAGCGTGGCGATTTGGAGAGCACTTAGTGACAGTGCTGTGCATCCACTCAGCATCCACTGAGCTGTTCTCGAGGGCACAGAGAACAGTGGTTTGTTTCTGGGCTGTTAATACGTGTATCAGATATGCTAATTACACAGTACAAATTTAAGTCCTTATTTTCTTAAAAAATTAATTTTAGCTATGACCAGGAAATTCCTTGTCCTGTGCCACCTGCAAGGATGTATCTGCAGCAGGATGAGCTAGAGGAAGAGGAAGAAGATGAGCGAGGTCCAACTCCACCTGTCCGAGGAGCAGCTTCCTCTCCAGCCGCTGTCTCCTATAGCCATCAGTCAACTGCCACTCTCACCCCCTCTCCCCAGGAAGAGCTCCAGCCCATGTTACAGGACTGTCAGGAGGATCTGGGACACACACAACACCAACCTGACCGGAGGTGTGTGAATGCAAATGTAGCGAGAGAGATGTGACAGCGGTCACCCGAGCCCCGCTGAAAATTCCCGTGGAATTTAGTGAGGCCAGCCATTTCCCCGTTATTCTGTTGCTATTGAACTTCTAATCCAGGATGCTAGAACTATTTTAACCTAAGAAGTAGGTAATTAAGTTGCTTTATTATTGTACCGTGGGAAGAAATGCAGTATATCACTTTAGGGTACGTACGGTGCTGACATAAGTTAAATTCACAGTCATCAGGTTATTAAAGTGGTATCGTTAACACAGCTTACCATATAATTACAGTTCCATTGTTTCCCATAGATTTACTGCATTATTACCATAAAATAGCATGCATTATTTCACAGTAACTGTGCAATTAACTTGTCACCAATATGTATGAATATATATAAATATATAATTTATATAACCTATAGATTTTCCTCCTCTCATAAATCCTAATACAGGAAATTACTGCTTGCAAAATTTTCTTAACATTTCCATCTAACCTTATTTAAAGGAATGACCAACATTAATAAAGACAGATATTTGCTACAGGGAAATTTTGTTTCTTCTCTGAGTTGCTTTTACAACTGTTTTGCGTTTAAACTCTCACAGCTTCTATCCCATAAAACAGTGAATTCTGAATGAGCCCTTTTATGTATGATGCTTACATCTCTTGGCTTTTGTTAAGAAGACACAGCTTTTCCATCCCAAATGATGGGCTTTTATTATCTTTTGCCTCCAGTGGTTTGCACATATTGTTTATTGCCACAAATACATAAACTTACCTGCAGCATTCTATGTAGAATTTCTATTTTTAGCAAAATGAAAGCCTCTTACAATGAAATTTATATGATTTTTCTGAGTAGACTGTTAAACTTTGATTTTTCAACATAACTTAGTGGATATTTATAGATGTATTTTGCAGAATGTTTTTTAAAAGTTTAGTCATCCTTATGGATCTCATTTATTAAGCAGGCAGTAGATAGGCTATTTTTTTAAGGGGCCTATATCTGCTTTTACTTCAGCTCCCCCCTACTTGATCTTCCTTGGTTTGTTTTCTTTACTCTTTATGGTGACACTTGTACTGTGTATCTTTTCCTCTTTTCCTCTTCTTTCCTTTCCTCTTCCTTATCTTCCTGAGTCTTTAAAATCACTCTTTTCATTAGTGGATGGCTAATTTCCTGTAATTTCCATTGGCCCTGGTATGCTGGTCCACAGAAGTGTTCATTTTAATCACTTAATTTTTCTGGGTTATTTGAGAGGTAAAACTAGGTGGACACAAATGAAAAGGGGAAAAGCTAAATAATCAATAGTTATGGGTGACTTTCCAGAATCTCTCTGGTTTTCTGGAGACTGGGACATGTTTCCTGGCATACAGAATGGAGTAGACATAGAAGCAGATGTATACAAACATGCATAACCAGCCAACAAGTACCTGGAAAGTAGAAGGTTTGCTCAAGACAAAGATTCCTGGCTGGTCACCATCAATGCCATCAAAAAAGTGGCAGAAGGAGCTGGAAGGAGGCTCCAATTTAAGCTCCTAGGGAACACAACTTGCTCTTTTTGTGGACTGAAAAAATAAAATGTATATTTATTTTGTCCCTCCTACAATGGTAAAGTCTAGCTTTGCTGAAAGCCTTAGAATTTGTTAGTGACAAAGTCTGTATTTTCCATCTCACTTTTTCAAAAAAGTTGTTTCTTTTCTTTTTGGCGCATCCATCTCATCGGTTTAAAAACAGTCACATAATTCTATTTATTTGATTTGTAAGGCTTGGCTGGCTACCTGTTCCACCTGCTGGTGTCAATACGACCCAGGGCTGCTGTTGAGGAATTGGGTGTCCTGTGCTCAACAGCTGAAACCTGTTTCAAATGTGGTGTGGCAATACTTTCAAACTAAGAACACATTCCAAGCAGTGCCTTTCCACATTGATTTGGGGTGTTTTGTAAATGGTGGGTTTATAGTAAAAATAATGCCTGAAATGCTGTTTGTCATACTTTTTATTAGCTTTAGTCATAGTTCTGCTGAGTATTATTTCATTTGCTGGTCAGAACCAGGCAGCTGGAATAGGATTCTGGTGTACTGTAATATTTGTCTGTCTGGTGAGCTTGCTGGAAATATAGCAAACTGAAATAAAAACATGTGGTCTAGAAGAGTCAAAAAGGAGAGAAAAAAAACTAAGGATTTAGTGGGACAGCAGGTGATCTCAGTGTTAAACTCAGAGCTGAGATAGGAGACAATGCCACTGTTAAAGCGAGAACCTGCATCAGATGAAAGGGAAAGAAGTATTGTTAATTCTGTATGCCCATGAACCAGCTGCACTCAATTAGCCTGCCCCTAAAAGCTGGCAGACAAACTACCTTTTCAAGAACCCTAACATATTTTGTAACCAGTTGCCTGTCTTCTAATACCAAAACCTAGAGAATAGACAAATATATCATTTGTCACAAGAGCTTTAAATTAGGGCAATAAGACTTTACAGGGCAAGGTCCTAGTCCAAGCAGGTACCGATTCCAGGCAGCGACAGCTTCTGGGATTTGGGAGTGCTGATATAAAATGATTGTTGGATATTTATCCCTAACTGTTCTTCATTCTGTTCAGTACTTAATGCAGCAAGCGAAAAACAGTGATGATGTAGTCCAGGGAGGATCCATTTTGCTCTTGCTATAAAATATTAGATCTTTCCTTGATAACATTTCTTTCCAAAATTAATGTATTTATGTATTCCCGTTTATTATTATTTAAAAAACAACCAAAATTGCATGTCACCTGCACAAAAGAGTCGATTTAACCATGAGAGTCATCATTTCTCAATGAGATAATAAGAGGGCAAAGTTGACAAAGGAAAATTACTGTGAATTTTTTTTCAAAGCAGCCTGCAATAGAAATTCCTGGTGAGCACAGCCAACAGGAGAACCATTACTGCAGAAAGTGTGTTTTCCTGCCAGACAAAATGCAATTAAAGAGCGTGTCTGTGACCCTGTGAAGAACTGTTGACAATGTTGCTACCTGGAACTTCTGAGTGAAGTATTAACTAATCTTGAACATGGATCTGATATGTTATACTTTGCCTTCTTGAGCTGGAGATACCATTACTGGCAAATTAAGATCAAAATTAGTTAACCTATACATCTTGGTACCCCTGAGGCCTAGAACTAACACTATGGTAGAAAATTCTTTTTATTTTCATCACCTAGATCAATTTTAAAATAATGAAATTGTAATATCTCTTCTCATATCTTTCTGAATCAGCAGGGTGGGTGGAGGGAAGGTAACGTTAATGGAGCAATCCATTTGGATAGATGCATCTGTTGGCATTGATAGTTTTAAGCTATATGTTTACATTTATTTCTTTTGCTTGTACTCTCAAGGGTGTGCAAATAATTTTTTTAATGGCCACATGATCTGGAACCAACTCTTAGCTTAGCTCTACGTGTGTTACTTAGGGAAAATGAACAGCTTTATCATTAAAGTCAGTGATATAGGAACCGTATTAAAAAATCAGATTTCTTTGTGATAGATTTCAAGCTACATAGCCATCAGTTCTGATTTACAGCGAAAGCATAAACTAAAAAAACAAACCTGAGCCTTTCAGATATAAATTAGGTTGATTTAAAAAGGCAGGCCAAGCTTGCTGGGAAATAAAAAAACTATTTTCATCAATCTGCTGTTTCCTCTGACTTTGTTATGTGATTTCAGATCTTCTCACCCTTGTGTTTTTATGCAGACGTCAGCCTGTGAGTCCCCCACCCCCTCCAAGGCCCATCTCCCCACCACACACCTATGGATACATCTCAGGGCCCCTGGTCTCTGACATGGATACTGACGCCCCGGAAGAGGAGGAGGACGAGGCCGACATGGAGGTCGCCAAGATGCAGAACAGGAGGCTCCTTCTGCGTGGCCTGGAGCAGACCCCTGCCTCCAGCGTGGGGGATCTGGAGAGCTCTGTGACAGGGTCCATGATCAACGGCTGGGGCTCGGCCTCCGAGGAGGACAACATCTCCAGCGGGCGCTCCAGCGTCAGCTCCTCCGACGGCTCCTTCTTCACCGACGCCGACTTTGCACAGGCTGTCGCGGCAGCTGCCGAGTACGCCGGGCTCAAGGTAGCCAGAAGGCAAATGCACGAGGCAGCGGGAGGTGAGTCGTCCTCTGCTCCATGGGAGAACCAGAAAAGTGACCATTCTGGAAGGAACCCGCCCACAGGCGCGTTCTGAGCTCCTGTTCTTGCGGTGCTTGGAAGTCAGGAAGAGGCAGAGAAGGAGTTTTGGTGAAACAGTCCAAACATATTGCTGCTCTTCAGTGTCGTTCATAAGTAGTTCCTAGTTCTTTGGTCTCACTGATCATGGACAAACATCAACCCTGCTGGTGGATTTGCACTCAGAACTGAATGGGGGGGGGAAAGGGATTATAGAAGTCTGTCTTTTCCAGTATAAGGCTCCCAGTGTTTTCAGTCACTCTACAAGAGAAGATTTAATCCCTCTCTATTGAAATATCCCAATAAATAGTAAACCTTTAGAGTAATATTGTCCTGCATTAAGATTTTTTAAATTATTTTTTCTTCTTTTTTTAAATTTCATTTATTTATTTATTTTTGAGGAATTCTGATCAGGCTTTTACTGTTGTATTATTGGGATGAACTGGCTTTGTGTTGGTTTCATATTTTGATAGCTGTTATGAGTTGCATTTGAAACTATAGATTATGCATATGCAGCAGGGCCTTATGCATATGTTTGTGTTTCCACTTTTCCTTTCTCCTGGAACACCACCGAGCAGCTAAAACATGATATTTGAAATATTTCAGTTTTTACAACATACTGGATACTAGTAGCACTGGATGTATACAGGTAATCAGTACTAGGCCAAACGGATATTGTTATACTTCATCTAAGAAAAAAGAATACAGCAGGCTGGTTTCAGGGATGCAGGTTTCAGGCAGTTCCATGAATGTTTTGACAATCAATCCTATTAAACTGCCAGACCTGGATAAGAGGTACTCTGTCACAACTGTGTCCACCCTGACTCCACAGATTTTCAACCTTCCTCCCACTTCTGACATCCTCTCCCAGTTAACAGTCCTTTGTTTCATTTCAACACAGCTGTTCATCATGAAGAGTGAGAGGGGAGGTAATTTAGTAATTCTGGATGAAATCCTGACCAATTGAAGTAGGTGGCAAAACTCCCATTCATACCCACAGGGCCAGGATTTTATCCATTTTGTACAAATAAATTCCTATAAATACGTGTAGAGATTTATATATTTAGAACAGGTCTTTTTACATCCAGTTGCTAATATTTTTGCAGCAGTTAAGTTCATGTTATGCAATGATTTCTATATACTGGTATTACGTGTGCCTGACTGCACGTCCTATAAACGTGACACTCCTTATCTGCAAATAATCTGTGATAAAGTGCCAGCCATCCAGCCTCGATGCATTCCTGAAAATTCACTCAGAGTGGCAGAGGGGGCTTCTGTACCCGAGACCTGCTGGTCACTTGCTCTGCTTATGGCAGGGATAAACCTCGTATGGCCCAAGCCAGGGGAGGGGAAGCCTGAAAGGGAAACATTCCACTCTTTCCAGAAACTGGCTGGGTGTGAATCCTGCTTGTGCTTGCCTGCTGATGGGTTTGGTGCTCCTGGGGCAGGAGCTACCAGCTACCAAGCAGCTGGATAATTTCTGTGCAACCGAGCCAGCCTGCCTAATGATAGGATAGCAAATGCTTCGATTTAGTTACAGCTCATTCTAAAACTGGATGCGCTTTACTATTGTTCCAACAGTGTATTTTTAGGTTTTGTAAAGCTAGAGCATTCTGGTGTGAAAAGAGAAAGTACGAAAAGTCTCATTTTAGGTAAGAGAAGTAATTGCTGTTGTTGTGTAACCATTTGCAGGCCGTAGACATTTCCATGCATCACACTGTCCCAGACCCACCAGCCCTGTATCTACCGACAGCAACATGAGTGCTGCTGTAATACAGAAGGTCCGACCTGCCAAAAAGCAAAAACACCAGCCAGGACATCTGCGCAGAGAAGTCTACACAGATGGTGAGTCCACTGAAACGGGTGAAAGCCTCGGTGAACCTCTCTGAGTGTGCATTCAGTGCGTGTGCGTGAAATTCTTCCACAGAGATAAACGCTGTGTTTCAGGATTCGGTGATTTGCGTTTCCTGTTGCTAAACACGCCAAACAGTTTAATCATTTTGGATGCCAGAGTTCCTTAATACTGTACATTGGTGCTTCCCCTCCAGAGCCTTGCACCTGTTTTCTATGGTGTCCTAATCGGCTAATTACCGTCATTATTTAAGAGCCCAGATAGCTGAAATAGTACAGTCATTGAGAATAATGCGTGGTTAGGATTAAAATCTTCACTCACGTGACTGACTATTAAAACCTTCAGAATGTGTCTTTTCCTGGAAAAAAAAAAAGGAAAACAATTCACCACTCAAATGGTGGACAGCACAAATCAGTGAGTCCTGACCACAGCATTGTTGCAAGCGGTTACTTTGTGAGTGAAAGCAAAATCTAATCATCTTCTCTCGTGCCTTCACACACAATATCAACTCTAGCTGAAAAGGTAGTGCTTGTATTCTCTTGGGGGTGTAGGATGATAATGCAAACATTGTGATGTTGTCTAGAGAGAGCCTTTAATGAAAATGCCTCAGGTGGTGCAGCTTTTATTAAAGCACTGCCTTCCAGTTGTATAAAACAATCCGTGGGCTTTGTTGGAAAATTCATGTAAGATAAATTCCCCAAGACTTAACCCATCTTGTCAAGTTTGCTGAATTTGCTAACAGGAGGGAGACGTGGGGGAAGGGGAGGGGAGGGAAGGGAAAAGGAAAGAAGGGCAGAGCTCCCCACCTCCTGCTTCTCTGCAACAACAATCTGATTAGGACTTTCATTACCAGCCTGGAATTTTTCAAAGAGGGGCATCATTTGCCATTATCATATGAAAGGCTAATATTATAGATCCTTATCCAGGGTTACAAGAAGGGAGTTTTGAACCACTTCTCCTTGTGATTCCTGCCACTTGACGAAAAAATTTAATACAAAGCTCAAAGCACGACGAGCAGAAGTAATTTAGCAATGAGTGGTTGTCCGTGCTATTATCTGTACTTTATTCTGAGTATTTTCTCTCAGTGGCATCTATCTGATATTAGGCTGCGTTAAATGCTGGCATGACACAGTGCACCTGGGCCTCTTGGCTTGTGCCCAGGCCCCTTCTGTCAGCAAAACTGAGCTGCTGGAATATTATCTGATTTCAAGAGGTTATTACAGTGGTTTTGTGCATGTTTGCTTCTGTGAAAGGACAACACAAGGTGTAAATCCCAAAACTGTACCAGAAATGTTTATGAGACTCTTGTAATGCTGTTTCACAGGATTTTATTGACATTTTATCGGCTTTTGTTCTCTCCAAGAGAATGCCTTAACTGAATAATTGGCAGAGCATCAAGCCACAATACAAACACAATGGCTAGGACATCAGAAATAAATAAATAAAGGTGTTTTATGTGGCCATTTGCCTCTAACACGGGGATAAATAAGAGATGGGCCTGTGTTTGATGACAGGTTTTTGTGAAAGCAGTTATACAGGCGTAAATCATAGAGCCATTGTCATTAGATATTGCAATATAGATTTGACAATGATGATCAATATTTGTTTTGTGTTATGTAGCACCTGCTTACTTCAGCATATTTTCTAATTAGGTAAGAGTTTCCCCTATCCTCTTTATAGTGCAATACAGTGTGGTCATTCAAGGAATAGCAAATTATGGCTTTAGTTCCTGCAGATCTAATAAAATCCAGTTCAAAGGCTGAAGGACTTGTTTGGTTTTGTAAATTTTTTTAATTATTATTTTTCCCCTTGGTCTATTTGCATAAGAATATTTGGAACCTTCCTATAGATTATAACCATTCACTTTAATAGCCACATCTAGCATATTGTGACCCTTTAGAATTAGCTATAAAATAACATGTACTAATTGTTTTCCTCAGGTGGAGAAAAGTGGTATGGATGCATGCATGAAACATTTAAGCACAATTGACCTTTCTGAGATATACTTAGATTCTTATACTGGCTTGATGACTATTATTTATCTTTTTTATAAAGGAATGCCTGATACAGAATTACTTTTTTTTTCCTCATAATGAGTGAACATATATATGTTTGTAGTAGTGGGGGAATAAAAATCAGAAGCATTAAATAAATACTAAAAAGAGAAAAATATATTCCTTCATTATTTTCTCAGCCTCTAAAATGGAATATTTAAGAATTGCATACAAAGAATTTTCTATTGTTCCCAAATTACCTGAATTAGTACTTGCTAATACTTCTATGAAATACAAGTGTAATGAAGAATTTAAATGATTAGTTGACAGGAAGGCTATAAAAATAAATTAAAGATTTTCATGAATAGTTGAAAATGCCAGGAGTATTATCAACAGCAATATATATGTCTTTAAAAATTCTCTGTTTGATTTTCTTCATACAGACAAAACTGTGAAAGTGGTTGGTCTCTCCGAAAGTGTGTTTGTTACTACTGTAGCAATAAAAGTCCTACAACTACTTATTTTTAAATAGAGTGCTGATTTAGTCTGAATTGTCCAAATAGTAACAATTTTGCATTTTCTGTGAGCATTAGTTGAAGTCAGTTGCTACTTTGTGTGGGATGGGATTTCAGCTCACTTGTTTTGTTCCTTGACAGTCATCCAGGCAGTGAAATGTTCTTCATATTTGTGGCTAAAAATCTTTGCTCAGTAGGTGGTAAGGATTAAAATGTATGAATTTTTAATTGCTCTTCATCTAGCCTTTTAGGAGAGTTTACTAAGAATGCATTACAAGAACCAACTAGCAGATGTACCCTCCTTCTCAACCTTGACTGACCTACTTACATATTTAATTTAGAAAACCAGACCTTAAAAGAATATGTTTGTCTTTTCTAAAAAGTTATGTGGGAGACTCTGTTCTGAACTGTCTTGAATTGATTTATCAGTTGTTATAAACCCTAGAATTGTAAGCTTTTATATAAAAAGGATAAAAGTACTTTGCCATTGTTCTGATTCAGTAGGTCTTAAAATAGAAATTGTGCCTTTGACAGTTCACATGAGATTTTAAATCCTGATTCTTCTTTAAATCTCTGAGTGAGAAAAAATACTAAACAGTTCTGCAACTAACTGGCTGAGACTGTAACTGAGTTATTTAGCTGTGTTACCAATGACACGATGTCAGGGCAGCTGAATTTCTCACAAAAGGCTGTTGAACATCTGCCAAATATTCCTCGAATTTTCACTTGGAAATGTTAAGCCTTTATTCATGCCAACACCATTTGTATTTTTGTCTCCCTCTGCCTGTGCAGTACAAAAAAATCTGGATGAAGCAAATTTTAGCATGGTACAAAATAAGTAGGAATGCATTTCTTACTCTGCTAAAAATCACCTTGTTATTAAATTACACTATTTTTCAGATGCTTGCCCTCTTCTCAGTCCTTACTTCTGAGTCCATTATGAGACATTTTGTAAATAATGATTTTTTTTTACTTGAGGGAGGTTTTGTGAAGTGAAAATTGTTTTGATAATTGTGCAAATGTACATAAAAGCAAAGGAAAAAAAAGGCCACAGCTTTTATACATCAGACTGGGTATTGCTGTATTAATTTATTCATCCAATTATTGTGTGAGCCATGTTTCTTGAGGGACAAAGCACAAAAAAAACTTCAGTACATGAATAATAGCTCAGATTATGATGTGTCTGGAAACCTCAAATGCTGTCTAAGGTTTTTTTCAAGTCAGGAACAATCCTGAGATTTGCATACCGGCATGAACATGCAATAGACTAAAAATTCACTTTATATCTTAGAGAATGGTGGAGTGGCTTAGGTTGGAAGGAACTCAAAGGTTATCTGGCTCTAATCCCCCTGCCATGGCCAGGGACACCTTACTAGACCAGGTTGCTCAGAGCCCCATCCAGCCTTGCCTTGAACACTTCCAGGGGTCTTCTGCAGTATTGCATCAAATCTATAACTGCTGTTTCCTTCAAGGTATGACTGCAAAATCTGCAGCTTGATAGAGTTTAAAAGAGAAAGTTGCCCACTGGAGCCTAATACCCTCATTGGTCACTACTTACAATTAATCTTTTTGGGCTTATTTGTGATCTTTCCACTTAAGTGTTAAAACTAATTTAGCAGATTATTTTTTCTCAATACTCTTTTGCTTATGCCGTGGTTCCTGTGTGTGTTCTCATTTAGAAAATTATCATCTCTTCTTTCAAAAGACACCTATTGAAGGTTTCTCCTGTAGGCTGGGCTATGAAATGGCATCCATTAATTGTTTGGGTTACATGGGAAGCAGGATAACAGTAATACATGAACATGAATGAAACATGTGAGCACAGCTGACCTTTAACAAATGCTTCTGAGTTCTTTCTATTGGTTTGATGTTGCTTTGTGATTTATTTTTTATTCCTTACAATGGAAGCGTCCACTTTGCTTTTAATAAGAAGTGTGCCAGTTTGTACTCGAGGAGGCAGATTGAATCTGGATTTTCTCTGTGATCTGAGCTGTTAAAATAAATACCACAGGAGTGTAATAGTGTTGACCTCTGAAAGGGATTTTTTTCCCTTCTGTTAAGGATTCTTCTCAGTCAGAACTACTGTGTTATAATGAAGATTTTTGTAGTTTCCCTGCAGGTTGCAAAAATGTTCTTGAAAGCGAATATCACTTTTCTTTAGTTATTACTGTATCATAGAGCTGCTGCCAGTTTATGACACTTTTTATATCAATGCATCTTCCCTTTCCATAGTCGAGATTCAACACCACTTTATTCATTGTCCTGTGTAGCTGGATGGGATTCTTGAACAAAGTGGTTTGTTCCAAGCTGTATTTTATGGGCTACAGGAATGTTCCCTGCCTTCAATATTCATTCATCCAGTGCACTGCCATGCCACATCTGCTGGACACTGGCTCCAAGGGTGCCTGAAAAGACTGGTGTTGGATATCTACACTCCCTTTGCACCAGCAGGTTCAATAAGGGGCTATTCAGTGCTTTATTATAGAGAAAATGAGTGGAACATGTGAGGCACAAGATATTGCATTGTCCTGGTTTCAGCTGGGTAGAGTTATTTTCTTCTCAGCAGCTGTTACAGTGCTTTGTTTTGGACAGGAATGAGAATGGTGTTGATGATGGTTTTTTACTAAGTCGTGTCTATCCTAAGTCAAAGACTTTTGTTCCTGTGTTATGCTCTATCAAGTGAAGAGATGCACAGAAGAAACTTGGAGGGAGCATAGCTGGGACCAGACTGACCCAAGGGACATTCCACACCCTGGAACATCATGTCCAGTACATAAACTGGGGATTTACCCAGAAGGGCCCATCCGGGTTCAGGAAGGAGGTCTAGCATTGGTCAGTGGGTGGTGACCAAATTGGGTGGCCAGTGGGTGGTGAGCAATCACATTGTGCATCACTTATTGTTTTCCCTTATTATTATTATCATTATTATTATTATTTCCATTATTGTATTATTTTACATTTATTTTCAAAATTTAAACTGTTCTTAGCTCAACATACAAGTTTTACTTTGATTCTCTCACCCCAGTGAGAGAAGAGAGGTGGAAGGTTGAGCGAGTGGCTGAAAGGAATTTCGTCTCCAACTGGGCTTAAAACCATGAGAGTCCTTTTTGGTGCCCAACACGCACCCCAAAGGACTGAGATAAGGACAAATCCGACCAGAGTGTGTTAAAAGAAAAGCATCTGTGGTTCCAGAAGCCTACATTTCCGAGTTTGAGTATCTTCATCCACTTCTGAATTAGTGTGTCCTCTTCTGAGGGAAGACATACTGTGAGAAGGTTTTCCTCAAGAAGGAAAGTATTGTTGGAATCTCCACAGGCTAATTCAGAGTTTATTTTTTAAACCTTGTCCAGGTTCTATAATTGCTAACAGTGTTCTGTGAGGGATGGGGTCCATTTTCAGCCATGCTTTGGAAGAATGGTTCTTGTGCCCAGTATTAACTTTAGTCTGGATTGGCATGGTTTTATGCACTGGGGTTTCAAGGAGCATATTATACAAAACTCTGAGGTCTTAGGCAGACTTCACATGAATTTTCACATGACTGCTGAGGTGTAAGAGGTTATATATTTCTTCAGAATGTGACTTTCTGCAGGTGTAGATTCCTAAGATCACATGGCTTTGGATCTTGGTGATCCAGAAATTCAAATTTGCATCTGCAGGGCTGGGCAGCCCTGTGGAAGTAGTTTGGTTTGCTCTTTGGTGGCAGGACCTCACATCTTTAGAAGAGGTAGTCTGAGTGCTTCTCTGATGGCTGGAATTACAGACTTTCACTACTGAGGCTGTGTACTGAATGGAGGTTACCTCTAAACCATGTTAGTGCAACATAACTGATTCTGTGCTTTCTTACCAAGAATGTTGTAGAGCTTGGTGATGTGACTGCTTTCTTGTGAGCCTGTGCCCAGCCACTCTCTGGGTGAAGAACCTTTTCCTGATATCCAGTCGAAACCTCCCCTTCATTTTGATTCAGCCACTTAGTTTATCCAAGCTTACATTATGCCTTTTTAGGCTTTGAAAATGACAGTCCTTTTTCTTAAAAGATATCTGCAAATAATGACTGTTAAGTAGATACTCAAAAAATTAAGTCTCAAGTCAAGTGTTTACCTTTAGCTCCTCTCCAAAACTGCTGAAATTCAAAAAACAAACTACCCTGATAGGATGTTTTGTTTGTTTGCTTTGTTTGTTGTGTTTCTTTTTCACCAAGACAGTGCAGTTATTACCGCAGGATATAATTTCCCTGAAGTGTGTCCAGCCTTATGAACCATACTTGTTCATATCTTTCTCAACAGTCCAGCCCAGCCAATTGATAAAATTTCCAGTCTTGTTTAAGACTGGTCAAGAATAATTCCAAGAGATGTCACCAGGTGAATGTGGTGGATGGTTCCCAGTAAGCTTACACAAAGCACTGAATTCTGCATTGCTTCATCTTTCCACAGGGCTGGATCAAGTCACTCGTGCTTTGTGTCACTGGAAAACCTCTCAAAAATGTCTGGCATCTGCCATATCTGAACTTACATGTAAATATTAGATACCTACCTTTTCTTACTCAGGAGTACTGCCTTTACTTTTGCCCCAGTTTGGGTAAATTTCAGTTGAAACATTCTGTTGAATAGACTAAGAGTTAGCTGTATATGTAGTGATGGTGTTTGAAAAACACAGCTGCTCCCTGATTTTTGTGGAAAACACACTATTAAAAAATGCTGAGGTTACAATTTTAATAGTGAAGCGTTTCTTTCTAGCAATTTTACTTGAGAAGATTGATCTCATCTCACTTTTTTGAACCTGTTGGTCTCTTATATCCATATGAATTGTGGTTATAGCTTTATTGTGAACTGCTTTTGTATTGCCCCTTCCTTGCTTGACTCCTGTATTTTTTCTTCACACTGGTGTTCCACAGAGCAATGTTGTATCCTGATGAACATTTTACATATTCTAGGTTTATGTCCTAATGCAAGAATAGAAAAATATAACAAAGAAAATGATGTGTGTGCTTTAAAAATAGTATTTTAAAATGTTCGGAATTTTGGAACCCCTCAAGCGGTGCTGATTTAAAGAGTCAAATCCAGAAGTCTTTGTGTGTGTTTTCTTCTTTTTATTGTTTTTTTTTTCTGAGAGCTTATAACTTCATTGACTGATTGTTGGGTTTTTTTTTTTAATATGTCATGACATATTAAAGGCACAGACATCAAGGATATGTGTGTTATTTTAACCTACTATTTTTAAATAAGAGTGCAATAATGCAGTAGTTTATGTTACATATGTCAGCAGTGCATCTAATACATGTTCTTACATCCCAGCCTGTTTGCTGTAATGCTCACTACACTGAAGAACTTGAGCAATTGCAGCACAAGCCGCCGTGTTCTTGAATGGACTTAATAAACAATTACAAATATCAGGAAGGATATGTTATCATCCTTAACACTTTGTTGATATCCATAACTGATGTGCTAGCATCCAAGTGCCTGCAGTTTATTGCTGTTTATTGTAACAGTTTTTAGGAAAATATTGTGATTTGAAAAGGCAGGGAGAGGTCATCCTTTGTGTTTTGAAGCTCAAGCTTTTGGAAAATTACCCATCAGCAGTTCCAACAGTAACAAAATACTTTTTGGGGTGGAGAGAGGAGGGCAGAAGGTAAACAGGGGCGTCTGTTTCTTCAGGCCTAGTCAAATATTATTTCTTCATTTGGCCGGCCAGTGATGCCATGGTAATGACTGTTCTCTCTCCCTGCACAGACCTGCCGCCTCCCCCTGTGCCCCCGCCAGCCGTCAAATCCCCGACGGCGCAGTCCAAGGCGCAGCTGGAGGTGCGCCCGGTGATGCTGCCCAAGCTCTCCTCCGCGGACGGCAGGACGGACAGATCCACGGACAGGAAGGCAGCGGGCTACAAGGGCAGGGACGGGGCGGAGGGCAGGCAGCACCCCGACGTGCGGACGGGCGCGGGGGAGCGCAGGGAGCCCCCGGAGCAGCAGGGCGATGGCAAGGCGCGAGCCAGCAAAGCACCGAAACGGGACGGCGCACCAGCAAAAAGTCATCTTCTCCAAGGTGCTCCTGCCTGCCTGCCTGCCTGCCTGCCTGCCTGCCCAGGGTCTGCTGGAGGGCTGGGCCTGCCTGCCCGGGGTCTGCTGGAGGGCTGGGCCTGCCTGCCCGGGGTCTGCTGGAGGGCTGGGCCTGCCTGCCCGGGGTCTGCTGGAGGGCTGGGGGCTTTGCAGGCTGGCGCTGTGGAATTAGAGCCGCTGCTTGTCATAGCTGTAGCGTTAGCGTGGGTCACACTGCAGGATCTTGTCAGGGGAAAACAAGCCTATTACAAGCTTACAAAATGTTCTCTTCGTATTTTGCTGCCCTTAGACACATCATGTATTACAGCTAAAAAAGAAATATTCCTTAAAAGTTACAAGAATCAGTATCTCTGCTCCTACCTTACACTTGTAGTCTACTTATATTTAATGTACCTAAATATAATCTGATTTGTAAGCAGACTGAGTGAAGTCAGACAGTAGATCTGTTAGTCAGAAACTTAACTTTCCAACCATTTGGCCCATTTGGTAAGCATTTGGCCCATTTTGCCAATTTGTAGAGGACAAAAAGGCCAGAATATTACCTAGTCTTGTTTCAAGAGTAAGAAAGCACTACTAGTTGTGGCTTAATTATAAATTAATTAACCAACTACATATATAGATATATATATGTATAACTAATTATAAATTAATATAACTAGCCACAATATAGTTATATATTAGGTATTTTATATATATAATATTTATTATAGTTTATAGATATTATATATAATATAAATACTAACTACAATATGCTGGAACACATAGCATTATATGAGCCAGACCTGATCAAAGAAATCTCTTAGATGTGGAAAGTGGTAAGTTTACTAATTAATGGAACATGCCAAGAGTTCACCAGGAGCTCAGACTGATAAAAATGCCTGGTGCTTTCTACCTACACGTATTTAGAGATTACATCAGGCATGTTTGGGTATTAAGTTGATTAGGTGGGCACATGAATAAAAGTTTGATTACAGTGCATTGCTGTAGAGAAAAGTTATAAGAATGCTACCATAGAGGAAGGTGGTGAAATATTAAAGCGTGGCCACTGATTGTGTCTCAAATTCAGCCTGAGGAATTCAAGGTCCAGTATTTAGATGGAATGAGTTCCTTGGATCTTACATGTATTCTCACTTCCTCCTACTCTGTCATACTGAATATGTACTACAAGGGGTGGGGTGTTTTTCATTTTCCTGTAGAACATGGACCAGGGATCCTAAATTGAAATGAAATGGACACTAATCATAATTTAGTTTTTCTGTAGTGAACATTACAATGTAAAGACTATAAATTTCCTTGAGAAAGCTTCAATAATGCTGCTAAGGAAGCAGCATATTAAACGTTCTTGTCATGCAAACATCCTGAGAATCATAAAAAGTAAATCAACTGCATGCAGAAATTTTAGGTCCACAGTATCTCTGGGCTTGTAAAAATAATAACATATTCATTTAATTCTACAGAGGACATCCTGCCATATTCCAGACCAACGTTTCCAACATCAAATAATCCTAGAGATCCCAGCTCCTCCAGCTCCATGTCGTCAAGAGGGTCAGGAGGCAGACAGAGGGCAGATCAAGCAAATCTAGCCCGAAGGAATGTTGCAGAAATGCAGGTACTGGGAGCCTATGAACAAGGAGAAGAGGAAGAAGAAGAGATGGAGGTAACTGCAGTTGTAATACTGAAGATGACTGCAAGAAAGATGTTTTTGTTTTTAGACAGATGCCAGGAAAAAGCACTTTTGAACCAGAAATATTTCTGTTCAGGAAAATTAGTGCATTTGTCCATTAATGTCACACCCAATCCAACTAAACAAAGTAGGAATGTGTCAAAACAAAAAACAAATCATATATAGTATAATGTAATTGTGAGCACACTAAAGCTTATGGAACAAAACTTGCAGAAATACAATATTTTGAACAGCGCTTTACCCAGATTGTTTTAAAACTGAAAAAAAAGAACTAGAGCATCTAAGAACACCATAACATTGCCTTTCACACCTTTTGTTGGTTTATCATTCTAGATTTTATCAGATATTCAGATAAAAACCTTTTTATTTACTTTTTCTACCTAATGATACTGATTCAATTCAAATACTGATTGTAGAAAGGGTGGTCAGCATACAGTCACACTGCTGTGCATAATTTAAAGTAGTAACTTTCATTCAAACATAGCAAATCTTGAAGAAGTATGTAAAACAAATTTTAAATAATAAAGGTTAACATGTAGTAATTTATATCCTCTTTTTTTTAATACAGGAAACAGAAAGCTGAAGACGACGACATGTACTGTAACAGGCTTTTAAAATCTAATCAGAAAAAAAAAATAAATCACTTAAGATGCCTCAAGTCTGATGATGTTTGACGCCAGAAATAATATTCAGTGCAATCAGAGTGTACAATTTTTCCTTTTTCCTCATGCCATCAGAATGCTAGTTTTTATTTTACTCTTTCTTTGTAAACCCTCCTCACTAGGAACGGCCCTCGCCTATTCCGTAGCGCCGAGCGCGTCACCTTTGCTGCCCGGGGAGGCAGGGAGGCTGCTCTCCGAGGTGCTTGGGCCAGCTGCTGCTCCAGGATGAGAACAGAAGGGAATTCCAGGGCCTGGGATTGCAGGGTTTGTCCCCAGCGAGGCGGTGCTCAGGGCACTGCCAGCTCACGGGTCGATGGCACCGCTGTGTCCCCGGCGGTGATCAGAGACCGCCCCAGCGTGATCGTGGTGCAGAGCATCCTTTGGGTCTGGGGCTTTCACTGTGCTCTGCAGGCACTGCAAATGGTACCTTGCAGCTTTAACACAGACTGTGCGTCCTGTGTTCTGCCAGTCTCCTGCTAACCTTTTGCAGATGATACAGTTTGACAAATGAAAGTAAAATTAATTTGGGACAAGATGGCTCTTATTGTAAATATGTACTCATTTTAAACCCCTGTGGTACTTTGATTTGTCTTTCCATTTTCATCATTAAATACATTCTTATTAAAAATGTCCTTTGGGATAGGCAGGGGGTAAGCCAATGTGATTGCTGTTTGCCTAATCATAGCATGAGCAAGTTTATCTGAAACTTTTCTCTAATTTTCAGCTTCAACACTGCTTATGAAAAGGAAATCAATGGACATTTTTAATAATGATTAGGTAATATCATCAACTGCTACTGGCCCAAATCTCAGACCTCTACTTGTGTCAATTCACCTTAAAGAAGTGCCACTTAAAGAAGTTTTGTTTGATCTTGGCAATGAATTTTTTTGTAATGCACTGCTTATCTTTTTTTTTTTTTTGGTTTTAAAAGCACAATCACTAAACTTTGTTTGTAAACCATTGTAACTATTAACCTTTTTTTTGTCTTATTGAAAATGTTAAGCATTTGTTTGGGATATTTTTCATCTTTTTGTTAAGGCTCTATGTTTGTATTTGGAATATTTGAATGATGACAGATGGTAAAGTAACAAACGTTAAATGTGGGCCATAATCAAAACACTTCTCACTTTTCCTGGACTTACAGAAAATGACCAGTTTTTCTGTGGCCTCTCTCAACATTGGGTTATCATTAAAGCTGAAATAGAGGCATTAGTTGCATTGAATTTGCCAAATGATGTCCTCTGTCTGTAGATTTTTTGATCTTTTTTGTAACTATAAAATTTCTCTGTCATTGGTGCTAATGGAAAAATGTGTGTTTGTTTATTGACAACTATCAGGACTAGCCCCAATGGAAAAAAAAAAAAAAAGAAAAAAAATGTTTTGGTGTTTACCGAGGACTGAAATTTTTCATTTAGCTAATTTTTAAAGAAAGGTTCCATAGAAAGGGTGTGCAGTACTAAAGGAAAAATCCATGTGATTAATGTTTTCATTATGTTCATGTAAGAAACCTCATATTTTAGCCATAATTTTGCATACTGAGGATCCAATAATCAGAAAAGTAATTTTTGTCACATTATTTATTAAAAATGTTCTCAAATACATTACCTTTCCTGCGTAGTTTCTTGTGTTCCCTGAAGCATAATTTTAGGGGCAACTCCAATCTTATTTCTGCTGGCAGGAGTCAGGATCTGTTCCACTGAAGTCATGCAGCTACAGTAGCATGAGCAAAGTGGGAGAGCTGGATGCAGCCTAGGATTTTACATAATTACAGCTGATTGCCCTAAAGATCTGATTTTGGGACACTTCATGGACTGTGATAATGAAAACTTCTCTCAGCCTGCCAATTTCCAGAGAGAGCTGATGAAGAAAATCTGTACCAACAAAAGCATTCACCTCGGGGGTGAGGCACATTGGCCACAAAGGAAGTAGGATCCAAATAAGTGAAGAGAATGAGTGTTACGAGTTGATGTTTGTAGGGACCTGCACAAATGCAAGTTTCCTTTCCTGCCTGCTGTCCTGTGCTGTAGCCATTCTGTGGTTGGCAGAGCCCTGCTGTGGGTCATGGTGAGTAGGTGATGGCCCCTTTTCCACTCTTGTATTTTCATAAGCCTGTAATCACACTGATCACCCTTTCCTTGTTCTCTGCCCTTCATCCCACTTAAAAATTGATGATTTTGACTGACACACTTCTCTGCTGTCTTGCCACAGAACACTGCTAGAGCCTTAACAGGCACAAGTGTCAGGTACAGGGTTTTTTCCTAACTGCAGCTTTGAAACACACATGAAGATTGGGTAGAATTAAGTTAAATGTGTGGGCTTTCTGTGTTGATGTTTTTGGGATGTCTTCAGACCTCGTGCCTCACCTCAGCATGTGTTAGAGCCGGGCAGGAGCCCACAGACAGCCCAGGATGTGCCACAGGAGATATCAATCTGGTCTGCACCTTGCCTTTGGAGGAGGCAGGAGAGCTTTCACAGGCACAGCTGAAAGGCTTTCCTGGCACCTTTTGAACCAAAAGAAGCAGCCTTTTGGTTTGGGGTGAAGTCATTCCCACAGCAGGGTGTGGAGAGCAAGGTGGAGCTCAAAGAAGTGTCCCTGAGCATGTCAGCCCCTGGGCACAAAAGCTTAACCCTCTGCCAGAGGTGCTGTGTGGCATCTCAAAACTGGGATCTAGTTACAGCTGTGTGTGCAGACCTCTGTAAGGTGTATCTGCCCAGAAACACTGGTGCTGCATGCCAAAACAGCAGGTGCTCACTTGATTCTCTGCTGGCACAAACTGGAAACCACGCACTGGATCCCAGTGATACCATCTGTGCAATTCACTCAAGTCAGGCTCCAGCTGAAGTTCTGCCCCCAGCCAGCAGTAAGTGGGAAGTGCTGCCCTGTGAGGTTTTTTAAGTTGTTATAAATTTGTTGATGGTGTTTCCTTAGTGATTGCCTTCACTTGTGTCTGGCAGTGTCTTGAACAGCGTGTCACAGAGTTGTCAAGGGTTCTTGGTGCACTCTGGTCTTACCAAAACCAATGTCATGAAGAGAAAATATGTGCAAGGTTGATCTTGAAATGATGACTCCTGTTAGCCAATGTTGAGACACACCTGCTTTAGTCTCTGCCATTGAGGTACAGTAAAATGAGGTCATTTGCACAAAGCAGCGTTTCCTAAAGAATTATGAAGTGATTGGAAAGCCGACATAACCGATGTAGTGTTCAGGGGTTTTCATTATGCTGTATACCTGAAAGAGCAAGTACTCTACTGGAAAATCCACAGCTTTGGTGTGCTGAGTTAACATAATGGATGTAGACATTTTATTTTTCTCTTGTAGTGTTTCCTGTGAAATCCCATGTGAGTTCCTATTTGATTTTACTTGAAGTAAAATAATACTCGCTAATATACTATGAAAGATATTGAAAATAATATTTATAAAATTTTATAAAATGCCTTGCATATATTTTAGCATTTTTTATCCAATGAGTTTATTTTCACATTATTAATTATTCTGATGTATAAATGAAAAAGTACTTTTATTTTAGGATAATGCAAATATGCCCTAGATGTGTATTTGGAAAACTTGTAGAGGAGCAGGTTTGGTGCAACTGATCATGAAACCTAAGCAATGGAATTTACTTCAATTCTTGTAAATATAAAGTATCTACCACCTCACTTGCATTCCAGAACCAGCTTTTTGTTAAAATAACAACCTGGTTAATTTATAGCTTTAGTTAGCATGTAAATTTTACATAATGTTTTGCTTCTAACATTCTCTGCTTGATTTTTTATTAATCTGTTATCTTCCTTCAATAAACTTAAAGAAGAAAGAGCTTCCATGGGAAAACTGGAGGAACTGCCCAACATAGCATCTGTTGTGCAATATGGTCTGTTGAAAGTTCACATCCCACCTCTGTATTCATAGCTCCTAAAAGATTTTTTGTCAGCAACACAACCTTCTATTAAAAATTTAAAAGGCTGCATCCCCTAAGTAAAGTTTACAAATTAATTAAAGTATCTACTTACAACTGGAGAAAATTATTTTATACCTGGTTTTTGCTTATGTTAACAGATGAAAATTCTTTGCAAATTAAAATCTTACTGTTTATGTATATTATAATACATTTAGTGTGTACTTGGAAGACTCTGGTATTTGCAAGTGCAGACTTTCATGTGTATGGAATTTTTTATTTGCTGAGATTAAGGGAGGGAAATTAGAGTCCGTTCCAAAGACTCAGATGAAAGGCAAACTTGTTTATGAGTGTTTGAGGTTTGCCCACACATGAGTGACTCCCAGTTTTGCCATGGACATCATCCTTACTGAACATGTCTTTCAGCAGCTTCGTTTGGTATTGGACTGGCTGAAAATTTGAGAATTTAAGTCACAACAAAACTTTAAAGTCAGCAACAACTGTGGATCTCAGAGTGAACTGTTTACCCAGATCTGATTTTCTCCAGGGTTTTTTTTTCCTTGTCTGTGATGATTTTCCTCTTGCCTAGAAATATGTTCTTCATAAAAGCCAGTGCTGTCTGTGGCAGTGAAATATCTGAAGGTTAGGATTATTATTTTTTAAACTTCTCCTTTCTTCTTAGCAAGCCACTGAATACTGGATCACAGAAACATTCAAACGTTTTGAGATGACACCATGGAAATGAGGATCTTCTTACATTTGGTGTCCGTATTGAGGACGTGAAAAAAATCCATCCTATTTAGAAAAGAAGAGGAACTGATGAAACTGGAATCCAGTCTCTATGAAAGCTACGAAGCAGGAGCAGATGAACCAAGGGATATAAGGAGGAAAAAAAAAAACCATCAAGCACAGAGGAACCCAAGTCCCATTGGCAGTAATGGCAAAAATAGTGTTGAATTAAACTGTTCTGGAAGTGAATTACCTACTTATGGAATGGCAGAGAACAACCATCACAGTGCAATGAACACTGGAGGAAAAGTGAAACCCTTGCTGCATGCTTATTTTGTTTGGAGTCCTTGCTAAATATACACCAAATGGCCTCCTTTTAAGCTATTAGAAGAAAAAATGAGGTTTTAATTCACCGTGGTTTTCACCTTGTGGCATGAGATGATGAGGATGGACCCACTCATTTCTAGTCTCTGCACCTGCCATAAAGTGGAGCCAATTGCTTTTCACATATTTCTTGAAGCATGACAATCAAAGCCGTGAGGATAAAAATGGTGCTTATTGATTTTTTTTTCAAGCCTAAGATATTTTTAGCAAAAGCAGCATCAGGAAATGTAGAATAAAACTACTTAGTATCGACTTCTATTCTGTGGCTTCCCACCAGTCTTGAAGCACAGATGTGGTTCAAAGTCAGCAGCAAGGGATAATAGTAAAGGAGCCCTTATGAGCTTTGATCTATAGAAGGACAAAAGCAAAATAAATAAAAAAAAAATTGAAAGAAAAATCCTCCACTCCTTCTTTCAGCAAATGGTAACTGATAGGATATTTCTGATCTCTGTCTTCTAATTTCTGTTTGGATAGCATGAAAATAATGACCAAGAACCTTTATTTCTGCTATGTTAATTGCCACAGTATCAAAGATTTTATTGTATTCCTGAAAATCATGTTTGTACAAGAAATTGCATTCTACTGAGCTGAGTGCAGGGCAGTACAGTTCCTCATACCTTGTAAAAGCCTGAAAAAAATGAAGCTGACTACAATGTCAGCAGTGTGCTAAGCCTCTACCCCACTAATCACTCACCTTACTAATACTAATTAAAATAGAAATAAAATGTTAGTTCTCATAAATAATTTGTAAATTATACTACAAAGGTGGCAGCATTTGATGGTTTAGGCATCTTAAATTTTACAAACTGTCATAATCCCAAAGTCTGCATTTCTGGGGTACTAACACCTGAATTAGTGTAACAATCCAAGGTGCCAATGGATTCCAGTCTTCTAGGAAACAAAATCCATTTAGGCACATGGAATCAATTCATGATTGCCAAATGGCTACATAGATAGATTTATCTGTCTGTTCCTGGAGCTAATTTCATTCTTACATGATTCCTTTAGAAGGGACATGTATATTTTTATGTTTCTGCTACTGTAGGTTGAGTTATTTGGCAGGACTTTCCAAGAAACATCATCAGCTTTATGTGCACAAGGTGTAAAGGAAAAGACTGTACATTTGTTCATCAACCTACATTTTTCTGCCCTTCTATGCTTGCATTTTGACATTCTTTACTCGCACTTTACCTTTTTTCCTACAAAACCCAAGTCACAGGCTGTCTGGTTTGCTAAAACCCTTCATTTGTTGAGCAGCTCTGTCATTTTCGTGAGTACTTTTTGCAAATGCTTCTCTTCAGGGGAAGTTTTTAATTTTTGCATGAAAGCTCTTCGTATGACAGAAACCAAAACCACACCTTCACTGAGAAGATAATGCTTGAGATCTCACTTTGGCTAAAATGAGGGCAGGCAGTAAATCCAGAGCACACACTGCAGACACCCTATCCCACCTAGGTAGCTCTGCTGAGAATTTCTCAAAATCACAAAGGCTAACAGAGGGCTGATGTTCAGTTTCTGAAGAACTGCAGCGCTTTGCTTTTTTCCACATTAGTAAATGGCACAAATATCAGCTCAGTCCACTGATACTTTGGGACTGCAGCTCCTGGTACAGTTCTTTCTTCCATCCACATGTACATTTGTAATTCCCTGGCTGTCATGGGGCTTTGCCCACTGTGCTCTGAGCAGGAGATTGGGTGGGGCAGCAATATGTAGTTCAATTTAAGGTGACAGGGGCTAAAGAAACTTATTTCCAGAATATTAGTCTTGAACCATGAAAAAAATGAGATTGTCAAACTCAGAAACCCAAAATTTGATCCACCTGCCCTGAGCTGATTGAGTGTGCAAGAACTTGGAAGGGAGTTGGTCAGAAATATTACGTGCACTAAATCTAGAATTTGAACAAGGGAGGTGAAGAGGGGGGTTGAATTTGGCTTACATGTGTCTTGTGGTTTGTTTTGGTGGATTTTTTGCCTTGAAGAAGAACAAGTAGAGACTGTTACATTCCTACTTTATTTTATATGAAAGCTCAGGAGTAATGTGAAAACCAAGTAACTGGTGAGATTGCCATTTTTGGCTACCACAGTAACCATCATAAAATTCTCAAATGAGACATTACAAATGAGCCACATCCATTTTTTACAGAGCTAACAGATTAAAAAGGCTGTGCTGACAAGATACCAACGAGCACCTCCAAACCCCGTTTTAAAATGTAGGTAGGAAAAGAAACCTGGAGGAATATTCTCACTGAAATAAGGAATAAGCTTAACTGTATTTCCTCCAGGAGGGTGCTACAGACAATTCTGCAGCAGATATGCCTTAGAACAGTCTGAATCCCTGTGGCAATTAGAATTGTGATACAGTGGGATTAATCTAATGTCTGTCAAGCACTCTGAATATGAACATTTCTGTATAAGCCATAAGCAGTAGGAAACACTTCTGTCAGTTTTGCTTTGCAATCAGTCAGGCTGTTTTCTCAATAACTTTTGGAGAGCTTTTATTGAGTTAGTTAACCAGTCCACTGAAGTGCAATAAATACACACACACAACAACAACAGGAAAAAAAAAAAGGCAGAAAACAAAAAAATAGGTTTCATGTGGATTCTCATTTTTGTTCCTGCTTGTAGGCTTGCTTTCTTGGATGCATGCACACTGTCACTATGTTTTGACATCATGCCCACACTGGGGAAATGCAGATTCCAAGCGCCAGGAAAACACATATGTACTAATTTCAGTTGCTTTATATTTCTTGTTGACAGCAGACTATGAAGACTATTTCCCATTGTTAGTCCAGCTAACAATGGGAAAATTGTGCTGCTGTCAGTGATACACTGACAAAGTTCTTAAAAAAGTGTATGATTCAGTTCATCAATTTTTAAAATAAATGAATCTCTCTCTATATTACCATCAATTTATAGAAAGGATAAAAGAAAAATTGAGATAAAAAATATAAGTGGAACTTTCCTATAAGTGTATGCTGGTTGCAATACTTCAGCAATCAGAAGAAAACAGTTCTTCATGGGTTTCTGATTATCTTCATCAAACCAATTTTGTGTTGGTGAAAGAGATGGCATGTTAATTTTTTCCCAGAAATATGGAAAGTAATGTTGAAAACTGCTTCTCTTAGGAATTAGAATTAGTTAGAAATCTAATTTAAAACATCCAGAGAAGCCTTGTGTGACAGATTTCTGAAAAAGATACAAGAAATACTCTGAATATTTCTTTAAGTATAATGAGCAGCAAAGTATCTTTATCACTTTCTCTTTTCTAATCAGCTGCTTAGGAACTTCTATCTTCTACAAACTTTAGATCAACATTCTTGCAGGTCAGTAAGATACGGCAGGGTATTTTCCTCCTCTTTTATTGTGGAAGTGGCAGAAATTGAAATTTTAAACAATTTTATATTATTAGATAATCTTCATTACAGCTACAGCCTTACAGATCCTGGCCTCTCAAAGCAGCAGAATGCTGCTTCCAGCCTGTCTCCATTTGTCTGGCCAGTTCAGGTGGCTGGTTGCTTTGGACTCTGTCATGGGAGCAGTGCTGCAGGAGCATTGCTGCCCTGATGCAAATACTACAATATAATTAGTATTAAAATGTAAGGCCTAATGATATTCTGAGACTATCCATGGAGCCGCTTGAGGATCAATTTTGGGGAGTCTTATTTAATATTTTCATTAAAGTGCTTAGCTCAAAAGCAGGAGTCCGATAATGAAATGTGCTGATCCCAGAAGTTGTGAGCTGTTGTCATTGTGGAGGAGCAATGGGTCACCTTGAGGGCTGGAATATCAAAAAAGCGTGAAATAAACCAGTTCACTATGCAAAGTCATGCTCTTAGGGATTAATACAAATGTCCACTGTACGCTGGAAATTCATCAGTTGTAAACAACAGTGAGGAAGAAAAGAGCCTGACTTGTATTTGTCGATCACTGAAAATTCTCCCAGTGAGATGAAGCCAATAAAAACAAAGCAAAATAAATGCAAACCTGAGATATCCCATAAAATATATTTCCAGTAGAAAGAGAGATGTCATTGTCTTAGCACATAGGAAAACACAAATGTGATACTTTGTCCAAATCTAGTTGTTCGTGGAGCTGATGCTGCAGGGAAATGATAGAAAATTACAAGTATCTGCACTCTATAATCAGATCTCTTCCTTGTAAACAGAGGGATTGTAGTAGAGGGACTGTCATCCATAGCATGGTGCAACTTTTTAGTAGCAACTTTAACAAACACATGAAAAAAACAGCTCTTTGATGTGTTTATGTGTGAAAAATCCAGGATAATTTCTTTTTGGTTTCTGTGTAATTGGTCTAAAATTTCAGTGAAAATTCACTCTTCAGTAGCAGTCTGTTGATGGCTGGACTCATCAGGAAAGTCATGAAAGCACAGGATGCAACTTTTCCCCTGACATCTGAAACTCTGCTTCTGAAACTGCCTGAAGTGATTATCACATTCCCTTTCTGAGCAAGGCATTAAGGTTAATACTGAAGTTGGGCTTTTCCATCTAAACCTTAATCTAAAGATAGAGAAAACAGAACAGTTATCTGAGTGGTTTTAGAGAAATGGCAGAGTACCAATATCTTGAGATAACCTATGGTGGTCCACTTGGTTTCACTATCAGAAAATTAAATGGATAGATAGAAAATAATGAACTTCATTCCTGTAGTAGCTGATCTGTTGGAGATGGATCCAAAGTGGAATGTTTCACCCTAAATTGAATGTAAACAAGAGATATTTTAATCTGTTTGCAAAGATGGCAGCTGGGACCATCTGAACGTCTGAGATAGCTCAGAGGAAAAATGTAAGTGAAAATGAGGATATGAGAAGGGAGAAAATGAGCCCTCCAAAAGTAAAGCTAAAAAAATATCCCACTTAATGGCATGGTCCAGAAAACAAAAGAAGGCAACTCTGAGATTATGGAAGCCCTCAGGAACCTGGGAGAATAAATACCATGTAAGTGACTGCCATACACAAACTGGAGAGCAGAAAACCAGTTCCCTCTCATGTTAGTTTAATGCAGTAAATCAAGGCACGTGGGCTCCACCTGCAATTTTGTACTCTGGTTGGATTTTTTTGCATGGTGTTATGTATTGCTCTGATTCCTTTCTGTGGGACTGCTGAGGTGATTCAGTGTCTGAGAGCCCATCTTTTTCACCCGAGGTATTTAAGTGTGAAAAAAAATTGTCAAATATACTTAAATTATTAAGAAGCCTAGGATTTAGCCCTTGAGCACATTTTACTGCATTCAAATGTTTTAGGCCCCTTCACACAATGGTTGTTCAATTTTTATGATCTCAGTGTTATTAATATCCTCCCTAAGTGTTTTATTATAGCAGTGTCACTGTCTACATAGCTGAACATCACATAGAAAGGCAAAAAAAAAGATTTAAAATAGTTTGTAAAGGTGTTAATGATATCAGAGTACTGTACAGTGTCATGATATTTAAATGCCTGTGCAATTGTAATCACAGTCATTTATAAAGCACTTCACAGACCAGTCTGAACTGAATACCAATTCTGTGACCCCCCCCAAAAAGGTATGTTTTGCATTTAAATGTTTTTGAAAACTATATTCGCTACCAAAATATCTATATATATTTTCTTGACTGGCATCATCTCTCACTGGCTTTGGCCAGTGATGTTATGCACCAGAACACGAAATCTGTAGCAGGATTTTTCATAGTCTACCTATGAACACATCCAGGCATCCCCCTGGCAGACACTGCTTCTCTTTCTCCACCTCCTGAAATTGGCTTTCATATCCAGCTTGTAGCATTGAAAGGGAATTACACCCCAAGGGTTCTGGAGCAGATCTTTGGAAAAAGTACTTCTCCTGGCAAGTCTTGGAGTAATTGCCTCTCAGCAGCCTGAGCACAGTGTCTGGTTTGGCAGTCTGACCTTAAACTCTAACCTCTAGTTTTTTATTATCATTATTGTCATATCTGCTCCTCTGTCATTAAGAGACTTTCCAGTTTCACTTTATTCATCTGAGAGCTTTAAACCCTCTGGCCCATAATTTCCTTTTCTTTTTTTGGCATTTCTTTTTCTCAGTCCTTTCATGAAACTTGTCTGCTGAGTGACATGCCCTCTGTAAAACATAAACCATAATTACTCTAGGATTGCTCATACTTGGCATAAATACTGTACTTGCAAGTATGTGGCTTATAGCAACACATGTCACATTTAATTAAATTGCAAAGCTACATCTTATGTTGTCCTTCAGGAGAAAGAAAAAAGCAAGGGAGAAGGCAAACTTGTCTAAAGGAATTTTTTCTTTCCAGCTGCTGTGTTGAGGCAACAACCTCACATAAACTGGGCATCTATGTGCATGGATGGCACATATCTTTCTCTTTATAAATTGCCTGGGTTAAATCCATGATTTACAGGTGGGACAGCCTGTATCTGCCTCTTTTTTTTTATTGTTGTGGTCTATACCCCTTGGGTCAGAGTCTTCTGGCATGACCACAGCAGTCTGCTCCTGAACTGGGGCCGGGTTCTGGCTCCCTTATGGGAGAGGAAATGTCCCCTTCCTGTGTGACCCATTTCATCCTAAGATACGTATCCAAAACAAGTCAGATAATTCATGCTCTGTGTTCTCCTCTTGACTCATGGTCTATGCCAGGGGCCCAGGAGGACCAGCCCAGATTTTAGTATCTGCACTCCTGATGACTGAACTTGGACCAAGTTCATTCTGTTCTCATCTTTACTTAGAAAAAAGTTCCAGTGTCAAGATACAAACTTTCTTTTTACCACTGAGCTTCAAAACACTCCCATTTGAGCATCTTGAGTAGTTCCCTCAAAAGAACTTGGATTTGGCTTTCTTTTTTGAAGCTGCTCATTTTGCCTTCATTCTTCCTAGGATAATAAGAATTGCTCTTCTAAAGAAATGCAACAGAAGCATTAGTTTACTGAAAGGTGAAATATTTATGGAGCTGTGTTTCTTCATCTTCTAAGGCAATTTTTTTTTTTTGAAAATGCTGAAATGAGTTATTTTGAATTTCTCATTTGTATCAATTCTGGTTTGTCACTACATGTTAACATAGCAAAAATGAAATATTATTGGTTTGAAAGACTTCAACATTCTCTGGGTTATTAGAGGGGTTTTTTTAAATCCTGTCAGTGGAAAAAATTGTGAACTAACCCATGGTTCTTACAGGGAGCTAAAACAAACTCAAAAATAATCCCGTTTCTTGTCTAGCTGTGGATTTCTTGAGACACTGAAGCTTAAAAATGCTGTCTTAGGAAAGTCTACAATTCCAGCCAAACCCTTCTGGCTTTATACAAATGCAAATACGATTAAAATCCTGATCTTGGTTGGCGGCCTCTAAGCAGAGTTTTCATTCAAAATCTGGGTCTGCATAGCTCCCAGACTCTAATGATGTGAAGGCTGCTTGGCTCCATATCTGTGTCTTTTAGGCTACCCTTCAAATTGAACTGAATCATAGTCTGTACTGAGGCATCAAGGACAACAGGGAGACAGACATTTCTAACAGCAAATCTGCAGAAATTCAGGAGGTTTATTTCTGAAGCAAAACACTATAGCAGGTGATTTTTTAGTCTCTTAAGCAAGAGTTCAAATTTTAACACTATTTTTATTTCCTTGTGGAAATACTTAAGTATGACTTTGGTAAAAGTCAGTATGAACTTGGCAATTATAAGTCACACATTTGGCAATTATAAGTCACACATTTGTCAATTATACATAGCACTTAGTGACACAGACCATAACTTTTAAAACATTTTTTAAGTGCTCAGAATATGTTTTCACTTAGAGCTGGAAAATGAGATCCTAATGTTACTAAATTTGAATCATGTTCATAAATAGTTTTGTCCCAGTTCTTAGTATCACATCGAACTGATTATGTGAGGGTAGTTCATGAAGAGGTCATCAAAGGTACAGAAAAATTAGAGCAGACTCTGTACTTCCAGGACACTGCAAATGCTCTGGTATTTTAAGCTCAGATTTCTCCCAGTTCTTCACTGTTACCAAACTGTTCATAATATTTTACTCTTTGGTTCTAAAAAGGCAGCTGAAATTCTATAAGCCCTATAAATACCTATAAATCTGGTACATAAAGCTATAAAATGCCATAAAAACCATAACAGTTTAGTCCTTGCTATTTTTAAGCAATCCCAAGCTTCATTACAAATCAGACTTCTCAAGGGTTTTCTTTTTGGGGATGTTTTCCTGTTTGAGCCCTGCAATTCACAACTCACTAATTCCTTATCATACCTGACAGTTGAAGGATTAGTGGCTGCTTTTTTTTTTTTTTTTTTTTTTTTCTTTTTTTTTTCTTTTTTTCTTTTTTTTTTCTTTTTTTCTTTTTTTCTTGGTACAGTTTTAATATAGCTCATTTAAAGAGGCGTTTGACACAGAATATGGAAAAACTATTTCATTGTTCAGCAGAACACGTTTTCATTGCAGCTGCATCTGGCTATGGTAGTTGACCTTTACTTGAATGTAAAAATTAATGCTTTGTCAAAACTAAAACACAGATTATTTCCTTCCAAATTACCAGTAGAGGTCTTTGATAAAGAGTCACAGCACTTGAACACAAAATTACTTTGGACATCATGAAAATAGGAAAGCAAAATATTTGTTAATATGTTTCAGTAGTACATAAGCAGTTCATCTGTTTGCTGTGGTGTGTAGATTTTCTAAGAAATAGAAATTCAGTGATATTTACAGACCTGCTGACATTCATTAGTCACTTTTACAGATGTTTTCTTTATTCGTTTTTAATACATTTCCTGTCATAAGCATATCTGCTAAATGCATTGAGAAAATGTCTGTACCTGAAAGCTGCACAAGCAAGAAAGCAGTCAACATGAAGAAAAATCTTGGGAGAGATATGTATATATATATGACAGCACTTAATAGGTTCTCTTTGCTGCCTGGATATATATTATATCTTTAGTTGATAAATATTGGGCTTTTCTGGTTTTAAGAATTTGATTTTTTTTCTACTTTTAATTGTTTTCTAGGTTGGTTGTTTTCTTATTGATATTGTCCCTGCTGAGCATTGTGGTTATTTAATTTATGGTTTACATATATTCTAAGAGGTACAGAGGTTGTTATCTTTTATAGCATGCAGTGAGTGTTGCCTTGGTGTTTTCTGGTCTGGGTAGAAAGCTCACATTTTCTATTTCTCACTCTACCCCATGATTCTCGTATCACAACAAGGTTTGATAACTGGGTGACAGTACCTAGTTGTGTGCTTCTTATCTTAATAATTTCCCAAGTTCAAGCCATAAAAACTAATGAAAAAAACTTGTTTACCAGTAGAATAATTCTGACTGAACAGATCTCACTTTGGATTCCAAGCAGTGCACAGAAGTGCTCTCCTGCCCTCATGCCTTCATAATGGTAGCTCACGTTGCAATCACAGCAAGGATTTGCAGTGAGGATTTCTCTTTGACAGAAACAAGCCACGGGACTGGCATTAGGAGAGCAAGATACACTCTGTAGTCCCCAATTCCAGTCACAGCATGGCAAACACTCAGCCTGTGCAAACCAAGTAATATTGATATCAGTATTAAAATAATCCTTTTGAGTCAGATACATAGCTAAATGACAAGTAATCTCTTGCTGCTAAGCTTACTCAGAATCATTCAGATTTGTACCTAGTGATGAATAAATATTATGTATTAATGTCAAGCTATGGAAGCAGGACAAGCTTGTAGCTTCTCTACCCCTCTTTGATCTCAGGGGGTTTTTTTGGTCTTGTCTAGGTCTGTCTCTTGTCTACAAATCTCCTGGGGTCAGAGACTCTGCTGCTCAGATATTGTCTATCTGCTTTGGTGTGGGATCACCCTAAAGCCTGAGTTACTGGAGCTAATAGCATTATCACATAGTTCAGGAAAAATGTTTCCCTCCCAAGCGATTCTAAACTATTAGACCTGTTATCCCTTTACTTTCTCACTTGTGTGAGTCACCTAGCAGAGATACCAAAGCAGTCTTAGAAGAAAATCCTCTATGTAGTTTCAGCAGAACTTGAGCTCCTGTGGATTATCACTAATTGCTGGTGGTGATGATTACTGTTACATTTTGACATTTTGGTATTTTGACTTTTTTTCTTTTTTCTTTTTCTTTTAATTTAGTAATAGTGGAAACAAAATTATTTCATCCCTTGTGAATGCTTGAAGGATGCTTATGTTTGCTTTTACTTTCTAGGCTTATGGCACTTCTGTATTAACACAGGGAGACTTTTATAGCCTATACACTGTTCTGAAGCTAAAATAGAGTCTAATAACATTAATAAAGATTGTTTCAAAAGAACTAGATTTGGGGATTTTGAAATACAGAACTATTTCTAGCTATTTTGTGAAGGCCTGATACCCTCAATAATACACAGAAAATAGCACAGAAGTAAAATTGAAGTAAAATATATCTTTATAAGTCTGGGGAATTTGAGCCAAATTCTGCATCTCTGGTAGTATTGAATAAAGTATCCCAGGTGGGAATGTTGGTGGAGGGTTAACTGCATAAAGTAAGGAAAATCGGAACATTATATATTGGACTTTTGATGAAAGTGTTTTTAAGTGCTGTGTTGCACAATTATAAAATGCCCATGAGCTCCTGTGTCACCTGACAGCCTGGAAGCCTAAGAAACCATGAGCAACCAGCCCCATCCCTGCCACTGAACCTGCCGGGAGAGAATGGGGCTGAGTACAGCCACAGCCTAGAAGATCAGGCAGCTCTGTAAATGTTCCAGCCTTCCCTTCCCAGGAGCAACAGGGTGCAGGAGCACAAGGTTTGTGTATTGGTGCCCCAAGCCTGGCTGTGCTGGAGGGACTTGGCTTCTGTTCTGAGGTGCACAGGGTAGACAGGAATGAAGGCAGCAGAGCACACGACCCATGGTTAATTACCATATCAGAATAGAGGGTAGGTGTATGGGGGGGATTTAGCTGTGTGGGGTCCCATTAGTGTCAGCATCATGTAGCTGAATCCCCTCTATTTTATTTCAAATATTTACCCTACAGCGAGCAATTGAGTCTGATGATATGGTTGTACTGACTTCTGCTCGCTTATTCTTGCTCTCTGGTGGTGCAGTTCTATGGTTCTTTGTGCCACAGTATTATTTTAAATGATTGAAATGACTATATTATTAGCAGAATAATGGCACTGTCATAATTTTCTTTATGGATTCTGCCTTTCAAGTTTCATATACCAGCTGTAAAAATTTGCTCCAGGCACAGGTTTGATGTATTATATGAATTAATAGTTTTAATTTTTCTGAAAAAAAGTTGAACTGGAAGTCTTCCACAGATGAATAAACATTTTTCTAGTGGGTGGTGATGAAGACAGAGGAAAGTTGTATATTTTCTTGCTTTTTCCAACTTACCTGCAACTTTGGCACAAATGTGAGATAAGCCACTAAAAGTGAATTTCCAGAACACTGCATGAACTGCAGGGATCGCCAGTGCATTTTGTGTCCCAGTTCCTCTAACTCCTTCTAGGGTAAGAGCTGATATAAACTTAGCAAAATATTTCTGTGCCTTGAACATCTTAGCAGCAACTTCAAAGAATCTCTTTGCACTCACGGTGGCGATTTCTTCTCTGCTGAAAGGGGGACATGTGAATATATCCCACACCAAGCTAAAAAAAGAAGAGAAGGGAAGAACAAGAGAATCAGGATGTGAAAGAGAAAGGATGAGAAAGGGAGAAGACAGAAGGGAAAGAGGAAAAGTGTGAGCGAAAAGAGCAAGAGCAAGGAGGAAACTTCTCTATCCATAAGGTTTAAAGACATCACTGCAAAGTGCTGGAGGAGGCAAGGTCTAACCCAGCTGGCAGAGACCCTGTCACTTCTGGATTCTTTGTTTAAGAGGCAATCACAGAAAATGTCCCAATGGGTTGGTCTGCCTGCTGCACCTCCATGGCCTCACTGCCCTCCAGCCCTGCTCCCTCAGGTCCTCTGAAGGGAAGACTGGAGAAATCTCAGTACTGCAGCAGCAAATTGCAGGGGCAATTCTCACTGTTTCCTCTCCTCCTGAGCTGAGAGGGAAGTTATGCTTGCTGCTTCCAAAGAGTGGCACAAAAAGGGTTTCTGCTCCCTTTCTTGAGGGGAAGAGTTTTCTTTTGCTTCTTATGTGCAGACTAATGCAGGGTGTAACTAATTGATAATTGCTGCAGTCTGAGATGAGCTGGTGGATGTTTAGCACAGGAAATGGGAATAAAGATCTGTTTGAGACTTTGCTTACGTTAAAGATCCAATACTTTATCCTGGAAATTGCATTTTAAGGTGTATCTTAAGGAACAAATGAGGTCTGGACTGACTAAAAACTGTGAAACAAGGCTTGCAGGAGGACCCTTTTTTTTTTTTTTTTTTTTTTTAAACATGTGTTTGTATGTCTTTAAAAGCAGGCCAGTTTTCCCTGTGTTTCCAGAAGTCACACATTACTAAGTCTATTAAGCCACTGTAAGTATATGTATGAGCATGTTTTTGTCATGGCTTTTAATTTGTTTACTCTTATTTATCAGAACTTTTCACTGTATTAATGTCATTTCTAGCAGCATATTACCACTAACTGCCTTGTAGCTGAATTTTTCAGCTTCCATGCTGAGCAGAATCAGTTCTGCTTTCAGGCAAAGCTTTTCCATGCTGATTGACAGGAATGGATGGCAAGCAAAGTTCCAACTGAGAGCTGTAGGAGCCATTAAAATGGTCATGCTGATTGTTATTTTGAATTACTAATAATGCAAGATTTGTGTTTCATTGCTGCACTGATGGGTGGGCTTTGGGGAGCTATCACAATACTGAAATCCCTTAGTAGTACTGCCCTGTATCTAGAGCTGAAAGATGTTTCCTTCCTCTGAGGGGCAGACAAGATAAGGAGTTGAAAATGTTTATGTGACTCATTATCCAAAGGAGAAATTAATGCTTTGAAAAGCTAAAAATTTCCCTATAAGAACTGGAAGCTTAGTGCAAATTTGTGTACCATGGAAATTTTAAAGAGATTTGCCTCTTTGGGTTTTCAAGACTGATGAGCTTAACACTTTGAATCCCAAATAGAGAGCTGGGGGGTTTTTGCCATATTTGCAGTAAGTAATGAGGATACAGTGCCATGAGGGCACAAACTTTGACAAATAGACTAGTACAGTGTGAGATATGCACTGTGATTCTGAAGTGATAAAGACATGGGAAGAGATCTCTGTCTCTTTGCAAGTGCTTTGGATCTACATTTTAATTCTCTAAATCATGTATTTGCATGTATGTGCATGTATCATGTATGTGCAGTACTTAGAAGTGAGATCGTGATGAGGAAGAGTCTATCACATTTAGATATACCTAATTAAAAAAAAAAAGGAGAAGAAGCAGATATACCCTGAAAGGTCACTATCATTAGAAGTTCCCAACCATGAGCATCTCTAGTTTTTGCTTAGATCAAGAAACAACTTTGTTGGTAGAGGTGTACTTGAACAAAAGTTGCTGTCAATAATACATTATTGGTCGGTTTTGTTGTCCCACCCTTTCTCAGATGAACCTAAGTAAAACATACACACACAGTACCATTTGATGCTGAAGAAAACATGTGACCTCGACTTTGGCTATCTGTCTTTGGGTCAGGAATATTTTACACTTCTTTCTTCACAGAGAAAACAAAAAAAGAAATAAACAAACTATTGATCTGACAAATACGAAATCTAACCTTCCTGTGACCACAGACAATCTAAAAATCACAGTCAGATGTTATTGCCCCCATCAGGGAGAGAAGAGAGATACTGTTGGCTTAATGACCCATAACCATATACTTATTTCACAGCTATGTAGTTTCTAGCACTCTGTTTGGCTGGAGAGATCTCATCTGAATAATGACTGCACAGTCATTTCTGCCAAGCCACAGCACTTCTGCATCTCTCCTCGCTCTGGATTTTCCACATGAGCTTGCTCCCACTGCTGCTGGCTGCTTGCTGATGTGCCCACCCCGCCATCGCTCCTCCGTGCTCTGCTGCATCCATCATCGTGCCTGTCCACTTCTTTTGCTGCTATTTAATTATGGAAGAGTAGTAGTATGCTGGAGCTCTATAATGGAACAGGAGGGCACTTAACCTGTCCCCAACAAACAAAACAAAACAAAACAAACAAACAAAAAAAAAAAGGGTGAAGTGATGTATTGAGCAAAAAGACAACACGAAATTGTCAGAGCAGAAATGAGTTTAAAAATCCTGGAATAGAGGTTTGTTGCCAGGATATGGCTGGGGAATTTTGCTGGTGGTAGAAAGTCAGAGCCACATAAATATTCAATAAGCAATGCAGAGATGAAAGAAAGAATAATGTTTTCAGTAGTTACTTATAAATTTGCCTCTTAGCAAGTTTTCAGTCCAAAAAGCAGCACTCTCCAATAGGCAGAGCAGGATGCTGAGCAGTTGCTCAGATGCCGTTTGGGGAATATAAAAAATCAGGAGTATTGGAGTTGCCATCCGTTTTACCTACCCCGGAGCTTCCAGTACTGTCTTCATGTCACAAAAGCATGTTGTTCTTCTCCTAAAGAAACAGATTTCCTTTCTAACACAAAGCTTGCAAAGATGTCCCTGTTATGAAAAAGAGAAGTTATTTTATGTTCTGTCTGGGAAAAGCCTTTCCTGAGCTCTGACACTGTGATAGCTAGCTGTGTTGGAGCTGGTATTTTAACTTTATTTCTTCCATTAATCGAGCAACCCACAGCTACCCACAGATCGTTTCACCTTTGGGTTGCACTTGTTTATAAGCTATTTATTTCCCTGGCTTTTTGTCCTCCCTCTGCTTTCTCTCCCCTTTGCTCTGCAGTTTGCTCCAGCTGGCTCCTGGGCCAGTGAAAATGTCTCTGTCAAAAGAGTAAATTGGTAGTCTCAGCTACTACTCTGAACTCCTCTTGAGAAGATGATGTAGGATTCCTTGGTCCATGAACTGAAATGAACCTAAAGCAGAGGAATATATTGCCAGAAGAAAAATAAAGAAGCACACATAAATGAGCAGAGTAACAATGAAAGATGAAATAATAGCTGTAAGGCTGAGAACAAAATCAGCCTCCAGAGAATGTTGGATTTTTAGTCATCACTACATTGCTAACAGCTTTCAATGAAGGTTGCTAAGAGAAAGGTTTTTGGGATGCTGTATGAGTATGTTGTAGCTGGCATAAGGAAGACCTAGAAGACATTTTGAAACGAAGCTGGAATTATTCTTTTCCCTCTGCCATCCTCAGTCTTTTATATATTTCACTTTTTCCATTTTATTTTCCATTATACTATGCTATTCCTCCTTACTTTCCTTGCTAATCCTCATTACAGTCCAGTTTTTTGTTTTTATAATGAGCCCAGTAAATCCTTTTCACATATAAAATCATACTCAATACAAATTATTCTAAATTAGAGAAGCAACTACTGAGCTTTTACAAATCATTTAGATCCCAGCCTTGCCAGGTGCCAACTACCCTATTCTCTTATTTATCTTGATAGAGATGACATTGCTTAAGAGCCCACAGAATTAATAATAGCTGAGATTATAGACCAAGGAGCTGCAAGGAGCTATTTTCACTCCAGAGCTAAATGTTTTCTATTCTGTACCTGCATTGCCAACACAATAAGCTATACAAGCATGTATCTGTACATGTACACGTATAAAGAAACAGAAAAGCTGAAGCACAACAACAAGTAAGCCTCCAGATCGGAATGCTATCCTTGCACTGCTGTTGAGCAGCAATATTCTCCTTCCTGTAAAAAGCACGATTTGTGTCTTGGACCCTGTCCCAGCAGATCAGCACATCCATGGTAAATCCTGCTGCATCCTCTGGGGCATTTGCAGGATCGTGGGCTTTCCCACTGTGCCAGGCCGGCCAGCGTTGCATGACAAATCATGAAACTCCAGCTGTGAAAATTATGGACTTAGTCAAGCTGTCAATCCAGCCCTGAAAGACACCTGCTGGTAGAAGTAACCTTGACAAATATTTGTTCTAAATGTGGCAATGTTTGCAGTCTGCAATAGATGGATTCCTGTGGCAAGGTGCTCACGGAGCCTCTCCTACTGACACAACGCACTGCTCCTGTTGCTGTTTGGAAAACACCCACACTCAGCAGACACTGGGTGTGATGGGATGCTCACATTTCTTGACAATTCTTGACTTTTGAGTTCAAAGACCCTTCAGTGAGGGCTAGAATGAACACTGTTATTATGCTGAAGCGAATGTAGCATTTTCGTAATTGAAGCTCCACAAGAGTCCATGTTCTGTTTGAAATCCAACTTCAATTAACATAACATAGTTAATTTTCATGCTCGGTGAAGTTCTTAGTATTGTTTCTCCTTTCTTACAGCTAAATTAATTTTAAATATATTCCAGATTTACTAGGACTTCATTTTTAATAAATACATTAATTTTTAAGAATGTGGAAACACAATTGTTTGCATATGCTTTTCTACTAATAGGAATAAAGATGAAGAACCATCTTTTAAACAAAGGAAAGGAAATGGAATAGCTACAGCATAACAATGTACAACCTAAAGGAATTCTGTTCTGGAATTTCCTTTTAAAATGTCAGTGAGAAGCACTAGGTTTAATATTTTACATTCAGTTCACTTAGCTAGCCAATTATTTTTTTAACCAAAAGTTACTTATCTTTTTTCAAGAAAACTCAACAAAGGTTTTAATGTTTTTACTTTGATGGATTTTATGTAAGATTAAACTAAAAAAGGATAATTTAATCTTCTGCTTTATTCTTTCTTGATTTTTTTTAAAATCCATTTCTTTTTTATCTATAGCAGTAGAAATAAGGAAGTGAAAGACAAAGCAATCAAATATGTATGTTTCAATATAATAATGGACATCTTATACCTATTGAAAACATTTTCAGAACAGTAATGATTTTTTATGCTTACTTATGTTCTTGACTCATCCTTCTTCCAGGGTTACTATCCACATCGACTGCAGTTTTGTCATTTCAGACATGGCTTACAGTGCTTACTCAGATTTTTATTTCTGTTTCTATTTTTTTTCCTAATTTTAAGATGTGTTGCTATATTATCATGATTCTGTCAAATAGATGGAAGTTTTTCACAGCAATCTGAAGAAATTAAAATTTGCTCTGAATATGAGAATGGAAAGTGAAACTGCAATCATTATTGTCAGATTATTACACCTGGTAAGGAAGAATATAACACAGGACTCTCCAGCCACATTGCCCTACTTTCTTGAGCTATGTCAGGGCTGGATGAAGTAAAGAGAGAAGTCAGCTTTGAACAATGCAACTTTGGAATAAAACTTCAGCTTTCACTCATAAATTATTTCAGAGCAAAGATAAAGAATGAATCAAATCACATTATCATATGAAATTATTGCATTAATTTATTATTACCACATGTCCTGAAGTATCCCATTAGATAAACTGCTGGTGGATGGAAAACATAGGCAAATTGACTTCAGAATTTTCAAGGGCTCTGGATGACAAGAAAAAATATTCAGCTTGTCACAGATGAGGAGTATGTGGGAATGGATGAAGGTTAATACCATAGCACTGTTTGGAAGCAATGTGAAAATTATACAGTCCATGGAGAGCTCATAGTAGCTCTCACTGCTAAGGGATTCCTAAATTTTATGCTATGGCTTCACTGATAAAACCATGTCAAAATATTATGGCTGTGAACAACCTTTTTACACCCTGGAAGCACTGTTTGTGTAGGAGCAACTCTTACATTTTGTCAGGCCCCTCATAGGTGGAATGGGACAGCTGGGACCATACCTAGTCCACGTGTAATCTGTAATTATTACCTTGAATCTTTAGTCCATCTGGCAGGTTTTATTTTTTATGCAGTAGATGGGTTTAATTATGAATGCACATGTACAAAAAGGCCAAAAAAAGGCTTACAAAGTCTTTGTTGACTGTGTTTTCTCTGAAGGTAATTGTTTGGACAGATTTTTTCCAAGGTATTTAAAATGTTATGATTATGGAAATATCCCTCAGTCTTGCCGTGTTTTAATTTTATAATGGGTTGTATAACCCTTCCATTCTCAAAACAGAAGTTGCTGCAATAAAGTAAAATCAGAAATGAAACTGCTACCCACAGCATTTGTCATTTCAGAAAGCATTCTCTGCTAGCAATGGAGCTGTAAGGGAAAAGAGAAGAAAACAAAGAGCTGAACACAGAAATATAACGTCTTAACATCCTCTTAGTTACTATTATGCACTGAGCATGTTTATTTTAACATTGCTGTTGTCCAGCATTAATTAGTGCATGATTTTAAAGCAAATTGGTAACGGACAATGAAGAGGACAGTCCCCACATTGTGACAAAGGCTTTGGTGCTGTGAGGATTCACCCAATAATAACCACTCCACTGCCAAGGGGTCTGGCAGGGCTGTGGGAGCTGGTGCAGGTTTGACATCTGATTCTTGCTTGGTGTGAGGAGTGTTTCTGCAGTTCTGCAGTGATGACAGCTGCAGAGGCAAATGTTGAAAGTAAGATCGAGTCACTGGGCTCTTTCACTCCCCTCTCACAGCCATGCAAATCATTTTCTGGCCTTGATTATTTTAACTCATTGATTCCTGACAAGGAAATAGCAGAGAGCATCCCCTTGGGCTATGCCTGTGGTTGTGTAACAGGGGGACACGCCATTTGAATACACACATAAGTCCAGCTTTGGGGTTTATGTCACACTTGACTCTGGGACCAGTTTCAAGCTCTGTCATAAAGCCAGACATCTCCTCCTGTAATTTTTTCAATAATGGGCCAGTGCTGGTGGCAGCAGGCAGTGAGCAGTAGTCCTGAATAACACAGATGGTGGTACATCTGACAGTGTGTTATTCTACAATAAAAAAATGGTTGTCATTTTTATGCTTGCTATTATGAAGCCACCTGTACTCAGTCTGCTCTTGGGCACTAGGAAGTCCTGGGAAATATGAGTATGTTGTGCTGAGTCTTGAAAATGTGTGCTCTGTGTAAGTGTACAGAGCTAGGTACATTGGCACATGTAAATTAGTGTGTGTAGACAGGCAGGTTCAGAGGCACATGATGAAAAAGCATAGAGGTTTTTCCCCATGGAAAGCACAATATTTTCAATTTTGCCATTTGTGGAAACATTTGATCATATTTATCGGTTATTAAGAGAGTTTTGTTTTAAAAACACTGTGTGCCTTTCCTAGAAAAAGAACTCTTTCACTGTGGTGTTGGGGGTAGGATAAACACTCATTTTGTTCCTTTCACTCTGTCTAGCCTCCGTTTCAGCCTCAAGGCATCAGGATTCTTATTTAATAATTATGGTTAAAAAAAGAAGGAATTGCTCAGTATCCCACAGGATGAGAGAGATGCAAAGCAGCTTGCAGCCATCAGCATGTTTGAATCCATTTTCCAGGCTAAGTACTTCCAGTAGACACAACTCACATTAGAAACAAAACTACTATGCTTGGTATAATGGTGTAAGACCACTGACAGTTGTCTCCCACCCTCACCCAGGTCTATCCTCTATGAGAGGTGAGAACAGCTGGTTGCTTTCTGTGAGAGTGTCTGTCAAGGAAGATTTTGACCCTGTGCACTTTAGGTAATTTTGCATCACGTTTATCTGTTAGAAAGGACTGGAGGTTAGAAAGGACTGGAGTCCAACAATGTATGTAATGTAATACTAATGGTCATGATTCCAAAGAAATGGTTGTTTTTTGGTCATAAAATAATAATAAGTAGGTACTATTTCCTAAATTAAGGGGGAAACACAAAAATGATGAACAATCCAGAAAGAAAAAACCAAACAAGCACAAAACAAGAATCAAGAATCCAGTCATTTGGCTCTGCTGCTTTTATAGATGTACAACATTTAAAAGGCAAATGCAAGTTAAGCCTGCCAATCCCTCTTCAAGAAAAAAACGTTTTCATATAATGGGAATTCTGACCCTCAAAACCAAAGCTTTTTCTGGAGGTCAACCTAAAATGTTTGCATTTTACCTAGGATCTGTAGGATAAGATCTCATCCATTGTGCCCTTGCTAAGAAGGCCATCTTTGTTCTCAGTCCAGAAAAGTTTTCTAGACTTCTTCATACAGAAAATCTCCACATGTGGGAGGTTAACATCTGCGTCCTCAATGGGAGGTTCTCTGCTGTCTTTTAAAGGTCTGGATGTGTACCTGCTGTTGCTATTTCTTGAATATTCCTCACTCTCTGCCCCACATCCCTGCAGGGGACGTTCCTCCTTTCTCCTCTGTGCCAGTACAATTGGAGGAGAAAGGAATTCTCAGAGCCTCACAGATGCCACATGCACACACAGGTGAGGAGCCAGTGCACACAACCCCAGCCTGCCTTTTGGCCAAACATATTCTCTGCTCCCATGGAGGTACCAGCAGCAAATAAAGCTGCTGCTTCTCCTGCTACAGCTGGGACACAGAAGAGTGATGATCTCAATGCAAACATTTTGATTTATTTTAGGTTTGGAGACACTGGTTCATCCTTTTTATATGAGTAAACAGTTTTCATATCCTAAGAAGGGTGACAAGACTGTAGAGCTTATTTTTTCAAACCTTCATCTGTTTTGCAGAAAAGAGCATCTCTGACCTAAGAGATATAATAAACTCCTGAAAATCAAATTAAGGTCATAAACATTTTAGTTTACAATAATTTCTGAAGATTATGAGGCTTCCATCTCGTGTCATGGTTTCATTTTTAACCATTTAGCTGCCTGAGTCTAAAATGACAGCTACAGGCTTCTCTTAATTCACACGTTTCTGAAAATTCAATAGCAAGAAATCGATAGAGAGAAACAAGTACATGAATTAAGATTCAGCATACAAGCCTTTACTTGTGTATTGAACTTGGGGAGGTGATAGTCACCTGAGGGATTAATAGTTCTGCAGGACAACATAACTGCTTCTTTCACCTTGCACTTCACAGGAATGGCATGTTCTCCTCTTTACCCCAGGCCCTAGCAGCCCCCAAAAGGAAATTCCTTTTACACCGTAAGAAATCTACCCTTAATATTTCAGTAAGTTGCAAAACTGTGTGAACTGCAGTTGCATAGGTGCAGACACGAAGAAACATGAAGGACTACCTTTCATCCTTAGAAATAATCATGAAAGATGAAGATCTCTGAGGTCAGGAGGTCACTGGAAAGTTACTAAAATGTGTAATGACAGGCAGGATAATCAGAGGGCTCAGCCTATTCACTGTAGGTTTTATAAAACTATTTTTACCAGTTTAGGCCATTGGCATGATTGTGTGAGGTCTTTGTTTGAAAGTCTTGTTAAAGGGATAGACACTGACAATAATTTGCAGTATTTTTTTAAATAGTGATTCTGTGTCTTGAGGAAGAGGTTTGAGTAGATATCAACAAGTGATTTGAAAGCTTCCATAAGACGTATTCAGACACTGTCAAAAGTAATAGGACTCCTTCTTTTAGTCTTTCAATTGTGAAACTTTGATTTGGTTCTGAAGTTCTTGGCTGGGGCATGGTTTGATGTATTTGAAGTCTGTCATAGTATATGTGAGCATGACCAGATCTCAATAGAAAACTAATGCTGGTTTGATGTAGAATCTAGATAACTGGACAGAATTAGAGTTTTCTGCTAAGTTTATTTAATGAATAAAGAAAATTCTCGTGCAGTATTTAAAAACTTGTCACAACAGCATTTAGTATTTCCTTTTTCTTGGACAGAAAATCACAGAATAGAGTTATTTTAAAATAAAAGTTCAAATTCTCATTTCCCTGAAGAGAAGATTATTTCCTTTTGTTGAAATTTTTTGACTTACATTTATACTGATACACATAGGGAGTACAATGAGGCATAGCTTTGTGGGTACAAATTCTACTGTTGTCAAAAGTGTAAGTGCAGCTTACCTGCAAAGAAGCATACATCTGTCTTTTGAACTGGCCTAAAATGGTCTGAGTCCCAGTATGTTAACTGTAGAGAGCAGAACAGGCTAGCCTTCCTCTAGTTTGCCTGGTCTGTGCAATTAATTCCACATTTTTTCTCTAACCATAATCTCAATTAAGATGGTTAGTTTAAAGGTAAAGGTTAAAGTTGAAGATTCCTGAAAAAGTTCCTAGTTCATCTCTATTTGTTATATAGTATTTGTCTTTTTAATATAAACCCACTAAAATTCGACTATTCAAAAGAGTGTTTCAGTGACCAATGTGTCTTCAGATATGGGCCAGTGTTTCTTTTCTCACACCAAATAGATTCAAACCTGTTGGGCTAACCCAGACAAAACTGAACACAGTTCGTAAATTCAAAAATTCTTAATGCTTCTTAGCTGTTAGGAAATACAAGTCTGAGGCGTGTGGAAAAGAGAAACTCCATAATATCCTTGACTGAAAAAAAAATACTAGAGCATGAGCTCATACCACACCAGGCTCCAGAGAATCCACACAGGAGATGTTCATTTAAGCAGTTCCACTCCCAGAGAAAAGCTTGCATTGGAGTTTACATCATCCTAGACGTGAAAGTCGATAAAACTTAATCCAAGGAAACCAAGCCTCATTAGTTCTACTTTTTTTTTTCCAGAACAGCAATCTGAGGTCAGATTTTCTGGCTACATTATTCTGTGAAAAGAGTAGTTAATAATGTATGAGATGGTAAAATAATAATTGAAGTAACATTAGTACCAAAATTATAATGAATTAAAAATGATACAATGGGTTTTTTTCTAGATGTGTTTTGGGATAGGTTTGATATAACCCTGTGTCACAAGGCCATATCTAGCTTATGTTTAAATTTAAAGCTTTAATCCTGTCTGTGTTTAGCTTTAAAACATCATGGGCTAAATCTCCAAATCTTCTTATCTTCAAAATTATGTCAGCAGCTATGACAAAATGACATCTGTTCAGAAGCTGTAACAAGAACTTGTGTTACTTGACACTCGGTTCAGTGCCGTGGCAGAGCAATGTCTGCCTCCCACATAAAAATATGCAGCAAGTCCTCTGCTGAATGGATGTGTTCAGCCAGCAGCCTACTGAGTAATGCTTAATAATTACTGTCTGCTGCTTCTGGTCCAGTGAAAAATGTCCGTGTTTTGTAGGTTTGCACTGGTCCAAGGAATGTGGGGCCTTTTTCCAGAGACAGGGTGGGGCAACGCTTGGTTTTTTCCATTTCCAGAACTCGGAGGCTGGAGAACTGCATGGCAAAGGCGCCTGCTATCTCTCCTTGCCATTCATTGTGTGCATTTAGTGTGTCAGAAACGCTCTGCTGCTGCAGTTAATGCTGAGCAGAGATTGATTGCAGGCTGTTGTTCCACAAGACATGGCCGAGGCAAATTAATAGCTCCTTGCTGCTGAAAGGGGGTGGGGGCCTCATTCCCACCTTTCCTATTCCCCCTGGTAGCCCCGGGCCTGGGTTCCTCTCCTTCACTTGTCTGGGAAATTAACCCCCTGGTTTCCTCACAACCCCCCAGCCACGTGTCTTCCTTCAGGGGGTGAGGCTTGGTGAGCAATCCCCACAAAGGCCTGCATGGATCCCTGGGGAAGGGGGGAAGCCAGGGCAGGATGGGCCCTTCCCCTCATGGGAGCAATCTGCTCTGGATGAGCTGAGCTGTCCCTGGAGCTGCATCCCGGCCGATAATGGCACGTCTGGCCAAGAGTGCCCAGAGTCAGGGATGCCTGTGCTCAGTGCAGAGTCTGCCTGCTGCTCTGCAGGAATGCAGCGCTCCAAGCAGCACAATGGCTCCAGGGGTTCAGCTCCAGCCATTTGTGTAGGTGCAGCTTCCCACTGCTGCTTTCTGCAGGCAAACACAGTGACAGTGACTGCTGGCAGCCAGAAGGAGGCTGGGATGGCACAGACGCCATCCCCCATAAACCAGGAGTGTCCTGGCGGCCTCTGAGGTGCCGCCTGTTGCTCCACAGATATTTCTGTTTCTCCATGGGCTCCAGCAGTGGTGTTCTTCTGGTCTCTCCAAGCCCTGAGGACAAGCAGTGCCTGTCTGTGGTGCCTGACAGAATGGCAGAGGCGTCACTGCTGGTCCTTCCCTGCCATGTTCACTGTGGAAAGGGATATTTGCTTTTTGCAAGAGCAGCTGTGAGACTGGAGCAGCAATCCATGGGCCTCTGGTGCTAATTCCTAGGTGTCAATGCTGTCCACGACCTTAGAAATACTCACTGTCTTTTTTGGGGAATTAATGAAAGCTTCCTCACCTCCAAATCACAGTGAGAGTTCTGTCTTGTACATGCAGAAGTCTCTAGTACTTCTCACATAAGTGCATTCTTATTTTATGATTTCTGTCAAACCAGATGTTATCAGCTTGCAACCTGTATTTTGCCAGTCCCAAACTGTAATCTAGCCCTGCTAAATATGGAGAAAAGTCTGGCTTTAGAGTGGTTTTCCAAGTTTTGTATTTAGATTTTCAGTAGCTTCTGTCAGAACATGTAATTTACTGAAAATTGCATAGTCATACCCACTATTTCAGGGATAGTGGGTAGCAAAAATAACTGTTGAATTGAGGTATTGTCTAGTAAGGCTGACTAAAAGAAGTGAGTCTAAGTTGTCTTGGACAGGGACATACTCTCACAATCAATATAAAAATGTCAACCACTACCTTCTATTTTTCTTCAAAAAAAAAAAAAAAGAGCTCCATTCATGATTCACTTTTTGCTGCAAAATATCTTTTGTATATTTGAAATGAACATAGAGCCTTGTAGCCTTCTTTTAATGGTTTTCATTTGTTTCAGTCCCAAATAGACTTCAGAATGTCGTGTCAACATCTTTATTTCCAGTGCCTTAGGATCATGTGACATGTCCTCTTCAAGAGAATTCATTTCATATTTAATGGTCTCATCCTTTGTTCTTCCTAGGTCATTCCTGACACTCAAGGTGTCAGGAAAAAAATCCGTTTCAGTTATATGATTTTGGTTATTTAGCAATATATATTAAAAGCAAGTTTTTATATATGTATTTTATACTTTATTTTACTAATCTCCCCATGTTTTAGTAATCATGGAGGGTACTGAGTCTCTTGATCCTTGTCTTTATTTTCTGTTTTGTGAAGCTTCAAGGAAAAGGACAACTTGCCCATTGATTTAGCACTTAGTTCTTCACATCCCTTCAATAATTTGTTGACATGCTTTCAGTGCCTTTCTGATGATTTCTCCAGTGGCTTTATTGCACCTTGCAAATTCTAGTGGGCCAAGGACTGGCATGTTCTTAGCCCATAAAAGCCTGTTTTCTCCTTTGAGATTATTCTGAGTTTTATCTCTTCTTATTCCTTTTCAGGAATGTCATGCATAATCTGCTTTAATGGTCATGAACTCTGCCCTTGGTACATTTAACAAATTCCTGCTGTGTTGAAAAAATTTATGCAGCTCTTTCTTTTCACCAAGAGATATTGCCTCGGCATGTTCCTTTTGCAGCAGCATGTGCAATCTTTTACACACTCCACTTTTGCACAGCATATGAGAGTCTTTTCATCAGATGCCTCATCTTGTAGCATTTTAGATGAATTATTTGATTTCTGAGCTAGTTCTATCAGCTGTTCCTGGTTGATTCACTCAGAAAGACTTCCTGCTTTGTCAAGTTGGGCCTTTTCTTTGGGTGAAGTTGTGGTTCCAGAGTCACTATGATTTCTCACTTTATTTTTTTCCCCAGGTCTGAAATCGTTTTTCAGATATTCAGACATTCAAGTTCTTTTAATCAGAGAAACTATATGATGGGGAAAAACAACTCAAAACACAACTTATTTTGCCTTATAATGAGTAAGTCTTTATTTTGGAATTTTTTTTTAATAAGTGATTTTCATGCTTAGTCCCTCTTGCCTGTATTAACTAGAAAACTTTTAAGGACATTCAAGTATGTCAGAAAAGTCATAGCTGCTACCAGAAATAATATCAGTCATTCCTCAGTGCAGCTTGAACAGAATTCTGCTAACAGCAAGGCTGTGCAGACTTTTATGGGTTGAGGAGCTTTTAAAAGGTAAAGAATAAGACACTGTGGGGATAAAACATAGCAGATTTTTAGAAAATGTATTTTAGTAGCCAGTTGCTCAGGAATCTATGGAGTGGACACTGTCAATCATTACAGAGCTGAGAGCAGCTGCTGAAAGCCTTTTCCAGGAAAGTGTCACCACTGAGAGTGAGTCTTTCCTGCCCTGCAACAAAGTGTGAGTCACCCAATCTTCCAAAGTATTATGGCATCATTTTGCAAACTTTATAATTACCCTGCATTGTAAAGGTAAAAAAGTGCATTGAATTGATTTCTGTATGTAAGTACAAAGCTCAATATTATGCTTTACATATGCCTGAATGTTTTCTTTGTACTTAACATACACTCACTCTTGCTACCAATGACTTCCAAAATAGATGTCCATATTTTCCAAATACTGGGATAATCTAAGTATTAATATGCAACTAATCAAAATATACCAGGCTGTTTTAATAATTGAGATTTAGTGTCCTGTAATTACAGCAATGTTTCCTACTTATTTTGTATCTTCTAGTATGTACATCATATATTTTGTTTTTCCTTCTGGATGTGAACTGCAGCACACTGATTCATGAGAAACAGAATCTCAGGAGGAAAAGCTCTGCCTAAATTAGAGGTATAAAGGGAGGATTTCACACAAATAGTTGTTTTTATTGAGGGCATTCTGTTTCCTTGAATAGCCTATTAATTCTGAAGGCCATTTGGGTTAGGATTCTTAATCTGAATTATGTTGTTATTCATGGCCTCATTTTGTGTCTTTTCATCATCTTCTTTGTCTGATGGCTATTTTAAAGAGGGTTTTTAAGAACGGGATGGATGGCAACAAAAGAATGTGTTTACTTTATCCATCATTGTGGCCTGATTCCACTATACTTACCCCCACTGAGGCATGCATTAGATTTCAAGTGTCCCATTCTTCCCAGTGAAACTAATTGCAGAGCAAAATAGGCTAAATGTGAATGAGGATCCAAAGAGTCCAGTTTGTAGTAATTACTGGAGCAAATAAATACATTTTGTTTTGGTGACTTCTCCTCTAGCTCCTAATGGCTGGGTGTGAGTCCTGTGTGGAGTCACTGGGCTCTTGAATAAGAAGGGCTGTAGGCCAGAAAAGCAGAAAAGATGTGATTTGGGGAAAAAAAAAAAAAAAAAAACCAAAAAAAAAAAAAAAAAAACCCAAAAAAAAAAAACCACCAAAACAACTGACTGGAGTTGAAATTCCTTCATGTGGTAAATACAACCGAATGTGTTGTGTCTGTTCAGTAACAGGAAACGTTTTTAGAGTGAAAATATTTGAAATAGTATTTATTTTGCTTTTCATGAAGGTGTATATATATGGAAAACTGGGTAAGTTGGAAGTTTCCCCTCTAGAAATTCTTGAGGAGCTTAGTTTTCTGCTCTGTAAGTTTTTGGTCAGAGACAGATAACATCTGTAGTAGACTAACACTGATAATACAGTTCTCAGGGGAGGTGAACTTTCTATCACACCTTTCAGATTCAAAATAGAAACAGAAAACTTCAAATATAACCTGAGTTTAACTAGATGATTCTCAGTTAGACCAGGAGATAAATAATCAGGTCTATTAGAAGTACAGGGTGGGTATCTCACTACTGGGGAGGGATGATAAGGCAGAGGAACAGAAAAAGATTGTTCATACCCTCCAGAACTTAAAGAGATTTGTACAAGTGCAAGTAAGCATGAGGCTGGAAAAAAATTTAAACTTACAACTGTATGAGCTATGAAAATTTCAGTAGATTTACAAAAACTTTAGTTTCCAAGTTCATGTCTGGAAATGTATTACACATTTCTCTTGAGATCATGGCTGGGAGTTCACTGAGAGAGTGGTTGCTCTGTGGAAAATACTCTCATTTGAGTCACTCGGGCTCTCTGTAGTACTTTAATAATCTCCCAGGAGTTCATTTTAGTGTGTTACTGTCTTGGTGAAGACTTCTGGTGCACTGGGAAATGCAGTTGTCAGACCTTGGGCTCCTGATGTCTCTGTTTGGGGGATATTTATTATGATTATTTTAAAGGTGTGTCAGCAAGTTTGCCAAAATTTATGGTCTGGAATTATTCAGCACATGTCAGATTGTGACACCCTCCTCCTATACATAAACATGGTCAGACCCATGAAGAGCCTGCCATGAAGAGTTTAAATGCTGAGGCAGGCAAATACTGCACTAGCATAACTCAGTTTCCTTCTCCTCTCCTGAGTAAAATACAGCCTGTGCAGTGTAAAACCAGGCACAGAAACGAAGGCTGGCTCTGAGCAAGGCAGCAGGTGGGTGTGGAATGCTTTCTGTGCCGTGCAGATGAAACCCAGCCCCTCAGTAATGCAGTAATTACTCGAGGGTGGCACTGCACGACGTGGCCTTGCTGCATCCAGAACCAGAGGCTGTCTTTAGCCCCAGGGTGTCCCTGAGCAGCCTCCCTGTGCCTGATTTACCTTGTTGCACTCACTCCTGCTTGCACAGCTCCTCTTTGTCTGGACAGGACCGACGGCCACTTTTCAATTAAATGCTTGAGCAAGGAGCTCTTCTAAGGGGAAGTAATCAGCACGAGAGAAAGTCGCAGCCACATCTGATGTAAAATGGATTGTCTCCATCTGGTTTGGACTCTCCCTTGGTATTTGGTGTCTGACTTCTATTATCTGTGTCTGATTTAGGGGATAAACACCCTAGGGCCGTGTTTGCACAGTACCACATGCCGTGACAGCACTCAATAAATTACAGTAGAAGCTGGTCACACAGGACTGTTCCCAGCCTCCCATCCCTGAATCCCACCATCCACAGACCTCAAGCAGTGCAGGAGAACAGTGTTTTCTGAGTGGCACTGTTCTACACTTGAACAGATTTCTCCTAGAATGAGTGTTTTTCTGCTAAAGTGCATTAAAACATATTCCTTTATAATTTAACGAGGGTTTGTTTTGCTAGTTATTCATGCCTTAATAATTCGAATCTTTTCCAGACATTAAGACACCTAGGATTGTTGTAGGCAGTCAGACAATTAAAAAAAAAACCAAAAAAAAAAAAAAAAAACCCAAAAAAAAAAAAAAAAACCAAAAAACAAAAAAAACCCTTAAGCAAATCCCTCATCCTACCTCAAACCCAAATGACTTCAAAATTGCTTTTTTCGCCCCTCTTGGTGTCTTTTTTTCTCCCTCCACTACCATCCCCCTTTTCTTTCATTACATGCCCTTTTCTGTGCTAATTCCCCCACAAACCCAAACTTCTCATGCAGATTTTCTTCTTGAGTGACACAGAAGTATAGCCACAAATATCCATAATCATCCTCTTCAATATTTGAAAATGCTTAGCCATGACTATAAAACAAAAGGAACCCTTAATTGGCTAGGTTATGCTCCTAATTTTAGCTTATTCAAGCTCTCTTGTAGAAGCCTGATTTTTACACTTTCTGCATTTTTATTATTCTTCCTCGGGCATTAATGAAATACAAAATACTGTTGGTTTGAAAGGCAGTGTTTACATTTAAAGGACAGAATGCACAGGGTCAATGAAGACTCTGTCCCATACAGTTATTTTAACCTTTTTTTCCCTACTGGCCCCTTGGGTTTTCTGGCATCCTGTGTTGTTTTCTTCCATTTCCCTAACAAGCATGAAATAAATACAGCAAGAAAAGCTGATTTTTCTCACCGCCCTTCCCCCTTCTAAAGAGCAAACAACAAAACCAGTCTTTCTGTATGGATATATTAAATGCTTGCAAATTGTTAGGCATAATGTCTAATAGGTATACTTTCTGTCTTAAATGTATAGATTCCTTTAAATCACAAGTTAAACTCTCAGTATTAGTGAAATACTCATTCTCTGGCTTTCAGAGACACTAGGATTGAATGCCTTTCTCCTTAGTCTGCAGTTCCCATTAATGTTAACAGGCATATTTCTTTTTGCTTCCATTGGAGTCGACTTGATACACATGTGGGATCCTTTGATAACCTCTTAAAAAGACACCCTTCTGCTTTACATGCACTTTAGAGCTTTAATGAGCTCCCGGTGCTTCTTTGTGTCTCTGTGGCCAAAAATGTTATCTAATACTTCTTGTAAATAATACAAGATAGCTTTTTACTCTGTAAGTGACCTCTGTAGCATGTGCTAACTGTCTATTTGAATATATTTGCCCACAGGGTGTTTTGCTGGAGTCAGGGGAAACCATTAGGAAAGCAAAGCAGCACTGCCATTCCCTTGCTTTTACATAGCCCTAAAACAACTGTTTCTATTCAACTACTGGGCCAGACAAAACCTGGGAGAAGGAAAGGTGAAAGAAGGAGGAGCCAGTCCCCTTATCTTTGCTTTCCAGTTCATCGATGCAAAGCCATGTAGGAGCAAATAATTTCTCCTGGGGAGCCTGTGAGCAATTCCTATTGCAATGGAGATCTTTTTATGTCGGCTTCAAAGGCCACTGTAAACACCAAATGTTGAATTGTAATGTCTCTGCGTGTGTATTTGGTCCTACTTCTATTTATAGATACAGCATTTAAACCTTTGAGCCCTTAGCTCACATCATATACTAACAGGTTTGGGGTAAATTCTCCATTAAAAGCATGAAACCAGAGCTTTGAATTCCTTTTTCTTGCTATGTTTTAGATGCATAGGAAGTGTTAGACAACTGTTGAAATACAGCCTTATGTGCAGAGCTTTGTGATGTGAAGGTATTCAAAGGAGCGGGCTGCAAGGCTTTAAAGTCCCGGTGTGCACGTGCACATCACGCTCCAGAATGGCCTTCCCTGTGAACATTAGGAGTTGTGCCATCTGTGGATCACTTGAGCAGGATGGTTTTAGCAGCAGACCATGGGGTGGGCTCATCTGCTCCCCCTCTGTCTCTGGCCCCCACCCCTGTGTCCCCCAGGAGCACTTGGAGAGCAGCCCTGTACCCTGATGGCTTTGGCCATCAGTCAGCCTCTCTGCATGGCAACAAAAAACACAAGAGAGACAAAGCCAAGGGGTAACAACCTCCCTCCCCTCCTTGAAGGCCTGCAAGCATGTCCTATGGTGGGATCCAGGTAGGAGAGGGCATTCATCCTCCCTCCACACTCCTGACTCTCCTCTCACTCCCAGGACCCTCCTTTGGCCGGGGGCAGTGGTAGTCAAGCTGCAGGATCTGCTGAATAGCTGTGGATGCTCTGCTCTGTACCGTGGCACTGGTACCTGTTTCACATCTGCCAGCACTGGAACAGATTGCTTGGTAAGTTAAATAAACCAGGAGGGTGGTGGGCATAACTCAGATCCAGGTTCTGATGGAGACTAGAAAGGGTGATGCCTGCCACACATCCCTTTGTGTGAATCTCATGGAAAGAGCTCTAAATACACACACGTGCCTTTGGATTCTCAAAGCTCTCAGGCTTTGCTTGATGCCAGAAGGAAGTGTGAAAATCTAAAGTAACAGATCATCTTCATGTGTAACATCAGAAAGCAGAGGAGCGAGCTCTGCTCCAGTCCTCCAAATATAGATTCTGTTCTGTTCCTTCTCACTACAGCTGGCCAGATAATTTGCATCTATCTTTTTTTCCACTTTCTGTGTTTCTGGAAGTGTCCTTGAAAGACTTGAACCAACTGAATGCTGAGGTTATAAACTCTCAGCCTCACTCAGATCTTGCTTTGTCTCTCTAACCTGTACAAAGCTACTGTGATGATCATTGCACTCAGGAAAAAAAAGGTTATTAAAAATGTGCTCACCATATCTGATACATACAGCAATCTCAGTTAGAACTATGTTTTAATAGTTGTCAAATTTTGATGTTTTGAGGGTTTTTTTGATAGATATTGGCATACTTAGGCACTACATTATGATGAATATTAATTTTGGTTACATTGCACTTCCCCATCAATGACAAGAAGAGATTAACTAAAACAATATTTTATTTCCCACTTTAATGGTGAGTACATAGCATTAATTATATTAATAATCCAACTAGAAACTCTTGTACAAAGCTATTTCAAGCCATTAGTTGCCCTGTTGTAATTGATGGATTACTGCATTACCATTTAATTTAGTATTGTTTTCAAGGCATTACATTTAGTTTCATTCAAGTTAATTGTATGGCCAAATAAGGAAAGAACTTGCTTTGTGAGCATGAGTGATGCAAGCATGGATTCTTCCTGATTTCAGAGGTATAATGGGATGTGATCCATAGAGCAATTCTGTACAAGGCCCTCCAGTTAACATTACCTTGCAATTTATGGAAACAAGAAATGAGGGAATGGACCAGAAGATTGCATGGCATTTGGATTCAACATTGTGATAGTCTTCTCTGCAAATGGAAATTAACATCAATTATTCAAATCTAGTTATGCTTTCAACCCTCTTAATTGCAAAGTGTTTTCCATTCAGTGATCAAGACCAATTCCCTAAACGTAATAGCAATTATAACTGTTGCTATTCATAGGAATCCAGAGAAATCCTCTGAAGAGCATCCAGAGGAAAATTTACTCACTTTGGCCCACTTTTCAGCTCTGATATGCTGTTTTTTACACAGAGGGGTTGTTAAGAAGGATCAACTGTTTATTTTTTTGCATAGAACACATCCCAGGGCTGTCAAGAAGCATGGACTATAATCTTATTTACTGACCCAACATAAAAACAGGGAAAACATAATGGGTGGGATTCTCCTGCCAGAATACAACCCCAATAAAATACAACAAAACTAGACATAAGTATGTAGACCATTTTAGATAGAAGCCCTTATATTGTTGAGACACCTTCACAAGGGCAGAGAATGTGGCATAGGACTGGGGAGGATCCATGGCAGCTGAAGGCAAAGCTGGAGCTACTACTCAAGGGTGTCTAAGATAGCAGAGTGAGTGCCAGGGTGTCATGGGTTAGCACTGGCCAGATGTTAGTGCACCCATGAATATATGTTTTTTCTCTAACAACTCCTGTGGGATGTGATCAGGAACAGAGCAGAGCAGGCTTAAATCTTGAAAACAAAAAAACCCACCAAAACTTTATTAATTACATAAGAACAGGGACAGAAATACTCTTAAACACACACAGAGACAGAAATAAAAACTTCTTAGAACATTTCTTCTCCCAGTTTCTACCTCCCCACCCATCACTCTTCAAAGACCAACTCTTGGGTTTTAGATTAAACAATCACCACTCAAAAACAAACTAATCTTCAATTCAGCAAGGGAGAGAGGAGTCTCTCTCGCACCACAGACTGTTCCTCAGAAAACACGGGTCCACCCCTTATGTGTTTCTATGTCACCCGTGGCACCGCCCGGAGAAGTCTGCCAGGGTGACTCTCTCTTTTTCCTATGTCCAGCGCTCTCACCGCTGTCTCATAGGCCAAAACTACATACAGGGCTTTTTAAGGATGCTGCATGCCGAGCTCTCCCCTTTTTACCCAGGGGCCGGGGTTCCAGGAGCAGGTCTGCCCTGAGGGCAGAGGGCACCACCTCACCCTCCCCCTCTTTTCTCTGCTCGCTCCACTCTTCAAGTGCCAGTCACTGTAGCAAAAGCAAGGGCAGCTGCATCCACCCAAAAATGCAGTTTATGTTCAAAAGAGGCTCAAGTTCAGTCCATGGCTGACATTATGCAAGAGAAGTCCGGCTCAGAAGGCTACTCCTCTCATTCTTCCATCGGGTTCCTTCCAATCATGCTTTATCATCTCGGTCCCAGGCCGCTGCCCTCTCTCTGAAAACCACCAGTCATGAGAATCAATGTCTAAGAAAAGTTTCTTTCTGCCAAGCAAGGGTTAACAGTTTCTTCTCAGCAGGGTGCAGGCTCAGGCACTCCCAGGCTCCGCAAACCCCCAGGTGGCTGAGCACCTTCTCCCGGAGTTTGGGGGGGGAGGAGGGGGGTGAGCACACACAGAAGGCACTTCCACAGTTTTCCACCCCTCCATCCTGGACGGGGCAGCTCAGTTCCAGTCCTGTCCCCTCTCTTCTCCCCCCCCCCCCGGGGGGGCTCCGGCTTACCTGAGCCGACCACGTGTTTCCCCTCCCCCACCCAGCCTCGTGGCCGGGCAGGGGAAGGAAGCCTCACACGTCTCTCTGCTGAAACCGGGATCTGAAAAGAGGCCGAGCCCCCCAGACTCTTGCTTTTAACTCTTTGTGTCCTCAGAGGCGTGTCCAAACCTCCAAGTGACCAATCCAGGTGCCAGCAGAAAAGCTGATCACTGATTGGACTGCCCACATCCCCCTGGAAAAATTCACCTCCCCCCCCAACCACGACACTGGGTTACCCAGATTTTGACTGGCAACAGGGACAGCTCTTCTGGGCTATGAAAGGCTAGGTGGAAATTGTATTATTCCTGGAGCTGAAAAGTACTCCATGCAATGACTTGTATACAGGCATGATGAAGCTTCTTTCTCAGTGCAATTCCCATTTTTTAGCTGTTAGTGCAAGTAAGCAACAATGCATAGTGTGTGTCTCAAATCGTGGTCAGATCTTTACTGGATGGACCATAAATAACAAGGCTGAATATAAAACCCCAGCCTTCTGGTTAACCACAGTAAGAACTTGGTCCAAATGGGTCATGTCACCTTCCCAGGCACCTTCCCAGATTATTTTTCTGTAGCATGAGATTAGAAAGACCAGGCAGCAGCTGGTGATATGTTTGGCACTGAGAAGGTGTCTTGTCTGATACTCAGGGACAATTCTAGGTCTCTTACTCCTTTGTCTTTAGCAGACAGTTGCACGAGACATCAGAAATCCATGTCATGTCTACTGACAGGGAAGAAAATGGTAATTCTTTTAAACCAAAAGTAGCAATGTTCTCTGTAATATATTCAGAATTCTTTAGGATTCAAATCTTGGTTTCATTCCCCTAGCTTATGGTTATTTCCTACAACTATCTAATCTAGAGCTCTCATTCTCTAGGTTTTACCACTTGTTCTTTTGAGAAACAGATTATTTTCTTGCTGCCTTTTCCATTTCCTGATGCGAGTTTTTGGATTCTTCTGACAACAAAAACAAACAAACCCATTCACTCATGACTAATTAGATTTCAGCCAGTACTTGTTGGCCTGCATTTGGGCAGTGACTCCTGCTTCATCTCTCTCTGGCAGAGAAAATTGGTTTTTATATTTGTTCTGAACAAAGGTCTACTGCTTTTTCAACCACCTTCAACTAAATTGTACGTTCCTAGTAGAGCAGTGCAGCAGGATGAATAGCCAGTGCCAGAGATGGGCTTCAGTTAGAAAAGGTGGGATCCTTTGTAGTGTGTCTTGGATAGAAGATTTTATTGGCTATGCTTTACCCTTCTAAAGCAGAAAGACTCTTCTTAAATGTGTCAGAGGTTGGAACAAGGATCTGTCTTACCTCCAAAAGCAAACTGTAGACACTGGCGAAGCTGCTGTGATGGGTGTCACTTTTTCCTTGTGTTCAAAGATGGTCCTTCACTTCCAGCAGATTAGCCCAAGGCCTGGGAAACCTCTCCTGCAAAGTAAGCTTCATGTGGAGGGATCAGTGAGGATATCACTTGTGCCCAGAGGATTTATGTTCTGTTTCTTTACACAGGCATGATTTTCAAGCTTTGAAAGAACTGGAAATGCCTCTTGCCAGAAGGAAGCCTGAATACCTTGCTAACAGTTGTACAGAATCCATTCCTTTCATGAAAGACCGCTGTCCATGTGTGCTGAAAGCTTTGGTTTTATTAAGATGGGCTATTCTGTTTGTTATAATTTGAGCCTAGAGGTGATGATAAAGATGGAGAGATTATAGTTTATCTCTTCTTATAATGTGCCACAGAGTGTAAATGTATTTCTGGTGGAGCATGTTACTGGTATCTGTTCCATGAGAAATGAGATACAACTGCACTAATCACTGTTGTCCCAAAACCCATTCAGTACAGCATGATCTGCTCATTTTAATAGATTCCTCTTTTACGTGTTATTACTTTAGAATTAATGTCTTATTCAAGGAAAAAAATAAGGGGAAAAACCTGAAACACAAAGAAATTACTCTAGTGGCAGTAACACTTAGAAACATTTGCCGTGGGCATTGATTGGAGTAGTTGTCATATATTTATGTCATGATATAATGGCACACTGTAGGCTATTCTTATATGCATTCTCACTTTGAGCTCATTTGTCACTTGTCTCTGTAAATTCAACATCTTCCTCATCTGAGGGAGTTTATATGTCTCCTTGCAGTTGACTGTAAACAAATTGCAAGTGCTGCTTGGCAGCTGACAGATAGATCCAGCTGGTTAGGTAGGGCTGCTGCAGTCTCAGTGCAAGATGAAAAATTTACACATTTGAGAAATTCCAGGCTGCTGCTTTCTAGTGTAAAATTTTGGATATGACAGCAGATGTCAGGTGTAAAAAGGAGAAGAATGAGATTCTGTGGGGGACTGAAGTAGCTCGTTTCATTCTTATCAAGAAGAAGTGTAGACACTTAGCTGCCTTGATGCTGTAATTGGTTGCTTTGTGCTCACCGTGTGAAGTGAGCCCGTATGTGGGGTCTGTGCTGCTCCTCTTTGCTAAAGCACAGGCTGATTTCTGATTTCCAGCATGTCACAGCCCCTGGGCCTTTACAAGCCAAGGTTTCATCAGGAATGGCTGGACTGGGGTGCTCAGACCCCTCCCAGCTTCAGCGAGTCTGCAAACCCATTCTGCATAGAGCTCACTGCAGCCCCGAGGCCTCAGCCTATCTCTGCCCTGGATGATGGAAAACTTTAATAACACGTACAAAATTAATTTGGACCTTCTCCTAACACAAGTCTTTGAAGTCAGTGGGAAGCACTGAGGGGTTTTGGCATGGCAGTCTTTATTTCTGTGTATTCAGCTACTACACTGGCTGACTTCAGTGGGTGTGAGTCACGGTTGTTTCCACAAGCACCTCTGTTAATATGCAAAAGCCATATGTATTTGTTTCTTCTCGTTGAGCAGCCTCTCACCTCTCAGTTGTGGTGAAAGGTGCTATACAAAAAGAATAAATTGGTAGTGCAGCTCTTTGTGCCTTGCTAAGATAAGTCACCAGCCATATGGCTGAGTGCTGGGCACAGAGAAAGCAGCTGAGAGCCGGGAGGTTTGCTGAGTTTGTTTGGTTGATTCGTTTTTATTAGGCAATTCTCTTAATTATTTTTTTTTTTTTCTTGTGGCCACTTAGAGATGGGACCTTGTGGTTCTGTATGTGATTGTGTTAGCCTTTATTCAGGAGAAACCATATGGTGGTCTCTAAGAGCACAGGAAGGGCTCCTGGGGCTGTCAGGGGCAGACACAGCCTGCCTTGTGCTATCTAATGACATTCACAGGTTTGCTGAATTCCCTTTCCAGTCAGACTCCTTGTGCTGCTTATTACTTCCACTAGAAATTTGCTTTAAAACTTCACTCTTCTGGAATTCTCCTGATTTTCAGAGCAAGCTTATTCCTGACCGCGCTTTCCTCCTCTTTGTTCGTGTGCCAAAGGCCTCGCTGTCTTTTAGTGTAAATAGCTTTTCTTTTAGATGTTTATCCTTCTCTTCCCCTAGCACACGCACACCCACACACACATTTGTAATATCTACATATTCTACTTACATGAACAGTAATTGTGTTCTCTAAACAGAACAAAGGGAGACCTTTTAATCTTCCTATAAACCTAGAAATCCTTCTTTCTGTTCCAGTATGAAGCTGTCTTCTGTGAATGTACATGACTGGAACTATGCAAAGTATCACTACAGCATTCTACATAAATTGCTGTCAAAACCTTATACAATAGGCTTAATATTGCCTCTCCCTATGGAAAGATTTGGTTTGCATTGTTATTCAATCATGTTAGCCTTTTAAAAATAAGAAATGCACCTATGGTTCATGGTCATTCTACTTACACATTTAATCAATTCATCTAGTTTATGTAACTAATATACCCATATTTTCTCCTCAGTCATTTAGAAACACTGATTGTGCACAGTAAGTTATAAAACAATGTAGATGAACAATAGAAAAATATGTAATCCAGCACACAATATATAGAGTTGGAGACTGGCACCTGGCCCCAGCAATTTTTTTCCCCAAAGACAAAGCATGTAGAAAATGTCTCTTCCAGCTGCTTTTTGAAAATGCAAATTGTAATTCAGGTTAACAGATTGACCATTTTGAATATTATTGTATAGTTGACAGGAACCAACCTAATTCTTAGTGCATTAGTTGGGAAAAGAGTTAATAACTGCGTTGTATATAATTTTAAAATATTGTGCAGGTCAAAACAAAGGGCATTTTCATCGGCAATCGCTCTATGTCAGCATTTCAGTGCAAATATTCAAGAATACTTGTGCTACAGATGAAAAAGTATTAGAGATCTACTTATAAATGATGTGATTGTTGCAGAATCCATCCATTCTTGCTAATATCATCTGTTCAATTCAACAATGTGTGTAATTGTCATTTTTGTAAGAATTACTTGCATATTGGAATTTATTTTCCATCTTAACCTTTACTGAATGTTATTCATAAACTCGAAGGTATATAGTGCAATAGTCACACCAATCTCTGCATTAATTTTACCCCCTTTGCTTATATCAAATCTGTTAAAATGGAGTTTCATTATGATTTTGAATTACCATACATATGCTTTAAACAGATTCTTTATAACCTTCCCATTTGCATATCATTCAGCAATGCATTCTTAGCATGAAAAAACCCACATGGGCAAAAGAAATCCCTGTATTATCCTCAATCTCTTTTTTGCATTCTCTTCTTGTGAGTTTAAAACCTCTGCAAATCAGCGTTGTTTAAGGTGCTGACCATTTCTCTGGGTGAGAAAGTGCATATCTGTGTGCTTATATCCAGATAAATAAGGACAGCTACCCAAAGGTACAGACTGGCTATGGATAAATTATTTATTATGAGGTACGGATGATCTTATAGTTCATGAGTGACAGAGCAAAACAGAATGACTAGTTGGTATGAAAGCTCATCAATAACTTGAAGTAATAAATAATGTATTTGTCTTCTGCCAATTGAATATATTTTTTATGCTCTATTAGTAGTTTTCCATATGCTTAATAATTATTTTGGAATGAGATAGGGAATTACATCACCCAGATTAAAGGAAGTATTTCTATAAAATCTCATTTTATTCTGTGGCACACTTTTGTTTTTGTTTAAATTATACAGACGCATACTAGGGCTATGCAACTAGTCTCAGTGAATAATTTATTTGAATTTAACCTCCTTTTCTGCTGCTGGAATATTCAAACAATAGGCCACAACTTATTCGGATTCATATGTTATTAAAATTTTATTTGACAGATGTCTTTTTGAGTTTTTATTTTATGTCTTGACAGTGACTATTTGAAAATGCAGCTATGTACTGTAATTCTGCTGAAATAAATGGTATGCTTTTTATCTGATCCTTGATTAGCTGCAATTGGCCTCACGAATCCCAGGCTGCTTTGTGCCCTGCCTGCGTGAGAGTACAAGCAATTCTTCTGTGAGCATTTTATGTACAGGCACAAAAGTCTCTTTCTGCCATTTAAGTGTATAACTTTGAAGCTGCTTCCAAAGAACATATTGATTAACTGTGAAAAGCTACTGCAGATACAGAATGAAATAAATTTCTCTAAAATATCAAACATACTTTCCTTTCAGGTTTTTAACTTAGTTCATCACAGAGGGTTCATGTTTTGCATAATTTTCCCTACTCTGTGTGTTGTGATCTGCCTTTTCCTCATGTCCACATGCCCTATCCTGAGATGATGATCTTCCAGTCCAGGCTGCTTTCCCTGTGGAGTGAAGGTGAAACTAAAAGTCTCAGGTGAACCACAAAAATCAATTAGCTGCTGCAGTACTTCTTGAAGTACTGTTCTTGTTCTTCATGTGCTTTCTATAAAGACAGATCATTAAATTAACATATACAAATTATATAGTCCATGAATCCCTACTGGACAGAAAGGTACTGATGCCTTCCACCTAATTCGACACTTAATTGAGAATTTTAAGTGACTTCCAAGAGGTAAGCCTCACTCTCAAATGTTTGTTTCATGATAACCACCAGTTTTGGATTCCTTTTCTATCAGTACAGAGAGAGGTGAGAACCACACAGGGACAATTTGGATCACAAATACTCTGGGCTACTCTTTACATCTCCTTGCTTGCTCTCATTGCCTGTTGCAGGTGAAGATCAGGAGGCCAAATCCAGGATTCCTCTAACTGAAATGCAGAGGACCCAGTAGATCAGGCATTTCTAGACAATGCTCTTTTTTATCCCAAAGCAGCACCGCTCAAGGGAAAATTTCTGCCAATACCTGAATTTAGGTTAAATGAATAAATGCAGTCAGGTAATCTATATTACAGATTTTTTTTTTTTTTCTTTTTAATGCAGAGTATGTGAGTTTGGATAGTAACAACAAGGACCCAATTCTGCCTGGAGAAGCAAAAGTAATGTTGCCTCACTGGGTCAGCTTTGCTACTTACCTCATTCCTGCTTATGAGAATTTTAATTGCGCTTGCTGGTAAGATAAATTTCTGGTCTGAAGTCCAGGCCAAGTTTCTGATTTGTTTTTAACTCAAAATCTCCTAAAATGACCCCATGCTGACTCCCTGATCCAGAGTGTATTCTCTTGGTATTTGACAGTTCCCAGGCTCTCTTGATATGCCCCTGATGCAAGGGGGCATTTGTTCACAATTAACACAAAGTAATAAAAATGATCTCATAAAATTAATTTGGAGGTATGCCCCATTTACACAGACTCCCACAAATGGTTTGAGAAGACATATTTTTGGGATTGTTGGTAACAAGCAGCTTAGTAATGTCATTTTATTTTGTGACAGAAGGCATTTGTGGAATCTCAGAGGCAGACTCCCAGCTAGCATAATTTGCCATCTCTCCCTTGAATTGCCACTGTTTTATTGCAGCTCAAGAATCCGGCCCATGACTCCTGTTCCACTCTGACTTTTGTGATTCCTGTGTGCCCCATATAACCCTATTTTATTAAGCCATACTGAGAAGGAGGGGTAGCTTTCCTTTGTGCCACTCCAGAAATACAAAACAACTTAATTGGCCAGAGCAGGCAGGTTTACAGCTGCTTTATGTTGACAAAAAGGCACAAAGGAGCCAGACAGTACGGCTGAAACAAGGTCTGTAGCTCATAGTGGCAAGATGTATAAAGCAGTGTATGAATTGTAAATACATCTAGATTTGGCAATAAGTCTTCTCATGGCCCTTTCCTAGAGCTAGATTCTCATATTTACTGGAATTTTTTAAAAAGCATTTCTCTGGGGAAAATTGGTCTGAATTGACGCAGAGCTCTGCTCTCTGCTGTGTGATGCTGACTGATCCCACTCCAGCCCTGAAGGAGCTGGGAAGTCAGAGAGTCTGTAATAAAACCCTGGTCAGTGTATTTTAAAGTTGTTTAATTTGATGGTCAGTCCCTGCAGCAGCTTGAGGCAGCTGAAAGATGCTGTTCTGAAGAGTTTAAACAACTTACAGACACTAAGAACTCCTACCAGAAGCCCTGCCATCTTTAAGGACCTTTTTCTTGGAGGAAGCCCTTTTAATTAGGCTTTGCTCCAGTTCACAGACAATACATTTCAGAATACTGAAAAATAATATTCTGACAATCAGAAGTGCGTATATCACTTCAATATTTTCATTATTCATAGAACTGCTGAAACCCAAACAATTAATAATAATAGTAATAGTAATAATAATAATAATAATAATGTGCAGAAAATAAACTGGTAGAATAATGGGAAGAACTTTCTGAGCACTCATAATTTATTTTTCATGACACTGTTTATTGATATTCCCTCCCTCCATCCCCCTCACCTAACCCTCAAAGGAAAAAGGGCTGAAGGAGGAAGAATGAGAAGGAGTTCATAAGCAAATGAACCTCTGTATCTTCAAAAGACTACAGCTGCTGAGGTTACAAATCACATTAGTCCACAAACAACAAGGAAGATGCCTATGCCATCAGCAGCAGTGGGGTTAATAAAAATGTGTTCTTCTGTATGTAGCTTATTTTATAGATATCTGTGCTTTTTCAAAATTTCTGTAATGAGCATGTTGTGCCTGTCAGGGGTTGGTTTTCTCAGTGAAACCTTCACAGACACTTTCATCCCCAAAGTCTCAAACTTCTTGTCAAAACCTATAATTACCTCCCAGAGTCAAACCTGCCATTAATCATCTCAGAAAGACCTTTGCTAAGCCTTAGCACTAAGAGTGCTGAAAATGAGGAGGGACCTCCTGCATCTGTGCCACTTCTCTGGACTCTGTTGTCCTGTTCTGGAAAAAAATTGAGAATTAGCTAAAATAAGCTTTGCTGAAATAACAAGGCTTTCCAACAATGATACTGTAAAATATAAAGGTAATCCAGATGTCTTTTTTCCCTTTTCACTCCTTCCTTTTTTTTCATCAAAGGAAGACAAATGCTTTGCTATAATATAGTTATAACAATTAGAGGGGGCAAAATGTGGGAAATATTTTTCCCAGTGTCTATACTTTGCAGAAAAGACTGAGTCAAAAGGCTAAAAAGACAATATTTTTTTCCTGCTGGATTATTAAAAAAAAATCAAGGTACAAGCTGTTATAAATGTCAGGTAGCCTGAATAGTAACAGAAAAAAATAAATGCAGTAATTTCAATTAATATCAAAGAAGAACACCCCCTTCCTTGAATCCTTAACCCCAGTGTATGCACAGAATTAAAATCACAATGAAAATGAGAGTTTCAAAGACAGTAACATTTTGGTTTTGTAAGTAGTCAGCTACTGGATGTGGATAATTTGCTAGCTTAGATAAAAGAACAATGTGGGCCACTAATGTCATTTTCAGGGCATCTGCAGACTGAGAGCTCCATGGTCGTGTCTACACCATGATCATGATGTGAACACAGGCCAGTGATAAAAACCAAAAAGGAGTCTTGATGGCTCTCATTTGCCACCTAGCATTTTTTAGCACCTAGTAAATGTAGTTGATTTAACTAGATTAGATTAAAGGCAAAGTTCAGTGGTTTTATGTTTTTCAGTATGGGGGGGTTTGGGGGTGGTTTTTGATGTTTATTTTTTTTCTTTTTTGGAAGAAGTGATCTAAGCTCCAGGGAGGATGTTTATATTTGAGACATTTTTGAGGAACATTTTTTCTTTAAGTGTATTTGAAACTACTATCAGCATTCTGGTTAGTAAAACCAAGATGAGAAAGTGTAATGGAGGAACAGTGCTAGAGTATGGATGATCAACTCCAGAACAGGCAAAAAAAGGGTTACCTGTGCCAAGTAGGGGATTCCCAATGCTGAAATTCTCCAAGTGTATTTCTAAGCTGTTCTTATTTCATTAAATACATGGGAATTTCAAAGCTTTAAAATGCAAGGTGGTGCCATCATTTTGGAACATCTGGATCTGAATGAAAATGAGCTGATGTTTCCCTGAAATTCAAAACTCATCTGAAGCTTTATTTCCAAATCCATCTCTGTTGCTGGTTTCTGAGACAGTGCTTAGGAAAATGATGTAAAAACCTTCATTGTCCAAGTGGCTGAAGAGTTTGTAGCCATTTGTAGGTAACTCAGAATAAGGGGATGCATGCAGTGGAGGAAGAAAAGGATGGGGTTATGTCATGAGCCAAGATGGATACTGTGGAAGTTCTGCTAGAAGAGAGTTATCTGATTAGTGCTTGGATAGCCAATTAAGAAAGAAACGTAAGCCTAATTGGAAAATGATTATTCAGCACAGGCCAAATGCAGGTGAAGACAGTGAGAAGGTTGATTAGGGACTTGAAAGAAATGAGAAGGATGAACCTGCAGCCTCTTTTGATTCCTGAAATGAACAGCACATGGGAAATACGCAACTGGAAATAGTTTAGAAATTCCTATTTGCTGATGGTAGGCGGAAAAAAATAAGAAAATAACATTAACATAGGGAAAAATCATGATTATGGTCAGGAGTCACAGGGTACATAATTTCAAGCATTTTTGTAATGAAATTTATCTCATTTTATGTTGAATCCTGTAAAAATTCCCATGATTTTATGCAGGCTTTTTATCCTACCCATACAGGTAACTTCCCTCTGCTTCCAGCTGTCTTTGCAGTCTTCCACTGCCTGAGACATCTCTCAGTTACTGCCTTACTTCAGTGATTGGGATATTTTTCTCTTTCCATACTGACTCCCTCACTGGTGTATTGCACCCTGAGAGATGCACCCCCATTTTTCAATGACTCTGTGATCTAAAATCTAATTAAACTGTCTTCTGATCTCTGTTTCTCTGTCTGTCTGATCTGTCAACACCCATTTTCCACTTGAAAGGGTAAACAGATATCCATCTCTACCAAAAGCAAGGAAGAATCATAAGTCTGTAACTACAAACCCTGTAATTCAACTAAGGAAGTTAGGGAGACTTAGCATGGCCATCAAATTAAATTCTGAGGCTGTTATTCAAATCCTTTTCTGTTGTGTGTATGCATCTTGCCAATATTTTCTGTGCACTTATATTATGCTTTTATCTTTTGTGTAAATTTTTAATATATAATTTTTAAAGTGATATACCTTTAAAAATAATTTTACAAAGAAATATAATATGAAGACTACAGACCCTGCCAAAGGGTTAAGTAAATTAAAGCAGTAGGTAAGTGAACTGGTTAGACAGAACATTGATTTGTGAAAAGAAATATTATGGCTGACACAGAAATCTGTATAGGAATTAGAGCCATGAAATGGTAAGTTGATTCTAGGATGCTACAGAGAGAGTTTACATCTCTAGGGTAGTTAAAATAAAATAACACAGGATCAGCAAATGTTTTTATACTTTGGAGATTTCTATAACCAGGCAGGATATTTGATACTGGCAGAAATTTAATTACTCAGATATTGGCTTGGATGCCACTCAATTAAAAAAAAAAGAAGAGGAGGAACACATTTTAAGAGACATTTTAAGATTGCTTTCTTCCACAGCTTATTGAAGCATTCAGATGGTTAGAGGCTATTTTGGACCAAGTCCTACGTTATACACCAAGTATGATTAATAGGACTGAAGCAAGGAAACACCCAGACATTACAGTATCATTAGTTCAAATTATTCTTGGGAGCTGGTAGAAGCCAAGTGAACATTCTGGACCACAAGAAAGTTGACTTTGGGCAAACATGAAATGCCCCAACAGCTTTTGGTTATTATTTTGTTGGTCAAGATCGTGTTTTGCAGAGGAAGTCTAGTGGAGACTCTAGGAAGTATTTTAGAAACAGTTGGTGATGCAATTAAAATCCATCCTGGATCAGTCTAGAGGGAAAAAAGGCAACAGATGCAAGTTTGTTTAAGTGGCAATGTAAAAATAATTATAAACAGAAGGCTTCTTTAAAAATATATACAAAAAGTAGTGAGAGGTGGATTGGGATATCTCTAAAAATAAGCATAAGTAAGTCAAGAACATAATTAGCAGTACTGAACATCAAATTGTAAAGAGTATTTCAATCAGCAAAGAATTCTGCTGTTGTATTTACAGTAAATGAAAAAGAAAATGGGAAGGTGATCTACTTAAAATGGAGACTGGAGAACCAAAAATAATAACAAAAAATAACAGGTTTTGAGAAGAGACAGGAGATGGCAAGCTGCTCAGAGTCAGGATTACATTTCCTAATTAAAGCAATTATGAACACTTAACATTGCATTGAATGAGTAATTCTCCATTTCTTACCACTGTTTCCTGGCTGGCAGACAGCTTTCAAAGCCACAGTGGTGACAGATTTTGGGCAGTTCCCACCTAACAGGAGTAGCTTGCAGGAAGGGGATGTCGGGTTCCTGTAGGAACCAGGAACATGTGGAATAATTTGGGATATCTGAGGAGGTGAGAACCTGGTCACACTCACCAGGGGAGAGGCAATGTGCATGCTGGTGCCATACTGAGCCCAACCTGCATGCCTGGGCTGCAAGCAGGGTTCCATCCATCCTTCCTTCTGTTCTTCCACCCGCCTTTCTGTGCTCCTACCACCAGCTGACTTGTCCATGAGAAAAAAATTGGGCCCTGGTTTGTAAAATACAGTATCAGTTAAAATTGTAAATTTGTTTCCTATGAATTTTTCCAGCAGGATCAAAAAGGCAACTCACCTTCTTGAATTTGAGAAAAAGTTTGTGTTATTAAATGGTTCAGGATTGTATTCCTCATAATGTAAACCTAATCATAAAGGAAAAATTCCTAGTATCTTGAGGAAAGAGAATTACTAAAATGCAAATAATTCTATGAGAGTTCAAGAAAATGAAGACAGAAATAGATAAAGTCTTTTGGAAACTACTTTCCAAGTTCCATGATGAGAGCATAGCACTAGAAACTTGCAAACATAATGTTATTAGTCTGAGATAGATGTGTGACATCAATTATGGAAAAATATTAGCAAAAATGTGTGGGGTCAGTGATGGAGCATGCTGCAGTACTTAATTTCTTTAGAGACAAGTAACATAAATTTATTAGAGTTTGATATGGCTTAATTCAATTACCATTTCTTCCCCCCCTTTTTTTTACTATGTAGTCTTGTCTGCATTCAGTACAGAAAGAATTGGCACAATTTTATTTTTTAATGTATACCATTTTCACCTTGACAGTGACTGATTTCACACAGGAATTATCTTGGGGAAGAAAGCAAAGATATTCTTACCCTTTTCCTTTGAAGGCTGAGCATGTTCTCATTTGACGAGGTGAAGCTTCCAGCTGCATGAGGTGAAGCAGGCTGTCCCCCTGCAGCCCATGAGGGCTGACACTGGAGACTGCAATTACTGCAGCAGGAACCCCTGGTTGCAGCCAGGCTGGGAAAAGGGGAAAGAGTTCATTGCAGTATATCACACTTGGCCCGAAAGGACCAGGTGTGGAGATTTTAATGGGTCAGCCTTTGAATTGTTATAACTCATGGTTTGAGTTGAATGTTACAAGAATTGCTGCAGTAGGAACCCCCTGAACCAAAGGAGAACAAGCCTCAAGCAGTGCAAGTGCAGCAGTGACCCAGCCTGAGCTGGTTTTGGTGCCCAGGAACTCCAGGGAACACACACCTCTCCTGTGGTGGTCCTGAGTGACCACCAGAACAAAGGGAGCCCAAAGCCATGGGCTAAATGAACCCTATGGATGTTTTATGGACACTTTGCAGGTGTGGTCCATAGACAGGGATGTATGATATGAAAGGATGGGAACCTGGGAGGTAATTAATGAGACTGTGTTGAAAAGTGTGAGAACTGAGTGTGGTGTGAGTGGTATGGAAGAAGGCAGGGGAGAGTGTGCTGGTTTTAGCTGGGCTAGAGGTTTTTTTCCCATGCAGTGTCTCTAGCTTGAACCTCACCAGTAACACCTCGGGGTACTGCTAGCATGGACTAACTCTTCTTCCACGTGGCTAATGAACATTGGCCAGCTCCACTGTGGGGCCAGCTTCCTGAAGCCTGAGAATTGCTGGCTTTCCCAAGGGAGAGTTTTCAACTGTTTCTCCTTTCTCAGGCTGCTTTGTGTAAACACTTTTTCTTCCCATAACATTTCTGGGTAAACAATATTCCTTTCCCATAAAAACCTCTCTCCCAGGTGTTGTTTGTGTTACTTAACCAATGGAGAGAGGTGTCCAACCTGTGGACCAGTGTCATGTCTTTTTAGAGGAACAGGCTATAAAAAGACAGAAAGGAATTGCAATAAAGTTTTAGCCTTCTGATGTTTTTTACCTGCTGGAGTCAAGCATCTTTATTTTCATGTCTAATTATGGCATTCCAGTGCTGGTTGTTCTAGCACAGTTTACTGCTGGTAGCAAATCAATAAACAGAGCAAATTTTAAGGAATGGTTGACAATAGGATCAAAAGGTATCATGTTACTGGTCCAAACAGGTGAAAACATCATCTAACTTATTGAGTCAGAACTCCAAAAATACTATTTTTAATTATCAACATTTTTGTCTTCAGAAAACAAAAAAAAAAGGTGAGTGTGGCCTTGATAGCCCCTTCAGTTTCTGAAGCTGCCCCAAGCAGGCTGAAGTGCCCACTTGTGTGTGAGAGGAAATGGATGACAAATAATAACAGCTATAGGAAACTGAAGACAAAAGAGACAAAAAAAGGAATTTTATTGTCTAACAGTCCTTGAATTTCTGACTGCATGTAATGGCATTGGAAAAGATAAGTGAACTATGGGGGCATCTCCGTTGGAATACTGGAATTGAAAGCTATTGTTTGGAATACAAGCTCCTGGCCAGGCTCCAGTTTGCTCACTGTATTTGGTTTCAGTGACTTTTTCTAGCAAAGAGTGGTGCCCTGCTGAAGGTACAGAGCATGACATCAAGTATAATTCAAAGTGATGGGAAGAAGATGTTCTTTATGGTATATAATAAATAACAGGACTATGCCTGGCTGTATTGTGGATAGTTATATTTATGATCCAGTAGGTGTCCCTGACATGTATGTTTGTAAGGTATTTTTTTGGAGGAAGCAATTTTTTACCTAAATGGAAATTACTCTTACTGGAAAAGACTGAAGGAAAAATATAAATGAGGTTTCATTTTTTTATTCTTCATTGGATAAAGCATCTTATAGCTGATTATTGCTAAGCTCAAAAGGAGATTCATAATGTTTTAAGCTCCTGAGGAAAGTCGTTAAATACGTGTTTCACATGAAGAGTGTGAGTTGCATTTTGAATTCTCTGGGTCTACCTGAAGTTGTGTATTTATTTAAGTGCCTGTCTGGACTGGGATCAAAACTCTGCGGGGAAGTATTTGTAATTTTCTGTTGTTGATTTACTGCAATGCAAATTGTATGTAGTAGTAATTATTGTGCTGTTTCATGGTCATTATCAAAATAAAACTTTATGTAGATTGTTGACTGCTTTCATTAAAAAGCATCTTTTTGGTACTTTGGATTACATAGATTTGCATTGTTCTTTCAAGGTTCTGAAGCAATGCTAATAAACCTGTTCCTTGCACATTTTTTTTCTTTTGGTCTTAATGAGCAGCTTGGAAGTAGCAATTAGCAGGACAACTAAAAGGGCAAAGATCAAGCAGTAAAAATTAGCAATGGTAAATATAAACAAAGGGATTTAAAAATAACTGTTAACCTCAAAAGTTAAGATCTCATAGGATTGGGCTTTTCCCCATCTCTGTAAATGGCACTACCTCACATAACATATCTCAGTGTACAGCATACAGTTCTGTATGTCACCATGAAAGGCCCAACTAAAGTGGGTTGTTCACACACGTATGATGCCTAGGGTCTGGTGTGAGCTACCATCTTTCAAAGAAATTAATTAAAAAATGATTAGCCAAAGGGACTAATCAGTTACCACTGAATACCAATATCTACATGTTAACTCAGGGTATTTTCACAGTAAACCCATTACAGCCACGTCCCAAAATTACTTATCAACAGTTCAGTGGTTATTTTGTTTCCCTAGGGAAAGGCTCATTGTAAAAAGCAGCAATATATTTGACAATAACTAATTATTGTTAATAAATAAAACAATTGGCAATTAAAACCAACATGGTAACAATTTTGCATGGCTGATCCTTCATAAGCAAGTGTGGTGCAAGAGGGCATTCCATCTTACGTGCCCCCATGGGTGAGAGAGGCAATTATAGCCACAGATATTTTTTGGAATTTGATATTTGATTGGATGTAATTTTGGAGTATGTACTTATTTAAATAAAGCACAAAGAAGGTACTCCAACTAACCTGAATATGGAAGGGAAGCAAATTTTTGTCAGGACAGTGTACTTGGAAAAAATATGGAGGTGAGAACCATGGGATAAAACTGTGAGCTGCTGACAGCCTTAAAAATTGCCCTAATTGAGAATGAGACTGTGAGGCACATCTAAGTGTTACTAGGACCTTGAAAGGGCTGACACTCAATCTTCTAATTCCATATTATGGAGAGAACCTGCAGTGTTTGTGACCTTGCAAAATCAGTTTGAGCCTAGCTGACTTTTAAAGCTTTAAATCAAGATCCTGCCAGAACGAGATGATTCTTGTAAGAACGATAACCCACAGATACGGCAAAATGAAATCTACTTGGCTCTTGAAATCACTTGGACAAACTCTGGCAATGGAAATGTCAATCACATGGCCTCCTGCCAAGGTTAAATCTCAACTTCCCTGTGATTCAACAGTCTGGACACTTTGGCAATTGTTTCCAACAGAAATACTATAGAAAAGCAAGAAATTTCTGTTAACAGCTGGTGTGAGGCTTTTTAGCTTTACTTGGGAAGTGTTAGAGACAGGGGAGAAAGAAGTTGTTTTGGACAGCAGCTGATCTCCAGACATGTGGGTCCAAAATGCTTTTCTGTTTGCTTATATATTTGGAATGTAGAGCCAAGTCAGAGGGCTGCATTTCCCAGCTAGAGCTGGGGAGTTGACAAACACTTTAAAGAGAATCTGTTCATTCAGAATTCCAGGTAAATTTTCTTTTTCAAATTCTTATCATAAATTCCAATTATCACCTTTTGCTCGCTGACATTTTCTTCCGTAATTCCTCATTGCTCATAAATTAGACGTGCCAATTTTTAAAATGTGAAAACAGGAGAACTTCTGCTGAATTACGAGGAGAGCATATTAACAGATTGCCAATGCTGCTCACCCCAAATCACAGAGCCACAGAATGGGTCAGCCTGGAAGGGACCACAGTGGGTCATCTGTCCAATCTTTCTGCTCAGGTGGGTGTCCTAGTGACATCCATCAGTTCTAAGTGTCAGTCAGTGATATGCTTCCTTCCTTGTGCTCCTGGCCATAGCTGGAAAGATATAACTAGAAGCACCTCTCTCTTAAATTAAATGAAATTACAGCACAGAAGAAGTTTTTGGCTGGACTCCAAACTTAATTTTATTGAAACATGGAGTTGTGTTTCATTACATGTAAAAGCAGAGAGGAACGCAGGACTCATTTCCAATCCCTGGCACCTTGTTTCAAATCACTTATTTATCTTTATTAAATGTGAATGGTGGGTAACAGAAGTAAGAAATGTGTTTACTGGGAACTTTTAAATTCCTGTTTCAGAGGTGGATTTGGTACTAGATATGTTTTAACACTTAGTGGGGAATAAATTTCCCATGGTGAGAAAAATTGTCAACACAGGTGGTCCAGGTTTATGTTCTCTCCCCTAGCAGATCTTCACAGAACACGTTACGTTTACCTTAATATCCTGTAATTCCTAAGTGCAGAGAGGTTCATTAGTTCCTAATAAGGGTTTTTGCTTTTACCAGCTGGGTTCCTCTCACCACTACAGATCCAGGTTCCCCACCATGCCCCACTCTTTTGTCTCTTCCCTGCCACTTCTACCCCCTCTGTACCATACACACTTTTATCTTTACAATACGCACTCAAATGGAGTGCTTAAATTATTTGAGCCTTTCTTGGGTAAAGACTGGCCAGTGTGAGCCTTTACTGTCCCCTCCCACACCTCAGCCATGCATGTCATAGAGGCAACACCTTCCTAAAAATGTGCATCTCTCCCATTGCCTTCCTCCCCTGTAATTTCATGCTGCTGCCCTGTAGAGTGTGTTTCCCAGGGAATGCTTTTAAACCTTTCACTGTTTCCCTTACACTTCTTTCTAAATCTGTTCTAAGCAGATCAAATCTGATAGATAGCTGATGTTACAGAAAGAACTCTGCTGGAGTTTTCTGAGAGGCAGAATGTAGAGCAGATCTGTACGAAAATAGAAAATTCTGTAAGGCAGTTCCGCTGGGTTCAGAATCATTTTGTCTGTGAAGTCTTTTTGAGTATCTGTACAAAGAATTCTGGTGGGCTATTTGATCTGGGATAAGAAGTAACAGGCACTGGATGGATCAGTGATTTTTTTTTTTCCTTTAGGAATGCTTGATCGAGAACTTTTCCTCAAAACACTGTGTTTTGTTTCTCTGGGTACCTGTACACAGTTGTGTTTGATGTTTCCCTGATGTTTCACAGCAAAAGGTGATTTTTGAAATTCTTTTCCAGGATTTAGAACACATGTCGTGTCTCCTGGAATAAAAAACAAGTGCAAAAAATTACTGATATGCCTCAAAACTGAGCCTTTCTCTTTTCAGAAGAATACTTCCACCACTCTTATGGAATCAGAATGATATCTGCTTTCTCAGGTTAATTCTTTGTTTGGCAACAGCCATACAATCCCTTGTTCTGGTTGGGTTATATTTGAAGAAAAAGCCACCAAATGTGTAAAAAGTGGGAAGGGGTAAAATAAAAATGAATGAAAATAAAAAGACCCTCATATTCAAGAGTACATTACAGATAGGGAAAGCACACAAAGTCCTCTTTGGGTGAATCCCAGAAAAAACATGGCATATCCATCCTAGATAAAAAATCCTAGGAAAAACCCTAGGTTTTATGAAAGAAAACCATCCAAAATTTCCTTCTCCTCCTTGGATATCATGATGCTTTTATCTGGACTACTAAACTGGGTGTGATCAGGAGGGCTCCTAGGCATGGATGCCAGGTATATAAACATATATATATATGTTCCCTATGGTTCTGAATAGCAAAGAAAGCCAACACAGTTCTTCACCTACCACTAAAACACCAGAACTCGTCTCTTTACAAGGGAGAGCATTTTCTTAATTAAAACAGAGAATTTAGTAATTTATCTGTATCTAAAGATAAATGAATTGATCATAACCTGAGGATGCATTAACATCTCACCAAAGCTCTTCATAGAAATTATACAAAGTTGGAAACCATCTCACCCAGGTTTTATGGAGGAAAAAAACAGGTTTCAAGGCAGCATTGGTTCCTTATCTGTGTCAGACATTCTGTGCAATGTGCATGCTAAATTATGCTGGTTGTGTTATTCCCTGCTTTAGGTGCTGGTGCTGATGGCCAGCTGGCAACTTTTGAGTTTTTAGCTGCTTTTAATAAGGAGTTCACATGGCTAAAAAGATTGCTTGTCTCCGACTGGGTCATAAATTGTGTCTCTTTTTAAAGAGAACAAGTACACAAAAAGCTTTTCCTCTTTTTCTTGCACAACATTATGAGACAGGGACATGTCTCTGCCTCTCTCTTCAGGGTACAAAATATTGAGAACATGATAGGAGAAGCAAAGAGTAGGCATGATCTCCAAAGCATTGCTTAACTTCATTCAAAATGTAGGTGCTCTACAAAAAAAAAAATGTGCAAAGCTATGGAATTAAAATCTTACTATTAAATTTTGACGGGCAATTTTCTGTGCCCTTTCTGAATTAAATCTGACCTGCTTAGTGCAAATGTGATTGCAACAGCTATTGAAATATATCATTTTTCAAACACTAGCTATTTCAGTAAATTAAAAATATTGATCATATGTCAGTTTCAAAAAAGAGGAACAAAAAATAAAAGTGAATATGACTTTAATTTCAAATGCTTTGAAAAAAAATTGTAATTTTTCTTTAGCACCAGTTCTAAATACTCAAAGCAATGAAACACTTATCAACACCCCTGGGAATATTCCCTGTAGCTGAATCAATCTTATTCTCAAGTGCTTTCCTGAGATTCAGTGTAAATTATCTTTTTTTAAATATCATTCCATACCTCCCACATGTCTTTAATGTGCTTTTGAAGTGTTTGTCATGAAGCTTTAGATACAACCATTACTAGTGTCTCTTTTTCAGTGATAGAAAACATCTTCCATCCAAATCCAATCTTCCATTAGACTGTGCCTAATGTTGGATCTGTTTGCTTTGGATTAGACTTTAAAAGAAGAAGTGTGGATTGAGTGAGTGGAAACAATGAGTGAAATTCTGTAAAAAAACCATTATTCTTCACATTTTTTCCTGAAAATTTGAACAGAAATTGTTTGTAAATTCCTGGGTTAGCATTCTCAGATAAAGCTCCAGCTGGGGATGATGGCTAAGTACTGTGAACACCTAAAAATTACACAGAACTGTTTTATTAAAACCCAGGTAAATCTCTGTTTTAATGGAGGCTTAAATCTAAGTAATGTTTAAAGCTCAAAGTACTTTACATCCAGGATGGAATTAATCCAAAATCGCATCTCATAATAACAAAGAATTCTTTATCTTGGAGTGTTGAGAACAATTTAAAAAACAGTCTCATAGAGTTACAAATTCAGGAAGATAAGTTACTGTCTGTGCCAATGAAAATGAGCTCCTATTTCAAATAAGATGAAATTATAACCAAAAAAAAAGAAATTCTTTTAGAGCATAAACATGGGGAACAGATGAGGATTATGATTGTTTTCTCACTAAGAATAAACATTTCTGGAATGATCAAGTTTACAGTCCACTCCTGAAGGAAACAGTTAAATTTTGGAAAAGGTTCAAATAATAATAATAATAATAATAATAATAATAAAGTTACATAAATAGGAATGTTCTGAGAGATTCTATGTGGTCCATTTAGTTTAGCAAGTGGACATTTAATGTTACTTCCATTTTTACTGGGATTTGCTAAAGAAAAGGTCCCATAGCTGAAAACTATAAAAAGAACCAACTGGACTTTCAATTTGACTATGGATGTCATTTTTTTCTCTTGGAATACCACATATTGTTTGAGATTTCCAATAATTTACATCTTAAATTTAAAGGACATAACAGTGTTCTCATTCACTATTCAGGTGAAAGTAGAAATTGATACAGTTCTCCATACTGATTCACAGAAAAATTTGATCACAGATCTTTAATTAGAAAGCTTTAAAGATGTAATATTAAACACAGTTTTTTGTGTTAGCCATATTTTAAAATAACAGCAAAGTAGAAAATAGAATGGAAACCAGAAACTCAGTGTTCTTCCCTTTCCAGCTTTTTTTAATATGACATTTCTCACAGCACGGTATTTTTTTACCTTTCAGTTTTCCATAGGAGTGGGTTGTGGTATTTTTAAAACTTTGTCTCTCTCTGTCTCTATCCATCCATTCCCCTCTTCCTCTTTATTCTCTTATTTTAAACCACAAAATAAATGATTCACTACTTATTTGTGCTCTACACTCTCCGCAGAAAAGTGTGCCTTTAGCATTTTCAGAATGATTGCAACAAAAGTGTTCAGAGGAATGTGAGTAAATAATAGTTCACAGCCACAAGTGAGGCTACATTTAAGGTTCAAACACTGGAGTGTATCATTCTGATATCAAAGATATGTAGAAATATGTATATGCATATATATATATATAAAAGAGGTATACTGTGATGCACTTACAGTTTGTTTTCAGATGTACATCAGCTACTTCAAAAAATAAAAATGTAGGGGTTTCTCAAAAGAATAGTGAAAAGTCTCCATACCATTCATATTACATATGAAGCAAATGCCATTATGAAAACTTCATTAATATGTAAATTACAACATTTTGATTAGCACTTGCAGACCCCTTTTGTTAAGAAAAGAGATGGAAGGAGCTAACCAGATTGCAATAATTTACATAATAACTCAGTGGTGGCAATGCCACCAAGAAGAGAACCTAAGGAAGGCTATTATGACTTTTTTATTTAACAGCTTAACACTGTATTAAAACCAATTGTAAAAAAGAAGGACAATATTTTTCTTTAAATTGACAAACTCTTTAATGGAGTAGTGAGATATATTAAAGATAGTCTGGAGCATATTTTAAAATAATAGGATATGCATTTGCTAAACAAAGGAATACAAAAATTGTGTGTCACTGTACAGTGGTCTGAAGCCAAATGAAAAGTAGCTTTTGTAACATGTTCCTCTACAGTTGTTTTTGCAGTGTATTAGATCCTAGTTAGCTTTATCTTTCATCCTTTTGGAAAACAATGAAAATTTTTCCATTGCCTTCAAAGGCCTCAGAATTTAATTCTGTACTCTTTTCAGCCTGGAATATGTCAGAGAGACATGTGAGTTTCTCACTAGGATCATCAAATCACAGCATCATAACTGTACAAAATGGCATTTGAATTTCTAACTTCAGATAATGTATCCAAAGATCCCCTTCTCTGTCAGCACCTGTGGGTGGGTTTTATAGGTCCACTAGACTTTGAATTGCTTAAGCAATATAAGGAAGTTAACATTAGGATTTTGCTTATTCCCTGTACTTTAAATATTCAGAGCAATAAGTTAATGAAGCTTCTCTTTAAGTACAATATTGTGCTTTTTATTTTGCTTGTCTTGAGAAGGATGTTTCTATATTTGGACACCTTAAAGAGAGCTCAGTAGCAGTTGTGTTTGCTCAGCTCTTTGGGTCACTGATTGTCAAGAGACAGTGGAGCACTTACAGCTGGCTTACAACAGTGTGGCTTTTTTTAGTGGTAACCCAGAAAATGGTCTGTAACAGAAAAAAAGAGAAAGAAAATCATGGGGATTCTGAGGACTTTCATATACTTGCCAAAGTTCAGAGACCTCAGGGCAAAACAGGAAAAAGAAAAGAAAAGAGGAGTTGAAAAGCAAAGTTCAACAGCTCTGTTTGATGCTACTTGAAAGTGTATTACAGGCATCATACTAGATTTATCAGAAAAAAATAACTGTGATCTTTCAAAATTAGTGAGCTAGGTGGCACATTCTGTTTGTCACAATTCCACAGGGACTTTTTTTTTGGCCCAGCTGACTTCTATATAAAGGGTTTCATTATGATGTAACCAAAGCAAATATTGGTCCAAGAGTTAAGAATAACAATACAGCTTTCTGCATTAAAAGGATATTCAGTTACATTGGGAAAAAAGTTCCTATGAAGCAGGGTGCCCACAGAGAACTTCAGAATAGGAACAGATCAACCTGCAGAGATTTTTTTTATTTGGCTTTGTTAAATCCTTAAAACATTTATAGAGTTTTTTAATGTTTTAGAATCCATTGTAAAAAGCACAAAACTTTTGTCAAACTTTGTAAAGGTATTATTCGGGATTCAGTTAAAAAAAAATTACCCAAAATAACTGGTCATGCTTATATGAAGGATTGGGCTTTCAGCTGGTGATAATCAGCCTTGCTACATTGAATTCAGTAACCCTAAACTGGCTGGCTGGTGTTGCAGCCATCAGCAGTTTGGAAGTACAAACTTATTTCCAGCTAATGGCAGATTTTTTTTTGAATTGATGGGATAAGACTCATTTACAACAGGTAAATATATTGATAAATACCTATATGAGGCATATAGGATGCATATGAGACAGTACACATGAAGAAATGACCTAAAAAATTCCTAAATGTAATTACTAGGTATTATTGACCCTTTAAGGCCAGGAAATTTTTGACTTGCTTTTTTAATCATTAGTGTTTATGGCATGAAATCCTAACCAGGTTAATCTTTTCAACAGATAACACTATGGCCTTCTGATTTTTAAATATGTTAACAAGTGTAGTAGTATTTTGGGGGGCATTTTTAGCCCCCTTAACATTTATGAGCTTTTGCATAATAAACAAGTCTTAATAATTGTCCTTAGATCATTTTGTTGACAGAAAAATCAGCAGCAAATTCCACATTGTGCCCCCTTGAAGACAAGAGTTCCTAAGCAGGTGAACAGCAGAAGGCAAGCAGTGGTTGGTGACACAGCACGCCTGGTACCTGCCTTGCCTTCCTAGGCTGGAGGTGACCAGACTTTTTAAAGGTCTGGCCCAAGTTCTCTCACTTGCCTGAACTGTGCATTGTGCAGGCTCAGAAGGGAAAATGTGACATTTCTGTTATCTTTCTGCTTCTCCTTTCAGGACCTGCCAGGTGCCAGTTAAATCTTTGCCATAAAACACTTAACCTGAACCTTGTGTGTTTTATGACCAACAACCCGTAGCTGCTGAGACCATTCCAGTATCAAGAGACCAGGAACTCCAGTATGCAGGAGACCAGACAATATCTCCTTTTCAGCTGCATTTTCATGTTGGCAAAGTGGATGCTTTAGAGCTGTTGTGCTATTGTATATGCAAAGAGGTGAGACTCTAATGAGGTTGTGGGGTGAATCAGACTTGCTAATCAGGTCTGCTGTCCACATTGCCAGAGCTGCTGCTTCGTGATAGAATAAACAGTTCCTCCAGACATGTTTGTTCAAGATCTTCTTCCTGCTTCACCTTTATTTGCTAAAGTCTGTGTTCTATCACTGTTTTAAAGAATTGTAGCTTCTTTCCTCCCACTCACAGAGAGCAGGAAATGGCAGCACAACTCCCTGTATCCTCATGGAAGGTTCAGAAACATGCTGCTCCAGTGACACTGATAGCCTGTGTCCTAAATGGCCAAAACATTTCCTTGCTTTTTTTCCTTGCATTTCATTGCTAATCTGAGCAATCCACCAGCCTCATCACTGCAATCACATACACAATGACCAGCAAAGCGATACATTCAAGAAGATGAAGTCCATTTTATTGAAGATGTGACAAAGTGTGTCTCTTTATTAATCTTTTAGACAGACCTGGCTAGTCCTGGAGGATGGCACATGGAATGATCCCAGGCTTACACCTATGACACAGATTTCTGTAGCTCACTCATAGGCTCTTCTGGCCTGTCATATAATCTGTGTATAAAACTTGCCTGCTCCTTTTCATATATCCATGCTAATTCTCAGGATGTACCTTCAGATGGGATGCCCATGGTTTTTCATATTCCAGTGGCACTGTTCTAAAATTCTCAGCAATAAGCTGAGCTGAAACATGCTCCACTAAGTGGCCACTAGCACTCTTGCATTTATGAATGCCTCTTCCTCCTGCCCAGTTCTGGGGTGTTTTGAAGCAGGAATTTCATAACCCTGCAAAGCATTCTCTGTTCTTGAGGTGTTTTAGCTGTTTTAAGGGATTTCAGTAGTTGATACTTCTTGCAGTGAGCCAGGGATGACAACCTTTTGCATTTGTGTTCTGATAAGGTGACACTTCAGGTTGTGCCTGCGGCAGGATGTGCCAAGAGAATTGGTGAGGATACAGGACCTGTTAGAGGCATAGGACAGCTCTCTGCAGCAGGAAAAAAAACCTGGTGCAGACCTGTCTGTATGTCTGAGCAGTGCCTGGGCTGATCCAGCCATGGAGACAGGCCTGGGTTTTATCTGGTGAGAGGAATTTACCTGGTTTTCTCCAGAAGGGATCCTGCAGGCGTGGAGGAGTTGGTCACAGCAAGAAGGCACTAAAATTAAACAAAGAGCCATCTGATTTGAGAGTGGAAATTCCACTGATGTGTGCACTAGATGTGATACAGGGAGATTTATTAGAGACATGAAGATGGTATAAATGCAGTGAGAATAAGAGTAAGGTAAACTTGCTTAGTTATCTCTTAATCTGTAATTTCTTGTAACTCTACATAATTGTTTTCACTAACAAAATTAATTGTGATTTCAGCAATGAAAGACCTGAATTTCAGACAACTTTATTTTCCATTACTGACACATTCCACTGTTTCCCTTCTGCTTCCTCACCCCACAGCACTGATGCAGCAAACAAGATATAGTGAGAAGATCTTAAATATTTCTCTGTCAGTGTAGGAAATTCATTTTGGTCCTCTACTTTTGTTGTGAAACTTGAGAAAGCCTATCTATATTAATTGTATGGTTGTTCCATGTACAACTATAATGCTGATGTTGCTAGTGCAGTGTTATTTTCAACATCCCCGTTGTGCCATTCACTGTTTTCAAATATAGAGTGGTGCTCGTGTGAAAACAAATAGTGGTGAATGACACTCAAAAAAACATTAATGTGTGTGAAGCAACTTAAAGCAATAACTGTGGCCTTGGACACACAGGCAGTCATTCACACGGACTACAAAGCAATCATTTTGTTCAAGAAGAGAGAAAAATAGGTTGGAGCAACAATTTGTTCCTAAAAAATTGGAATCGGTTAATCAATTTGTAGTAAGTATCTGATTTATTTGTGTGATAATATGACTGACAATTTACAGCCTTTTCCAATAAATTTCAAAGCCATGATTTGCTGCAGACATAAGCCATTTGTTTTATAAAGATGAACTTTAATCTCTCTGATGATTGATTAATCAGTATATCATAAATAGAGTCATGAGAGGTGAAGGAAGATTTGCTTGATGATGACCAATCTTCTGTTCCTAAAGAGCTCTGCAGGTGTACCCAGCACACAGAGAGCTTCATTAAAGACAGCAGAGCAGCACTAAGAAAACAACAGTATTCCTTACTATTAGTCCATTAAAAAACCACAATGACAAAAATAATCCTCCACTTGTAAAGAGTTAGCCTGTTGTTTTACAACACATCCTAAACAAGAGGAATATAGGTAATTAACCCCGGGCAGAGAAGAGAATGGACTGTGGCTGTGACTTCAACATCCTCTTAGCCTTCCCCGCTCTGGGGTGCTGAGTAAGTGCTTTATCCCATTTGGTAAACATTGTTTTCAGCTCTTCTACTTAAGGACTAGAGGGAGACAGATTACCAGAGCTTCTCCCTCTTGTCTTTTCCCCATCTCCTGCTTCCTAGCCATGCACTGGAAAGAGGAAATACAGGTAAGTATTGCTCATCCTCCTGACTAGGTAAATCTGCAGGATTATTCCCCCATCTCTGGAGGTGTGTTTTTGTGACATGCCTTCAGCTGATGGAATTGGCTGTGCTCTCTGAAAAGGGGTGCCTCCCCCCCTCATGACCATGTCTTCCCTGTCAAGCTCACGCTCCTGCTGTTTCTCTTTAGCATGTTTGGCACTCAGGTAGATGTGCAGTAGCTCTTCCTGAAAGAGAAGGGAACACTCAACAACTCCTGTAGCTCAAGACTGGGCGAGTGTCAGATCCAGTACCAGGGAGGTGTGTGGTGTGCCTGGGTGGTAAAAGTCCTTTCCATGGAGGGGAGAATTCCATTGGTTCTGTTGCAGGTCTGAAACTAAAACTACAGAGCCTCTGAGCTGCTGCCACCTTTCCTCCTTGGTTTCAGTCCCCTTGCCTCTTCTGTGCCTGTGGTCACACAGTCAGCTCTGTCAGCATGATGACATGGTGCTCATGGCTAGCCCGTGTACTAAAGCAGAGGACAAGACAGGAAGGAGCAAAAGACTCTGGAGAAGTGGGTGACTGAGTCACAGATTTGAGCTTTAATTAAAAAAATAAAAGGTGTGTTTTGGGTTGTTCTGATCAAAACCTGGTTGCTTCCTTCCAAAGAGTGTATTACAGATTTGTTCATAAGGCACTGCTAAAATTAAATAAATATACCTGCCACTGGGTTGTCACTTGATTTGTAGAGCTGCATATGACTGTAGCAGAAGAGATAAATGAGGAACCAGAACCATAACATGGTTAAAATGAGTGATAGCTGAGGACAGGATGGCAATAGATGGGGAGTAGGTCTATGAAGATATTCCAGGCATTCTCCTATTCCTAGATTGCAAATTTTTTAAATCTTGTGAATCATGCAAGTTGCAGATTTGATAATTCTTCCATCTCTTAGTACTTATGTCTGTGCAGGCATAATCTCTCAGAAACAGCAGAGTAGTAAGTCATCCTAGAAAGGAGGGAAAAGGAGTGCAAGCTGCTGAGCCAGGAAAGGGACAGTTGGAGTAAGGGCTCATTCCCTGAGGGAAAGCTGAGCACAGAGGGGAAGTAAAACCCAAAACAGGACCTGTCCCATTCTCTCCTCTCTTTCAATAAGCCCAGCAGGCCATTAGTTCTCTGCAATACCAGCAATAAGTCTGTAGGCTGGATGACCATTTTTCTTTTCAGTCCTATGTTTCTGATACTCAGCCTTCGTATAGATTATGTTAATATTGATGGCAAAATCTTCCCAGATCCTTCTGCCTTTTCAGACACCTCTTTGGCAGTATTTGAGTCTTTGGTGAATGGCTCTCTGCAGCTTTGTGCAAGCATGTCCCAGCAGCAGTTCTGGATTCTCTGTTAGAAGCTAGATGAAGTGACAGTGTCCTTTTTCTGCTCATGACTTTCACAGACATTTAAAATCTGGTTGTTTCACTAGTAGAGATTGCCCAGGGGAATCTTAAATATCTCTCACAGCGTTTTGGATTAAAAGGGAATTCAAAACTTTCGTTAAAAGTCACAGATGGTTTGGTTGTCATGAATGGTAATGTTGTTATATTTGTTTTCCAAAAACATCCTCTACAATAGCTGTGTGCTATTTTGCAATTTACATATACTAGAAGACTGAATTTGATCTGGAAAGAAACTGAATCTCAAGCTTTGGGTTGACAAAGTTCAGTATCTGAAATCCAAAATACAAGCAGGGATGGCCTGAAATACAGTGATTTTTGCAACTCCACCTCCTCTCCAGCAGAGTGTATGTTTCCAACATATAATTAACTCTGGATTTCATCTCATTAAGTCTTTATTTTTAGTGAAAAGAAATAATATTATTGTCAGTCCCATCAAACAGGCACTGCCATAGGCTCAACAATGCCATGGAGCAAAGCATTAAGAGGCAAAACTATTGCTTTATTTTGAGTCTTAGGAGGAGGAGGAAAGTCATTGGGATTTTTTAATGCATATATTAAATTGGCTGGCAGAACATTTCAACAGGAATGCCAAGCCAGCCAAAAGGCCTAGCCTATAACCTCTAATCTTATGGAGCTGAACTCTATTATTTGCCATAAAAATTAGATGTTACCGAGTTCTAACAGATGTCTTCAGCAGTCGCGTTTTTATTATTGCAGAACTTTAGGTAAATGGAAACTGAGCCCCAAATCTTATTTTGTTGATTATGGGACTACTGTGCTTTGTGGTTGAGGCTGGCATTTTAAACATGAGTTATAAAAGCTTTTAGAAACCACACTAATTGATGTCTCAGTAGTTCTGCTGAATCACAATAAGAACAAAGGCTGCCATGACAAAAAAAAATTGTTGCAATAACCAGTTACCCAACAAACTAGCTCATTTTTTGCACGATGACTGACACTAGTTAGTGGGTCCATGTTGTGCATCTCCATAGAAGTATTTTAATTAACTGTTCTGAGGAAGCAGGGAAGGGGGCTAGAGGAAAATCTTCCTGAAGATCTGTAATAAAAGCCATCTGGAAGATGCATGATGGGATATGAAACATCTTTATGAATATGGCCCAGCACAGGTGTTCGAATAAAAACAAGAGAGATTAAGACAGTCTCTGTATTTATTGTTTTTGTTCTACCAAATAAAGGTCAGAAACTAGAAGAAAACCTTGTTTTGATAAAGCCATTTAAGCTAGGATATTGCATTAGCGTGAAACTGGCCTCTTCAGCTTGAAATGTCTAATATAAATCTGAATATATCTATCTTCTGCAGCATGTGAGTACAGGTCCCTGTGCCTCTAGCACTGGATTAGAGACCCTGGCTTCAACAGTGCAGTGATATCCTTTTTCCAATTTAACAATGCTATTCAAAGGCACTAGACAGTAAAATGAACTTAATAATTTCAATAATATTCCACTCTCCCTCAAGGTACAAGGGGAATAGAGTCTTAGGTATATGGATCATGTTTGCTTTATGAACTTTTCAGGAAAGAGTTTGCTGTGTCTTCCTACTTTGCCTAAGGGCATGCTATTTCTATGATGGGAGAGGTAAAGGCATAATTAAAGAAAGGAGGGTCTTTTTGGTGTTCTGCTTTCTGAGTGTGCTCCAGTGTGACAGCAGTGGGAGCAAGATGTCTGGATGTGAGCCCTGAATGGTACTGTGAATGTTGCTGAAAATCAGCTTTTTCATTCTTTCAGAATTATTTCTGCTATATTCATAAGCAATTTTAAATTATGTGACAGATTGTAAAATATGATGCTTTGTATGGCACGTACTTCTCTCGGTAGTGTTTAAAAATAGAATAAAAGAATAAAAGAATTCCATAAAAAGAAAAAAATATCTTGGTTTTATTTTTAAAAACCTGCTACTGGGGAGGTCAATAAAACAAGTTACTGAGGTTATTTGTGAAGTAAATCAACATGAATGAGGTGGAGAACATTGCCCAAGGGAAGCAATCCTATCTTTTCCTCTGTAGTAGACCAATCAAGAGTGTAGTCACTGCATGTGAACCTCTTATGTTACTCTGGTAGTGTAATTAAAATCATCATTTTGCACCTTGACACAATTAATTGTTGTTTTTAATTGCTATGGTAGATAGAACAGAAAAATAATGTATTTTCCATCCTCAATTATCTTCACTAAGTGAGCACTTTATGTAGAAGGATATGCCACTTCTGTACTGCTTTAGAAAACTGTACCTCCTACTTCTAAATTGAAAAGCATTTCTGACTTGGAAGAGGTTGTAAAGGATGTGTTTGTCAGGGACCATATTTCAGTGAGCTTAAAATGGCTTTAGGAAACATTTATTCTCTGAACAATTTATGAGCAATGGCTTTGTAAATACACAGTAGATGCAATCTGCCTTATTTCTATGTGCCTTGTACGTGGTACCATACACTCATTGCTGGTAATTTTAAATAGACTTGACCCATAAATCCATGACCTGAAGAAACTGTGGTATAAAGAATATAATTCTGAAGGCTTCTATGTTTTGTTTTGTTTTTTCCCAGCTTTATTTCTTATCCTCATGAAACATTTCATCTGTCCTTTTGAAATAGCCCATTCATTAAAGGATGAAGTTTGATTTATGGGAGCATTGTATTATTTGTTCCCAAAGAGGGAAGAACTTTGTGAAACTTAGGTGTGTTTGCCAAGTACAGGCATTTTGTGGCAGGGTAGAAAGTGTGACAAGGCAAATGCATTGTGTTAACTTTGGGATACAAGGGGAAACACAGACTGTGTCTTTCCTTTGCCATCTGGAGCATGACAGAAGGGAACCAGGAGCACTGCTACTCTTGTGGAGAGCATCAGCATTTAGAAACTTGCACTCTCTTGACTATAAACTTCTTAATTACACTGGGAGCTGTCCATTGAAGAATGTCTGCATAAGGAGACACACAGGAGGCCTTTGTCAAAGCCTTTGGCCATGAGCAATTGATGACTTTGTCTCTGAAAAAGAGTTGATCAGCTCCAGGATGTGTCTCCCTGTTGACAAAGGCCTTGCCTTGGCTTTCTTGAACTTGTTGTCCAAGGGAGACAATGGAAAGGAGACCTTTCAGCTTAGCTCCATCCAGAAGAAGCCTTCCCCTTCCTCTGCTGCTGCCTCTTCCTCTGTCTTATTTACATGGGAGTGATGAAAAATGAGAAGGACAGAGAATAAAAAGTAAAACAGAGGTTTAGAGGTGCTGCTGAACACTGGAGTTAGAGCATTTTGGTGTCCAAAGAGCTGAACTGTGATCAGGGTGGTGGGGAAACTGAGGCAGCAAAAGAAAGCAGGTATGTAACCACAGCAAGGAGCTTGTGGGTGGTAGAGGCTTATCAGGGCTCTGGGGGAGGATACACAAACACTGGTGGACAAGCACTGTATTCAATGAGATATTTTAAACCCCTCTTTTGATTAATCATTTAAAATTAAATAACAGCAGTCATTTTTGCCATCAGCTGAAATATGGTCTTTACATACAATTATTTCTGCAGTCATATAATTAGCAGTTCAACAGTGCACATATACAGAGAAGAAGAGTGAAAGTTGAACATGCAGCCGTAAATTTGTCATTTTCTGACTTTTCAGTCCTTGACTTAGTAACCTGAATGCTCATCTTTTAAGGTGAGTTTCATGGGGAATATGCTTAAATTTTCTGTTTCATGACCTAGTTCCTTTGTTCTGAAGATTCAGTGCCGAGGTAAACTGTCAGAGCCCTGACAGCTGGCACTACAACAGAAATACTGGCTTTTTTTTAAAGCTTCTCTCATAGATTAACTCCTCAAAGAGCTTGCACACTTGAGTGGCAGACCCTTCCAGATTCCACTTCATCATAGTCAACACTTTGACTTTTGCTGAGGAGAGATTGCTCGGGATTCATTTGTTCTCTGCTGTGTTTTTAATGCACAAAGCTGATTTTCTAGCCAATTCATTCTGGAAATGTGTTTTTCCTGGAAAGAAAATGAAAAAATTGTAGCCCTGTCCAGTGTGGCTCCCTGGGTAGGAACAGTAGTGAGGCAGCTGAAGATTTCAGTAGCTCTGAAGCTTGTTTCTGTAGGTTTAACATTTATTGCATTAAGATGATTGATGAATTGTTTTTCCATACCAGGGCTAGTGGGAAGGAAGAAAAATTTCAGCTGTGCAGAATTTGTATGTATGTAATTATGAAATATATAACACATCCTCAACTACTGCATGTTGTCCTATGGCAGCTTTTCTACCTGCCTCTCAAACTGAGCAATTTGGGTGTGATTAGGTGCAAAAATGCATGATGAACAATGTAATCCCAAAGCCTGAACAATGTAACACTAAAAACTGAACAATAGGAATTCCTGCCTCAGAAAAGGTTGGGTACCACGGTAAATGTGCATTTCAGTGTCACACATTGGTAGGGATTTGTCTGAACCGTATAAGTTACCTTATTACTGCACTAGAGAAATAGCTCTTTGATCTTTTTACTTTTTAATTTTCCCTTTGTCCACAAGATTTTTTCTCACCCTTTCAACCCAGCTAATGCTCTAACCAGGAATGAATACATTACTCTGCTGAAATTTGAACAGAAGGCTAATTCCTAATCAAAATAGGCACTAATTTCTTTCAGTGCAAATTATCATCATTCATTGCAAATTTGCTCTCCCTGAACTATGCCAACATGTTGTACAAATTTCAGCACTTGGAGCCAGCTTCCTATATACATCAAATCAAATAATATACTATAGGCTTTTTGTTATTTCTGTTGCATATTTGCATGAAAAAAAAATAGTGTCAAAAACAATGAATAAATATTGTTACTGATACTGGTATGATGGAAAGAAATACTTAAACTTTTGTTGAGTTTTTATACCAATAATGGATTAAAAAAAAAAAAAAAAAAAAGGAAATCCACCTGAAAATATTGAGAAACTAAATAATATGACATATTGTTTATCTCTTTGTTGCTGAAACAGATCATCCATTGGGAATACAGAGCTTTCGGGGAAAAAGATATTGCTGAGGTACCAGTGGAGGTCTTTATTCCAAAACCCAGTGGATATTATTTTACAAGCACTGAAAAGATGGCATTTGATATTATGAAAAAGGCACAGTGATCAGCCAGGCTGGGAAACTGGTCCTCCCAGTTGGTGTACTTATCTGTTTTAAATAGCTTTTGTGGTCTTCTAGGTGTCATCACATGTATGCCTACACATACACTATGTCTTCAAACACCTCTTCCCAGATACAATAGTATTTTATAGCACCATCTGTTCAAAGGATGGATTTAATAGATTTATAATAATGCCATCAGGCAAATAGCTCTGCAAATTGTGAATATGGTTAAAATATACACAAAAGATACAAACATTAAACACAGCAATTATGGTTTTCTTTTTGGTCTTGAAACGTGTGCGTGTCTGGATGCAATTCCTTTCCTCTGGTGCTGAGGTATAGTGCATATCTCTATGCAAACAGGATTTGGAACATTTTGTTAATAATGGTTTTTGTTCTTTTGTTTGCTGTTTTTTTCTTTCAAGATAGAAATCTCTAATATATTGTTCCTTACATGTGAAAAACATTGATTATAGTGTAAATCAAATAATTGAAAATATAAAATGTGTGAAATCTAATTACTTGCTGTTGAAGTGTCTGCTCCAAATAGTCTAGCACTGGGGCTGTTTTATTCACGGGATTTACTTTTTAGCAGGAGGAAACTGCAAAAAGTGAGGAACAATATATTCTAGAAATTGAAAACATCTTGGAATGAGATACCTAAAACTGAACTTCTGCCCTGATTCTTTTACAGTATTTTAAAATCAGTAAAATATTTTCCAGTAAGAAGTTCATCCAAGGCCTTTGATTTGTTTGCTTTTCAATCCTGGCTTTTGAAAGCTCCCAAACAAAATGCTTAACAAAGTGTTTAACAAAGTGTACAGTTACCTGAAAATGTGGGAGATGGTCCTTATTGTAAAAGAAGAAGATAGTGAGATATTTCCTAAATCCTAGGCAAATCAGAAAAAGGCAAGGCTGTATTTCACTTGACAATAAGATGATCTTAAATGCTATAATTAAAAACAAGAGAGTTACTTTCATTAAATAGTGAACCCCCATTGTGCCGATTATCCTCATAATGTTTTGCATAATGCTTGTGAATCTATAATGCTTAAAGATACAAGATAAAACACACTGTAAAGACAGTGAAGAAAAAAAAGTACCACCTACCCCTAAACCTTTAATAGAGTATTTCTTTTTGTTGTGTTGTAAGCTTTCTAGATAACTGATAGGAATCTTCTGTTCACCTGTATTAAGGGTGAATATTTACATTCTGAGGAGAACAAAAGGTTTTCACAAGCAATTTTCTTAGCCACAGAAAAATATTACAGGAGGATTTCTTGTATTTATTTTTTCTGGTTTGGTAATGCTTTTGTGTTGTCGGGGTGGGTTTTTTGGGGTTTGGATGGTTTAGGGTTTTTTTCCCAGTGTAGGCCAGCCCTGTAGCTTCTCCACTGTCACAACCTAGTCCTGTAAACCCAGTACTACGATGAGAGATTCGGAAGGAACCAGCAGAGGTGAGCTCTTGGCAATGTAGAGTGGTTTCACTGCTGTTTGAAGGGCCTAGAGATGTCTCACCCACTGTGTTGTGCTGTAACTTGCTCAGCCCTAAACAGCCCAGGCAGAGATGACCACAGCTAGGACTTGTTCAGAAAACAGCCAGCAAGGAAAGGAGTCCTAAGGTCAGTCAGGAGGAGCGATGCTGTGAAGCTGTGCAGGAGCAGTATTTAGGCATTGTGGTAAATATGGTATGTTGATTCGTGTTCTTATGGATTATAGTATGTTAAATCATAAACACCAACTGTAAATGTGTTATGTGAAATGTAACCTTAGTTCCAGCCAGCCACAGAATTTACTAATTCCGAGGCAGGCACCACCCTGAAACCACCATTTAGGAGGAGACAATGAAATGTCGGGAACCCGGGCACCATCATTGGCATCAGAAAGGAGGACACATTAGGATAAGCAATCAGTTCTTCCTCCCAGAGGCAGCAGAGTCATCAGAGCCCCACCATTTCACTGATCACCAGAGGAGAACATCTGTCCATTCAAAATTTCGGCTTCCATTCACTCACCAGAGGTCTGAAATTGATGCTTCTCTCTCCCAGAGGAGACCCCATTCAGCAGACCAACAACAGCGATGCATTCAGATAACTATTCCAGGGAAACAAAGAACTGTGGGGAAATCTTATGCCAGGGGCAAAATACAGTGTATAAAACCTGGACCCCAGACGGGGCAAATTCATGAACCTTTGGGGGGCTGCAGTGCGACAGAGGCTGAGTCCCTGTTCACCCTTTGACGATCCCGGGTTATCGTCACCGTAACTGCGCTTGTTGGTTTTACCAAAATTCTGCAATTTGATTTTTAATAAACCAAATCACATTTTCAACTGGACTATTGGATTGGCATTTATAACAGGCACTAAAGCCGTTTCCAGCGGTGCCCGCTGTATCGAAGGCGGCGGCAGTGGCATCCATGGCCGTGGCCAGCGGGCCACAGATTTTCCTCCCATCTCCAAGGAGAGGCAGAGTGGAGGCCCTGGGGCAGGAGAGGGGGAGCTGTGACCTGGCTCACAGCCGTCACGTTTGTGTCCTCAGCTGCCAGCACGCTGTCTGCTCTCATGTCTGATGAGACGTGCCCCCTTCCCTGGGTTGGCTTCCGCTGCTTGTAGGCCCATGGCCAGCTTGTCTTCCAGTAAGTCTCGGGATAAATCTTCCCATCATCCCTGCCCGCTGCCTTGCGCTCTCCAGTCATCTCTTATTTTTAGGCATATGTGCTTTTGGCTAATCTGTGCTGCCTGAGGCACGGGCCCTTTGTGTTCCTTTTTGCTGTAATCAAAAAGAGCCCGAGCACAGAAGATGCCAAAAAACATCAGTTTCCCTTGTAGGCAGTGTAAGCTGAGTGTGTTCATTGACTCCAAAGATGTTTAACACGCTTCTGAGATGAAGCCCTGAATATTTATTTATCCAAACCCAGTGCTTGCAGTGCAGAGGGCTGCATTTCATTTCTATTGAGGATTAATACTATATTTTAAAACTAATTTTCTCCAGCAACAGTGAATTTTGAGGCTGTAAGGAATGCACTGTGTCCTAGAATCAGGATCACTATGTCAGCTAGTCCAGATGAGCTCTACAGAACTGCAGGCAGCCTGAAGCATTCTCATCAACAGAATTCATTCCTTAAGAAAACTTAAGGAAACAATTATAGGAGCCTTTTTGTTTTCACTGCTGGATTTTATTATTTGGAAATTTTCTTAATAGCATCTTCCACACATCCTTTCCCTCCTCTTTGCTTTTTATTGGACAGCATCAGTAGTGTTAACCCAGAGTTGTCAATGTTTTGGGGTATACTAATGTTTAAATTCCTTTTAGAGGAAAGGAAGGCAATTAATTTCCATTTAGTGGTTACAGTCTGTGTACACAGCTATGAGAGTAGAGGGGCGTTTGTATGCGTGCATCTGTGTATGTGTGCATGAGAAAGCCCATAAATAATAGCAGCTTCTTTCTTGAAGAGAATATTTTGCATGTGAGTATGTTAGCAGAAATGTCTGTATGTATTTCTCATTGTGATGTGATAATAAGAGCTTTAGGATAGCAGCAATGCAACTTTTGGGTACTAGAATACAGTACCACTCTGGATTATCTGTGTTGCAAGTACACAATGGCAGTGTTGCAGCACACCAAAATGCCTTCCTCAAGGAACCTCATTTTACTTCTCTGAGTATCTAAATAAATGATGAAAATTTTAAAATACAATTCATGAAGTACATAAGAGAAGTGCCTACAAAGCATGGCAGATCTCAAGGAAATGTTGATGTTTTTAGTTCTGTCATCCATCACCATAATGAGTGCCAAAACTCCTTTGAAAATTAGCTGTCTGTGATTAGGCAGGTTTCAGAGTGCAGGTTGTTTCTGTATCTGATTCTGAAATATATTAATATGAATGTTATGCTAATTTGTCTACTTTTGACCTCGAGCTTATCTCAAAGATTCAAGAGGATATTGCCTCATTAAGTGCCTCACTCACAAAGTGAAACTACCTTCACCTTCTCACTTCATTAGATGGAATCGTTACTTTTTTTCTTTTGGGGAAGAGTGAATAAACAAGAGTCCTTCAAGATGTATTGCTTATTTCTACCTCAAGTATAGTTATCTTGTGCATACATAATGGAGGTATTAAAATTAGTATTCAGCTCTAATTCTCTCCAGTCTAACTGATAGTGTTTTGATGAGTTTTGGAGTTTCTGCTCTGTCTGGGAATTTTAGTGATGAGGTAAGGGAGACAGACAGCAGCTTGGTTTTCATAAGCTGGGTTGACCTTGCAGGACACAGAGGCGTGAAATGTTTATTGTGAAACTGAATAAATGTTCCTAACAGGCAATGAGTATGCATAAAGGAAAACAAAAACACAGACACCTTTATAAATATCCCAGACTGACCAGGAATTCATATTATTGCATTTCTCTAGGACAAAATCATCCCTCTCAAAATGTATGAGTGGCATTTATTTTTAATATTGTTATTTTGATTTTTGCCTTTTGCTGACATTGCAGAGAGGATATTCCCCTTCCCCCACCCCTATCCAATCAGTGGGACAGTTTAGCTAGATTTTCCTCTCTACCTAAAATCTTCCCTCCCTCTTACCTGCCCTCACCTACAATTTAGAGAGGTTTGAAAAGTGGAATTTGCACCCATACAATGATCTAAATTGCATAAAATTAGATTGTGTTGAAACTCGACTTTGAACCTTGCAATTTTTTAATTTAAAGCCTATATGAAATGCTAGAGGAATACAAAATAGTTTACATATCCTTACTGTCTGTTTTTAACTCTCCTCTGAGTCTTATATTTGATTGTAAATTTAATTTTTATAAAAACCGACAAGAAAGCTCTTCCATCATTTTACCACTCTCACAGAGAAAAAAAAAAAAAAAAGAAAACAAACAAAAAAAAGAAAACAAAAGTGTGCAAGCACCCTCTCTAAATACTTCTTCGTCTTTTCAGCCCCAATGGAGGTCTGTTCAGCTACTGCAGAACTGGACTGACTCCTCTCTTTGAATTCCAGTATCCTGAGATCCCTCAGTCTTTCTCAAGGAAACTCTCCGTGGCACTGGGGATGCCCCCTAATTTTGATTTACTTCTGGCAACAGCCACAGAAATCCGGGGACTTAAAGTGCAGCCCCGTTCCCTAAACTCTGGAATGATTGCTTATATCATTTGATTTAGCCCAGTGAATAGCCCAAAGAAGATTAAAATGCTTCCTTCTGCTGAGCTGAGATATACTGCTTTGCTGAAATATGTCCCTGACCTCTTCTGCTGATCTGTAATATGGAGGCTAATAGCCCTTATAAGAGTTATCCTGCCTAGTGAGACTGCAAAGGCTGTACTTCTTCATACATTCCAAGTGGTTTGGTGTGCCTTTTTTTTCCCTTTCCCCTTCCTTTTAATCTCAGTAAAACACCTTCATGCAGTCTCCTGAAGGTAACCTCACATCCCTCTGTTAAGCCCCAGCATTTATGGCTTCATCTTCCCCTTCTTGCAGAAGTGCAGCTGACAGGAGTCATTTCTGTAGGAACGACTCACAGACCTGCCTTCAGCCAGGTGATGTCCTCCACTTACAGAAATGTCCTACTGCTGCCCAAGGAGAGGTGGGACCTTCCTGCAAGCCAGCTCGTCCTTCTGAGACATTTCCAGGGAGCAAAATGCTGCCCAAGGGTTTAAAATGCACTTGGGTATGTCCATGTATTCATTTGAACCAGACTGAATACTTGCTGTTCCCAGTCCTGTACTACTCAAACTTCCTGGGGGTGTGTGCCTCATTCCCAGAGTAACACAAATTTCCAATCACTACTTTAAAGATTGTATTTAGTCCTGTGATTACTAAAGAAAAATTCAGTCACTGTGTGATCTATGTGAATGCAGCACAGTGAAAGTGTGTTGCCCTGCTTTACAGGGCAAATGTAGACCTCTGTAAAGCTACTGTAGAATAAAACTAATATTTTCTGATTCTGTAAAACTTGGCCTTTATTCTAGGAAGGAGTCAAGGTAGTGTAGCGGAGTAAATGGTTGAAGGTCATTGAATGAATGATAAATATCATGCCATGTAGAGAGCAGCATAACCCCCTGACGGAACTGGAGCAGTGCTTATCTGTGCACACTGCAATGATGCTGTTTATTTTTGGGATAAAAACTAAATTACTTGCATATCCTCTTGGCTATCCCTTCCTTCCTACCCTCACATAGTTCTCATGGCTTTTGTTGCACAGAGCAACAATGCTGAGAGATAAGAGTGTGTAAATCTTATTTGGGCCACCAGAAAGTATTTGCATACTTTTTTTTTCTTAGTTACTATGTGTTGAGATAATGAAAGCAGAAATGCAAATACTTTCACAAATTATTAATTTTTGAAGAGGAATAACCAAGTAACAAAAAAACCGGAAGAAAACACAGTAAGTAGCAATATAAAAGCCAAGGCTCTGTCCTGGCTTGGCAGCAGTCAGTTAGTGTTTCAGTCTCAGATATTCCAGCAGAATCTGCCAGTGCAGCCAGGGGTAATATTTGCTAAGGAGTCAGTCAGATGTCAGCCTCAGCTTCTTAAAATTGCTCTGTGTGCTGCTGAGAATGATGGCAAAACCCTATTCTCTGTTTCATTATTTACAGTCCACAAATACTTCTGCTGTTTTAATGATCTGTCCTCTATATAATATTTGTGTTGCCATACTCTGGAATTCAAATTTTTTGAACGATGAATCAATTAATTAGATGCTAATTTCAGGAGATTGGGAGGGGCAGAGGTGGTGATTGATGGAGGGAGTCACTAGTGTTTCTCTTAACAAAGTAACAATGCCTGGTACTTGTTACCCTCCTATTTCTTGTTGCTGCTTTGCAATATGTTCTTAGGAGCAGACGTTATTTACTATAGAAACTTAAATGTCTTTATTGACAAATAGCAGGAGACAGACCCTCAGGAAGAGTAGCTTCATTAGCATGCAGCTTATACTATTTTTCAAGAATATGTTTGAGACTTTACACTTTTTTTTGAACACTAAAATGCTGATAGTAAATGACAGTGGGAATAAGTGCAGCTGGCAGGATAAAACCAATGGTTTAAAAAGCCTCAATCTGTTTTCCTGATCTGTATCACCATGTGTGATACAGTCTTAAAAGATATACATTTTAAAAATGATGGATGCAGTATTTATAGCTGTGATTTTTGTATTTCCTTTTGCCAAAGAAGGGCAAAGAACTTAATTTTATATCACACAATTTACAAGCAAGGTATCACAAAGTTCTTTTCCAAAGCACTGCTACTGGGTGAGGACAGAAGCTGTGGCAACGTGACTGTAATAGTAACTGCTTCATTTTAAATCCTCTGCTTCATTTTTAAGAGCCTCATTTTGAGCAGACTTTTTATTGATGCAAAATGTCAGAAGGGAAAGAGAATGCAAGGAGTGCCTGAAGGGGTTTCTTCCACCTGTGTGAGCAGTTCCCACCCCTGTGCTCAGCAAGGAGCAGGAATTCCTTCCCCCTTTTTCCCTGGGGGGATTCCCACTGGCCAGGGACAGCAGAGGCGTTCCCAGGGGAGCCCTGCACAGCTCCTCTGGGGCACACTCTGCTTTTCCCAGGTGGAATTCACCCCCTGCCTCAGTGCTGATGAGGGTACAGCAGAGGGGCTGGGCTCACAGGCCATGGCTAACTCTGGAGCACTGCATTCACCTGTCTGACACAGCACATAATTCTCCTCTCGACACTCTGGAGGACCTTCTGGCCTCTGTCTCCCCTATCAAGGAGAGCTGATGAATAAGGACAAGTTGCTGCTAGGACATCTTCTGGCTGTGTAAAATCACATTGAGGAATGAAAAAAAATCTGGTTTTCATTAGGAACTAATAATCCTCCATTAATGGGGCCTGTGGGCTACCATCCAAGAGCATCTTCCAGACCAGTTCCTCTTCCTCTCACTGATAGCCAAATGAAAGCAAAGACCTGCTTGCAGTCTCTTGCAATGGATTTGTACTAAATGAGAGAAGATATCACCCCAGCACATGGAAACAAATCACCTTGTCTCTCCTTATTAGTTCCCCAACTACTTTACTTCTTTCTTGGGGCTGCTTAGTACCCTCTCACTCTTTTCCTTACCTTCTCAGAGCTGTGTGCCTTCCTCTTCTGCATTTGTAATTCTTCTAAATGCATCACAACAATTGCCATTTCGTCAAAATTGGCATCTAATCCCTGTGCTGATCCAAGACTTAAGCAGTGCAAAGAGATGAAAAACAGGTAACATTGATGTAATTTTAGAACACTGTTACTTATTTATTTCTAAAAGACATATGATACATGTTTCATGCCTATCTACACATGGGGGGAAAAGATTTTTAGAATACACGATCATGTAGTGACTGTTTAATGCCTTAGCTTGAAAAGATGATCATACAACAGAAAAACACAAGACTGCTGCTTCAAAACCAAAGTAAAATAGTAAAAAAGACAAATCCTATTTACTTATTTTATATTTGTAGGTTATGAGATAAAATGTTTTCATATATAGTGTTTACATCACCAGAAGCCTGATATACTACCTGTTAAAATTAATGACAGATTGGACTGAGCTTTTATTAAATCTGTGGGAATCGTGCCATTGCTGCTAATATCAAAGTTGACAATTTCGAAAGCAAGTAACATGATATTTTAGCATAATTTATTAAAATTATGGTAAACCATATAACAAGACCTGTAAATACGTCTACAGTCAAAAAAAAAAATATCAAGGCTGCTTGGCATGCACCCTTAGTATGGAATTAAATAGATGGTATTAAAGTCTGTAGCATTTATTTATTTATCTTTTCCTTGGTTGTTTTGTTGTTGGGCTTTTTTTTTTTTTTTTTTTTTTTTTTTTTTGTTTTGTTTTTTTTGTTTTTTTTTTTTTTTTTGTCCTTAATATATAATGCTGGGAGAAGTCAGTGAATTGTGAGAAGGTTTCCGGTCAAATACAGGTTTATGGTTACAAGAGAGAGAATGGTTACTCTGATGGTTTAGTCACTGATATTTTATCAATCTGATGTATTAAAGTTGGGACACAGTCATTGATGTAACAGTAAGATGTATCAGCTGTATTAATATATTTAGCTTCACATTTACTCTTATTGATGTTATGTCAGCATAATGTAATAACAGAAAAGTAATTGTGTCTTAATTCTGAGATTTTCAGAGGACAGTCATCCTGTTCGATCCTGAGCTGGTACCTGGACTTTGAAACATTTTTATGATTGCATAGAGAATTTAACATTGTGACCATTTGGGAGAAATACAAAGCTGTTCTGAAATGTCCCTCTTTTTATGTGCAGATAAACAAACTCCTTTGTTTTGGATGCCATTTTTGACACATTATTTGTCCACCTCCATGCGAACACCTTGTCATTTCTTAGATAATGACAAAAATTTTGTGACCCAAAACAGTACTTCCCCAAAACAACAACAACAATGGATGAGAACTTATGGAAAAATGAGAACACAAATTTTTGTCTGGTTTCAAACTAATGTTTTTTTCCTACTTCTCTGATAATGGCTATGTTACTTTCTGTTCTATTTTAATTCAGCCTACTAATTGTCCAGTAATTCAGGTTTTTACCTTTCTAGTCTAAGATTTAAAAAAACAAGTAATCAAGGCCTTTACTGCAGTTTCACTTTCTGGCTGTGCATACATTTGTGTCAGGTAGGAACAAATGGTGTTTCTTACACCTTTAGGTCCTCACAGGGCAGGCAGGTACATGACAGAATTTCTCCTGACAGCCCACAGCAAACTGATTCAATATAAATGAGTTCATTTAGAAGTTACCATCCTCTTCTGTTGCTGATTTGTGATGTTCCATCTGCTAATAATGTATTTGTTTAGAGCAAGGTTTTCCATTCATCTTTAGCCTATTAGTGGGTTTTGAGAATTTTTGGCACGTGGTCAGTTATTCCAGAGGTCTCATGGCAACAGCTGGAACATGGGAAAATCTGTGCAGCCTAGAGATGGTTTCCAGACATTTCGTTTCTGTCTCATATATTGAAGTGGAAAAAAATCTTTCTTTGTGGTCAGTCATGAGAATATTTTTGACATCCACTACTTTGTGAGTATGCAAGGACACAAAAATCTGGGTAATGATGAATACCAAGTGTTTTTCAAAGACTGGCACTCTGCCTCATCAACACAACTGCCAAGATCAGACTTTTTACTGTTAAGAAAAGAAGTCTATTTACAGAGTACAGGGATCTTGGGCTTCCTGAGAGCAAATCTTGCCATTCTAAGATGAATGAACACAAATGAACAGGGACCACTGGAAACACAAAACTGTTGTGGGTACATTACATCTTCGATGCTCATGGTATTTGATGCAGCTATTCAAATCAGTGCAAATGGGAGATGACCCTTTGTGTTGGGAGTTTTACTTTGTCCTTAGGGCATGAATCCCACATTTTTCTTTCACTTTTTGACCAAGAGGAGTTCTAAACTTCCTGCATTCAGTCATCAGTGCAGCCCAGATGACTCTGCTATCCAAAGTCTGTCTTCTCGAAATAGAAAACCATCATTTATTCATCTCCATTTAAACTGAATTCACTCATGATCACCACATCCAAGGTTATTTTCTGAAATCAGCTTTCCTTTTCTATCCTTGCCACTTACCAAAACCTCATCTAAAAATACCACAGAATCATCTCTTGCTGACTCAGGAGGTGTCTGATGTCTGTTTACTACTGCATCCTGAAATACCAGCACTTTATAATTGTACATAGCATTAATTAGTCAGTCTGTACTACTTGCCCCATTTCTGTTACTTCCACATTTTACTTTCTAGTGCACATAAGCTCTGACATTTGTGGTATAATCAAGCTATTCAGGATTAAATTTTATAGTTTTTCTTTAAAATTATATATAAACCCAAGGTTTGGTGTCTGATGCTCATTGGTGACTGTAATTTCTGGGTGTTTTTAGCCTTTCTTTCCTTGGACATCTTCGGAGACTCAGAACTTTCTCTCTAGAAGTCTAAACTTGGTGCTGTATTGTCCAGAAATTATAATCATGAAAAAGGTATCCTCAGAAAGAGTCAAGTACAGCAAAAATCCAGTGTTTGCTGATAACCAATTGAAATCAAATCCTAGAGAGCTTGATTATATTTTTGTTTCTTTAGTATGTGCTTTTCCATCTTATAATGGTATTTGATTTTCCTGTTTCATTTACACCATACACAAGCAGCTCAGATGTTTCCCAGTGTCCAACCAACTTCTGTCCTCCATCTCACTGATACTCCCATCCCACTGCTGAATATCTGCTTACCTGTTATTTTTCTTTTGAGTACTAAAGCCAGATGGTGATTTACCTAACTTCTTTTCCTGACCTTCTCCCACTACTGCTTTGTTTCTTTTTTGTCATTTAAACCTCATTAAATTCTATTTAGATGGCTAATTTCTTTTTTTATTTGTCACTCGGCATTTGTGCCAAGGTGTGTTTGTTGGCATTTCAGATGGAGACCTGGACTCTTGGGACATGCATTTTTTAATGAGCAGCCTGTTTGATTAGATGGTAAAAACATAGTGAAAATCAATCACTTAAATGCATTTATAACTCAGTCTTATGAAAAGTATTTTTTATTTGCTCAAGGCACATTCACTTTTTATTTCTGGTTCCAACTGATTCCAACCAGCTCAATCCAGTTCTAATCAGATCTCACTGGCTTAAACCAGATAAAACCAGTTTCAACAGGATCAAACTGGATCAGACAGGGTATAACCAGATCCCACCAGTTCAAACCTGATCCAACAGGTTCAAACTTGATCCAACCAGTTCCAAACTGGTTAAAACTGAATTCAATCACAATCAAACCACATTAAACTGATCAAAACAGTTCCAACCAGTTCAAACTGAATTTGACTCTAGTTCATCTAGTTCAAACTGGATCCAACCAGTTTAAAGGCTGAAATCTTGATTTTTAGAGCCCAAATTAGAGAGTTAGGGGAAAAGGGGTGAATTTGAGGGGATTTGGGCAAATTTTAGTGACCTTGGGGTTTTGGGTGGCTTTTCATGGTATTTTGAAATATTTGGGAGGCATTTGGGGAGTTGTCTGAAATTTTCATGATTTGGGGGAGTTCTGTGTAGATTTCTTGTGAAATTGGGGATATCGTCGGTGAACTCAGGAAGAATTTTTGGGAATTTTGGCTGCTGCTTTCCCAGCTTCCTGAGAAAATGTCAGGTAAATCCATGGAGGGGACATGCCACAGGGCATCCTCACCCTGCAGCACAGAGCCCCCCATGGCACCCATGGAGAGGGAGCCCCCCAGGACCTGGGCTGGGGGCTGCTGGAGAGTGCAGCAATGAGTGTCTGCTCCCCAGGATGGGGGAGGTTAATTACTGTGATCAAAATTATCCCAAGGGGAAAACTTTACACCAGATATTACCAATTAACCCATGAATCTAAACATGACAATGCCTGCAATTAATACAATCCTACAGTCAAACTAATTACCAGTCTGTGGGAGGAGGGAGGGAGGGAGGGAGGGAGGGAGGGAGGGAGGAGAAAGCTTGCAGTCGTGCTGGACAAGAAGATCCCAGGCCCATCAGGGGCTGCTATAGGGGATCCCACCTAGAGTTGTGCCAACATGAAAGAGTCAGAGGTGACCAGAGGGTTAAGGGGGGTCTCTTGTGTTCAAACCACTCCAGGGTGTTCAGGCCCTTCCACAAAACTTGTTAAATCTTCAGCAAACCAAACCTGCTCACAGTGACATTGTGATGTGTCCCCAGCTAGGTGTGAGTGAACTGCTCTGCAGCTCTGCCATCACACAGGATTGAGACTGGGAGAGGAGCTGATCCCATCCCCATCCTCATCCCCCTCACTTCAGGGGGCTGCAGACCCCACCATGACCATGCCAAGGGGGCTGGGGGAAGATATAAAGAGAAAAATGACTGGGGAATTTAAATCACAAAGGTTTGTTGGTGTTGTAGCAGAACTTGGCCAAAGCATTACAGTCAGATGTAGTATGTGAGCAGTGTGTCCAGACAGAACATTCAAACAACAAGGCTGAATATTTACTTTGTGCTTAGTGTTAAGGATAAATGAGTTCTCTGGTGTCAGCCTGTCTCGTGTTGTGAAATCAAATCAGTGCCCAGTATTCCCAACATGCCTAAATACAGAATGATTTTCAAACACTCTCACACACAGAGATGTTATTCTTTACTTTTCTGCTTCTATTGATTAGCCTATTAGTCTGGGACAAAAGATTACATACCAGTAGTGGGACATACAGCCTAGCAAAAATGGGCTTAATCCATAAACCTCCTGATTTAAAGGTATGTATGTGTATGTATTCTTACTGTAGGTAAACGAGGCTCATGTGCCTTCATTCTGTAATGTTCACATGTGTGTAAATAGGAATATATTTAAAAATATAACTATGTAAAATCTTTTCTGCTCTGATTTCCCTCTACAACAGGGTGACCCACTTAGTAGATGATGGAAAGGCTGTAGATATTGTCTGCCTGGACCTCAGCAAAGCCTTTGACATTGTTTCCCACAGATATTTTCCTTTTCTCTGATCTACGCACAGCTTTATCACACCTTTTTGTTTTGGGAGATGACACCATGCTTCTAGTCCTGGGAAATTAGACCCAGGATCTTCTACCAGCTGTCATGGATGAAAAAAACCCAAACAAACCAACCAATCAGCAACCAAAATCCCACAAAAAAACACCACAGAGATATAGACTGATTTTCAGAATTTTTCCTGTATAAACCTGTTTTCCTCCTTCACCTTAAACTCTGGAGCATCTTTCCAAAACAGTTTTGTGAACCCATATGTTCTGATAAAGACTGTCACGCCAGCTCAACTGCCTTATCAGACACCAGATTCTACACTGGAAGTGTGAATGCCCCACTGAAAAGAAAAAAACCAAACCTGACAGATTGGGAAGATTCAGAAATAAGACAAGAAGACACAGGAAGGTGAGCTGCTTAAATTTTACTGCTCACAAAACTACTTGTTTTTCTTTCTTGCAGATTTAAAGACATATGACTGAGCTGTCACAGTGGCACAGAGGAGACATAATGAACCATGAATTGTGCTGTCTGACTTAGTCAAGTATCTCAGCTCTCCAGAGCTTCCAAGCGACCAAAGTCTCCAAACAAAACAAGTTTCTTTTGTTCTTTTGGTTTTGATTTCACTCAGAAAACGTGACTTCATGTTCAATTGCACTGAAAAGAAATAAGGGACAGTGCACTTCTGTGTTTTGAAACTTCAAAATATGCTTATGAAATGAGACTTGCTTACAGTATTATTCTAAACACAAGAATATTTTAAGTCATACTGTATTGGATTTGGTATTATGTCTTCTACACCCCTCTTGAAACATGTTGATTTGGACCCAGGTAAAAAATCTCCAGAGGTTTCATGTATACTTCAGCAAGGTATGTTTCCAGTATGTGGCTAAGACCTCCAAAACCAGTGAATTTTTTTTTCTATATTTAATACCCCTCAATCACTATGTCTTCTAATAATTTATTCAGTTGTCCTTTGAATTCAGCTGAACCTTAAGCTGCATCCCTGTTGCTAACCCATAGCACACTGGAAAAAGATGCTGCAATGCTTGCCCACATTGTATGAGCCATCTCCTTTTTCATCGTTTGAATCTGTCACCTCCCAAGTTTCTTTGTTGTCTCCCTGTCCTTGTACAAGGCACAGTAAGAAATCAGCCTTTATTGATCCAGCCCATGGAGCCACTGTGGTAATGCTCTGTTCCTTCTGACTTTTCAAAAATAATTTCATTCTGTTTTGTAATATGTACCACTGTTCATGCTAATATACTCATTTATACTCATCTCTCCTCACCTCCATTAGTAAGTAACCCTGCTCTGAGCAAGGTTATGTGACACAGAAAAATGGGTTGGCTTTGAAACTGTTTCGGTGCTGTATTTTGAGTGGTAATTCACTTCTTCTATGTTAAAAGTTACTGGTATTTTATCATGTGTTGCTATTAGATGCATTCTTGCATATACACATATGTAAAAACATATTTCTGCAGGGACTGACAAACAAAATAAATTGCATAGGTTGTTTCTCTATTAGGTTTTTTGGGGGATTTTAAAGTGAATACTGTGATTGTCTCATGCTGCATTTTGGTTCACTTTTCAGAAAGTTTTCATATATCACATTATAAGCATTTAATCAAGTTTCTTGGTAATTTCTTTTAAGTAATATGATTTTTTTTACTGCTTATTTGAAGCTATAATGTATTCTCACTTATCTCATATAGATAGTGACATAGGAAATTTCCACTATCTTTTTTATTTCAAATGTTATTTCTCCCAGTTGTATAATACTGTAATTTCACTGCTTTGGTTATTATTAGAAGGTTAGTTTACAGTAAAAAAAAAAAAAAAAAAATCTGTTTTAGAAAAAAAAATACTACAGAAAGCTAAATTAATGGATTATAATGTTATCAGTGAAAAATTATTAACAAAATCTAACTAGAATACATAGAAATCTCAGAGGTATAAAAGATACACCTTTTATTCTTTTACTGTATCTCTACCTCATTTCTGAGTATACATGGCTAATAATTTAAAAATAAAGTACAAATTTGAGATAAGGGCTCTGAAGGAAGGGACACATACTTGGAAGTTAGCTATAAAAGCAAAATTCGGCATTGGTCATCTCTCTAGCCATGCTTTGTCAAAAAATGGTTTGGCCAGTGAATAGTGTCTTAGGTCCCTGATTTGTTGTTACAAGTGATCATTCCTGTGATAGTGCACAAGTTCATCACCTATTTATTGCTGAAATCATAGGCCTGAAGTGTTCCAAGGCTCCACAAAAATCTCTGCAGGAAGAATTTTGTCATTAGTGACCGCTTTAAAGTGGCCACGTTCGTTACGGCTGGACTTTGTGTAACTTTTGGTGCTGAGGATTGTTGCTTTGGCAGAGGAATTCTCTGAGTCCCTTTGGAAGTTGTTTCCTCGTGTTCTGCTGTTTTGCAGACCTCCCTCATTTGCAAGTACGCTCAAGATGCAATGTAGGTTCAAGGACTGTTCATTCATTAACCTCTGTTCAGAGTTTCAGGAGATAAATTCATGTGGATTCTTCTGGAGTTGATGCTTTTGTTTACAACAATTTTGAGGCTAACTACAGATAAGGAGAATAATTACTGTATTGTAGTTTAAAAACCCAGTCAAATGAAAAAAAATTTAAAAATCGCCAACTTCTGAAGGTTTTGTAAAATAAGTTCAAATTCCTGTTGGTTTCCAGGTTGAAGATTCATCTAAAATCTGTGTGTTGGTATAAAATACACAGTTCCCACTATGGGAAATAAGCAGAAAAATATTATCACTTTTGTTTTTTTAAACCCGTTTTTCTTTTTTTTTCAGTAACAATTTGCAATTTTGGCACTTGCACAATTTAATTCCTTTCTTCTGTGCTATTTTGAGCTATTCCTGATTTTGTATAAGCACAATATAAATCTATCATAAATCAATGTGCTTATATAGAAAATAAATAATAACATTTTAGATGAAAGGTAAGGAAAACACAAAGCAACAATAGCTGAAGACGCATGTTCTTTCAACATATTCTTTGTTGCAACTTCATTAAATGCAGTCAAGTATCAAAAGAAAAATAGCATGAACTTTTTATCAAGAGCTTTAACGAAATCCTCAGAAGACATGAAACAACAAATGATGGAACTAAAATCCAATAAGTGAGCATTTGACTTACGAATTAGTTATTCCAAGATGAAAGGCTAAACACATTAAATAAAAACTATGCTGGTCAGGAATATAAAATAGCAGAAGGAGTCTTAGTTGAGAGTACGAGCCACAAATCTTTCTAAGTCATGTCACACCATGTGATGGACAAACTCTAGGCCCAGAGCCTGTTCCCTTTTCTCTGTGTGCTCCTGGGGAGTGAGGTTACTGGGATTTTTAGTGAAATTCACTGTGGTTTCTTAAGGACTCTCTTTGCCATGGAGATGAGCATTCCATTCCCAACACATGCACTTTTCCATGGATTCTCCCAGACCTGCCCTACTACTTTTAGGCCAGCACCTTCCCCATTTGCAGAAAAGCATGATGGAGCACATCAGGAAAGAGTGGAAGGCAAAGATTTTTCTATTTTTATAATGCATGTTTCAGCTGCTGCCCTCACTAGTAGTTTGCTGGCACTTTTTGGTGTTAGCTGTAAGGTTCAGTTCAAAACTGAGCCCTAGGTGGTTCCAAAAATGTGACTCATTTCCCTTCCAGGACCAGCCAAGAACAAAGATGTGGAAGATGAATATAAGTATAGAAGGAATGGCAAGAGAGAAAGAGGAAATCAGAAGTTTTTATAGTAGAGGAAAGATGAGTGGATGGAACCTCCTGCTTCACTAAACACTCTGGCTCTGCCCTGGGGTTGAATTTGAGAATGAGGTTTAAAATTTAGGATCTGTTAAAGCATTTGAAAGCAAATGAATGAGTGAGATCAAATTTATAACCCATCCTTTCTACTGGAATAAGTTTATGCATTTTTGATTTCTTGCAGCTGAAGAAGAAAGTCCTAAGGGTAAAAATTTAAGCTTCAGAAATATGCAGAGTTTAATAGTTGCAATAATAGGCCTTTTTCCTGAAGGAACTGAAATAGATGCATTTAACTTACTAGAAAGTAATTGCAGCCTTCAATTATGTAACAAACACTCTTTTTATTTAGCTCGTGCAGTATTTTTGCTTGACTTTTTCAGTATTAATAGCTACACAGTGGGAAAAATTTGTAGGAAATGCAGTTTGTTTTTGAAAACTTGAGGAATGGCAAACAATCTATTATTGGAGCAAATTCTCCCGTGCTGAAAACATAGGAAAAATATCAAAACTATTTACTAGCAGAAGCAAATGTTCCCCTTTTTACAAGACTTTTCGCATTCTCTTAGAGGATCAGGCTTCCACCATACTAAACACTTTGGCTTTCCTTAAGAAGGGTGGAAAAGTTTATTATATGCTTGCTGTCTCCTGCTCTTCTGGTTGCAATAAAGCTTCACTAATGAGCAGCAATGTTCTCCATCCAGACCTGCTAATGAGTCTTTCAGTGTGTGGTGAGTGAAAGTCCGTCCTGCAGAAAACACAGCCCATAAAGTGTTCCTTGTAGCAGGACTATGCCCAAAGGGAAAGTAAACAAGGCTCTGTGCTTTATCTTAAACCTCAAAAGGTAGCAGTGTTTGATTAATGCACGTGGTAGAACTGAGGCTGAAACTAAGGGAATGGCTGGTGTCAATAATAAAACAAAAGCGTGGTTTTATGAATTGAAGGTATTACTCCAAGCTACCAAGAGTTTTGTAGCACAGTAGGTTGGCTTGCAACAACATGGGAAAGGATAATTTGGGTTA